>NW_027203015.1:2110000-2832968 GCF_024711535.1 Dipodomys merriami
TGGTCATTCTGACTGGATTGAGATCCCTTTTTAACAGACAGGATATTTTTGGGAGGGGAAAGAAACCTTATTTGGGTCTTCAATGATCAGTGACCTTTCCAAGAGCAGCTCTATTTGATTATCTGTTGAGATAAAAATCTCATGTTGAGTATAACCTAGATAAAATGTGTGAGAAATTACATTTTAACCATCTGGGCAGAGTCTGATGTTTCCTTTATAGAGACTGCATACTACTTCACACTCTGAATGGACCATTATGTGTTCTGCTTCCTCATTTCACAATCTGTTCTGTGTGCATAAGTCACCACAGAAAGAAGGTGGCTGGAAATCCATTACTATTTTCAGTTCTGTGTCATGGCTTCTCAAAGCGGAAATCCTGGGTTCAAGATACTTAATTTTAATGTTGTGATGAATGCCACGTGGTGGCGTTTCTCAGAGATAGAAGCACCTTGTAGGTGGGGCAGCACTTTCTTCCCCCGTGGGTGTCAGTGTATTCCAGGTGCTGATGACACAGAGTTCCACTGGAATTCACATCTCTTTTACTAGTGGCATGTGCCATCCCATTTCCTGCCCAACTCCATGTTTACCCTCTGAAGTATAGTGGTTCCTGTGAATTACCCAGAGCTCTTTGCAAGTTAGTTATTCACCCTGTGTCCCCCATCTGTATACAAAAGCTCTTCCCAGTCCCAAATCACCTTCCTTTAGGTCCTTCTTACATGGTGAAGTTCTACATTTTTACATAATTAAGTAGGCATACATATTTAGTTATTAAAGTTATCTTAAAATAGTTATGCCAAGGGGTTATTCATGCAGACAAGTCAATCAACTTCACTCCTTTCATCATTCATATATGTATATCTTTAATTTTAGGGTGGGAGGAGTTCCAATATTGTTTAGAAAGTTTGTTTAATTCCCTAATGGCACCTGTGACCTTCTTGGAGTTTTTGGTTTTTACGTTTTTATTGGAAAGGCTTTCTGTGGTTGGAACTTGGGGTTTTGTGCTTGCCAGGCAGGTCCCCAGCATTTTGTGCTTTAGTTGATTTCCAGCTAGGGTCTTATGCTTGTGTCTGAGACCAGACTTGGACTGTGATACTCTTATCTCTGCCATCCATATAGCTGGGATTGTAGGCATGTGCTGCTACACTAGGCCTGTGGTTTTTCACTTTACATGTATGTCTTCACCTATATGTAATGTTGATTTTATCCTACAAGTGGATGAGGTTCCTCTTTCAAAATTTTCTGATTGATAATGCACTGTCTCCCAACAGTTTATAAAGAATCCAGTATTTATTTTACAACTAAGTGACTAATCTTTTCATAATTTAGTATTTATACAAAAAGGGCATCACATTCTGATTTCTCTCCTTATTAAGTGGCTTGAACACAAGAACTTGCACTTGCTCAGCTTGCTTGTAAGGCTGGTGCTCTACTAATGGAGCTATGTTTCCAGCCTGGGTTTTGGCTGTTTTGGAGATAGCTTCTCAAAGACTTTTCCACCTGGGCTGCCATGATCTCAGCTAGGATTATGGGCATGGGCCACTGGCACCCAGTAAATGACTGTTTAAAATATGCATGCAATTTCAGAGTTGAAACAGATCAACAGAGAGCAGAACTGTGTCAAATTATCTGTTACACTTTGGGGACGTCATATTACATCCTGAATTTGCTTTATGGATTTTAGTAAATATGATAGCTTTCCTTATCTGCATCTTGTACCTCTCATAAATGCATTCATAAGTCATTTATAGCTTTTACATTCCTGTAAGAGGGATGCAGTGAGAATCAAGGAAAGGCATTGATTTTTGAAATCCTTTGGTTCAACTCATGCTAGCTTTGTATGGTGGTGGCTGCAGGGCAAAGATGTCTGACTCTCCCTAGGGGAGGGCATCTCTTGGGACCCTGGGACCTGGGAAGTCTGTCATGACAGAAAAGTGCGCAGCTAGGCTGTTTGGCTTGGGCAATAGAAAAGATCTTCATGAGGTGGAGGTTAGAAGTTTGAATTCAAGGCCAGCAAGTTGGCTTTTGGTGAGGGCTTGGGGCAGATGTGTTGGTGCTAGGCTGACATTGATGGTGAGCCACCACATGGCAGGTGGTATGCCAGGCCTCCACATGGCTGGGCGGACCATGGGTGCTTTTGTAGGGGCCCTGCTGGGAGGATGCTGGGAGAGCTTGGGAGGAAGTTTGGCCTGAGAATCAAGGGCAAATGGGAGGCTTTGGGGCAGATTCAAGAGGCACAGATGGGGCGGGGGAAGGAGTACAGGAGGGCAGGAGGTCAGCAGGGAAATGGGGGCAGCGAATGTCAGCACAGACAACCAGCCATAGCAATCTCCACGACAGACTTGTATAGGGAAAGGAGAGGAGGGGAGTCGCCCGGACACTTGCAGGGAAGACCAATCCCGACTCCACCCATTCCTAGCAGTGTCACCCTGGGGATTTTTAAAAAACTACTCTCAGCTCAGCTCTTCAGTTGGCATGGTGAGAGGAGCAGGGCACAATGAGTTGATGGGTGTCACCCTGGCAAGAGGCCCAAAGAAGGTTCCTCGTGGGTGATAGCTCTCCCAGGGGATTCCTAGATTAAAGGTGATCACACTGACTAAAGATGAATCCCATGGAAAGAGGGGGGTCTCTGGTAGCTCCCATGTGTCTGAGCCTTGGAAACTTATGAAGAATAGACGATGTGCATGGAGTGCCAGACCTACCTCTGGGCCCAAATCTGAAGACAATGGCAGCTTTTATATCTTGCTATCAAAATCATCCAAATGTCCTTGGATGCATGTTATGAGGATGCCCAGGTGGCCTATGGGACCCGTTGGAAAGGAGCTGGGGCCTTCACTCTACCCGGAGCCACCAGAGGACAGCTAGCAACTCTGTGATGTTGAGCGCATGTGCCAACTTGGAGTGCAGGAGATGCTGCCCATCAGGCATTCCATGTGTCCACAATGGACCACCCTTTTGACCTGGCCTTGTCCATATCCACTACTTGAGAGCAAAGTAAGTGGGCAGCAGTGGCTGCGAACAAATCCATTTCTGGGACCCACACTACTCCAAGGCCAGCCTTAATGCATCCATGAGGGAGGGTCCTCATAAGCTAATTACCATCCAGGAGGCTCCGCCTCTAAAAGGCAACATTCTCCCCCCTATCCTCCCCACCTGTTCAAGCCATAGCAACCCTCCATCTTGGGATAGTCTGTTGCAGAGCCACAGGGAGCTGGAAAACACACGTCACATGGTGAGAACAGTATGCTGGACTCCAGAGTGATTGTAGAAGTATTACAGGATCATGCAAAAGCCGTTATGAAAATCGATTCTAACACCAACATGGCTTATCTGTCACCATTGCTACTCAGCTGGCCCGCAGATCCCTGTGTCCCCAACCTCTCCCAGCCCCCACTCCCCTGCCGCCTGGATGGGCTTGCCATTTTAGTGCTATGGGCCATTGGGTGTCATCAGGACAAAGCTTTGGGCATCTCGCTGTTCCTGGTGGGGCCCTGGGGCTCCTTCCAGACTGGCAGGTGATGGCTGAGTGTGTGGAAGAAGGCACAGTTGCCTCTCTTCCCAGGGACTGTGTGTAAATTATGTTCTAAGCCCCCCAGGCTTAGATGGTGCTGCTGTACAATGCTCACCAGGCACATAGCAGCTGTTGATTATGACAGAACATGGCATGATGGGGGCCGGGAGTTCCCCCAGGAACAAACTCCCACTACACTGCCTGGCTGTCGCCATTAGTAGTGGCTTTTGAGGTGACAGGCTGGGTGAAATGTCGCCATTGGCATCCTGTCTCTGCCTGCCCATCTTGGGAGAGCCCTAGATGGTGAGGTACCCCATGACATTATTAATGCCGCTTTGCTGAAAATTTCACACACTCACACAAATGCCTTATGGCATTTCCTGCTTTCATGGGGCTCCAAGGATGGAGAGAAAAAATCCCGAAATAGCAGCTCGGTACTGGTTGTCAAGGCAACGGGACCCTCCATCTAGCAGCGGGGACTGCCAAGCTGGGCTCCTAGAGGGGAGGGGCAGGGCCCTCCAGGAGCCTCAGATCTTGGCTTTGTAAATCCAGGGGAGCCTCCTCTCCACCCATGTGTCCCAGCAAACAGGGGTGGCCGGGGTCAGCTGGTGAAACCCGACAGACAAAGGAGGAGTATGCTGCCAAGTGCAGCGGGCAGTGTGGAGTTGGATATGGCTGGGCTTCTCATAATCTCTAATGGGCTCATGGGTGGATATTCATGGCTAGGTGTTAGGGAAACCTTTGGACACTCTGTTTTGGGGATCCTGCAATGGTTTAGGAGTGTGGTGGGGCTATCAGAGCAAGGATGGAGTTGGCTGGAAAATGGGGAGATGGTTAGGGAGGCTGGGGTGGTATGGGTTGGGAACGTATGTGTTAGGTTGTGGGGTGGGGGTGCTTGCTCCTTGCCGGACCCCCGGGAGGAAGAGTTCCCCTTGGACACAGAGCAGGGAAGTGGCTCCACTGAGCATTGGAGGAAGTGAGCTTTCCTGGCCCTTTTCACCCCTGGAGTAGCACTTACATTGAGTTTTCATAACCCCGAATACCCATCCACACATGGCCCAGGAATGGTGTAGGGTCTTCAGTCTTGAAGGCTGGCCTCCAGTCTGGACACACTGTGTACTCTTTCTTATGCATTTGAGACCCATTGTGTGCTCCTGGTTGTGTTAAGAAAGGCTTGGTCACTAGACCCAGTGTGTGCTTTTGGGTGTGAAGGGCAGGTTAGAACATCTACTGTGTGTTTTTGGTTGAAGTAGGCGCACTGTGTGCTCTTGGGTATATTATTCAGGGATAAGCCAATAGACCTAGTGTGGGCTTGGGCATACTATGCCCTTGTGTGTCTTTGAATGTTTTATATTCACTGTGTGCTCTTGGGAAGTTCAGTTCATGTGGGCCAATAGACCTACTGTGTGCTCCTTGCTATGCTAGTCAAGGGTGGGTCAGTAGACCTACTGTGTGTTTTGGGGTGTATTACGCAAGGTCAGATGGAACAAGTGAAGTTGTCACCACTAATAGGGTTTGCTTCCCAGGGGTCCCCTCGTGTTTCATTTTGGGGTAGATCAGCCTGCTCAAAACAAGAAGCAAAATACTGTTCTCTATCATGCAGGGAAGCCTCATCCAACTGTGTCTGGCCAACACCGAGCTCCTTCTTTCAAGGCCACGGGTCAACCAGAAGGAGAGATCTGCGGGAAATTTGAATTGTGAGGTGTTTGGTGTGAATTTAACAAGTGAATTGGCAAGCATGAAGTCCGCCCCCCCCCCTCCAGCCTCAGCACGGAGATGCTGCAGGAAGAAAGCTCAGCTGGTATTCATGTGCTCAGAGAGACAGAAGCCAGCCCAGCAGCCGGGATTGTGGATCAGTCAGTGAGTTGCCCTGAGGTGATGGCTCTGTCGGCTGGGGTCCTCCACCCACCTATCACAGCCTTGCTGACATTCTCCATTGGGTTCCCTGATGCCATGATGCTGAGAGACCTGGGAAATGGCCAGTGTCAACCTGGGGACAGAGAGACACCCCACATACTTTTGAAGCTTGGTTCTCAGTGAGGTATATTTTTCTGGGGACCATATTCAATGAGTTCAAGGCCAGTACTCAAAACCTCCCCTCCGCTGTTGACTCACAGTAACAAATATGAGAGCCGGGCATGACGTTTAAGGCCCAGTAGGGGACAGGGCCCGAAAGGAAATCATAACGAAATTGGGAGAGAAATGAGGAGAGGTGGAAATGAGCACAGAACCATAGGACATGACTCCCCCAAGCAGGTTTATGACTCAGAGAACCCCAAGTCTGCATTCATCTTCTCTAAGCCTTGTTCCTGGCTTGGAATCATGCATTCTACATAATAGGACCAGAAATCTGAGTACAGGCATCCCGCTCACTCACACACCTGCAAACCTGCATTGCAAATGGGGCAGAAAATGAGATGTGGGATTATCAGGACAAGTGTGGCCTCGTCCTCCCACGCCTGTGTTCACCTTGAGGCAATCAGGAGAGTGGAAATCCCTGCTGTCCAATGTGACCCAGCCCTCCTTCTTTCCTGACAGGACTTGGGTTTGAATTCATGGCCTCTCACTTTCTGGGAAAGTAATTCACCACTCTCTGAATGGTCCTGGTGTTTTGTCTTTTCTTTTTTCTTCTTTGGGGCTGCTGGACTTGGAACTCAGGATTTTGCTCTTGCTTGGCTGGCACACTACTACATGAGCCGTGTCTCTGGCCCCACTTTTTGCTGGTTATCCTGTAGATGAGGTTTTTCAGACTTTTCTGGTGAGGCAGATTTTGAACTGCAATCCTCTGACCTCAGCCTCCTGAGCAGTTGGGATGGCAGGAGTGTAATCTGAGCCAGGGCCTGACACTGAGTTTATACAGCTTTCCAGTCCTGTAGCCATGAGACGCAGAGACAGGGACAAGGTGCACTTCCACGTTGCTTTCCTGACGACCTTCACCCTCCATGCAAGAATGATGATGGCATGGTGGGGTGCAAGGACCCTCCACGTCCGTGTCCATGCTTGGCCTGGCCTGGCCTGGCCTGGCCACTGCTTCCACAAGGCTGGCTTCTAGGTTGGGAGGCCCAAGTGAATGGAGCTCCAAGATTCTTTGCTTTTATGTCTAGGAGGCTGTGACCCCCAGATCTTCTACAGCAGTGAGCAATGTTGCTTCTGGGATGCTGGGATGGGACACCCCCAATTCCTTCGGACAGACAGAATTCCTCATCTCCCTGGAAACAAAATGGGGATGTAATTCAGGCCTCTTCATTTCCCATCGCTTTGAGGTAGGGGTGAATGACTGGGAGGCTTGGTTGGCTTTCCACAGCCTTATCTGGTGCTTGGGGAGGAGATGGAGCTGAACCCTGTGGGTACAGCCGCCCTACCTGACTGATGGACTTACAGCCACTTCCACAGCCACAGCCACAGCCACAGCCACCTTTTACTCTCAAGGATCCACTGAGGCATGGATGGCCTCAGAGGCTCTACATGCTGACTGGGGCTGAGGAGCAAGTGGGGTTCCAGAATGATCTGTGCTCACCCTCCCTCTCACGTTGTCTGCCACCTCCCCTCGTACCAGCCCCTCAGACAGGACATATTTCAGCTCTGCAGCTTTCATCTGGAAGACTGTCAGCTCATTGTTCAGAGGAGTCACACCGTGGAAATCCTCCCTGCGTAAGCAGTGCAGTTGTGCAAGTGCGTTTGTAGTGCAGTGTGTGCCTTCAGGGATGGTCACATTTTAGATCTGACTTCCACATCTGTCCTCTGAGCTTGACTCATTCCACAGGCTACTTGTTTCCCTGAGAAAGACATAATATTATTCTTAATGTAATTCTATTGTATATATTTAATATATTTAATTCGTATATATTCATATATATGTACATATACTTCATATATATATATATATATATATATATATATATATATATGTGGGTAAGCATAGAAACCTTGGAACAATATATGTGCTTACTTTTATGTTCTAGTCCAACATGAAATTTAAATATGGATGGGTAACTTTCTTTTTCTCTTTTAAGTCTGAGACTGAGACTAGAACCTGGCACTTTCCTCACTGACTGGCATTCTACCGATGGAGCCACACCTTCAACCCCTGATTGGTAAGTTTGACAACTTAATATGTTTAAAAACTTTTAGTTTGGAAAATCACCAGCCTAGACTAAAGAAAAAAAAATAGCTTAGCAAGATCTGGGTTGTCATCTGTTTGTAGCATCCATCATAGAAATCAAGTGTGATCATAATATATCAAGAGCATTTACAAATCAATAAGATGAAGGCTGATTACCTTTGTCAAAGTAGTGGGTAAAAGACACAAATGGTAATTTGCAGTTTCCAAGATGTAGGAAAATATGTTTCCAACTAAGGAAATAAAAATGGAAACAAGACGCATTTACTATAAATTTGGTGTTCCCAAAGAGGCAGGGCAAACACTTCAAGCAAAGGCCAGCCTAAAGTGTATGGGGAAACTTGAGTTCACTGATGATAGCTGGAACAAATGTTGTGGAGCATGAACAATGTCAAATCTCTGGACCCACGTTAATCTCTAAATAAATTTTATTTCCTTGAGCCTTCCCTTCCTGTCTCCTTTAGGAAACAATACTCAGATTTACAGCGATGTAAATGGATGGCTTTTTTTGCCTCCACATAGATTTTATTGTGCATCTGCAGTGGGGGTCGGGTCTGTATTAAAAGGAAAGATTTGTTTCTACCACTTCCTATATATGCAGTAATTGCAATTCTTTTTGACCAATTTGTAGAAAAATTGAAGTCAAGGCTAGGAATTTTCCCCCTTTTTATTTTTCTTTCCATTCCAAAAATTACACCAGAACTTATTCTTGAGGTGTAGGTGTGTGTGTGTGTGTGTGTGTGTGTGTGTGTGTGTGTGTGTGTGTGTGTGTGTGTGTGTGTGTGTGTGCCAGCACTGCGGTTTGAACTCAGTACCTCACACTTGCTAGACGTGGTGTTCTTCCACTTAAGCCAGGGGCCTCCAGCTCCTTTGTGTACTGGTTATTTTCCGGGTAGGGTCTCACTCTATGCCTGGCTTGGCCTGGCCTGGGTTGTCCTCCTGCACGTATTGCCTGTGTTGCTAGGGATGCCTAGTGTTTACCACCATGCCCATTGTGCTTCCTCTTTGGCTGGGATTACACATATGTGCACCACCACACTCAGCCACTGGTCAAGATGGGGGACTCAGACTCTTCTGTCCTGGTTTGTCTTGAAATTTGATCCTCTTGTTCCCACTTCCCAAGTAGCTGGAATAACAGGTGAGTCAGTCACCATGGTCAGCCCTGCGTATGCTTTTAAAAAAATATTCAATTTCATAAAAAAACACACAAGACATTTATCCTCTGGCCTGTTTGAAAACTGACACCATGCCCTGTTTTCTCCTGATGCTGGTTGTAGCCTCATCCTGAAACCGGCCAAGATCTTGGTTGCTCAGGCCAACCTCGGCCATGAAGCACATTAGCATCTGGTCCTGTAATGATGGCAAACTTCTTGTGTTTTAAAACACAACAGAGAAGAGCGCTCCCTGTCCCTCTGTTCCCACCTGCCACAGGCAGGAACATTTGCTCCTCCAGAGTCTTTTGTGGCTCATTTCCCAGGGACACATTCAGGCAGGCAGGCAAGCTTCAGAGCCTGAAGAGTACACATCCTTGTTCAGGAGAAGTGCCGGAGGTTAGGAATCGCCCCCACTTAAAGAAGGGAACAGAAGATAGTAGGGAGAGGACTGACTGGGTTTGCCATCATTCTCTCCCTGTCAGCAGAGACACAGGATGCACTTCAGTCGGATTGGCTGCAGAGGCAAACGCTGTCTTTCTCACTCAGCTTTCCTCAGACATTTTAAACTTTTTGGTTGGAAATAAGAAAAGTGAACTCAGAGCCTAGGTGCTGTCTCTGCCCGAGGCAAGTGCTCTACCTCTTGAGCCACAGCTAATTGGAGATAAGTGCCTGGGTTGGCTTTGAACCAAGGTCCTCAGATCTTAGTCTCCTGAGTAGCTGGGATGCCAGGTGTGAGGTACAAGCACCCAGCAGCCATCTCCACTGCATTGCTCTGTTCTTTAGGCACAGATTATACCGGACGATGTAGTGAAGAGCTCACAGTACAAATCGCACTTCTTCCTTGTTATCTTCTTAAAGCTCTCGTTCTGGGCTAGGTGTGGTGACATATAGCTGTAGTCTCAGCTACTCAGAAGGTAGAGACAGGAGGATATTCAGTGTGAGACCAGCAGGGGTAAATGGCACACATGGCAGTTATGAGTTATTTGTTTTATTAGTATAGCTCTGTTGAATTCCTTCCTTCCTCCCTCCTTCCCTCCCTCCCTCCCTCCCTCCCTCCCTTCCTCCCTCCCTTCCTCTCTTCCTTCTTTCTTTCCTTCCTTCTTTCCTTCCTTCCTTCCTTCCTTCCTTCCTTCCTTCCTTCCTTCCTTCCTTCCTTCCTTCCTTCCTTCCTTCCTTCTTCTCTCTTTCTCTCTTGTCAGTTTTGGGCCTTGACTGTCCCTTAGCTCTTCAGCTCAAGTTGAGTACTCTACCACTTGTGCCATAGCACCACTTCCAGTTTTCTGGAGATTCACTAGAGATAAGAGTCTCAAGGACTTTCTTGCCCTGGCTGGCTTTGAACCTCGATCCTCAGATGTGAGCCTTCTGAGTGGCTAGGATTACAGGTGTGACATACCACCCCCCAGATTCTTGAGTTTATTTCTCATTTCCCCTAAGCAATTGATTAAAACACATTTTCCTTCAGGAAGTTAGGATCCCTCTCTTGAAGTTCCTATCTCTCTTACACTGAAAAACCATTTTGATCTGGTCAGAGTCTGATGTTGCTCTTTACAGACACACGGTGGCGCTGTTGGCCTTACGTCCACCTCCTCTCAGGCTGGGCAGGCCCAAAGTCCCAGGGATACCATGGGGAGCATCTGAGGACCAGCCAGAGCTCTGTCCCCATGAGTGGTGTCATAGTCCTTGTGGTTCAGCCATTCCTACAAGTGGCAGAGTTAGAGCACAGCTGTCTTGGAACAAGCCTTTCAGGTCCGCATCTATCCTTACTGTCAGAGAAGGCCCTGGGCCTCTTCTATCCCCCTAGCTCTCCTGACCCCTGGGTCAAGGTGGGGGGGGTCAGCCCCTGGAGGACCTTGGTGACCATCTGGGTCTCTCTAGCACGTGGTTCTGAGCATGGGACACTTGCTGGCCTGGCTTGTGTTCTTCTGGCAATGAACGGGGCTCTGTTCTTCCTTGCATTTCCAGCAACGCAGATATTGGAAGCAGTAGAAGGACTGTTGGGAGCCTGGAAGGCCTCCACAAAGCCTGGGGACAGGAGCATGCCTGGGGCCTGGCAAAGCCCAGCCTGCAGGCCCATCTTGGCTTGGACACTCTGAGTCCATCAATTTAACTCTCCACACTGCTGCCATTGATTTTAATGTCTCTCTACACTAATTAGATGTGTTATCACTAATCTTTCGTAATCACCACAAGGAGCTGGTGGAAAGTCTCTGAGATTTCAATCTACATTTAAAATAAGAAACATTATCACCTCTGGGAAAATGAAAAAAAAGCACATGTAATTTTAATGTTTAAATCAATAAAGCTGTCCGGCTTCTCTTTTGTGCTTGTATCAGAGGAATTCATAAATATCCTATTCAAAGTTCTTCCTGTCCCTCTGATTCCCCAGGGCTGAGGGCTGACTTTTGGTGTCAGATGGGAGCTAAGCAGATGAATGTCAATAGCACACTCTTGTGGGGGGGCTAGGATGGACTTGGGGGTTGACAGGGGTGGGGCGTGTTCTCACTCCTTTATTTTGATTTCTGTTGATTCTTATTCAAAAAGCCTTTGAAAGGTGAGAAAGGAGGAGAGAAAAATCCTTTCTTCTTTAATTAATCTGTCTTTTTTTAAAATTTTATTTTATTTGAGAACATACTGTACAGAGGGGCTACAATTACATGGGCAGGATAATGCATACATTTCTTACCAAGCATTGCAACCTCCTCCTTTGTTTACCCTTCACCTCCCTTCCCAGCCTCCCCCCTCCCCCCACTCAATTATACCCCCCTCCCCCCCCCCACACCGACATTGTAAAGTTGGTTTTGACATGACATTTTGTACTTCTCATTGTTGCAACAGGTCCACCTGAATCCTTAAACGACTTGTTTGTCCCCATCTCCTCCACATGTTATACTGACATCAAATATAGTGAAAGCAGGGGTTACACTGTGGGGGAGGGACATACAAAGCAACAAAGAAATAATCTTATAAATGCGTTAGAAACACATGCATGAAAGAAACGAAAACATTAAAATACATATTTCGAATGGTTAGATCGCCAAGTTGGATTGCCAAACAACCGGCCTGCCCCAGGCAGATTAGATCATGTAGGTGCAGACAGGGAGGGAGAGGTAACCAGCATGCTAACCAAGGACCCTGCCTTTGGGAATGTGGAGAAAAGAGATGATGTTCAAATGCAGAGAAGCAGAAGCAACTCCAGCACATTCTCTCTCGAACAATTGGAATGAAAATGTATAGATACGGAAGAGTGAGGAGCTTGTTTTTAATGTGCTGCAGATATGACAGGCTGTAATTTGGAACATCTCTGATCAGAAACAGAGATGACATGTAGCCAGGTACAGGGTGGTGGGGGGAGGAGGCGGAGGAGGCAAACACATTCTCTCTGTCCCAGCCAGGCTGGCACAGGCCATGGAGACAGCTGGTGCCCACTGGGTGCTGTTGTGTGCCACAACTGCAGAGGCAGGCTGTATTCGCACAACTCCAGTGTGTGTGGGGGAACTGTAGTCAGCTCCAAGTGAGACAGCTGGGGAAGAATACGCTGATCCACTCTCCCTGCTTGCGAGGGAGCTCCCAGCTCAGATCTGGTGAGACCTCAGCTGCTGACTTGGTGGCAGGAGGGTGAGGTTTGTGGTGTGCTCCTAGTTTGTCTGGAGATGAGAGGCAGCTGTTGTGAGGATGGGGCCTTCCTGAGGCTCCCAGGAAGGAATTCCTGGCTTTCTAAAGAGATACAGGTGGACCTGTTGCAACAATGAGAAGTACAAGTTGTCATGTCCAAAACTAGCTTTACAACGTGGGTGCGGGGGGGGGGGGAAAGGGGGGAAGGAGAAGGATTGGGATTGTGGGGAGGGGGGAGGCTGGGAAGGGATGTGAAGGGTAAACAAAGGAGGAGGCTGCAATGCTTGCTAATAAATGTACGCATTATCCTGCCCACGTAATTGTAACTCCTCTGTACAGTATGTTCACAAATAAAATAAAATTAAATTTAAAAAATTAAAAAAAAAATAAAGAGAGAACAGACCTGGGCTGGCATACTTGCTCTGCTTTGCTACGTGCAGTGAGGAAAATGATGGAGAAAAACACATTCAAGAGTTTATTATAGAGACAGTGAGTCGGCTGCAGGGAACGCCGGCCTGGCTGAGATTTTTCAGGTCTGGATCAGGTGAACCGTCCCTCACTGAGTGTGAACTGATAGGAAGCTTGATTGACAGGTAGAACTTACGCCCCTGGTGTGCAACTGCGCATGCCCAAGTTTGCTGTGACTGCTCATGTGCAGTTAGTAGAGCTAGACTGGCCCCCTGCCAAGGCTTGCGGACACCATGAGGCCTAGGAGTCACTGTAGGTCACTGTCCTGTGTTGGCACTCCGGCCTAGGGGTCACTGCACGTCACCATCCTATCCCACACTGGTGAGGGGCTCTGCTTCTTCGGGGAACCCTGGCCAAGGGGACTAGGGACCAGGCCGTGTAGCCTCAGGAATCCCGGCTCCCTTTTGATGGGCCCTTTGCTGGCCATGTACACTTCTCACCGGTACTGGGCTGTGTCCTCTGGAGAGGTCTCTCCCTTGTCCTAGCCTCTCCCCTGCCATGGAAGACCGGCCTTTGTCCCCACCCTCCAGAGTCTCTGTCAAGAGTCAGTGAGGTTGCAGACACCAACCCTAGCACTGGGGTGGACAGAGCAGGTGTATCCCTGTTGTGACCAGGAACGCTGACCTGCCCAGGAGCTCAGCAACCAGTACTCCTGTACCTCACCACTGCCTCATACACTCCTCCCAAATCCAGGGGGATTTCTTCTCAGAAAGGGGGATTTTCTGGATTCAAGGTGTCTAGACACCTCTGTCATCTAAATGCGGATTTATGGACAGAAAAGGCAAAAGAGGTGATAAAACCAAATTTTCTATCTCTCCCTTTCACTCCTTCCTTTCTTCTTTGGCCTGGGATTTGAACTCAGGTCTTTGAGCTCGCTAGGCTGGCACTTTACTACTTGTGCCACATGCCCAGTGCTTTCTGCTTTCATGACTTTTTCTATAGGGTGAAGTTTCCATCTTGTCAGTGATTGTGTGGCCAACAAGACCAGTTCATTCACGCATTCACACTCCAACAGTGGTCTTCGGGAAGAAAGGAAATGCTAAAAAATAATAATAATAATACACAAAGTTTTTTTGCCTTTTGTTTTAGCTGTATATCTGAGCAAATTATCGTGGCTTTGTTTTTTCAACAATTGTGATCAAATTTTGGACAAAAAGCAACTAAGCAGGGGGTGGTTATAATTGGACGCTGGTGGCAAGTTCTACTGTCTCATTTCTGGGCCTGTGATAAGGGGTACATTGGGGCCAAGCTGAGCTGCGCACTGCCTGGCGGCCAGGAAGTAGAGGCAGACAAGTTGTTTCTGGGAAAAAGACCCACCCTGGGAGGATACTCCACAGTGACTACGCCCTCCTCCAACAGGGCTTCAGTTCCAGTGTCCACTCATGAATGTTACCCAGGGATAAATATGAGAGCTTATGACTAAGTCCGCTCTCAAAACCCTATCGTCCAGAACCAGGCCTTTGTCCCATGAGCCTCTGGGGTCATCTTTGGTTCAGACCCTGATAATAGCATTGGAACAGCAAATCTAAATCCCAGCAGCGGTCCTGGGAGAGGGCTGTGTGGTTATGTCTGAAAGTCAGGAGCCTCCTTGGCAGAATGAGTATCAGTCCTGGGTGACTGAGCAGAGGTTTGAACCCAGTGCTGCCCAACACCAGCACAGTGTTTATCCTGGCAGATCTCCCCAAACTACTGTCAGAGCCGATGTTTCTAGAATCTTCGATGAGGCAGCATGTGGCCCTGGGCCTTGCATGGAGCCCTCTTGGGAAATACTGCCTCCAAGCCCAGAGGGAAGGGTTATCGCCAAACGAGCTCCCCATACCAAGAGGAATTTAGAGCAAGATGTAGAGCAATTTTGCAGTGCTCTTGCTCTGCTGACAGCTGTGTATGCAGCTGGAAACGCATAAGGAGGATTTTTTAGAAGACGTCATATTTGGTTAAGTACTTTGTATTAAGATGACTGTTTCCCTCATACAATGGGTTTCCAACTATTTCCAGGCATTTTTTTAACTCCTTGCATTTCACCGAGGCTGAATTAATTACAACAATTACCAGTCAGAAAACACATACTGCCCAATTATCATGTAATTCATTTTCGCAGATCGCTGTGAGTTTGGATAAAAAGTGGAAGACTTTTAGAAACTGCTGTATTTTCCTCTACAAACCTTACTGTTGTGCTCCATAGTTCTAGGGTGGCTTGAAGATGAGCTAAAGGCATGGCCTTTGTTAGAGGCGTGGCTTCAGTGGATAATATGGCATTAGTAGAAGTGTGGCTTCAGCAGAAGCTGTGGCTTCAACAGGAGTTGTGGCCTCAGCTGTAGGTATAGCCTCAGCAGGAGGTATGGATTCAGCTGGGGGTGTGGCTTCAGCAGGGGGTGTGGCCTCAGCTGTAGGTATGGCTTTGGCAGGAGGGGTGGCTTCAGCTAGGGGTGTGGCTTCAGCAGGAGGTGTGGCTTCAGCTGGGGTGTGGCTTCAGCAAGGGGTAGGGCCTCAGCAGTGGTATAACTTCAGCAGGTGTGGCTTTAGCAGGAAGCACTAATTGTGGCATCCAGCCAGTTCGAATCCAGTTGTTGCAGCCTTAGGCAGATATGGAATCTTTCTGTACCTGTCTTTGCTCATGTGTAAATAGGTGAGTGCATGTGTCTTTGTTTTATGGGGCCAATGATGAGCCAGTGTAGCTGGAGCTCCAGAATGGCCAGTGAGCAGTGAGCTCCTGTCGGTGCTGGCTGTAACCTTCCTGCAGGCTCACATAGCTAGCTAGCTAGCTCAGACATTCCAACACCTCATGGCAGGACACTCCAGGCTGCCTTAAAGGTCCTGGATGCAGGGAACTGTACTTGGCCCAGTGGTCCCACTGTCCTTTCCAGCCAGAGGGAGTGTTGCAGTTTCTGGCTATGCATGTGGGGGACCCAGTCATTTTGCTGTAGGCTGACACAAGTGAGAGCCACCAAGTGGTGTCTCCATTGGAGCTCTTAATCTCCCTCTTTCTACCTGTCTCAGTGTGGTCAGACGTAAAACTCATTGGCCTGGGGCCAGCAGCACAGCTGACCCAAAATGGAATTAAAACACATGTTTCCTTTCCTCTCTTCCCTCCTCCTCCCTGGGCCACCAGCCGATGGAGAAAGCTTTCATTGCTCTCATTGTTTCCCTGCCCTCTCCCCTTCCTCCTCCTGCTCCTCCTCCTTGTCTTTCTCTGCTCCCAGGCCATAAGGTGAGCAGCTTCCCCCTGCACAGGTTCTCATGTGCTGCCATGATGCTTTGCCTCAGTGCAGGCCCAGAGTTGTTGAACTGGTGAACCTAGGATCAAAACCATGAGCTAAGATGAAATTCTGTACCTTTTAAATAACTTCTCTCTCCTGTATTTGTCTCCACAGCAGCAGCAGTAGCAACAAATCCATTGGTGCCAAAAGGAGAAGTATCCAAGAAAGAAAAGTGACAACGGAAGTGCTGTTATTTAAAATCATTTCTGTTATATCACTCTGAGGCTCACGGTGCTGACTGAAGTCTGTCTCAAGTTCCTCTCCTGGTTACAGCCATACTTCTGAATGAATGTCAGGCCCCTTTGGTATCTGCTTGAGACTGGCTTCAAGACCTGTCCTCCATGCAGAGCACTGGTACCTACCCAGGGTCGGAGTCTCTACATGGAGTCCCGCTCCCCTCACAGTTCATCTGTCAGGCTTCTTTTTAACTCTTGAATTATGCTTTGGAAAAGCAGCCAGTTGAGCAGAAAACAAATTGTAACCTATTCTTCCTTGTACTAAAGTTTTAATATTCCTTTTTTGTCTTTAGCTCAAAAGAAATCAGTTCTACATCCCTTTTAGACTATACTGACTCAGTTACATACAATCTCCACGAAAGCCAAATTGCTTAATTAGACAATAATATCAGAGAAATTGACCATTATATCTGATTACTGACTTCTCAGATGGTTGGCATTACCATTTATATTCTTTGAAGATGGGTTTTTTAAGACTGAAAATAATTTATTGAGAGATGGTTCTTGGAAGTTATTTTTAATAGCCTAATGGTTTTTTTAATTTTCCAATCATTTATATTCATCATATAGAACCGAAAATAGAGTCAGATTGATTCTCAACATGTGGCAACTCCTTTTTCCTCAGTTACAGACTGGTGGGACATGGAGATGAAGCCGAGAGAAAAAGGATTTCACCATTACCTATGATGTTAGAAGGGAGAGGCCACAGAGGAGATGAACTCTGAGTGGGGAGGCATAAAAGTAACATACCGAAGAAGGTATGTTTTATGGTTGGACATTTAATTTGGTTGTCATAGAAGTCTCTCAATACTACCAGAATATTGTTGCTGTTACCTTGCATTAGCAGAGTGGAAAATGAGGGTCAGAGGAGAAGCAAGATAAACAGGGGCCAGGTTCAGGCCACGGATCTCAATACTTTGAAATAATATCCCCTTTCTCCCTTTCAATTACCATCAAGTAATTGGACCAAATGGTCAGTCTATTGCTGGGCACCCACCAGATGTGTGACCCCCATGCCAAATAGTTCACATGCACTTTGCCCTTGAATTTCACAGCCACAATGTGTGCTTTTGTTATCTCTAGTCTACAGATGAGGAACCTCTCTCATTGAGAGGGAAGGTCCAAGTCAAGGTCAAGTGACTGGCAGAAAACACAGAGCTGACTCGTGACAGAGCCACACTTCTATCCTAGGGGTTCTCTGTGCTTTCTCCTTACCCAAAGCTGAATATCAATCAGTATCACAAATCGATATTACAAAAAAATAAACAGCTGGATGGAGGAGGATGTTTTCTGCAAGTAGTTACTGTGGTGAAGGGGAAAGAGCACTGTTGGGACCAAGGGTTTAACACATGGCTTGGTGGAGGTGGAGTAGGATTGGTAAGTTTGCAGCAGGAAATCACATTTCTCTGTCATTAGTGTCTCCCTGGAGAGGAAATATGGTCTCTTTATATTGAATATCAAGAAGAGCTCCTGCTTTAAAAGCCATCAGAGCAGCTGGTCAGGATTTGGGGAAACCTCTTGGTTCTTACAAGCTCAATTAGACAAACACAATGATTGTCAACAACCATAATAAGACCTCAGACTGTTTTTATGCAAATGTAACATTCCAGTAAGGGAGTCCTGGATCCTGTGTTCAGCTATCCACAGTGGCATACTGTGTTCCATTTAGGGTGCCCCACTGTAGGAGGGTCCCAAGTGGGGTGGAGGATTTTAGGTACTTGAACAATGATGCCCTCTGGTATGGTTTGTACTTGAAATATCCCCAAAAGCTCCTGAGTTGAAGGCTTGCTCCCCAGCTGGTGGCCATAGTGAGAGGTGACTGGATCCTGAGGGCTCTGTCTCTACCAATGGGTTCATCCACTGATGACCTCATAGCTGAGTGGGCTGTCAGGGGGCGGGGCCTTGAGAGGTGATTGGATCTCATCAGAAAGTATCTGGCTCCACCAATGGGCATACATTGATGATATCATAGCTGAATTGGCTGTCAGGAGGCGGGACCTTGAGTGGGGATTGGATCATGGGGTTTTGGCTCTAGTAACGGGCTCATCCACTGATAACCTCATAGCTGAGTGAGCTATCAGGAGGTGGGGCCTTGAGAGGGGATTGGATCCCAGGGTTGCTACCTTCATCAATGGATTAATGCCTCCACAGGGTGGGGGATGTGCCCTTGAATGGAGTAACTTTTCCCAGCCCATTCCCCTCTCCTTTCTCCACCTTGTGTTTCTGCTGCCACAGGTGCTGCCTACCTCAGCTCAAAGCTATAGCTCCAGCCAACCACAGATGGAGACAAACCCAAAGAAACCTTTCTTCCTTTGAGTTCAATTCCTTAGATCTTGTCACAGCATTGAAAAGCAGACCGACACTGTCTGTGAAAGCAAGCTCAAGGACCTGAGGCTGTATGGGGAGGCGCGAAGTAGAGAAGAGGAGGGAGATCAGAGCAGGCCCGAGAGGGGCGCACTCTGGAGCTAGCAGAAGCGTCACATTGGACTTGCTGTGATCTCTAGGCTGTGACGGTTGGGGACAGGGTGGAGATGGTGTGCTCTACAGTGTGCTCTACAGCTCTGCCAATGTGTGTAGTGTGTCACAAGGTTTCTGAGAAAGTGAGAACCCAGGGCTACATGGCTGGATGAGGGGACATGGCATAATTGTGGCTCTCCTCACACTTAGAGGCTTGGGGGGGCATTCACAAAAATTCTGGTCACTGGCTGAAACCTCAAGACATGGGAAGATTGGCTCAGATCTCCATTTGTCCTCTATCTTATAGTGTGCTTATTAAAGTTCCTCCTCCTCCTCCTCCTCCTTCCTCCACCTCCTCCTCCTCCTTCTCCTCTTCTCCTCTCCCCTCTTCACATCTCTTTTCTTCCTTCTGCTTTCTCCTCCTTCTTCTCTTCTTCCCTTTCTTTCTTCAACTACCCTTCCTCTTTCTTCCTACTTCTCTTCCCTTTTTTCCTCCTTTTCTTTTCCTTACCTTCCTCATCCCAGGCCTTGTTCTTTCACTACTTGGCTTATGTGATTACTTCCAACTGAATCTTTTGAGAGCAAGTTTGTCCTGGACTCCCAGCTGACTAGCTCAGACCTTGGAGGTTCAGGTAGACACTGCCTTTATGGATGATCTGAGCACCACTGCCTGAGGACAAGAGGCATGGGGCCAGAGTCACCGTGGTGCACCTGGGCCTGGGTAGAGAAGCCAACTGGGCTATTGGCATATTCACCGGCTGAAGGCTGGTTTATGCCAGGTGCTTGTTGCTCACTGTGGACTGACTTCCACTCCCAGCTCCCCTTTGGAAATAGAAGCATGGGATGCCTGCTTGTCGTTGAGGCTCTCAGGAGTGGACAAGAGGGAATTTACAAGAAAGCAGACATGTGATTGCTTGGGGAGTTTTAGTGTGGAGGACCTTGCAGCCTCATGACCCAGGCCTACGCTGCTGTTCCTTTCTGTAGTGGGAAATCTTGGCAATGACAGAGTTGTGGTTATGAACCGGAACACAAGAACTCATCAGACACACCTTGCACCTTGCCACGGGGGTCATTTGGGGATCACAGAGTGGCACTGGACAGGAACAAGGGAGACCACCTGTCCAGTTGCTCCTGAGCAGCCCCCCATGAGATGAGGCATGGGTTGGTGGTCACTTGATGGTAAAACAAGAAAAAATAACTGGACAAATATTTGACATGGTCTTACACGATGTGATGGAACACTTGATTAGCACAGACCTTCCCTTTACCTTCTGTCTCGATGCGGAGTCCCTGGCTACCTCCACAGCCTCAGGCTCAGGTCCCCTGGCAAGTGAAAGTGGAGGGCATCCTCTTGTCCCAGTGGAACTGCTCCCACACAGGCCATGTGGAGAGAGCTGTGCTGGGCTCTGTGGTTCCTGCCCATCTGGTGTTCTTGCAAGGGACCTGTGGCTGCTTAGTAATATCATTGCTGTAAATCTACAACTCGACTTGTCTGTTAGTTTATATTTAAAGTGTTTGTGCTGAGTGCTGGTGGTTTACACCTGTAAACCATGCGACTCAGAAGGATGAGATCTGAAGATCGCAGTGTGAAGCCAGCCTGGGCAGGAAATTTCTTTTCTTTTCTTTTTGCCAGTCTTGGGGCGTGAACTCATGGTCTGGACACTATCCCTGAGCTTCTTTTGCTTAAGGCTAGCTCTATACCACTTGAGCCACAGCACCACTTTTGTTTTTTTCTGTTTATGTGGTACTGAAGAATTGAACCCAGGACTTCATGCATGCTAGGAAAGCACTCTATAATTAAGCCACATTCCCAGCCCCAAAGCTTTGTTCTTTTTCTTCTACTTTTCTCCTGATGATTTGGGTAAAGATGGAAGAGACAGAAGAATAAAAGATGGGGAAGAATGTGACCTTAGGGTCAAGAGAACAGAGCTTTACTCAAAAATCTAGAAAGAGCCAGGGGCAAGAAGCTCATAACTATAATTCTAGGTACTCAGGAGGCTGAGATCTGGTAGATTACGGCTCAAAGCCAGACCAGGCACATGAGGCTCCATCTCCAATGTAATCAAGAAACATCTGGGCTGGAGGCATGGCTCAAATGGTAGAGCACTGGTCAGTCAGCAAGAAGCAAGCAAAAAGCCTCGGTTCAAACTTCAGCACCATCAAAAAGACTCTGAAAGAAGAGGAAGGAAAACTAGTAGACATATTAGATATACTGTGTTGTTTAATTACTGCCCCTCGCTGGTTGGTTATTTTCGAGGTGGGGTCTTGCTCATGCCTGCACTGGAGTGGTCTGTGGTCCTACTATTTGCACTGTCTCATATCTCTTGGGATGGCACAAGCGTGCCACTGCTCCTAGCCATTGTGCTTCCACTGTGTCCGCATGCCAGGGGCATGCCACCACTCCAAGCTACTGGTTGAAATGGGGTCTCACACACTAACATGTCTGGGCTGACCTCGTACCACAACCCTCTTAACTCCTCTTCTGAAGTAGCTAGGGATACAGGCTCATGCCATGGTGCCAGTTTCTTCCTGTTGTGATAAAGCCACAAATGCCACCATCGGTAGCCTACCCTCATGACACCATGGGACACTTGTCACTTCTCAACGTCCCCACCTTGAAGGGCCACGGACACAGGCCCATGGGAGTCAGCCTGCAACACATGCACTTTTGGAAGGACAGATGCAAACCAGAGCCTTCAGCTCATTTTGCTTTAGTTACTTTTTAGGTAGAGCCTCACATTCTTGTCCTGGTCAGCCTTGACTGTAGTCCTGCCGATGCTGTCTGCAGAGCTGGGATGACAGGTGTGAGCCGCCATGCCCTGCTTGCTGGTTGAGATGGAGCTTTTTTGCTTTGCTGGCTGTGATCTATGATCTTCTTTACTTTGACCTCCCCAGCAGCCCAGGATTCAACTGAGCTTTGAGTTTTGCCTTCAACTCTGCAACCCTTTCTACCTTCCCTGTGCCAGGCTCTTCCCTTCACTTTTTGTGAAATACAGTCTCAGTTCTCTGCCAGGCCTCTGTGATTTACTGCATGGTGGAGCAAGTAAGTCTCTGAAGTCAGACTGTAAGGCCTCTTGATTAAGAGTGAAATCGCATACATGGTGCCCCAGCTGAGCGCCGGGAAGATGAAGGTGCTAAGTACAGAGCAATTACAGCTCATTTTCTGATGCCCGTGGACCCCAAAGGTAGTCTGAGTTCAGGTGTGAGTTGGGGTGGGAGTGGGGTGGCAGGCTCACTGGGCTGGCTTTGGGGAGATGTGAGTTGGGTGTGTCTCCTGAAGCTACTTTGATTAAGGGAGGTCTGAGAGCTAAAGGGTAGGTAGGAGATGGGGGAGGGCTCCCTGGGTATGTGGAGTCTCCACATCACTACCAGGCTTTGGAACAAAGAAACAAAGACATGAGCATAGATCTCCCTCTCTTCACCAACAAGAGAGTGGGCAGCAGGGGTGGGCAGGGGAAGGGAGAGGATGAAGGGGTGGCTGTGGAAAGGAAAAAACTGAATTAAACAAATTCAAATTGCATTTTTTGTTTGAAACCAAGGCCTCCCTTTTTCTCGCTCTCCTCTTCTTCCCTCCCTCCCTCGAACTCAGGGCCTTGTATTCACTCTAGAGATGAAAAGAAGCATACAAAGAATCTTGCTTGGCTTTCTTGCTCACAGCTGGCGATCTATCATCTAAGCCATACCTCCAGTCTGAATTGTTGCTGGTAATTTGAGAGACAGATTCTCAAAGACTTTTCTGTCTGGGCTGGCTTTGAACCAGCCTCTCGAGCAGCTAGGATGACAGGTATGTCCATCAGGAACCAGGCTTGCGTGTCCATTATTTCTCAAATTATATAACACAGGCCCAGGCTTTTCTGCCTGAACACGGCACTTCTGAGATAACTTTTTCTCCAAAGACCTGCCCCTCCTTCCATCTCTCAGGAAGTGGTACAGACTCTGAGTCTCTGAGCACCTCATGGGGAATTCAGTTTCAACAGTATCTTCTCCCCAGCTCCAAGCCCACATCTCTGGTCTCTGTGTAGGAATGAGGGCAAAGGAACACTTCTAGCTCTGGTCTCAGAGGCCTGGGTCCAGGTCTGACTGTGTCTGCTGATCTCTGGGGTTGGGGTGTGTCTAAGGATCACATGGTGCAGACAGGGCTGGTTATCATGGTGGCTGGGGTGGGAATGAGGAGAAAGAGGGGGTTGAAGAAGAAGGAGGATGAAGATGAAGAGGAGAAAAGTAGAGAAAGGAAGAGAAAAAGTAGTAGAGAGGTGTTGGGAGCGAACAGTAAAGTTTAAAGTTCATCTTGACCCTGTGCTCACTTGAAGGCAAGTACAAGGAACTGGTTTACTTAAAAAACACCAGGTGCCCGGGATTTCTTTGCTATGTCTGCAGAGTTTGTTTTACTTTCTACCAGTTGACCTTGTTTTGTTTTTACTGCACTCTATTTTTACTGAAATTTTCCTTGTTTTTCTGGACTATTGTAACCTTATGTTACCACTTGACTTCTGATAGTATATATTAAGGTAAGTTAAAAATAAATTGTGTGCAGTCTTGAGCTGCAGACCTCCCGACCCCATCTTTGTCTTATGTCTTTATTTTTCTGCATCCTCGCCCCCTAATTCAGGATTCCCCTTTGTTGCCAGCAGGCTCCGGCAAGTGGGGCCTGAACAGGGAACTGAAAACCTGGGATCATGGCAGAGGACCCAGCTAAGGTACGAGGACATCCAGAAATAGAGAGTGGGAGAGAGTGTAGTCGGGAGTAAGAAATTATGGGGCAAGGTAACAGCCACATGTTATATGTGCAGGCTCTCAAGGGTGTGCTTCATGCTCAAGCAGTGAAAGTTAGACAGAGTCAGTTAGAATATTTCTTTTACTTTGTTGAGGAAGTATATCCCTGGTTCCTGGAGAAAGGAACCATTAGTTTAGAAACTTAGCAAAAAAAACAAAAAACAAAAAACATTCAGGGACACTATGATGCAAATGCCCTGTAAGTTAAAACATTGCTGCTTTGTAATTGTCTGGTATCTGTGTAGCCTGCAGGTTCTGTATTGGGGTTGGCAAGAGGTACTGCCGGACGCACTATAAGACAGCCAACTGGGCCAGTGGGAGCCATCCCCCAGATCCCCATCAGGGTAAACTATCCACTAGTGCAGACATTTGGGCCCATCTGTAGTCCAACACTTTCTGTCTGACAGTCTACAATGTGCACGCTGTAAATGTGTTTTGTCTCAATGTTTGTGTGTATGTATTCCGGAATTCTTGGAATGTTTCTTCTCTCAGATTCATCCTGATGTGAGAGCCTAGAGGAGACTAGCTAACACTCCCTCAATATCTGTTTCTCTCTAGCTCCTTCTTTTTTACTTATACTTTAAACTGACCCCTTTTTCTACCCTTCACAGCCACCTCCTCCGCCCTCTCTGGATCCAGAAGTAGTGGGGTGGTGGGGGTGAAAAACCTGGAGGATCTAACAATAACTTAAAAGGGCTGGCAGGGAGAACTCACAGCCGGATGAAAATGCCACTGACCATCTACAAGTGACACCAGCAAGACCTTAGACTCCAGCCTTGACCCAGGGGGTCTGAATATCGGGGAGAACCTGTCAGTCTGAGGGGACGGCCGCTAGGGACTTCTTTCCCTTTCCCCAACATGACTGGGAATTTTCCTCTAACCTGGAAGGCCCCTGGGTCAATGTTTGCAGGAATCTAAAAGAAAAATCCTCCGGAGGTGAGGTGAGGGGGTTCGAATCCCCTGGTATGTGGATTTGAGTCCCACTTGTGAGTGGTGGTGAGATGTCGCCCCATTCACTGAGACCTGATTTTGTCTTTGTGGCCACTTGTTTGTCTTATTTACTTCGGTGTGTTTTCTGTTCTATGTTTTCTGAGGTAGGGATGAACTGGGGGCCCATTAGCCCCCAACTCAGCCTTTTGTTGTTGTCTTGTCTAGTTCTGTTTTAGAATTGGTACCAGTTTTAAATGTACATAAAACTGATTGATTTTTGTGCGCTTTAAGATCTGTGTGTGTTTTGTGTGTGTTTGTGAACATGTTTAAGATAAGAATTATCAGCATGCTGTAACAATTAGGTGAGTTTAAGTTTCAAATTCAAAAGGTTATGAGGTTTGGACATTACCAAAAATTTTAAAGAATTTTCACATTGTTTTAAATGACCTTTTAAGGATTCTTTAACTTAAAAAATTAAAAAATCTGGTATTTTAAAATGCATAAGGGTGTTTTCACTGTAATCAAGTTATCTGGCTTAACAAAATGCATTGGCTGTTTGGAATTTAGTTCTCTTGGCTAAAATTTGGGGATAAATATTAAAAGTTTAAATATAAAAGTTTGTTTAACACTCTCAAAGACATTACTGTCCTGTCTGTCTAAAAGTATGTATTTTCATTCAAAAAAACAAGAGATAAGAAAAGGAAAAAATTTAAAAGCCAACAAAAGACCTAGCTTTAGGAGTAAGGGGTAAACAGGCAAAAGTTCAGTTCAGCTGGTCATACATGGTGGGACAGGCCATGGGAGGAGTCCACACATGGTGAAAGAGGACAAGTTGGCACAAACGCAGTTCATCTTACCCTAGAGTGAGATTAGGTGTTTGCCCATTCCACAGGAGGGGCCAAGTGGCCCACTTTGTTCTGTCCTTTTTCTCTACAGGTATATACTAGAAACATGATGGTAAAAAAAATTAATGATGTGATGATCTGATTAGTATTGCTAAAACTGCCCCTTGGACTTAAAAAGAGGGTTAAAATGTATTTGAATAATGTGACTTGCTTTCAGTGATGTTCTACAATTAAGATAGGTTTTTAAAAGTCATAAAGGTGTTAAGTTTACCTTCTTGGCACAGTGATGGTGATTGTAATTCTTGCATTAAGGAAAAATTGTCATGTGAGTTTAAAAGTTTTAATGAGTATCTGTTTTAAAACAAGCATCCAGAAGACAATGAGTGACACTTGGCCTCAAGATTTTAAAGGATTTTTAAAAAATGTAACTAAAAACTAAAATATAAAATAATAAAAGTGATTAATAGGAGGCTTAAAAATTAGGAATGTATTTCTGGATATAAAGTTTAAAAGTAAAATTGTTCTTAACATTTGCCTCAAAGTGAAAAAATTAGGATTACCAAAATAATTGCTTTGGGATTCAAAGTGACAGAGTGCTAGCCTTGAGCTGTAAAACTGATGGACAGCACTCAGGCCCCGAGTTCAAGTCCAGCGACCAGCTAAGGGAAATGCAGATGAGGCATTTATCCCAGTGTAGAGAAGACATTCGTGGGACAAGAGCTATGGAGGAGCATCCAGAGCCAGTAAGCCACTGCTCGAATGGCAAAAATGTCAGATCCTAGAGTCATTTGTGTGTGGCCCTTCAAAAATTGGTCAGAGCCAGAATGTCATGGGAAGATAGTTTGTAAGCATGCCTAATGTCCATGACTACCTACCTTGTAGGGACAGAAACATTAGTAATCTGTAATAGTACTAAAAAGTGAAGTTATAAAATGTGGGAGATGGTTTAAATCCCAGCCCCTGTATGTGCCAAAAGCCCTAATTGACAGTAACTTTTGAGCTAACACCAGCTACAAGAAATTTATCTGTTCAAGAAAATCGTTTGTAAACTTGAGAGTGTATTTCTATTAACATCTGTCTATTAACATCTGCACGGGTGACTTAGCCATTGTTAGGATCACTAGGGGTCACATTCCTAAAGATGCTTTTACAAACCAGAGTGCTAAACAAGCTACACTGCTGTAGCTGGAGAAAAAGTCTGTGCATTTGTCAAAAGTTAAAATATTGTTCTTAATGACATCTAACCCTGGTAATCTCTTTCTAAAATAGACTAAGGTTATAGGTTCCTGGCTAGGTAGTATCAACACCCCTGAGTCAGCTTGAAGAAGGTACAGAAGATGAATCTTCACCCATCATCCCCTTTTTAGAATAAGGGACCAGAGTCATAAAAAAAATGTGGCAAAATAGACAGAAGAAAAACGCATGGAAAATAGTAGTGCAGGCCTGAGCCCTCTACATCTGCCTAGAAAATCAGCTTTATTAAAAAAACTATCTAGTTAAAAAGCTTGTCATCTTGGTAATTTGTCCTGGGCTATTGTCTAAATAGTCTTAAAAACTAGTGGGGCCACAGCCTGGCAAGCCTAGGTATTACTTGTATCCTTAACCAGTCTGTGTAGAAATATAGCACAAGGTGTGACAGTCCCTTGGAGACACTGAAAGACCCTGCTGTTGCTGCGGCTGCTACAGCCTTACAGTCACGGGGAGGAAATCGACATAGTTACCCTGACCTCCTCCACCATGGAAAAAGTAGACTAAACTCTTGCCTGATTCCATCTTTTGCATGGCTTCGTTTTGTCCATGTTACCATATAACTACTCTAATTTTATTATGACTACTCCTCTTGCCGGGAGACTAACAAACATAGTATTGCTCATTCCCTACACTGCTTTGCCTTTATGGGACTTCCTAAACATATTAAAACTGATAATGGTCCGGGATATGTAGGACAAGCTTTTCAAACTTTTTGTAAATCTTACCAGATTTTTCACTCTACAGATATTCCCTATATTCCTCAAGAACAAGAAATTGTTAAACAAGCCAACGGGCTGTTAAAACACCAAATTTTTAACTTAAAAGGGGGGAATTATACCCCTTCTCTCCTGTTAATATTCTTCTCATGCTTTATTTGTACTAAATTTTTAAGTTTAGATTGTAATGGACTTTCCACAGTACAGTGACTTTGGGAAAAAAAGAGAGCAAAGAGCTTTTGGCCAAGTTAAGTGGAAGGATCCTTTAACAGGTGATTGGCATGGGCTCGATCCAGTTTTAACATGGGGTTGAGGATATGTTTGTGTTTTTTCGCAGGAAGAAAATGAATCCCGCTGATTGCCTGAGCATTCCATTAGGATTGTGGAGGCTCATTCTGATGACACAAACCCTGACACATTGGGCTTACATGCCAGATCCCCCGATTGTGCACCCTACAACTTGGGAGAGAGTTGAAGTACTCATTCAAGTCAATAGATCAGCATACAGTACAACACCTGATCCCTTCATCCAGCAAACCAAGATGGGAGATACCTCAGCTTCAGACATTGGAACTCCTTTCTACTTTACCACCAGCTATAAAGGCTCCATTCCAGGCTGTATTATAATGATATCCATGACTCATAAAATTTGGATCCCAGACAAAAATCAAATGTACAATATACAGATGACATCTTTACCAACTGGGTACCCAGTTCATGCAAATTTTACTACATCCTATATGATACCCCGTTGCATTAATTCTTCACAAATAGTAGTATTTACAGGAAAGCCTCATACAATAAGGTACAGGCATGTGAGGCCATTTGTTACCAATATTTCTGGAACTAAATTTCAATTAATGGACTGGTTTGGAGCTAATCTTACTAATAAGTACAATTTTGGACTGTGGTGGATGAATGGGCATCCTCAACATCATGTTTGGATGCTGGTGGCTGCACTCAACAACATAACCTGGCCCAATTCATCTCTTTTAAAAAATATTATGAGTTGTGTATCACCACCCCATGTCATTATGTATAGACCATTCAATATCTCTATAGGAGCTAATTATTTTATGTCACCTATTCTAATTGTTCTTTTACTAATTGCTTGTATAGCGGCATAACTGAATCTATACTTATTGTTAGACAACCATCTGTTGTTATGCTTCCTGTAAATATTTCTAAAACTTGGTATAAAAATTCTGGCATTCAGGTGTTAAGACAATTGAAAAAACTAATGCGCCCTCATCGATTTGTTGGGCTACTTGTAGCTGATGTTTTGGCTTTTATTTTGTTAGCTGCCTCTTCAGCGGCAGCTGCTGTGGCACTAACACAAAATGTACAAACTGCTCATTATCTTAATCAGCTTGCTCATAGTACTACACAAGCCCTACCTCTGGACGCTAACGTGGCAAAAACTGCTAAAAAAAACCTGTTTAAACAATTTCAACTCTATATCACTTCCCTGACTTATGTTAAAGGATTGCTAATGTCATTGCTCGGTGTGGGAATGCTTTTGCTGATAGTTTTTCTATGCCTTCCTTGTATTATACGTGCACTGCAAAACTCTCTTATGAGTTTAGCCATACAGCTACATAAGATCAAGCTGTATATAAATGAATTCCCCCGAGAGGAACTGTAGCCAAAGACGGGTAAGAGGGGGTGCCAGTCTGACCAACCTAAGACAGGGCCTTCAGCTTTACTCTGAAGAAGTTCCCGATGACGGGTAAGGCAGACAAGGTGATCCACCAAGCCTAAGACAGGCGGGTTCGCTTCTTCAAACAAAGATGGGGGAGATGTTGGGAGTCCACAGTAAAGCTCTAAGGTCATCTTGACCCCTGTGCTCACTTAAAGGCACGCATAAGGAACTGGCTTTCATGAAAAACACTAGGTGCCCGGGATTGCTTTGCTATGTCTACAGAATTTGTTTTACTTTCTATCAGTTGATCTTGTCTTGTATTTACTGCACTTTGTTTTTATTAAAACTTTCCTTGTTTTTCTGCACTATGGTAACCTTATGATACCTCTTGACTTCTAATAGTATATAATAGGAAAAATTAAAAATAAACGGGGCTGTAATCTTGAGCTGCAGACCTCCCGACCCTATCCTTTGTCTTATGTCTTTATTTTTCTGCATCCTCGCCCCCTAATTCAGGATTCCCTTTTGTTGCCGGTAGACTCCAGCACAATGGAATTCTAGGCCTCCATCAGAAAGAATGACATAGCCCCATTTGTTAGGAAAAGGAAAGACTTGGAAAAAATTATATTAAGTGAAGTAAGCCAGGCCTAAAGAAACACAAGTCCCATGGTTTCCCTTATTTGCAATAACTAGTATATGTCTGAGACAAGCAGAAAAGATCAGATAAGTTGATTTTAGGTGAAATGAACCCCACTATAAGTATTGAATTGTTTTTTTTTTCTTGTGATTGTTTTTAACATATTTATAAGATGATTTCTTTGTTGTTTCATATGCCCTGCTCCCACAGCATAACCGCTGCTTTTATTGTATTTGATGTTGGTATAATTTGTGGAGGGGAAGGGCAAAAACAAACCGTTTAAATAGGGATACAGGTGGACCCATTGCAGCAATGAGATGTACAAGTCGTTATGTTGAAAAACGAACTTTACAACTTTGGTCGTGGGGGGCGGTGGAGATGGGAAAGGATGGGAAGAGGAAACAGAGGAGGAGCCAACACATCTTGATAAGAAATGTACTCATTACCTTGCCCATGTAATTGTAACCCCGCTGTATGGTATTTTCACAATAAAAATTTTTTAAGAAGACAAAGGCTGGTTCAATCCATTGTTCTCTCTTATGGGAACATGGTATGCTAGGTGTGGGATAGAGACCTGGCGGGCAGGGGAACAGATTCAGACCCAGATTAGAAACTTGCAGTAAGGAGTCAGCGAATTATGGGACTAGCACAGTCTTGCAGTCTGGAGGATTGGATGGAAATTATTTGGACGGTATTTCTGTGATGTAAAAATATGTGGACCAAGTTGTAATATGAGGAAATAGACTGCAAAATGATGCATTATCCAGTATCTCTACTCTCTGTCACTCACTCATCCCCTAAGCTCTGGGTCTGATCCCTCCATAGTCTCAGCATAAGAGGGACTTTGACAGTGATCCTGAGTGGTTATTCCTGAGAACAACCATTCAAGATCACTTGGTGATTGTAATTGTGGGATGGACGACATTGTTTTGAGTAGTCTCCAGTACCACTGTGGAGGCACCCAACTAGAGCTAATCCTAGTTATCAGCCCAAGTGGGCAGGTTTGATGGGCAGGGCAAACAGGAGCTGGTGCTGCCCTGCTCCCCAAGTAGATATGTAGATGGGTGAGGACTGTAAGAGCAGGTATGGGGTGACTTCCCCCACTGTGTCTGGATCACAATGATCCCACAATGCATACCTGTTTCTAGCTGAACAATAAGATACAAGAATCGAGGCCACATCCACATTCTGTGCTGCCTAGTACCATTGGCATTTTCCTCTATTGGCTCATACCACTACCAGCAGGTGAAGGAAGTAAAGGGGCTATGTGGTGACTGAGTTAATTTCAGAGATCCTGTAGGAAGTGGGTGATTGCAAGAATAGAAGTGATTTCAGAAAGCTTTGGAACGTGGCCCCTCCACCTTCCCTATCCCATTACTGGGATATCTAACCAAACCAGAAATGCATGCACAATAAAATTTTCTTTAGGCAAGAAATAACAGCAAGAGTATCTGCAGAGGAATTGACCTGGTGGACCCACTAACACCAACAAAACGAAAACTGAAAACAGGTAACCTCATAACAATCATTACTGTGGACTGTAAATCAACCAAGGGTGAGACCAAAGATCATGCAGACCTGGAATCTTCCTCTGGTTCCTTTCCTGCTAGTATCCTTTCCTCTGACACTGGAATAACTAAAAATATGTCAGAAGTCCTATGTTACCCCAAGAGAGTAACCAAAAGATAAACAAAGGTAATAAGAGAGAAGGCATGGCTGGAGAAAGCTAGAGAACATGAAAGAATTAATGACCAAATTAAGCCTGGAGAGAGACCATGTTGCAGAGGACCTGAAGTTGGAGAGGTCCATGAGGAAAGACAAGGTTCAACAGATGAACCAACTAGAGATGAGAAAGAGCAATGGGTGTGATAAGTGTTTGACCTAGAGATAAACATGGTGGAACTTCAATGGCAGTTGGCAGAGCTACCCTCCAACAGCAGCCTGCAGGACGAACTCAGACCAAGCTACAGTTGCCAGCCAAGACATATTAGTTGCAGAGGTAGCAACAGAAATGTGAGAAGCAGTGTTACATTCAAAGGCAGGAAAACTAGAGCCTCAGTCTCCAAAATGTGAAGCAGCAGGAGCAGCTGTGATAACTGGAGCAGCAGGAAAAGGCCTGGGATCTGTATAAGCTCTTCAAGACAATGGGAAGATTACATATTAATGAGGCCATGAGATACACAATTTTGCATAACCTAGAGATCAAAGAGCAGCTGGGCCAGCTGCAGGATGCCTTCCACAGGCTAAGAAACAGAAGGAGGAGCTCTCTCGTGTGCTGCACTCAGAGCTCCAAGTGAAGGAAGAAGCTGGACCAGCAAGAGGAGAAGTTAGAAGAATGGAAAGAGATGGCTGAGTTAAGGAGTCAAGTGGCTCAGAATCTCAGGAGCTTCATGAACAGCTGCAGGAGCTCAGAGCTACCTGTGAACAGCTCAGGGCCTACAATTTGCAGCTGACCTTAAAGAATGAGGCCTTGCCGCAGCACCTGCAGAAGCAGACACAGTTGCTGGACAAAGTTGCAGGACCAAGAAGGACCATTAAAAATTACACAACACTTGTGATGTGCCTTAAAACCACCAGACAGAAGCAGGAGCAGCTATGGGCCCCAGCTGAGCTTTCTGGCTTTCAATAGAGAAGGAGGAGTGAGCAAAAAGGAAAGGGGGTGATTCTACTTGTTGTGACTGTCCTAGAGGACAGACAATCCAAAGACTAGGTGGGATTGTTATCTTTATCCATTGATGAATTAAAGAAGGTGAAGCTTAGCCAGCAGCTGCAGGAGCAACAGACCTACTATGGGTTCCTGGCTAATATGGTAGTCAAGAGACAGAGAAAGCTGAAGCAGTAGGGTTTCTTCTCCAGAAGTTGAAACCACGGGAAAGGAAGCAGGACACACAAGTGCCCAAGAAGACCCTGAAATTCTGCTTCATCTACAAGCTGCCTGGAAAAAGTGGGCTACTAGAGGCAAGTGGATAAATTCCAACATGGATGCAGCCAGCTGTCAAAACCTATCAGCCCCATTGAAGAGTCCCTAGATTTCTATAAAAACAGATGGAAGTACTGGATGAGCTATATCAGAAGAAAGATGAGTGTGTCAACCAGCTCTTCCAGGAGAAGGAGAAGAAGGAGCTGCTATTGCTTCTTACAGATGAAGGCACCTGAGTTTCGGGACAAGATCCTGGCAGCCATCCAGACCCCTGCGGATGAGGGACCCTCAGACCTCTCAGGCCTCAGGAAGAGGGAAGTTATGAAGAAGCAACAGATTTTAAAGATTTAAAGCTTGAAGACTATGTGGATACTGCCCAAGGAGAGGCTGGGGTACCTTGGCATCTCAAGGACCCCTACTACAGAGCAGATTGTGCTACAACAGCTTGCTATTCAAGCACCTATCTGAGCTTACATGTTTGGGCAATAATGGCTGCAGGACTGAGACAAATGACAACTTGGAGATCATTTTTGCATGAAGACCTGGAGGCTTCCAGCTGGGGAATAGGTCTCTTGTTCTCTAACTTACTTTGTCGCCATAGTACTAGGTGGCATACTCTTAGGCCTAATTATAATGAGTGAGAGAGGGGAGGAGCCAAACATACCAGAGGCTTCTGGGAGCTGGCCCAAATTCTAGAGACATTTAACAGTCCATTCATTACCAGGAAAGGGGCTCAGGTGTAGGTTTCCACAAAGTGTAAATTCTTTACAAAGGAAGTTGGAGAGTGATGGCACGGTTTTATTTTATTTATTTATTTATTTTTGGGTCCGGTCGTGGGGCCTGAACTCTGGGCCTGGGCGCTGTCCCTCAGCTCTTCAGCTCAAGGCTAGCGCTCTACCGCTTGAGGCACAGTGCCACTTCCGGCTTTTTTCTTTTTGCTTATGTGGTGCTGAGGAATCGAACCCAGGGCCTCATGCATGCAAGGCAAGCACTCTACCACTGAGCCACCTTCCCAGCCCAACGGTTTTATATTATTATATTATGATAATAATAGAAAATGTTTGATGTCACAGTTTAATAATAGTGTATTTTAATTTCATAACATTACATATTTTACATTTTATGCAATATTTTGATATTACCATATTGGATACATTATATCAATCATTTCATGATGTATGTTGTATGTCACTAGCATCACTTGGCTTTTTGAAAATGTAAAGAATGCTGAGCTGGGCAATAGTGAATTTTCTTTTTTGTTTGTTAAAAAGTTACAGCGGTGATAGTGAGATGAAAAAAATAATAAAAACCATGGAAAACAAGAAAACATTACTGCTGAAATCCTGGAACAAAGCAAAGATATGAGATGAACAATTGGAAGTCTAACACAATTGGAGTACAGACTCATGGATTACAGAAATGTAATCCAAAAATAAGAATATAGAATTATGAAATATCTATACATATGGCATATCTTAATAATTTTTCAGTGAAACCTACTGAAATGATACCTCTTGAATATTATTGTTGAATTAAAAAATAAAATTCAAACTAATATGTTACTTAATGGATTAGATTCTGCATGTGTAATGATATACCTTTGACTCAGGTAATAAATTGAAAATTTAGAAACAACTATTCAGTATTTAAATTAAAAAGTAATTACACAAATTGATCGAAATACCAAATGTATCATCTGTCTTAGATTTTCTGTTTATTAACTTAAAATCACATTCCTTATGAAGGAGAAAAATAGCTGAACTAACATTAATATCTCTAAAATATTTTCTTAATTAAAAAAAAATTCCTCAAAGAAAAAGATCAGTGTAAAAATCACCTTTGAGCATACTCTACAACTGAGGTGTGAAAAATTAAACAAAAGTAATGAATTATATACAGCTCCATATTCATAGCTTTTTAATGAATTACTTTAAAATGTCCTTCACTTTTGAAATCAGTTCAGAATTCTTGCACAAATTAAAATTGGGGAACTACATTACCAATAGAAAATTAATACAGTATTTTTTATGAGATTAGAAGTCCGATGAAAATAAAAAGATTGAAATGGCTCAAGTTGTGAAGCACCAGACAAGCAGGGCATGACAATTTACAAATAAAAAGACTTGGATGGTCATCTAGTAACTCCACAATGAAAGCTCAGCTAATTTTCAAAATCACAAGATAAAAATTCACCTACAGTATGGTGGAAAAGTAATTAATTCATAGTACAAAAATAAAAGATACAAAAAGGTAAGAAAAAAAAAACAGTTTTCCAATCCTGTTCAAATTTAACTTTCGCCTAGGCAAAATAAACAACCCTTGTCACTGTCTAAGGAAATTGTAAGAGGCATTTCCATGAAAGAGGAAGTTAAAGTTGTGGTTTACAGGATGGAAATTCCAACTCCAGATGATATGTAAATCAACTTCCCTAAATGAGAACTCAGGTACAAACCCTTTTCTTGGCCCACCACCCTGAATCAGAGGACGTATTCCTCCTCTTTGTGTGAATTTCTTTACACTTTTTTTTTTTTTACCACCTCCCCATTGCTGACACATTATATGGAGAAGTTTCTTGGGGTTGTGGTGTTTCTTTATCTTGACAATGGCAGTGTGAGTTTTTGGAATGTGGTTAAGAGTTCCCTTCTCTGGAGATTCGCTATTGGCTATTTCCAACTTCCTGTCAGACCCTTTTTCTCCAATGATAAACCACTACTAGTGAAGATTCTATACGTTGGGAATTCTATAGCAGAGAACCTTTCTCAAATGAAGCAAACCATTAATACTGTACTAATTTGAATTTTATGCACAGTAATCCCATTTTGTTATGAAACATGGAGGTAACATATAATAAAACATAGCATGTAAAAAATGAAGATAAGATAAAGTAGCAACAATGCAACAAGAGAGCAAGGAAATATTTAAAAAATGCTATAAAAATAAACCCATGCAAAAATGAGTCCCCAGTGACTGCTTTTCACCATGAAAGAAGGTGGATCTCAGAATAACAGCAAAAAACAAAACAAAACAAAAAAAAAACACATTTAATTCAGTGAGCATTGTTGTTTTCCCAGTAATCCTTGCTACTCAGTAGGCTGAGCTCTGAGGATGGCAGTTCATAGCCAGTTCATATAGGAAAGTCCAAAAGACTCATCTTCAATTAACCACCAAAGTGGAGCTGTGGTCCAAGTAGTAGGAGAAAAAAAAGCAAACAACAACAACAACAAACCCTCACGAATAGTGCTCATGCCCTAAGTTCAAGCCCCAGGTACATTCGAGAGCAAAAAAGCAGTACTGGTTTCAGTGACACAAAGCTGTATAGCAGACTTCTGATTACTAGATCCTGTTACCCATCCTGGGAAGAAAAAAACAGAAACACCTCTGTACTAGATCATTGGGGTGTTAAACTTTCTATTATATTGGATTCTTTAAGTTTCAGTACTAATTTCTAAAACTAAAATAAAATAAAATCAATTGGAATACTTAGAGAAATAGCTGGTAATAATGGAGAAGAAAGAAAATGCAGGGTGGAACACTATAGATGAAAGAATGGCTTCAGAAAAAATAAGTAATAATTTTTGGGGTAAAAATGAGGAGAACATTAATTCAGGCTAAGAGATTAATAATAACAATGGCAAAGCTCAATTTACCCATTAGGCATACAGAGTGGTTAACAATAGCCAACAATTGTAACAATACAACAGTTTGCTGTCCAGTTGTGATGGTTCTTTGTTGGTGTCTGTCTTTCACTCTATGTACCCAATTATTGTGCATTCATCCCCGCTGTTATTATCATATGAAGGTAAAAAAAACAATACTTAGTCAGCACCAGTGGTGCACCCCTGTAATCCTAGCTACTCAGAAAACAGATCTGAGATCTCAGTTCAAATCTGGCCCGGGCAGGAAAGTCATAGACACTCATCTCCAATAAACCACTAGAAAGCTGGAAGTGGTGCTGTGGCTTAAGTGGTTGAGGGCTAACCTTGAGCTGAAGAGCTGAGGTTTCCCGCAGACGCAGAATTCCGCAGCAATAATGACAAAATTTTTTTAAAAAGAAAAAATTAAAAAAAGATTGACATGGACTCCACTCCCAAATTACTCAAGCTGATTCAAAACTTTGGCAAAGTAGCAGGTTATAAAATTAACCCCCAAAAATCAATGGCTTTTCTATATGCCAACAATGAGGAAAGTGTGGCTGAAATTAGGAAAGCAACTCCATTTGTAATAGCCCCACAAAAAATAAAATACCTAGGAATTAACTTAACCAAAGAAGTGAAGGACCTCTATGATGAAAACTTTAAAATCTTGAAAAAGGAAATCAACACAGAACTTAAAAAATAGCAAAACCTCCCATGCTCCTGGATTGGCAAGATTAACATCGTGAAAATGGCAATACTTCCCAAGGCTATCTATAAATTCAACGCGATACCTATCAAAATTCCACCCTCATTCTTCAAGGAAATAGAGGAGGCAATCCAAAAATTCATATGGAACAATAAAAGACCCCGAATAGCAAAAACGCGCCTCAACGGAAAGAACACTGCTGGAGGAATATCAATACCAAACTTCAAACTCTACTATAAAGCCATAGTAATCAAAACAGCTTGGTATTGGCATAAGAACAGACCTCAGGACCAATGGAATAGAATTGAAAACCCAGAAATGAACCTACAGACCTATAGCCATCTAATCTTCGATAAGGAAGCTAAAACAATAGAATGGAAGAAAGACAGCCTGTTCAGTAAATGGTGCTGGCAAAATTGGTTAACTACATGTAGAAAACTAAAGCTAGATCCTTATATATCACCCTGCACCAGAATCAACTCCAAATGGATCAAAGACCTTGAACTCAAAGCAGACACTCTGAAAACATTACAGGATGGAATAGGAGAAACCTTAGGTCTCCTTGGCTCAGGCCGAAATTTTCTGAATAGAGACCCGGAAGCACAACAAATCAAAGAAAGGTTGGACAAATGGGATTGCATACGGTTGCAGAGCTTCTGCAGGGCAAATGACATAGCTAGCAAGATCAATAGAAAGCCCAGGGATTGGGAGAAGATCTTTACTAGCCATACAACGGACAAGGGTCTCATATCTAAAATATACTTGGAACTCAAAAAATTAAACCACCCAACAACAAATCCTCAAAGAAACAACTGCCCAATAAATAAGTGGGCGAAAAACTTAAAGAGAAGCTTCTCTGAAGAAGAAAGAAGGATGGCCAATAGCCATAAAAGAAATGCAACTCAAAACAACATTGAGATATCACCTCACTCCAGTTAGAACAGCAAAAATCAAGAACTCTAACAACAGATGCTGGAGGGAATGTGGACAGAAAGGAACCTTACTTCATTGTTGGTGGGAATGTAAACTTGTTCAACCACTTTGGAAAGCAGTATGGAGGTTCCTCAAAAGACTTCACATAGATCTCCCCTATAATCCAGCAATCCCACTTTTGGGCATTTACCCAAATGTTTACAAACAAGACCACACTAAAGCTACCAGCACAACTATGTTTATTGCAGCATTATTTACCATAGCTAAGATATGGAACCAACCCAGATGCCCCTCAGTAGATGAATGGATCAAGAAAATGTGGTATATATACACAATGGAATTCTATGCCTCCATCAGAAAGAATGACATTTCCCCATTTGTTAGGAAATGGAAACACTTGGAAAAAATTATATTAAGTGAAGTAAGCCAGGCCCAAAGAAGCATAGGTCCCATGGTTTCCCTTATTTGCAATATCTAGTATAGGTATGAGTCAAGCGGAAAAGGTCAGATAATGTGATGTTAGGAAAATGAACCCTTAAATATGTATTTTAATGTTTTCGTTTCTTTCATGCATATGTTTCTAACGCATTTATAAGATTATTTCTTTGTTGCTTTGTATGTCCCTCCCCCACAGTGTAACCCCCGCTTTCACTATATTTGATGTCAGTATAACATGTGGAGGAGATGGGGGCAAACAAGTTGTTTAAGGATTCAGGTGGACCTGTTGCAACAATGAGAAGTACAAAATGTCATGTCAAAACCAGCTTTACAATGTCGGTGGGGGGGGTGGGGAGAGGGGTATAATTGTGTGGGGCGAGGGGGGAGACTGGGAAGGGAGGTGCAGGGTAAACAAAGGAGGAGGCTGCAATGCTTGGTAAGAAATGTATGCATTATCCTGCCCATGTAATTGTAGCCCCTCTGTACAGTATGTTCTCAAATAAAATAAAATAATATTTAAAAAAAATAAAAAAAATAAAAAAAGATTGAGAGTCAATGCCTGAGTGTCAAAGATGCAAACATAGTGTTAGGCTACTATTTCTCTGCTGACAATTCAGATAGGGGATTATGCTTTCAAAGCTAGTGGATCAACATCAAGAAAGGTACAAAATTTATTATACTAACAAAATCACAAATGGGAAAGGTTATGCCAGGGAAACTACAGAACCTATAACCCTAAAGAGAATATTCTGATAGGATAAAATTTATAGCGAATTGAATATTGATAATGTGCTCTTGAAATCCAATGTATATAGTTATATGTATATATATGTATATTTATGTCTATGATAATTTTTAGATCATTCTCAAAAACGGCATTGAGTTATTAAATTATATGTTATAATACCACATCATTTTATAATAAAAAGGCATAAATGATATTTGAAATAAAGATAAGAGAAATAGAGTGGAAGAAGAGCTTAGGAACAGATCCTCTACCCTGAGTTCAAGTCCAGCACTGACAGACAAACAACAAGAAAAACAACATCGAAAGGATGAGTCAGTATAGACAATAGACAAGAGGAAGTGATCTCTGAGCCTAGGATATTTGTTCCCTCATAGTCGGGTGATCAACGATAGTCACGTGATTACTGGTATGAATCAGGCAGGTGATGGGAAAGGTGGGAGGGGCTGGTCTGTGGGCAGATTTAATCCTGATCACAACTCAAGCAAGAGATAATTCTTGTCATCTCAGCTTTGTGCAAATTGTGAATTGGAAGAACTCAGTCAAGGAGATCCTAAGAATAAACACAAGTTTCTATTCCAAAAACAAAAGCAAACACAGAGAGGACAAGGCCTAAGTGGTAAAGTACCAGCCCAACATCAGGCCTGACAAATTACAAATAATAAAAGTATAGGATGATCACCTGTTAAGAAATACGAACTCAGCTACTTTTGAAGACCCACAAGATACAGTGGATAATGTCAGTAATATGGCCTACAGTCCTGTGGAAAAGTAATAAATGCATAGTTCCATTATAAAACATACACAGAAGTAAAAAACAAAACAAAACAAAATAAAACAAACACAATAAACTTTTCCAATCCTGGACAAACCTACATTGCACCTAACTCAAATAACCTAACCTAATTGTAAGAAGTAGGTCCTTGAAAGAGGAAGTGAAGGTGTGGTTGCTAGGATGTAAATTCCAGCTCCTATTGATATGTAAATCAGCTTCCCTAAGCAACCAATCAGAGACTTCCTTTCCTGGACCCACCCTCTTTCAGTATAAATAGAGTGGAAGTCTGAGACTCAGGCATTGCTGAAGATCCTACATCAGCAGGACTGAGGCCATTTGGAGCTTGGATACTCCAGGTGAGGATTAGAGTGAGAGAATCTACTCCTCTTTTAATTCTTCTCTCCTTGGTTTGGTGGTGGTGGTGGTGGTATTGTTTTGTCGGTTGCAGTGATTGAACCCAGTGGTAGGGCAGTGTTGCTGGGTCACTTTGTGCTCAAGACTGGGCATTGTCCCTGGGCCACTTTGTGGTCAAAGCTAGTGCTTTACAACTGGAGCCACAGCCCACTTGTGATTTTGGAGTGGTTAATTGGAGATAAGAGTCTGTGTCAGGGGGACTTTTGTGGCCCAGGCGGTTTCAAAGCTTGATCCTTAGCTCTCAATCTCTTGAGTAGCTAGGCTTCTACGGGTGAGCCACCAGCACCTCATTAGATTCTAGGAATGATGGACCCTGACACTGCCCAAGCCTTCCAGAAAGAACTGAGATGTTCCATCTGTATAAATACTTTCATAGAGCCAGTCACCCTAGAGTGCGGGCACAGTTTTTGTCGACCTTGTCTCTGCCTCTGCTGGGAAGAGACCCAGACTCCAGCCACGTGCCCTGTGTGCAGGGAACCAAGCCAGCAGAGAGACCTCAAAACCAACGTGGTTCTGAGGAGCCTGGTGGCCATTGCCAGAAGAGCCAGCCTCAGGCATTTTCTGAGCTCTGAGGAATACATGTGTGGGACACACAGGGAGACAAAGCAGATGTTCTGTGAGGTAGACAGGGCCCTGCTCTGTAGGAGCTGCTCCGAGTCTCAGGAGCACAGGGCTCACAAACACCATCCCATAGAAAGGGCTGCTGAGGAGCAGAGGGAGATGATTTCAAAGCAGATGCATGCTGTATGGGAAAAGACTCAAGAAAACCAGCACAATTTACAGGAGAAGAGGAGACTCATCAACCGATGGATTTGGTATGTGAAGCTATTCCAAGGCATGACTAAGGATGTTTTTAGAGTGCTGTTTTTAGAGCTGGGTGTCCAGGAGGAGGAAAGACACCATTCCCAGCTACTGATCAATGAAGGAAGAGCCATGTTACTGCAACTCAGAGAAAGGGAAACCCAAATGCTTCAGAAGAAACATCAGCTCAGGAATATGTATCAGAAGCTGATCGAAACATACCAGAAGCCAGATGTAGAACTGCTTCAGGATGTAGAGTTGACCCTAGAAAGCTGTGAGTCAGTCTTGTTCTTCCTGCCTCTTCCTCTGAGGCCAGAGCTCAGTGCCCCTCCCATTCCTGGATTGATAGAGAGGCTCAGCCAGTACAAGGTGGAGATTGCTTTCAATGAAGCTACGCGGAATCAAGATCTTGGGAGCTGTGTTGGACACGACAAGCCCTATGCAGTTTTGAATTCTGAAGAGTCCTTCCACTTTACTGCTTTTGGACGCCAAGTCTTCAGCTCTGGGAAACATTACTGGGAGGTTAGTGTGGATGACTCTTCCACCTGGGCCCTGGGAGTTACTAGGCATTCCTCCATAGAAAGCAACCTCACTGAATCTGAGGATCTTTTCCTCCTTTTGTTTGTGAAAGAGAACACACTTTCCACCATTTTTACCACCTCCCCACTGCTGCCTCACTATGTAGAGAAGCCTCTGGGCCGGGTTGGTGTGTTTCTTGATCTTGACGATGGCAGTGTGAGTTTTTGGAATGTGGCTAAGAGTTCTCTTATCTGGAGATACCCCCCTGGTGCTATCCAATTTCCTGTCAGGCCCCATTTTTTCATTGGTAGCCTGGTGTTCTAAGTGAAGAGAATATCTATGTGTTGGGAACTCTATGGCAGAGAACCTTCCTCAAATGAGGCAAACCACTAATACTGTACTAATTTGAATTTCTCGGTGCAGTAATCCCATTTTTTCATGAAATATGTTGGTAATAATAAAAGGTAAAATGTAGACACCAATACTAAATGAAGGTAAGATAAAGTAGCAACAATGTAACAAGAAAGCAAATAAATATTTAAAAATTGCTATACAAATAAACCCATGCAAAACTGAGTCCCCAGTGACTGCTTTTCACCCTGAAAGGAGTTGGAGCTCAGAATAACAATAAAAATCAACACTTAAAGCAGTGGGCCCTGTTGTTTTACCAGTAATCCTTGCTACTCAGCAAGCTGAGTTCTGAGGATAATGCATAGCCAGGACGAACAGAAAAATCGAAGCGACTCTTATCTCCAATTAACCACCAAAGTGGAGTTGTGGTCATGTGGTAGAAGATAAAAGTTCCACAAGAACAGAGCTCATGCCCTAAGTTCAAGCCCCAGGAACAGCTAGAACAATAAAGCAGTACTAGTTTCAGTGACACAAAGTTCTAGAGCAGCCTTTTTATTAATAGGTCCTGTTATCCATCCCGGGAGGAAAAAAACCAAACACCTCTCTCCTAGAGCTTAGGGGTGTTTACACTTTCTATTAGATTGGATTCTTTAACATTTAGTACCAATTCCTAAATAAGGGGAAAAAACATATACTCAGAAAAAGAGCTGTTAATAATTGAGAAGACTGAAAATGCATGGTTGAACACTAAAGCTGAAGGCATGTCTTTAAATAGAAGAAGTAAGTCATCTTTTGGGGGTCTACAAATGAAAAGAATACTATGATAGGCTAAGAGATTCACAATAATAACTATGGCAAAGCTTAATTTATATATTAGGCATACTGAGAAGTTAACAAGAGCTACCAATTGTAACAATATAACAGGATGCTGTGAAGGTGTGATGGCTCTTTTTTGGATACTTAATTGTAGTTCTTTCATCCCCTGTGAAATTATCATATGGAGTTAAAAAATGCTTACTTTTGGTGCTGGGAAGGTGGCTTAGTGTTAGAGCGTTACCTTGTATGCATGAGGCCCTGGGTTTGATTCCTGAGCACCACATAAGCAGAAAAAAAGCCGGAAGTGGTGCTATGGCTCAAGTGGTCGGTACTAGCCTTGAGCTGAAGAGCTGAGGGACAGCACCCAAGCCCAGCGTTCAGGCCCCACAACTGGACCCACCCCCCCCCCAAATAAAGCTTACTTTTTTGTTTCCCTTTCACTCTAGATACTTAATTGTTGTGTGTTCATCCCTTTTGTAATTATCTTATTGATGTGAAAAAAAACCTATTACTTTGAGATTCAATGATATGTATGTAGTGTTAGACTGCTACTTCCCTGTTGGCAATTCAGATATAGGAGAGTTTGCTTTCAAAGCTCATGGTTCAACAAACAAGAACAGAATACGTTCAAGATCCTGGAATGTGGAAGCTTATGTCACCGATTCTACAGAACTTACTATCCTAAAAATAACATCCTAGATAATTTTCTACTGTTTATAGTGAATAGAGTATTAAAAGTGTGCTCTTATAAAACACACACACACACACACACACACACAAGCATTAGTAGGTTCTCTTATCAGTTTATCATATATATTAATTTACCATTTCATTTTAATATAAGCTTAGTCATATATGGTGTTTATTAGCCTTTGATCCAACATTAAGCTCAGGAGAGTGCATAGATCCTTATTTTAAGCCCCTGGACTATTTCAGGAAAAAAATTAAAATGAGTAAGTCACAATAGAAAATAGACTTGGAGGAAGTAATCTCAGATCCAAGGATCCTTTTCCGACACACAGTTAGTTAATGGACATTCAGGTGATTACTGGGTTCAGACTGGTGAAGGAGATGGGCATAGGTGGTAGGTTCCCTGTAGACTTAACAATGATCACATCTCATACAATTGCTAGTCAAGTTGGCATCTGTCTGTCATCTCAGCTATGTAGAAAGCTTTGATAGGAAGATCTCAATCCAGGAAAGCCTAAGCATAAACACAAGATCATATTCCAAAAATAAGCTAAAAATTGGTATGTTGTATACAATTCTGGTACTGTACTGTTGAATTCATACCATTTGCTTAAACTCTGCAAACCAATTTATTTAACACTAAATTAATCTATAGCAATGCAATGATGTTGGTCCAGTTTTTCAGTTTAGAAAACCATAGGCAGGTGTTAATAAACATAAGGTGGTGCTGAGTTTATTAAAAGAATGTGTGGTCATGTTTCACTGTATAAATGTGAGTATAGAGAATTCAGTGCAGTCTTGGTTTATCTTCCCACACGTGATTGTTAGGGTGACTTCACCTTCCTATTATAGGATTAAAAGTAGTATTTGTGACTTTGACCACTTTTGGTAGTTTTTGACTGTTGTACTATGCACTATTGCTTTTATTTTTCTCTCATTTCCAGAAAAAAAAAGATAAATTACTTGCTGTAATCATGTTGTAATACCCTGGCTTATACATTTAAATTTCTATTGTTTATTTCTGTGATATCTATGTTACATACAGACATCATTCTGACATTTTATCTAATCATACAAACATATACTATTCCATCTTTCTTTGCATTATCTTTCTTTGCATCTATCTTTGCATTAGTAATTAGTAATATCCTAGATACTGTGTTGCTCATTTCAGAACTTCATGATTATTTTTACTACTGGCATAATTAATGCCATTGACAAAAGAACTCAATAAATTAGATGTAGTCAAAATTTTCTACCTTATATATCTAGAAGCACCAACAAAACTACTTTATTCTTGTTTGTGTTTTAAATTTCTGGCCTATATTGTTATAGATCTATAGTTTATTTTATTGTATTTTATTTATCTATTCATCATTTATTTTTGTTTAATTAATTATTTTGCTAGTTTTTAAAATATTTTATTTGAATAGTTGAAGAAAGGAGTTGCCATTCAATAAAGTAATTTGTGAATACAATGCATCTTGATCACTTTAATCCCTTTTTAACATTTCCACTCATCTCTCCCAACCACTTATTCTCTGATTTTTCTTAATTTTGTAGCATATGCATTGATTTTTTTTTTTTACGTGCTCCTGCTTTCTACCACTTTGCTATATTCTATGTCTACTTTCATGGTAGAACACTTTTGCTGGTTAAAGATTATCTAGTATCCGTTTTAAAAATCATTTTATGTGTAATTGAAAAATTTTATATTTGTTAAATTAATTCTATAAAATTTAGGGATTCTTTGTATTCTGAAAGTATATTCAATCATCATCACCTTGGAATATTCTCAAATATTCATCATTCACAAAGAAATCTCATACCTGTCTGCAGCTATTCTGAATTCTCCTTAGACTTCCAACCCCAAAGAAACTGTTATGCCTGATTTTGATAATTCAAAAATTTCATTAAAATCAAATCATTTTATTTGTTATTTTGTTCTGGCTCTTTACATCTAGCCTGTTGTCAGTGTTTCCACTAATATCAATTCTCCATTTCTCTTTTTTACTTGATAATGGGCTATTTCATGAGTATAAAATGTTTTGTGATCTGTTTTCCTATTGGTCAGCGTGAATTTTTTTTCAATTCTTTGGCTGTCATGGATAATATTGCTGTTTTGAACTTAAGTGTATAAAAATTATAGACAAAGTTTTTAGGCTGTACAAAGTTTCTAGGCTGTTTGGTATTTCTATAACTAACTTTGTGAGGAATTTTTACACTAATTTCCAAGATGAATGTGCTATTTTACAATGTATGAGAGCTTCAATTTCTTTACATCCTTGTCAAACCTTCTAATGCACATCTTTTACCCATTCTGGTGAGTATGAAATGACATCTCATTTCTATTTTATAAGTGATTTTACAGGTGCTAATGCTTTTGTCTGTTTACACATTGTTCGATTAAGAAATTTCAAGTCAAATTCTTTGTCCATTAATTGAGTTACTGATCCATTTTTTTCCTTTTTCTCCAATTCTTTTGTTTAGGAATAGGAATGTTTACACTATGTTATTATATATTGAAGATATGGTGCTCCTCATCCTCTCTGTCAACCTCTTCCTCTTCTTCCTTTCTCTTCTTTCTCCTCATTGTTGCTCTTTCTATACTTCCTTTTTCTCCTCTTCCTCTTCTTCCTTCCTCTTACTCCACCTCTTTGTTTCCTCTTCTTCTTCTCTTCCTCTCTTCCTCTTCTTTATTGGACCAAAGCTTCATACTGTCCTAGTAAACACCCTCCCACTTAAACCTGGACTATCCTAGTTTGTTTTCCACATAGGGTCTAGTGCATTTACTCAGGCTTCCCTAGAATTGTGATCCTCCTGTCTTCACTCTGAGTAGCTTTAATTAAAAGCATGTGACTTTATACTTGGCATATAATTGGTTTTGCTTTTTTAAAAAATATATTTACATTTTTTTGTTGATCATGGGGCCTGAACTCAGCCTGCACACGGTCCCTCAGCATTTCCGCTCAAGCTATCACTCTACCACTTGAGCCACAGTGCCCACTTCTAGCTTTTTCTGCTTATGTGGTGCTGAGGAATTGAAATCAGGGCCTCATGCATGCAAGGCAAGTACTCTACCACTGAGCCACCTTTCCAGCCCTATTTTGTTTTATTTTCATGGCAACTCTCAGCTAAGAATTTTCTTTGAGTCTCTGTGGACATTTTGAAGCTGGAATTTTGAATGGTGTTGGAAGTCAAAGCTACAGAGTTTTGGAGAGGGGCAATGCATTCTGTTAGCTCTCCATTTATGCTACTGTCTGAACAGGAATGTAGGTCTTTTGGAGACAAAAGTGGAACGTTTTTGTATAAGGAGATGTGTTTGGGTGCTGCGTTCAAATGAAATGGTTAAGTCATATTGTCACTTTGGTTGGATTGAAAAATATGCAGGAGAGCAATAACATACACAACTAGGTGTATGGGAGACTGAGTTCCCAGAGAAATTTAGCTAAAGTGGAAAAACACATGCTGATCATGCACTATCCTGAAGTCTTAGAACTTAGAATCAAAGGAGGGAAAATGAGAAACACACTTGTTCAGGAGTTCTCTCTCTGCTCCGAAATCACCATCATGTGTTAATCTTGGCTATTGTCTCTCAGCCAAGATCAACTAAAACTCTGAACCATGAAGCAACATAGCCTTCCCTTCTTTTTTCTTTTTTATGTGCATTGTTAATTTTTTTATTATTGTAAAAATACTATGCAGAGCGTTTAAATTTACATGGGCAAGATAATGAGTACATTTCTTATCAAGCATTGTAGCCTTCTCCTTTGTTTCCCCTTCATAGCCCTTCCCATCTCACTCCACCTCCCCCACCGAGTTCTCCTCCCCCCCCCCCAAGTGGTAAAGTTCGTTTTTCGACAAAAGGACTTGTACATCTCATTGTTGCAATTGGTCCACTCGTATCCCTATTTAAACGATTTTCTTTTTTCCATTCCCCTCCACTAATTATACCGACATCAAATACAGTGAAAGCAGGGGTTATAGTGTGTGTGGGGCTGGAGGGACATACAAAGCAACAAAGAAACCAACACCCCCTTCCTGCAGGCATGCTTCCTTGAAGCTCTTTGTCTAACACGATCTCTCACACAGTCTCCGCAGAAGGTGGCGTGGCACCTACTGGCCACAGAAAGGTGTCCACTCAGCTGGAGATACCAGGAACCACTGGAAGTGCAGAAACTTAAGCGTTTGACCTTGTTTCTCTGGACAGAGACTATTCATTGAATTTGCAGCCCCTTATTCTGTTGCCGATGTCAAATCAGAAGCCATCTATCCACCAGAGGCAGCTTTATTAGATGTTCAAATTGGTTATGGCAGTGCCCCGCCCACATGCACTGGCCTCTCTTTCCTGAACCCAGCTAAGGACTCGTTGCAGACACATCCTCATGGCTGCTTTGCCTGCTGTGATCTCTGCTCCTTTCCAAACGCTTGCTTTGGCAGCTTCCCCTTCATTGTGCCTGTGCCTCTCAGACTGGGTTCCCATGGTGGTTGGTTATTGAGCTGCTTGTTAGAGGAGGAAACAAGGGTTGTTGTGTACAATTGCAGGTCTGAACTGGCCTGGAGGCAGGACAGATGCTCTCCCAGGTGGGACTTCTCAGGGCACAGGGCAGGCATCCTGCCACTGGGCCCTGAGTCACTGTGGTGAGCAGCAGTCACACGTGGCACCAACCACCCTTTTTGGCTTTAAAAAGTGCTGCTCTCTGTTAATAAACAAGTTTTTCTTCCTGCTTGATTTGGCTCCCTGCTGTGTCTGATTGTCTTCCAGGATGAGGGAGGCTAGGGAACGGGTGAGCACTGCACTGACCTTTCCTCGTACCCTGTCCTTCTTTTGTGGGACAGATGAAGTCCCAACACCTCGGTATATCTTTGCCAGTTCTTGGGTTGAACTCAAGGCCTGAGCACTGTCTGTAGCACTCTACTACTTGAGCCACAGTCCCAATTCTGGCTTATTCTGTGTATGTACTACCGAGAAATTGTACCCAGGGATTCTTGCATGCTTGAGAAGCACTCTCTCAATAATCCACATTCCCAGCTCCCTCATCTTTTTCTTAATGGTAGTTTTTTACATAAGTATGCTGCCATTTTACATACCCAGGTTTAATTTTCTGAATACTGGTTACTTCTACGAAACCTGATCTTCTCTTCTCCTGCCTGGTTTCTTACTGTTCCTCCATTGGCCTCATAATAAAATCTAAATAAAGGCTGCTGAGAGCGTCAGTGTATCATATAAGTACCCAGGCCTGGAACCCTGGAAGAGAAAAGCCATGGGCCTGAAATGAAGAGAATGATGCAGTATACACAAGGAGCATATCTGAAAAATAAATTAGTAAATAAAAGGAGAAGCATTGCATAAGGTCTGTTTGCATTCAGGTAGGTAGTATACAGAATAAGTAGGTAGGGCACTGAAATTTTTTGTGGCCATACTAGTGCTTAAACTCAGTGCCTGATGCATTCCTCAGCTGTTTTTCCCAAGGCTAAGGATTTACCATTGCCACAGCTCCACTTCCAGCCATCTGGTCATTAATTGGACATAAGCTCCTCCCAGGCTTTCCTTCCTGGTCAGACCTGTGAATCCTGCTCGTCTTTCTCTCTTAAAGCTGGAGCTCTACTCGCTGGACCACTGTTCCACTTCTGGTTTTCTGGTGGTTTATTGGAGATAAGAGTCTCACAGAATTTCTGCTCAGGCTGAATTTGAATGGCAATCTCGTGAACAGGAATCAAGCGACTTTCTTCAGGAATACACCAAGGAGCCCCTCCACACAAACCCTTAGTCTAAACCTCGAGAGGCACTAGAGAAAAAGAGAAACATGAAGACGCGTCTAGTGTGTTCTAGATACATAAAGTTGGAGACACACAACACTCATAATTATTAGATCATTTTATAAACAAAAGGAGCAATGAAGACAGTTTGAGGATCGCTCCAGCTTTTGGTCCTCTCAGCTTGAGACAACAAATTCACTGCAGCTCAATGCTAAGTGACAGAACTGGCGTGTCCTGTGGACATTTGCTCCCAAATCCTGTGACACTCATTTCTAACTTTTGGCTTCAAACCTGTGACCGAGAGGAGAAGATGAGGAGAGAAAATTCTTCTCAGAGAAAACAGCTATAAAGAACATTGGGTAGTTAATTCATAAATTCAAACCGTTGGAATGACCCTGTTAAGAAGTCAGATTGTCCAGATTAAACAATGAAGAAGAAAAGAAAGAAGGTGCCAGTGGCTTCTCACTGTAATCCCAGCTCCTAAGGAGGCTGAGGTGTAGAGAATCTGAGTTTGAATCCAGCCAGCAAAGCAAAATCCATGACACTCTTATTTCTAAGAGATCACAGAAAAACCCAGAAGTTGGGCTGTGATTCAAAGTTAATGCAATACCCTTGAGCAAAAGAGCTCAGGGACAATGTCCAGGCTCATAGTTCAACCCCAGGAACTGCCTTCTCAAAAATAGCCTGTATCTCCATGTATTTTGGTATGTATGGATGCATTCCTATAGGTGAAGCTCCACAGTAGTTATGATGAATGGCACTAAGCTAGGAAATTTGTATTCAATAAAATGATTTAGTAACAGAGACTGCTTTCATGGCAGTGCATAATCCAGGGTTCCCCTCACTGTTCCCAGTGTAGCCTGAGGGTTTCTCTGCATCCCAGGCCTGCTGGAAGAAGTCTCTCTCATTGTCTCGACAGGCAGACAAAAGGCCTTGCTCCTGTACAGCTGTGTAACAAACAACTCCATCTGGGTCAGATAGTGAGGATGATTTTGGGCAGGCTCTGAAGGTCAGGAGAAAAAGGTCTCTTTGTACCCCAAACTATCTCTATCCCCAGTGCTCTGGTTTGCTAGGAAGCCTTCACTTGTACCACCCCCTGTGTCAGGCCAAGTCCTGTGCACTTATCCTTCCTTTGTGAGACTATATTCCGCTGTTCAGATACAGTGCTCAAGAGTCCTGCTGGCAGACAACTAGGGCACTGAACTTAATTAAATGTTTCATTACCAGTGATGATGGGCCTTTGATGTTTCTTCTAGGTTTCTGGAAGCTTGGGAAATCCAAGCACATATCTGATATCACAAAGCTTCCTATTATCTAGGGCTGGTGAATCTCATCAGGTTTTGAAACATTTGACCTCTCCTAGTTGGGCCCTGGGTGGCTAGGTTTTGGGGTTGAACACAGGGCCAGGGTACTGACCATGAGCTCAGTGCAGAAGCCCGGTGTTTAACCATTTTGGGTAACAGCATTACTTTTACTCTCTCTCTCTCTCTCTCTCTCTCTCTCTCTCTCTCTCTCTCTCTCTCTCTCTCTCTCTCTCTCTCTCTCTCTCTCTCTCTCTCTCTCTGTGTGTGTGTGTGTGTGTATGTGTACGCACACGGGCACACAGGGGCACGGGCACATACACCATTCTTGGAGGTTGAACTCAGGACCTGAGCACTGTACTTAGTTTCTCTTGTACAATCATAGCCTTCTCCCACTTGAACCACAGAGCTTCTTCAGGCCTTTTTTAGTGTTGTGGTCCTGAGAAATCAAACCCAGGGTTTCATATTTGCAAAGCACTTTACCCCTAAGGCACATTCCAAGCCCTAAACTTCAGGTTTGTTAGTTTGTTTCTCTTTTCTTATTATTGTAGGAGTTGATGTCTGGGACTGGGTGCTGTCCTTGAACTCTTCAGCTCAAGTCTTGTGCTTACCACTTGAGCCAAACACCATTTCAGCTTTTCTGGTGGCCCATTGGAGCTAAGTGTCTCAATGACTTTCCTGCCCAGGCTGGCTTTGAACTATGATCCTCAGATCTCACCCTCCTGAGTAGCTAGGATGACAGGCATGAGTGACAAGCACCTAGCTTCCACTTCAGGTTTCTTAGTGGTGAATTGGAGATAATAGGCTCATGGGACCTTTTGTGTCTGGGATAATTTGGAACCCAGATCCTCAGATCTCAACTGCCTGAGAAGGCAGGATGAGAGACTTCAGCTATAGTCCCCTAGGCTGTGGCATCTGCTGGCATGGGGTCCATGGCTCCAAGCGGTGGATTGCTAATCATGAACCCAAGAGGTAAGGGTCAGAACTTAGGTCCCTATTTCAAGGTTCATGACAGAAAAAACAAAACAGAACAATTGTCTGAAGTAGACAACTCACTAGTCTTCAGTAATACGTAATTTTGTCCCTGTCATGGAGACATATCTGAGCCTCAATATTCTTGTGTGCATAATCATCTCAGTGGGGAGATCTTACAAGGGCCCAATTAAAGACTGTACCTGGTGAAGGACACAGCACATGGCACTCTTTGCATGACTCAGCACACAGCATCCCGTGAAAGACTCAGAACCCAGCACCCAATGCAAGACTCAGCACACTGCACCTTGTGAAGTACACAGCACATAGCACCATGTGCAGGACTCAGCACAGAGTACCCTATGGAGGACTCAGCACATAGCTCTGTCCCACAAGCTCTCATTAGACTGAGGGCGCTCTAATCAATATCACCATTCTTTGAGGAACATTTCACAAACCACACAAGTTCACACCTAACAGTTTAGTGGGATTTTTTTTGGGGGGGATTAGTCATGGAGCTTGAGCTTAAAGCTTGGGGATATTATTGTTCTAATAACATTTGCAAAAGGCTAGAACTCTACCACTTTGAGCCATATTTCAAAGAGTCTAGCAGACTTCCTGACAGGTATTAAAGCCCCAGAGCGGCCAGTATATCAGGGGTAAGCCAGGGTAAGCCAGGATGATGGGGGTAACCCGTGGAGCTGGGTTGCAGCAGTTTATATCTTGCTAAGTCAGGTTAGGTGGCAGCTGTCAGCACCAGACTCCTAGCTTGCTCTGTCATGTGGTATTTGAAGTCCTATCCTTTTATAGTTGCAGTTAGAACATTATACCTCTTTTTGGCGGCAGTCCTGGGGCTTGAGTAAGGGTTTTGACACTGTCCCTAAGCATTTGTGCTCAAGGGTAGACCTCAATTGATCAAAAGACAGCAGAACTTCTGAGTTTTCTGTTTATGTGGCACTGAGGAATGGAACCCAGGGCTTCATGCTCACTAGGTGAGCAGTCAACCACCAAACCCCAGGAGTGAACGAGGTATAAATAGATAGGGATTGATGTATATAAGCATTATATACACAGAAAGATGTCTGTATATTATTAATTATAGATATTACTACCAATTATTACTTATTAAATTATGTCTCCATTTAATGATGTGTCCCAGTTAACAATTAATAAAGCATTAACTAAATTACTCAATATTTTGTTATTGTTTATCACATATGTACATACAGCCATATACATAATTTCATATTTTATAGAATGAGACAGATATCTATATATTATTAAATTATGCATCATGTGTTACTACCAATTATTAGGTATTTATGTTTCCATGCAATTTTTATTCTGGTAATACTTAATAAAATATTAAACTTAATCCACATCCTATAGTTTTTGTGTCTAATTTCATCCTAGAATGATTCACTACTAATTATATCTGTTTTTCATTTATTGTAGTGACAATTCTTCCACCTATGACATTTTTTACATTTACAACATCCTATTACATATAGATTTGCATATATTACATATAGATTTGCATCTGAATTATACATACTACCTGTCACCGAGCACTTTCAAAAAAAAAGTAAACATGTGTCATGCTCGGCTTCCCACTCCAAGATTACATTTTTTGGCAGTGGTGGGATCTAACTGAGGCCCTAGAAGGCTCAATTCATGAATGGCTGACTGTCAGAACAGCAGCCTCTAGCCAATTCAGCTGCCAGTCACTTCCCAGGCCCTGAAATCGAACCCCGTATGTTGATCCCATATTGCACATAGTGTACTTATTTATTTTATTTTTGTTTTATTCATTTACTTACCATTTATTTTATTGACATATATTACACATGAAATATTTATTACGTTTATTACATAGGATATAGATTTGCCTATGTATGAAATTTCACACCTGATACCCAGGACTTTCACAGAAAAGGAAAACATGTGTCACCATGGGCTTCTTACTCCATGATTCAATTTTTGTGAGTGCTGGCATCTAAAGTCACAGCCTACAAGGCCTAATTCATGAATGGATGAGTGTCAGTATGCCAGCCTGAGGCATATTGAGCTGACAAGGATTTCCAGAACTTGAGATCCAGCTCCAGGAGTTGACAAAATTAGAATAGATAGACATGCAGATGGTAGTACACAAATAAATATTGATTTTTATAGAGTGCCAGAGATGTCTATACATTATTCGGTTACATAGGCTACATTCCTATCAATTCCTATCAATCTTATTTAGTAAACATCCATGTAATTAATATTATTGTTTTCATCCTTAATTATTAAATCAACCACTGTCCTGAAACTATTGTGTCCAGGTAATTAATAGTATTCTTTGAATGTGTCAAAAATATTCATTAAAATCCATTGGCCTCCTAAAATCACTCTATTTATATAGTAGTATTCAGAAACAACTAATTCAACCTTGCCATACATAATCTTCCATCGGTATTCCTATGAATAGGAAGGAGACTCTTAGGATCTCCCTCCATTGGTAAGAATCAGGACCCGGCTTCAAACACAGGTACTATATTTCCATGTAGGCCTATGGCTTCCCTGGTAGCCCGCCAGCCTTCAGCAATGCCCCACGTTACCAACATTCTTCAACCGTGTCATTCCGTTGCAGGATGGTCACCTTGAAAAGAAGAAAAATGTAAAACCGGTAGCCATCTGCAAGTTGCCAGTTCTTTTTTATTTTTTTCTGTGTCTCATTTATTTTTTTTTCTTGTCAGCCTTTGAGTCTCAGGAACCCAGGTTCGGCTATGGGTCCAGTGGCTGCACCACAGGCTAGAGTGATGAAAGCTGAGGCAGAATTGCCATGACCTGATTTCAAGCCCTGTGCTTGACAAAAGAAAAATACATACATACATACATACATACATACATACATACATACATGCATGCATGCATGCATGCATACATACATACATACATATGTACATACATTAAAAATATTTTAAAAAATTATGAGGCTCCTTGGCTTAGAATTCATGTCATTTTTTCTGGCAGGCCTGGGATTTGAACTCAGGGTCTGGGTAAATCTGCAGCACTGTGGGGGATGGGGAAGATCACCATTCTGGAAGACAAGAAAGTCAGGCCTGTTTCTAGGGCCTGAATTCAAGTCTTGGCACTCAAAAAAATAATATATTTATATATTTTAAGTACATGATTTTTATTGACCTACACATTTTTACTTTATACTAACTGCATATTGCAGTTAGTATATTCATTTTATTTTGTGTTTTGTTTCTTATATATTTTAGTGAATATGATTAAAATATAATATTTTTGGCATCCTATTACATAAGACATAGATTTGCCTATGTATTCTACATCATTCCTGAGTCGCAGAAATTTCACTGATAAAGAAACCAAGTGGGGCAATTGGCTTTCCCCAGGATTAAGTTTTTGGCAGTTCTGTGACTTGAACTCAGGGGCTAGCAGGCCACTTCGTGAGTGGGTAACTGTTAGCACGCCAGTCTGATGCAAGAGAAGTTGGCGAGCAAATTTGAGGACCTGAGATCAACCCATAGGAATGGCCAATATATAAACAGATAGATGATTAGACTGCAGTGTGTGTGTGTGTGTGTGTGTGTGTGTGTGTGTGTGTGTGTGTGTGTGTGTGTGTGTGTGTATTGTGAGCTTTTGATCAGGAATAGCCATTTACCACTGGAGCTACATGGCTCTATTTCTGGCTTTGTTTGCACTGAAGTTGGACAGGAATCTCAAGGACTTTCCTGCCTACTGTGAATTTGACCATTATCCTCCTATCACAGGCTTGTAAATACCAATGAAGACTGCTGAGTGCCACTGGTGCCTGCCTAATCATTGGTCTTGCTGTTCTTGGACAGACCAGTGAGTTCCCTATCCTTGAGTTAAAATGGTGGGAGCTGGAGCCCACAGTTGGAATCCTTGTCCTGCCAACTCCAAATGGAAGGAGATCTTTAGAAAGTCATTCCTATCTATATGAATACCAAGAGAATGTGATGTATGTTATGATTGAATGGGCAGCTCTTAAATAATTCTAGGATAAAATTATACACAATTATATTATAGGATACTGATCGATTTTAATCAATATTTCATGAAGTATTTAAACAATCACATTCATTAAATGGAAGCATAATGAAATACCTAAGAATTGGGCGTCACATAGTATAAAGGTGCCATTTTTACTGCTAGGACTGGATTGGAACTCATAGTCTGGTTAACTCTGTTGCACTGTGTGGAAACGGAAAGCTAACCTTCTTGAAGTCAAGAAATTCATGTCTGTTCCTTAGGTCTGAAATCGATCCCCAGCACAAGAATACATCCTATTTGTGTACATTTTAAATATATTATTTATATTTACATACATAGGTTGACACCATATTGCATTCAGTGTAGTTATTCATTTAATTTTTGTTTTATTCATGTGTTTGTGGGGCACATGGGCAGCAAAGATGGTGTTGAGAGGAATTTGAGTGGGCACAGCCCAATTGTTTACCTTAATATCTGATTGCATAAAGCTTAGACGCATGATAGGGTGTGACCTTTACAGTGATTGGTGGGTTCCTTTCCCTCCCCTTCCATGCCTCACAGTTTTTCCCTTTAAAAGGTGCTTTCTGTGTGGTAGTAAATGAGTTCTTGCTTGACTTGACTCCCCATAACGGACGAGTGGCACACTTACCATTCCCAGGCCCCATACATCTTTCGGGGGCAAACAAAGACACAACATGTATTGACTGTTTATTTTATTGACTAATATGCTACATAGAACATTGGTTACATTGATTAAATAGGATATATATCTGCATATGTATTTCACTTATACCTGACACCCAGGACTTTCACAGAAAAAGAAAACATGTGTCACCATCAGTTTCTTACTTCATGATTCATTGTTTGGGCATGATGGCATCTGAACTCAAGGCCCACAGGGCCAAATTCATGAATGTGTGTGTGTTAGCATGCCATCCTGGAACAAATTGAGCTGATAGGCAGTTTCCAGGATCTGAGATAAAGTACCAGGGTTTGACAAAATAAGAACAGATTGACACTCAGATCGTAGTACAGTAATTTATATATATATATCTTTACAGAGTGCCAGAGATGTCTATCAATTGTTCAGTTATATAGACTACATTCCTACCAATTCTTGGGTATTTATTATGTCTCCATTTAATTAATGTTATTATTTTTATCTTTAATAAACTATTAAGTAAATCAGTGTGAGAAATAGTATTCTTTTACTGTTTCATAAGATATTAAATAAAATCAATCAGCCGACTGAAATCATGAAGTCTAATTGTGTACAAGTGTCATTCATGAGCATGTCATTCAACTGTGATATCGATAACATTCCATCATTATTCCTGTGGATGGGAAGGAATTTCTTAGGATCTCCCACCATCTGGAAGTGTAATGACTATATTCGAACTGTAGGCTTATGTTGTAGTGCGGGACAATGGCTTCTCCAATAGCCCTCAATTAAAAAAATATATTTAGTTCCTTGGTTTGCAATTCATGACATTTTTTCTGCCAGGTCTGGGATTTGAACTCAAGGTCTGGGTATATATGCAGCACCATGATGGAAGGGAATCTGAGCATGCTTGAAGACAAGAAAGTCAGGCCTGTTCCCTAGGCCTGAATTCAAGCCTAAGAGCTGGAAAACATACTCCTTATATCCATTTTAAAGATAGGATTTATACTTCCATACACATAGTCAGTCCATATTTTGTTGGGTGTGGTTATTCATTTTATTTCTTGTTTTATTCATTGACTTATCATTTATTTCATTGACTCTGATGACCCCTCTAACATTTATTACATTGTTTACATCCTATCACAGCATCCAGATTTGTAAATATATTCTCCATCATGCCTGACTCCCAGGACTCTCACAGAAAAGGAAAACCTGTGTCACACTTGGCTTCATACTCCAAGATTAAATTTTTGGCAGTACTGGGATCTGAACTCAGGGTTTAGCCAGCCCAATTCATGAATGGATGACTGTCAGCATGGCAGCCTTTAGGCAATGAAGCTGTGAAATGGTTCCCAGGTGCTGAGATCCAGCCCCAAGTTTGGCCAAAACAGTGATGCATGTATAGGCAGAGTGTGGTATACAAATAAATATATAATAGTAAGGAGCATCAGAGCCGTCTATCTATGATTGAATGGCACCTACTACATTCCTACCAACTCTTAAGCATTTATTATATCGCCATTGAAGGAATAGTATTCCTTTCATGCATAATAACCTATTAATTAAATTCAATCAGCGTCCTAGGATTATTGCATCCAATTTTAGACTATACCGAAGAATGAGGTACTCTTTCAATTGGTATTCCTATGCATAGGAACGAATTTTTTGTGATCTCTTGCCACTGGTAGGTGTCAGTTCTGGGATTTGAACCCGGGGCCTATGTTCACAGGTTGGCCTATGGATTCCCTGATAGCAAGCCAGCCTTCAGGTATGGCAGTTCAGGTCCACTTTTCAGCCATGTTATTCAGACCCAGGATGGTCACTGTGCAAAGAAAAAAAATGTAAAACCCTCAGCCCTCTGCAGCTTGCCACTTTTTGTGATATGCTACATTTTTTTTCTTCCCGAAAGCCCTCTGGGCCTAGGATCCCTGGATTGACTATAGGTCCGAGGGTGCCCCACTCTAGGGCGATTGAAGATGAGTCAGAGTTGCCATGACCTTAGTTCAAGCCCTGTGTTGGCAAAATAAAGAATACATAAAAACATTAATTAATTATTTATCTATATTAAATAAGAAATAAAGTCCTTGTTTTGAATTTCTACCAGTTTTCTTTCCTAACCTGGGATTTGAACTTAGGGTCCTGGTAAATATGTAGCAATGTGAGGGAAAGTGAAGATTTGCCACTACGTGAGTTCAAACCTAGTGGAAATCCAAAAATAAAAATTAAGTCACTGAGCTCGGCAGAGGGAGTACTTGTAGAGATGGGAGGGAAGGAATGGTAGGGGGAAAACAAAGGAGGATGCAACAATGCTCAATAGGAAATTTACTCATTACCGTGCTCATTTAAATGTAACCCCTCTGTGCAACATTTTTACAATAAAAAATGAAAAAAAGTAGGGCTCAGACAAGCATTTTGGGGGTAAGAGCAAGGTGTCTGAATCGATGTCCAAAATTCTACACTGCGTTTTAAAAAAATGTTCAGTATGTAACTGAATAAACATAACTGCTTTCATTAAAAAAAATTAAGTCACTGTCTTGTAACTGGGGCCAGTATTTCCATCATTGCTGGTATTTGACCTCACCATCCAGGTAACTATTTTGCACCATGGGTGAAGGCAAAGCTCACTGTCTTTGAAGAAAAAAAATTCAGGCTAGAGTTCCCAGCGTCTGAATGAAGGCCCTGCAATGGAAAAACTATTTCTACATATGTGTAATATATAATATATATTTACATATGTATGTTTATTACATATTATAATTTTTATTATTGATTTTGTATTTTATTTTTTACTTTTCATTTACTTATTGTTTATTTTATTTAGTATTAGAACATAATATTTAGTACATGTTGTATATCTATTATAAATTTATACACAATAATTTAAGACCTTGACTGGTTTTTCATTAATATTTTATTAAGTGTTAAAACATGATACATAATTAAATGGAAGCATTTGTCACAGTCTTCACATGTTTAGAGTCTCTTCCAAGTATGAACTTTGTCTTCTTTTTCTTTAGAACCTTCCTATAGGAAATTTTTAGATGATTTATACTCAGAAGCCTTTTCTTGGGGATAGTCAAGTTGAGGAATAAATTTGTAAGGGTGGGGCTAGAAATGTGGCTTAGTTGTAGAGAGCTGGCTCAGCATGCATGAATGGTAAGGTTTGAATCCTCAGTGCCACATACTCAGAAAAACCCGCAAGCTGTGGAGTGGCTCAAGTGGTATAGCGCTAGGCTTGAGAAAAAGGAGCTCAGAGACAGTACCCAGGCCCTTAGTTCAAGCCCCAGGTCTGGCAAAAACAAGAGGCCAGATGCCTGTAGCTCACAACAGGAACCTTAGCTTCTCAAGAGGCTGAGATCTGAAGACCACAGTTCAAAGACTGCTTAGGCATGGCAAACCTGTTAGACTCTTATCTCCAATGAACCACAAAAAGACCACATGTGGTGCTGTGAGTCAAGTGGTAGAGTGTTTGCCTTGAGCTGATGGGCTCAAGGACAGTGCTCAGGCTTGAGTTTGAGACACAAAACTGGAAAAAAAAGTGAGGGTTAAGCAAAGTACTTTTCCTTTTTGTTAATTAGAACATTCTTTGGAAAAATGATTGTGCACGTGTACCAGAATTGGAGTTAGAGCTCAAGGTTCAAGTGTAGCCCATCCATATGCACAGCCTCTCAGACTCTAGCATTATAACCTTGTGTTCTATGGTTCTGAGAGGTCCAATGTAGAAAGGCCTAATATGCTGCCCAAGCCCTTTGTGATAAGCAGTTGACTTGTAATGCAAAAGTTATTACAGTTCTGAACCTAGGAGAGCACCAGTAGCTCATGCCCATCACCCTAGCTCAGGAGCCTGAAGTCTGAGGATCACAGGATGAAGCCATCCAGGGTTGGAAAGTCTATGACACTCTGACTTCTACTACTGAAAGGTCAGATGTTCAAGAGCTTCCTGTGTCTCCCTTGGTAATGAGAATTTGCTTGCACTCTAAATTTTCTTAGAGTTCTTGAGTTATAAATGCAGGAAATAAACATCATTGACCAATCCTGGGTTCAAATGAAGTTCTCAGCTTCCAAGCCCTAGTCTTGTTAGCAGGAAGAACACCAGTGTAACAACATTTGAAGGCAGAAAACAGTTTCAAAAGCCAGACTAGGCAAAGAGACCTAGGCCTACAGGATTAGGAGGCAGAATGTACACACTCAACAGGGAAGTGAGCTGCAAAACCACTTCATTCCAGACGCGGCCAGCAATGAGGGGAAAACTGAAATATTTGTCAGAGTTACACCAGGGTGAGGCTTTTATCAGCCTTTTCAAACAACGACTAATTAAACTTCCTCCCTCAGGTGACGGGAATCTCAGGCTATCTTTAGGTTAACAATAGAGAGCCTTGCTCTTTGGTCTTAGGGAGTGGGTTTTTGACTCTCCATCTGTCAGATTTGAAGGCCCTTCTTCTACCTCTGCCAGTCCATTCTCCTTCCTTCATTCTCCACATCATTAATGCAAATCCCCAGTCCAAGGAGAGGCAGGGCCCTCTCTCTTCTGGCTCCAAGCACCTGAGTTAGAACCTGGCTCTGCCCTGTTGACTCTGGGGCCCTCGGCTGCCTGAGAAGTGGGAGACAGTCTTCCTGCTCTGTGGTTGTGTGAAGACCATGTTGGTGTCCTGGCACACTGCAGAAGACCTCATGACTGGGGAGTGTTCCCTTCTTTCCTCCTGACATCCAAGACCAATTCTGGCTTTTTCTTGAATGTGCTACTGAGGAATCAAACCCAGGGCTTCTTGCATACTAGACAAGCACTCTCTCATTAATCCACATTCCCATCCCCCTCGTCTTTTTCTTAATGGTAGTTTTTACATAAGTATGCTACCATTTTATGCCCCCAATTTTAATTTTCTGAATACTTGTTACTTCTAAGAAACCTGATCTTCTCTTCCCTAGCCTGGTTTGTGACTGTTCCTGCATTGGCCTCATAATAAAATGTAAATAAAGGCTGCTGAGGGTGACCTGCTTTAGGCAGATGGCTGCACAGATTGTTGTGTATGTCTGTTTGTTGACACTCCTGGACCTTGAACTCAAGATCTGGGCACAGTCCGTGAGCTGCTTTACTTAAGGCTAGCCGTCTAACACTGGAGTCATATGGCTATACTTCTGTCTTTGTTAGCCCTGAAGTTGGACAGGCTCTCAAGGACTTTTCTGCCTTGAGTGACTTTGACCATGATCTTCCTATTACAACCTTGTAAGTATCAAGGAGGACTTCTGAGAGCCACTGGTGCCTGCCTAATCATTGGTCTTGCTGATGTTCTTGAACAGCCCAGTGAGTTCTCTATCCTCGGGTTGAAGTGCTGGGAGCTGGAGCCCACAGTTTGAATCTTGGTCCTGCCACCTCCAAATGGCAGGAGATCCTAAGAAACTCATTCCTATCCATATGAATCCAATGGAATGTGATGTATGTCATGATTGAATGGGAAGTTCATAAATGATTCTCGGATAAAATTGGAAACAATTAGATTATAATACCCTGATCAATTTTAATTAGTACTTTATGATACTTTTAAACAATCACATTTATTAAATGGAGGCATAATGAAACACCTCAGAATTGGGTGTCACATAGTATAGAGGTGCCATTTTTTCTACCAGGACTTTCTTTAGTTAATTGTTATATCCCATTTTCTGAATGTAATTTGGTATATGAAACTAGGATATATTATAAATCAATTATTCAAACAGTTTTTTATCATAAATGTTTATAACGAAATATAGAGATAAATCCAAATTATATATATTTGAAGACAGTGCTTGGTTAGTCCTCTTCTCATATTCCCCATTTCCTTCATGAGAATAATACACATTGTAAGGTAATGATTAGACTGTTTTGGTGAAATAGGTTGACTTTAAACCAATGAGATACTCTATGCTGCATTTTGTTTACTTTATATCCAGAAAATCTAAATTCTTACTTTATCATTTTCCTTAGGCTTTATACTCAGATTTAATCTCTGATGGGTGACAAATAAAGATATAAACATTTTTTAGCAGTGGCTAAATTTAGGCTGTGGAATCTAGGTACAATGTAACTCATGCAGATTGTCCTCATAAGTCATGAGACCCTGGTATCAAAATGTTAATCAATGCTTACTGGTGTCGTGCTTATGAGATTTTGTGTATTATAAACAGTGGTTATTAGAATGTTTTTGGAATCAACATCATTTCATGGGTTAGGAACTGAAGAGAGACATTATACTCAGAACAAAATTTAAGGAGGCATCAAAAATTAGTTACCAAGATATACATCATGTAACACAATGTTTTAAAAATGCAAAGTAAAGGAAATAATTTATGAAAAACATCAACATTTACAATAAATACAGAATCACTATGACTGATTTTTCTTTTACCCCAGCTGCAATACGGCTTACATAATGACTTTTCTGGTGATATGTTTAATTACGTCTTGATATTTAGTTGGAGAAGTTATGTTCTTTCATTTATTCATTTGTCAGATCAAAGAGGAAATGAATTCCATGCCAGAGTCAAAATCCATAATAATATTACAGATGTATCCTGCTACTTTGCCAAAATTTCACATCAGCTTGAGTAACTGGGGTCTTTTTTTGGATCTAAATAAATAAGTATGCAATTTTGTCAGTACTAGAAAGATTTTCACTAACATTTGTTAAGCTATTATTTTCCAGAAAATACTTCTCTCTTTTCATGAGATTTTTAATTTCATTTGTATCATATGTTGATATTCTCCTTTAGATTACCCACATTCAGTCTTCTACAAAGTGTAATTTGGAGTAGTTTAAAGCTATATACACTCATGTACACTGCTCTTTTTTTTGTTTACTTTTTTTGTTTGCTTTTATTATTTGCATATTTTTTCTTGTTAAATCAGTAGGAATTCGTTCTCAATTTGCATAATATTGGCCTTATTCATTGCTTTTCTGAATTTGTTAAGTATGTCATGATTTTGTTATTTTATTCTTTTAAATATGTGCAGATCTCACTCCACATAAAGTCACATTCGTTTTAAACAATTTGATCCATTCAAGGGATTTGCTATATTAGGTTCATCTAGATGAATTTAATTACAAATCAGTGCAACCATATTTCTGAGACACAGTTACCTTTATGGCTCTACTCCAAGTTAACATGTATTTCAGGATTTTGTGCTTAAAAAAACTGGGCACAACATGTTTTTGTTCCTGGGGGACTTCTACTTTGTTGATTGTTTTTCCAGTTGTGGTGACTTCAATATATGTGTGCATTTTATTTCAATTGTTTTGTGTCAATATTATAGTTCATATAACAGAAATTACAAAAATAGTCAGTGATTTAGAATTATTCCAAATAGATTCTAAGCGAGACACTTGAAATTTTGTGACAACTGAGAATGGGCAGATCTTCATAGTGGAGGGGATAGCAGAATAACAGACATTGTTTGACATGATTTTAATTCTTCCTCCTCTTGCCTCACTATTTCCAATGGTATTACTTCAAAGTCTTTAGTGGAAAGAAAATATTTTTGTCTGTATAAACTCAGAATTTTTTTATTCAATTTGGACACATTGTACATTTCTATTTCATTTTAACTCAAAAATCTTCTTTCCTTCATTTAAATTAACAGTTGTGATTTTATAGTGCTAAAGTAACATCTACTAATTTATACGAAATGGTCCAAACTATATTCACTTCTCACTATATGTAATATATAGTGTAATAATAATAATGAGTAATATAGTATGTAATAATTGCCTTTGGGGAAAGTCAATTACAGTGGGTTTTTGTGAGATACTGAATAATAGTAAAACATATTTGATTCTATTAAAAAACTCCTAGTTACATCTAAAAATTACTCATAGTTATAAATTAATGCTGAAAAATAACATTGCTTATTAGAAAAATCCTGAAGTTTCAATAAGCTTGTTTTTTTAAACTTGTCTTGAATCTGGGCTTTGGAGGCTCATGCCTGAAATCCTAGCTACCCAAAAGTCTGAGATCTGAGGATAGTGGTTCAAAGCCAGGGTGGGCAGAAAAGTCTGTGAGACTCTTATCGCCAATATATCTCTTAAAAACTAGAAACGGCACTGTTGCTCAAGTGGTACAGTGTTATCCTTGAGCTGAAGGGCTCAGGGACAGTGCCCAGGCACAGTGTTCAAGCCCCCGACAGGCAAAAAAATATTGGCATGGATTTTTACTTTATTATTTCATGATTTTTAATGTGAAAATATATACAGAGGGTGTACAATACATGAACAAACTAATGAGTACATTTCTTATCAAGCATTGTTGCCTCCTCCCTTGTTTCCCCTTCCCATCCCTTCCCATCTCCCTTTCTGCCCCCCCCCCTCCCGCCACCTGGGCCAAAGTTGTAAAGTTCGATTTTCGACATAATGTCTTATACATGTCATTGTTGCAATGGGTTCACATGTATCCCAATTTGTTTTTTCCTTCCCCTCCCCAAATTATACCAATATCAAATACAGTGAATATAGAGGTTATATCATGGGAGCGGGACATAAAAAGCAACAAAGAAATCATCTTGTAAATATGCTAGAAAAAACAGCAAGAAAGAAAAACCATTTGAGTCCTTGTCTTGGTGTTCATTTCACCTAACATCAACTTGTCTGAGAGTTTGTGTTTATCACCGACAAATACTAGTTATTGCAAATAAGGGAAACCATGGAACCTATGTTTCTTTGGGTCTGGATTACTTCACTTAATATAATATTTTCCAAGGGTTTCCATTTCCTAACAAATGGGGCAATGCCATTTTTTCTGATGGAGGCATAGAATTCCATTGTATATATATATACCACATTTTTTATTATTGTAAAATACCGTACAGAGGAGTTACAATTACATGGGCAAGGTAACGAGCACATTTCTTATCAATCATTGTTGCCACATTTTTATCAATCCATTCATCTACTAAGGAGCATCTGTGTTGGTTCCATATCTTGGGTATGGTAAATAATACTGCAATAAACATAGTGGTGCTGCTAGCTTTAGTATGGGCTTGTTTGTGATCATTTGGTAAATGCCCAAATGTGGGATTGCTGTGTCATAGGGGAGCTCTATATGTAGCCTTTTGAGGAACCTCCATACTACTTTCCAAAGTGGTTGAACAAGATTACAGTCCCACCGACATCCTGTCCAGCTTCTGTTGTTATTACAGTTCTTCATTATAGCATTCTAACTGGGATAAGGTGGTATCTCAATATAGTTTAGATTTGCATTTCTTTTATGGCTAGGGAGGTCGAGCATTTCTTCATGTATCTATTGGCTATCCTTCTTTCCTCTTCAGAAAAGTTTCTCTTTAGTCTTTAGCCTACTTATTTATTGGGCAGTTGTTTCTTTGAGGATTTGTTGTTGGGGGATTTAATTTTTTGAGTTACAAGTATATTTTAGATATGAAACCCTTGTCCGTTGTATGGCTAGTGAAGATCTTGTCCCAATCCATGGGCTTTCTATTGATCTTGCTAACTCTGTCCGTTGCCATGCAGAAGCTCTGTAATTTCATGCAATTCCATTTGTCCAACGTTTCTTTGATCTGTTGTGCTTCTGGGTCTCTATTAAGAAAATTTCAGCCTGTGCCAATGACACATAGATTATCTCCTAGTTTGTCCTGCAATGTTTTCAGGGTGTCTGCTTTGACTCTGAGGTCTTTCATTCATTTGGAGTTGATTCTTGTGCAGGGTGATACATATGGATCTAGCTTTAGTTTTCTAAAAGTGATTAATCAATTTTGTCAGCACCATTTACAGACGAGGCTCTTTCTTCCATTCTATTTTTTAGCTCCCTTATGGAAGACTAGGTGTCTATAGGTCTGTGGCTTCATTTCTGGGTTTTCAATTCTATTCCACTGGTCCTGAGATCTGTTCTTGTGCCGGCACTAAGCTGTTTTTATTACAATGGCTTTGTAGTAGAGTTTAAAATTTGGTATTGTTATTCCTCCACCACTTTTCTTTCTGTTAATGATCTTTTACGCTATTCAGAGTCTTTTATTGTTCCATATGTATTTTTGGATTGCCTATTCTATTTTCTTGAGGAACGAGTTTGTAATATTGATATACATCACATAAATTTGTAGATAGCCTAGGGAAATATTGCCATTTTCACCATGTTGATTCTGCCAATCCAGGAGCATGGGAGGTTTTTCGACTTTCTAAGTTCCATTTTTATTTCCTTTTTCAGGTTTTTAAAGTTTGCATCATAAAGATCCTCTCATAAAATACCTAGGTATTTAATTTTTTATTGGTTGTTATGAATGGAGTTGCTTTCTTGATTTCAGCCATGCTTTTCTCATTGTTGGCATACAGAAAAGCCATTGATTTTTGATAGTTAATTTTCCCCTACTACTTTGCCAACGTTTTGAATCAGCATGAATAATTTCGGAGTGGAGTCGGTGGAATTATTTAAATACAACATCATGTCATCTGAATATAGGGAGAGTTTTACATCATCTTTCCCTATTTGGAGCCCTTTTATGTTTGCATCTTGTCTTTTACTGTAGCTAGGCATTCTATTACTAAATTGAAGAGAAGTGGAGAGAGTGGACATCCTTGTCTTGTTCCTGAGTTCAGAGGAAATGGCTTTAGTTTTTCAGCATTAACTATAATGCTGGCTGTAGGTTTGTCATATACAGCCTTTATTGTATTGAGGAATGTTGACTGGATTCATAGTTTTTACAGAGCTTTCATCACAAAGGGATGTAGGATTTTGTCAGTGCTTTTTCTGCATCTATTGAGATAACCATGTGGTTCTTATCCTTGCTCTTGTTGATGTGATGAATTTTATTAATTGATTTGCATATATTGAACCAGCTTTGCATCCCTGAAATGAATGCTGTTTGATCGTTGTGTATGATTTTTTGGATGAATTGTTGACATCGATTGGCCCAAATTTTGTTGAGGAGTTTTGCATAATTGTTCTTCAAAGAAATGGGTCTACAGTTTTCTTTCTTTGATGAGTCCCTACCTGGTTTTGGGATAAGGGTTCTGATGGAACCATAGAATGAATTCTGTAATGAACTTTCTCTTTCAATTTCATTGAAGAGTTGGAGGAGTATTGGTGTGAGCTCTACTTTGAAGGCCTCATAGATTTCCGCTGTGAATCCATCTGGTCCTAGGATTTTCTTAGATGTGAGGACTCATTGCTGCTTCTATTTCTATGCTTGATATGGGCATGTTAAGTTGATTTAACTCATCTTTTTTGTTTCAGAATGTTAAGATTTGCTAGGAAAAGGTGCATTTCTGCCAGGTTCTCAAAGTTATTTGCATAATGGTTTGAAAAGTATTCCCTTATCATTTTTTGAATCTTGGTTGTTTTTGTGATGATGTTTCCATTTGCATCTCTGAGTCGATTTTTTTTTTTTAAATTTGGGTGAGTTTTTTTTCTTTTTCTGATAAGGTTTGCTTAAGGGTCTGTCAATTTTGTTAATTTTTTCGAAGTAACAACTCTCTGTTTTGTTGATTCTTTCTCTGATGTTTTTGGTTTCTAATTCATTTAATTCTTCTTTCCATCTACTGGATTGGGGTTTATCTTGCTGCTCTTTTTCAAGGAGGTTTGGATGTCTTATTAAATTGTTGGTTTCATATCTCTCCAATTTGTTCTTGTAGGACCGCAAAGCTATTAACTTGCCTGTGAGTACTGCATTTGCTGTGTCCCAGAGGAGCTGGTAATTTGTGTGTTCATTTTTTTTAATATCATGAACATTTGCATTTCCTTTCTAATCTCTTCCATGACTCATTGGTGATTCAACAGTGTGTTGTTCAGCCTCCATGTAGTACAGGACTTTCTTTGTTGGCTTTTGGTGTTGAGTTCTAATTTTATTCCCTTGGATGCTGTTTCTTGGCTTTTACTGTGGTCTTGTTGGTTTCCTATGTGTAGGACACTTTTGTCTTTTTTATGGCTAGTTTGGTGGAAATCTATAGTTTCAATTTTTCTTTGCTATGGGAGGTTTTTATTTGACCTCCAGTTATGAAGGAGAGTTTAGCTGCGTACAGTATTCTTGGTTGATAGTTGTTTGTCTTTAGCGCATGGCATACACCATTCCAGGCTCTTCTTGCTTTAATCGGCTCTGCTGAGAAATCTGGGATGATTCTAATTGGTTTCTGTTTATAGGTGATTGTTCTTTTCTCCTTGAGATCTTTAAGGCTCCATTCCTTGGTCTGAATTGATCCTGTGAAGGTTATAATGTGACAGTGGGATGTCTTGTTTTGATCTGGTCTATTTGAGGTTCCATAAGCTTCTTGTATCTGAATAGGCCTATCCTTTTGCATTTTTGGGAATTTCTCTGCTAGAATTCTGTTAAATAAATTTTCTAGAATATTAACTTCTGTCTCTTGGTGCTCCTCTACACCCTTTATCCTAAGATTAGGCCTTCTGATGGTGTCTTCCAAATGTTGAATAGATCTATCATATTTTTTGTACTTGATTTGGATGGTTGTATGTTCTTTCTCTATAATATCTAGGCTGTCTTCAATCCCCGAGATTCAATCTTCTGCATGGTCTAACCTACTGTCAAGACTTTCTACTTTGTTTTTTATTTCTTTTCCTTCTAATTGGTCGGCTTTGATGGCTTCAAATTCTTTGTTGGAGCTTTGTTTTAGATCTTGTATGAACTTCTTTACTTCCTTAATTTGGTGATCAGTTTCTCAAATCACATAGTTGATTGGTTATGGTTTCCCTGAACACCCATTCTTTCTGTCTTGCTCCTTTCAGCATTCCATTTGTGATCTCCCTCACTTCTTTCAGCTGTCTGTTTATGGATTCCATGAATGCCTCTATTGATCTTTGTCTATTCTCATCCTGCTCTCATAATTCCTGTATTACTCTTTGATTAGTTTAGTCAAGTTCACGCAATTCTAGTAATTCTCTATGGCTGTAATCAGCCTGCTCATGCATCTCCTGTATTTCTCTTTGACTCTTCTCAACCTGCTTATGAAATTCCTGCATTAATCTTTAAGTAGCTTCCTATTGCTTAAAAGATTCCTGTATGAATTTTGATTGCTTCCTCTCGCTCCCTATCGTGCTCACACTGAGTCCTTTGCAAGTTTTCAATCATTTCATTCACCATGTTTACCAGTATCGTTTGTACAGGTTTTTATGGAACTCCTCTGGATTATTCATTAACAATTCTGTCACCTGCTTAACAGAGTGGGAGTTGAGATACCTGTACTTGCCATTTTTATTGTGCTTTTCGGCTTGTTCTGCCCATTTGGTATGAAAGTAACACCAATTGTGTGCTAGAACACTATTTTAAGGCAAGCATTAACCAGAGTCCTGTGGTTGCACAATCAAAATGGCTGCAGATACAATCTAATTCAAAACATACAATCTATTGAACATAAAACAACTATGTATTAAGGGGCTACAAACAGCAAAAAAGGATTTGACAATCCAGAAATTATTAGCTTTAGAGAGAAATGTGGGGACAAATAGGACTAGAGGGATGTGCAGGGGTAAAAGGAGAGTAAATTTAACCAATTCCTAATCTCAGAGAGGGAAAAAGATTAGACAAAATGACAGTAGAGAAATAAAAAAAAAGAAAATTGGAAAAACAAAAATTAAATTTAAGAAGTGAAACACTTAAAAATTACATACTTTTAAAGAAATGATATTGAGAGAAGAAAAGGATAGGATGAGAGGAGGGGAGGGATAGAAAGGAAACATTAAAGCAAAAAAATAAGAAAAAATTAAAATTAGTTACTTGATAATTATGTAGGCATAAAGAGATGATACTGCTCTTAAAGAAGTTAAGCCTAATTGGTTGTGAATTGAGTAATAAATTTCTGGATTAAGTATGTACACAATGGTGGATAAGATCTAATAATTGACTACAGGTATATATAAGGATGAGCAGAAAAGCAATTAAGTAATGTAAAAAAAAAGAGAGAAAAAAATGAAAACAATAAAAAGGCCCAAAAGGTCAAAAGAGATTAAACACACCCACATATACATACACACACACACACACACACACACACATAGACACACACACACACACACACACCAAAAATAAAAATTATGAGAAAAAAGTTTAACAGAAAATATTTTTTAAAAATAAAAATTTAAGAAAAGTTTCAAAGAAGAGTTCCTTAATTTTTTTGGTGGGGGCTGAATGGGAAGACCCTGTATCTCCTCTGTGTCCATAACAAGTCTCTTGGTGGAGTCTTGGGTCTGCTTGTGGTGTTTGGTTTTCCTATGGCTTGATTGGTTTCTTAAGTCAGTTTGGGCCGGCAGAAACTGCTTTGTGTTAGGCATGTCTTTTGATCCTCCTCCCAGGCTAGTTCCGTGGGAGGGAGATCTGCTTGGAGTATCACAAAAGAGGGAGATGGCTGTTTCCTCTAGTTTGGAGATGTTGTAATGAGGCTAGGTTCTGTTTAGGGATGAGGTCTTTCAGCAAACAGTAGCTTTTCCCTGAGGGGTTAAATCCTGAGACACGCACAGAGCCCAGCTTGGAGCTTTTCTCGGGGTTTATGTTTACTGAATTTCAATTGTTTGTCTAGGCTGTTGTAGGGAGGGGCAGTCTCTGGCTGTGTTTACCTGGTGAAGAAAGTCACTTCTCTGTGGGCAGAGTTTTTCCTGCCTGGGTGGGATGACTTTCTCCGGGGAATGGACATCATAACTGACATCATAACTGACATCATAAACCTATTGTGTGATCGTGGTATTTCCCCTGCCAGGTAAGTATGGGAAGGGATAGGAAGAGGAAACAAAGGAGGAGGCTATAATGCTTGATAAGAAATGTACACATTATCTTGCCCATGTAATGGTAAACCCTCTCTACAGTATTTTCACAATAAAAAAAACCTATTGTGACTTATTATAACATCGTAAACCTACTGTGACCTCATCACCATTATGTCATCACCAACTAAGTATAACATGAAAATATTATTATCACTCAATATTGTGACATCATATTGCCATTGTGATATCATTGTTCCATTGGGTTTTTCAAACCTATTTTGACCTCATAACATTTTACAAAAATCGTGGCCTTTGAGACTATTAACTTCTGAACTTGTACACTTATAATGCATGAAACACAAGGCAATCCAATGAGGCATATTGAAGATAATTTTATTTAGACTAGAAATGAGCCTGCATTTACCTTGTCCTGTGCTGTACACTCAGTGACAGCCCAGCCCTAACCACCAAACCTCAGACGTCCAATAATCATAGTTAATTGGTTTGCAAAACACCAACCCCCCAAATTACCATCTCCACGCTCCAAACTTCAATAGGTAAGGCTTTTTCCTTTTCCCTTATTCCTTCCTTCTTTATAGACCTTTCCTTCATTTCCCTTTTTCCCTTCCATCACTTCCTTCTTCTCTTTAGGCCTCTCCACTACACTTCTCTGGCCTGGTGGCCAATTGGCTTCCTTCCCCTCCTGCTCGCCCTCAAATTCCTTTTCTCCCTGGTCTTTCCCCTCCTTCTGTCTCACCACTTCCTTCGTTGATGTCTTTCCTTGATTTTCTTCAATTCCATTGCTCTGACCATGCAGCCTATATATAGGTTAAACCCCTCCATCACTCCAGTGGGTTTCCTACCTAACAGTTTTCAACCATCACTTCACAAACTGCCTGTCCCCCAATCAATTCTTCACAGCTCATCATGTGAGGATGACATCCTACCCCCTCTAGTAGCATGCCCTGCTCACTTGTGTGGCATTCCCCATGCACTCCAGTGGGCCAGGTCAGGGGGCAACATTGATTAGTGGGCTCTGCTCATTATTAAGACAATGCTGTTTTATGTATCCACCACTGTTTTTCATGTCCAATCAAATCCTTGATTCCTTCTTACCAAATCCTAAGTGTCGTTGGTGGGATGGTTTGTCCCAGTTGGTATTCAAGAAGGTTTGAACTTAATTCCTGGGCACTGTCCCTGAGCACTTCTGCTCAAGTCTAGCACTCTACCACTTTGAGTTATAAAAACTCTTGCAGTGTTTTCTGGTTGGAGATAAGAGGCTCGAGACAAGCTTCCAGCCTGGCTCTTTGCAGGTAAGTTGGGAGATGGAGTCTTAGGGATTTTTCAGCCTGGGTTGGATTTGAATTGCAACCTTTGTCACGAAAACCCTTTGTTATTTCCAATTAAAGAAACAAAGAGATCAAATAGAATAAGTAGAGCTTAACTGGTCCTTATCAAGAATTGACAAAATATTCTGAAATGACAAAACTTGTTAGATGGGAGAATCTTAACACAGATATGCCCAATATTTTAGAATCACGTAGTCAGTACTAGCCTAAACAACACAAAACAAAAAAGACAAAACTCAAGTCCTAAAATTTTAGACAATGTTTAAACATCTTTGCTAACAAAGCACATCAGATGGTTGGGTCTCAGTTACCAGAGTCTGTAAAAAGACCAACTTGTTAGCAAGGCACATTTGAATAGATGGATGAAGGAGAAGAAAGCTTGGTGGACGGGTAAAGATTGGAGGGGGCCAAATCCTTCACCCACCATTTGGCCAAATGGCGAACTCAAGATGACAAATTTCTAAAAAAAAATACAAGGAAAACCTGAACAAAAAATCAAGCCTAGTTTGGCTAGCCTTTTAGAGGGAAACTAGAATGGGTCCCCTGGACCCAGGCCATTTTGCACGCTTCATGGCACAATACCAATAGTTGTAGAAAAGAAAGGGAGAGATATAGAAAGTTTGACATGATTAACAGAGAGCAAAGAGATTCTGAAAGTGAACAGACTGTTGACCATTTACCATTGCAGAGGCAAAAATTGTCTAAATCTGAGAAAAGCATTAAAAAAATTAGGTGCTCTGGCTATCCAGGAAGCACATGAGGCATTTTAGAGGGGTTTCATGGCTCTGGCATGACTCGTAGCACCCCGTTAAATGTGTAGGAGAGTCAGTCTGGTGAGGGAAGGAGAGCTGACCAGGCAGAAGCAATGTCCCTGCTTCCCCTAGAGCTCTAGAGAGAAATGGCCAAGACCCCATAACCAAGCATTCTCGAGTTCAGAGGTGACCAGCCTTTCTGCTAAAGGCCATAGGAGCTCTCTGGCATGTTGCCACATCTGAACAGGGATTGAGCAACAGAGAGCCGTAGAGAGTAGTTTCACTCACCAGAGAAGAGAAGTGGTGTGGACGTGGATGAGAAGGCCAGCAATGGTATTGGTGAAAAGTCTCGCGTGGTGTCTCAATGTAGTTTAGTTCACAGAAAAGGGGTGGTTAGAAAATTCTAACATTTCCAACTCAAAAACACCATCTGAGTCACAGCATCAAATGTAATATTAAATAGGTAGGTTTCATTCAGTAGCCTATGAAGAGAATACCACACACTATTAAGGCAGGAAAAGAAGTTTATTTACCGAACTGCTGCCCCCACCATACATAGTGGAGAAGCAGGGCCAAAAAGGAAAGGGGGGATAGCAATTTGTATTTCTGTAGAAATTCATCCATCTCTGCTAGGTTTTCCTTCCTTCGTGAGTAGAATCTGGAATTATTTCCTTATGATTGTCTTGGATATTTGTTGTAATTTTTCCTGTGGTATCTCTGATAATATCGATTTTGGTCTCCTCTCTTATTTTGTTAGTTACTCTTGACAGTGGTCTATCAGAATTATTGACTTTTTTCTTAGAAACAGTTTTTTGTTTTATTAATTTTATTCATAATTTTCTCAATCGCTATCTCATTAATTTCACCTCTTATTTTGGTTATCTCTTTCTGTCTAGCATCTTTAGGTTCAATTTTTTTCTTGTTTCTGTACCAATTTTAGTTGTATCATAAGATTGTTTACTTGGCCTCTGTTTTCTTGATATGTGCACTGAGAGCAATACATTTGCCTCTCAAGACTGCCTTCATTGGGTCCCATAGGTTTCTTTGTGATGTTTCTTCATTTTCACTGAATTGTAAGAACTTTTTAATTTCTTCTTTAGCTTTTTTGTGACCCAAGTATTGTTCAACTTAGTGCAGTTTAATTTCCATGTGTTTAAGTTTTTTCTGCTTTATGTCTTGTTATTGAGAACTAGTTTGATTCCACTATGATCAGATAGAATACAGGGTATTATGTCGATCCTCTTGTATTTGCTTAAATTCCTTGTATGAACTAAGAAATGATCTATTGTAGAAAAAGTGAAGGGGTTGGCAAGAGTTAGACCTGCTGGTGTGAATGCCTGTACTTGTAACTACTCAGGAGGCTCAGATCTGTGTATTCAGCTTCAAAGTCAGACCAGGCAGGAAAGTTCATGAGGCTATTCTGGGGTTGTTCAGCACCACACCCTGCATCATGTCTGGGGTTGTTCACCACGTTTGCCACCATGGGCTGGGCTGGGCTGGTTATGCAAGCCGGTATGGAGAGGCGATCCACCCTACCACGAGTCAGGTGTTAACCAGTGCTGCTGCCTCAGGCTGGGCTAGATTGCTTATGTGGGCCAGTATAGAGAGGCATAAACAGGCATGGGTCTGGAGTTGTTCACTGCAGCTGTCCCTGCCACAGTTATCACTGCTGCCCCCGGCTGGTCTGGGCTGTTCCTGTGGGCTAGTGCCAAGAAGCATTGTGCACAGAGTCTGGGTGGTTTGCCACTATTGCCAGCTGCTGCTGCTGTTCCAGGTTAGGCTAGGCTGTTTACACCAGCAGGACAGAGGTGCCACACTGTGAGTCTAGGGTCATTCGCCCCTGCTGACAGCTGCTGCTGCTCCTGACTGGGTTGGGCTTCTTGCACCAGCCAGGCAGATGTGCCATGCCAGGGAGGGTGAGGGGAATCTTCATGCCGATTCTGTCTTCTGAGATTTCCGTTTGTATTCTCTGGGTTGGCACTGGACCTTGGGAGTCTTCTGTGATTCTTGGGATGCTTGGGGGTATGTGGTCCACTGAGGGTACAGAGCCAAGCCACTTAAGCAACCTGGCACAAAGTTCCACCACTTAAGCTGCTCAGCGGAGAGCCCCATCACCAAAAAGGGGTGGGGGAAGGGTCTTCCCACTTTACTGTCTGTGTAGGTTTTTCCCTTTTCTTTTTTCACTTTCTGTATCTCTCTGAGTAATCGCCTTTTTTTGTGGGTCACTTGCAGAAACGGATCATTGAAATCCAAACTCTGTATTTCGTTGGGGAGATCTGTGGTGTTTTCCTGCTGTTCCATTGCCATCTTTGCCCCTCCCCTTCAGGTGGAGTTTTTCTTAGGTGGCTGGTGGGCCTTGGTTACCAAAGGATAGGTCCATAAAAGAATATGTTGTAAAGCCTGCAGATTGTAGTTAGACGTTTCTGTTAATGTAGACTTCCCAAATTTAGGAACCAAAGTATTTCAAAGGGATTAAATCCTTTAACATAAGTGCTACATCTTGCTCGAAGATAAGCAAAGTGGAGGAGGCTCACCTAGCCATGGACAGTCTCTGTATTTAATTTAGTTAGTTTCCTTTGAGGGCATAGTCATTCTTTCTAATGCCTTGTACTCTGAGTTCTATAAATGGATTGTAACTTCCAATTTATTCCTAGAGTGTTAGTTAATAATTGAGAACTTGGATCATGAATGCATGGCCATCTTTGGACCCCACAGCTAAGGGTAAGCCAAATCAAGGAATTATTACATGCCTCAGCTCAGCCTGAAAAAGTGCCCACTATTACTAATAAATACCAATACCCATACTTTCCAGGCTTCACCTCTGTGAAGTCCACTTTCGCAAATTCACCATCTGAGGTTCCTCACATATGAATTCTTTCCATAGGTTCCAGCTTTTCAGCATTTACTTGTTGGAAATTGCCTACACACCTTACTAAGTGTTGTCACGCTAAGGCCCCACTGGTTTTCAGAACAGTTTTAGGCAGTGGCCTCGGGCAATTTACCAGGGTGCAAATATCTACACGTAAACTGACAGAAAGCTTGAGCTTGTATGCTTTTTTCATAAGGTCAGTGTCAATATTTGCACACTTATTACAACTGATTTTGCTTCTTCCTGTAATTTTAATGACTAGTAGCTCTAAAGATTCCACTGTTTTAGAGTGATCTCTCAAGCCACCTGATCAGCTCAGATGTTTCCCTGTATCTTAAGGTCTCCAGTTTCTTTAACTCCTCTACAATACTCTGAACCTTGGAGACTTCTTCCCCTTTATTCTCCTCCTTTTCTCTCAAACTTGCTTTCAAAACCCCACTCTCCTTCTCAATGGGCTCCTTAAACTGTAACTGTTTTAGCAGGGTCACAGGAGAGTTCCTTTGACTGGACAACTGCTACTCCTTCTCACAACACCTTTGCTTGCTCTTCAGCTCCTCACTTAAGTTCACAAAGGTGCTATTGCAAGGTATTTTTTTTTGCCACAACCACCTGTTTCATTGGGACATGATGTTTCTGCATTACATTTATGCAGAAGATCTCAGCAGTCTTTCAGGGCTTTTACTCTACTAGTTTCTCTTTCTAGTTTTCCACTTCAGTGTATTTTGTGACAGATATTTCAAATGTTTTTTTAGCCCTTCTATTTTTCTTCCTAATGTCCTTTCCCTTTCCCTAGCATTCTATCAGAGCATGTAGCCCTTTAACTCTTTCTAAAGAGTAATAATCTCTTTCTTGAGCCTGATATTTTCCTGTTCACTTTTCTTGGCCTCATCTATGACAGCACTACCCCATCTTCTCTGCTAACTACTCTGTCCTTCGCTCTCTATTGCTTTGAATTTCTGGTGACAATTTTCAAAGCTTATAATCGACATGTACTTCAGCCAAATACATTCTGATATCAGGTCCAGCTCATTTTTCACGTCCACATTTCTTAATGCATCATCAGGATCTCTGCTTGACCTCACTTGTGGTTAGCAAGGATGGCAGTATTTCTGTCTTGTGCTTCTGTCGGTCTATAGTCCCCTAATTTGCCTCATAATCATCCAGGCTAAGGTACTTGAATTTCATTTGATTCTGAGTATTTTCTAGGTTCCTTTTGAGGATTTTCTTCTCTTTTTATCTTCTTCTCATATTATTTATTTATTTATTTATTTATGTATTTATGTATTTATTTATTGTGAACATACTGTACAGATGGGTTACAATAACATGGGCAAGATAATGAGTACATTTCTTATCAAGCACTGCAGCCTCCTCCTTGGTTTACTCTTCACATCCCTTCCCAGCCTCACCTCGCCACTCACAATAACCCCCCCCCCACCAAAGTGGTAAAGTTCGTTTTTGACATGACAACTTTTACTTTTCATAGTTGCATCAGGTACATCTGTATCCTTAAACGACTTGTTTGTCCCCATCTCCTCCACAAATTATTCCGACATCAAATACAGTGAAAGCAGGGGATATAGAGTGGGGGACGGACATACAAAGAAACAATCTTATAAATGAGTTAGAAACAAATGCATGAAAGAAAAAAAAACATTTAAATGCATATCTAAGGGTTCATTTTCCTAACATCACATTATCTGACCTTTCCTGCGTGACTCATACATATACTAGATATTGCAAATAAGGGAAATCATGGGACCTATGTTTCTTTGCGCTTGGCTGACTTCACTTAATGTAATTTTTTCCAAGTTTTTCCATTTCCTAACAAATGGGGCAATGTCATTCTTTCGGATGGAGGCATAGAATTCCATTGTGTATATATACCACATTTTCTTGATCCATTCATCTACTGAGGGGCATCTGGGTTGGTTCAATATCTCAGCTATGGTAAATAATGCTGCAATAAACATAATTGTGCTGGTAGCTTTAGTGTGGTCTTGCTTGTAAACATTTCGGTAAATGCCCAAAAATGGGATTGCTGGGTCATAGGAGAGCTCTATGTGAAGTCTTTTCTGGAACCTCCATACTGCTTTCAAAAGTGGTTGAACAAGTTTACATTCTCAGCAACAATGAAGTAAGGTTCCCTTCTTTCCACATCCCCTCCAGCATCTGTTGTTATTAGAGTTCTTGATTCTAGCCATTCTAACTGGGGCGAGGTGGTATCTCAATGTTGTTTTGATTTGCATTTCTTTTATGGCTAGGGATTTTGAGCATTTCTTCATGTGTCTATTGGCGATCCTTCTTTCTTCTTCAGAGAAGTTTCTCTTCAAGTCTTTAGCCAACTCATTTATTTGGCAGTTGTTTCTTTGAGGATTTCTTGTTGGGGAATTTAATTTTTGAGTTATAAGTATAATTTAGATATTAGACCCTTGTCTGTTCTATGACTATTGAAGATCTTCTCCCAATCTGTGGGCTATCTATTGATCTTGCTATCTATGTCCTTTGCCATGCAGAAGCTCTGCAACTTCATTCAATTCCATTTGTCCAACCTTTCTTTGATTTATTGTGTTTCCGGGTCTCTATTCAGAAAATTTTGGCCTGAGCCAAGGAGACCTAGGGTTCTCCTATTCCATCCTGTAATGTTTTCAGAGTGTCTGCTTTGACTCTGAGGTCTTTGATCCATTTGGAGTTGATTCTGGTGCAAGCTGATATATAAGGATCTAGTTTTAGTTTTCTACAAGTAGTTAATCAATTTTGCCAGCACCATTTACTGAAGAGGCTGTCTATCTTCTATTCTATTATTTTAGCTCCCTTATTGAAAATTAGTTGGCTATAGGTCTGTAGGTTCATTTCTGGGTTTTCAATTATATTCAATTGGTCCTGAAGTCTGTTCTTGTGCCAGTACCAAGCTGTTTTGATTACTATGGCTTTATATTAAAGTTTGAAATTTGGTATTGATATTCCCCTAGCAGTGTTTTTTTCCGTTGAGGAGTGTTTTTTTTTATTGGGGTATTTTATTGTTCCATATGAATTTTTGATTGCCTCTTCTATTTCCTTGAAGAATGAGGTTGGAATTTAATAGGTATCACATTGAATTTGTAGATAGCCTTGGGAAGTATTGCCATTTTCACGATGTAAATCTTTCCAATCCAGGAGCATGGGAGGTTTTGCCATTTTCTAAGTTCTGTTTTGATTTCATTTTTCAAGATTTTAAAGTTTTCATCATACAGGTCCTTCATTTTTTGGTTAAGTTAATTCCTAGGTATTTTAGTTTTTGAGGGGCTATTACAAATGGAGTTACTTTCCTTATTTCAACCACACTTTTCTCATTGTTGGCATACAGAAAAGCCATTGATTTTGGACGTTTAGTTTTATACCCTGCTATTTTGCCAAAGTTTTGAGTTAGCTTGAGTAATTTGGGGGTGGAGTCTATGGGATTCTTTAAATACAAGATCATGTCATCTGCAAAGAGGGAGAGTTTTATTTCTTCTTTCCCTATTGGGATCCCCTTTATGTTTGCATTTTGTCTTATTGCTGTAGGTAGGCATTCTAATACTAAATTGAAGAGAAGTGGAGAGATTGGACATCCTTGTCTTGTTCCTGAGTTAAGAGGAAATGGCTATAGTTTTTCGCCATTAAGTATAATGCTAGCCGAAGTTTGTCATATTCAGCCCGTATTGTATTGAGGAATGTTCCATGGATTCCTAATTTTTCCAAAACCATCATAAAGGGGTGCTGGATCTTGTCCAATTCTTTTTCTGCATCTATTGAGATCACCATTTGGTTCTTATCCTTGCTCCTGGTGATGTGATGAATAATATTAATTGATTTGCTTATGTTGAACCAGCTTTGCATCCCTGAAATGAATCCCGTTTGATCATGGTGTATGATTTTTTGGACGAATTGTTAAAGTAAATTGACCAAAATTTTGTTGAGAAGTTTTGCATCAATGTTCATCAAAGAAATGAGTCTACAGTTCTCTTTCTTTGACGAGTCCCTGCCTGGTTTTTGGATGAGGGTTATGATGGCTTAATAGAATGTGTTTGGTAATGAACTTTCTCTTTCAATTTCATTGAAGATTTGGAGGAATATTGGTGTGAGCTCTGCTTTAAATATCTTGTAGAATTCTGCTTTAAAACCATCTGTTCCTGGACTTTTCTTAGCTGGGAGGTCTCTTATTGCTGTTTCTATTTCAATGCTTGATATGGGCCTGTTAAGGTAGCTTGACTCATCTTTGTTTAGTTTTGGCATGTCAATATTTGCTAGGAAAAGGTCCATTTCTGTCAAGTTCTCAAACTTATTAGCATGAAGTTTTGAGAAGTATTTCTTTATTACGTTCTGACTCTTGGTTTTTTCCGTGGTGATATTTCCATTCTCATCTCTGAGTTTAGTTATTTGCGTGTGTTCTCTTCTTTTTCTGATAAGATTTGCTAAGGGCCTGTCAATTTTGTTAATTTTTTCAAAGAACAATCTCTTTGTTTTGTTGATTCTTTGTATAGTTTTTTGGATTCTAATTCATTTAATTCTGATTTAATTTTAATTATTTCTTTCCGTCTACTGGATTGGTGTTTATCTTGCTGCTCTTTTTCAAGGAGGTTCAGATGTCTCATTAAATTGTTGGTTTCAGATCTCTCCAATTTGTTAATGTAGGAGCTCAGAGCTATAAAGGTTTCTCTTTGTACTGCCTTTGCTGTGTCCCAGAGGAGCTGGTAATTTGTGTGCTCATTTTTGTTGAATAGAATGAACATTTGAATTTCCGTTCTAATGTCTTCCATGACCCACTCGTGTTTCAGCACTTTGTTTTTCAGCCTCCATGTGTTACCGTACTTTCTTTGGTGGCTTTTGATGTTGAGTTCTAATTTTATTCCCTTGTGGTCAGAGAGAATGCAAGGTATAACTGCAATGTTTCTGCAATTAAACAAGTTTCCTTTGTGGCCTAAAATGTGGTCTATTTTAGGAAATGTTCCATGTGCTGCTGAGAAAAACGTGTATTTTGATGCTGCTGGGTGAAATATTCAGTAGATGTCTGTTAAATCTGGTTGATCTATGCAGCTGTTTAGATCTGCTGTTTCTCTGTTGATTTTTTCCGAGTTGATCTATCTAGTGGGGAGAGTGCTCTGTTAAAATCCCGAAAAATTAATGTGTTTGGATCTATGTGGGATTTGAGGGAAAGTAGAGTTTCTTGGATAAATTTGGGTGCTCCATTGTTTGGCGAATTGATATTTAGAATTGTAATATCCTCCTGAAGGACAGATCCCTTAATTAGTATTTAGCTACTTTTTTTAACTCTTCTCACGAATTTTCATTTGAAGTCTATTTTATCTGATATTAGGATTGCAACTCCCGCCTGTTTATGGGGGCAGTTTGCTTGGTAGATTTTGCTCCAGCCTTTAACATTGAAATTGTGTTTGCTTTTAGGGGCAAGATGTGACTCCTGAAGGCAGCAGATAGAAGGATCTTGTTTTTTAATGCAACTAGACAGTCTATCTCGCTTAACTGGAGAGTTAATTCCATTTATGTTAAGAGATAGGGCTGAGAGGTATTTTGAATTCCTGCCATGTTATTCACCTTTTGGGGGGTTGCGAACACTGGGTTCTTCCTAGGGTTCTTGGATTCTCATTTTGGGTGCAGTTTCTTGGCCTTTGTTGCGGTCTTGTTGTTTTTCTATGTGTAGGATATCTTTAAGAATCTTTTGTAGTGCTGGTTTGGTGGAGATGCATTGTTTCAATTTTTCTTTGCTATGCATGGTATTTGTTTGGCCTTCAGTTATGAAGGAGAGTTTAGCTGGGTACACTATTCTTGGTTGATATTTGTTTGTTTTTAGGGCTTGGCATTTATCATTCCAGGCTCTTCTTGCTTTGATTTTCTCTGCTGAGAAATTCGAGGTGATTTTAATTGGTTTCCCTTTATACATGATTAATCTTTTCTCCTTCACAGCTTTAATGATCTTTTGCTTGTTCTAAGTTGATCCTGTGTGGATTATATTGTGATGGTGGGATATCCTATTCTGGTCTGGTCTATTTAGAGTTCTAAAAGTTTCTTGTATCTGAATAGGCCTATTTTTTTGCATGTTTTGGAAGTTCTCTGTTAGGATCCTGTTAAACAAATTTTCTAGACAATCAACTTCTGTTTCTATGTGCTCCTCTACACCCATTATCCTTATATTAGGCCTTCTGATGGTGTCTTCCAAGTGTTGGATAGATCTATCATATTTCTTGGACTTGTCATGGATGGTTGTATGTTCTTTCTCTATACTATATAGGCTGTCTTCAATCCCCAAGATACGATCTTCTGCATGGTCTAACCTGCTGTCAAGACTTTCTACTTTGTTTGTTATTTCTTTTCCTTCTATTTGGTCAGCTTTGATGGCTTCAAATTCTTTGTTGAAGCTTTGTTTTAGATCTTGTATGGACTTCTTTACTGCCTTAATTTGGTGTTCAATGTTTATTCTCAAATCACTTAGTGGATTGCTTATCGTTTCCTTGGACTCCCTTTCCTTCTGTTGGATTCCATTCAGCATTCCCTGTGTGGTCTCCCTAACTTCCTTCAGCTCTTTGTTAATGGATTCCATGAATGCCTTTAATGTTCTTTGTGTATTCTTATCCTGCTCTCTCAATTTGCTTAGCTTCTGCCCATTCATGCCATTCTTGTAGTTCTCTTTGAGTGTTCTAAGCCTGTTAAAGCCGTTCCTGCCTTTCTCTTTGAGTATTCTCACGCTGCTCATGCAAATCCTGTATCAGTTTTTGAGTAGCTTCCTCATGCTCATGATATTCCTGTATAAACCTTTGGATTGCCTCCTCTCTCTCTCTCTCACGCTCATACAGATTCCTTGGTAGGTTTTCAATCTTTTCTTGCATTGACCTATTGTTTGCCTCCTCTCTCTCCCTATATGCTCATCCAGTCTTTTGTAGGTTTTCAATCTTTTCATGAATTGAACTTTGTTTTGCCTCCTTTCTCTCTCTATCACACTCATACAGAGTTCTTTGTATGTTTTCAATCTTTTCATTTATCATGTTTGCCAGCAGTGTTTGTAGAGCTATTTGAGAACTCTCCTCTGGATTATCCATTATCTGTTCTGTCCCCTGATAATAATGAGTGGGAGTGGAGGTACCCGGACTTGCCATTTTTCTTGTGGTTTTCCGGCTTACTCTGCCCATTTGGAATGAAAGTAACACCAGTTTTGTGCTAGAACACTAACTTAAGGCAAGCATCAAACAAAGTCTGAATTTGCACAGTCAATAGTCTGCAGTTACAATCTAGTTCAACAGATACCTCCATTCAACATCAAACAACTATATATTAATGGGCTATGAACCGCAAAGAAGAATTTGGTAAACCAGAAATTATTAGGTATAAGGAGAGATGTGGGTAAAAAATAGGAATAGAGTGATGTGGAAAGGTACAGGAAGAGTTAAATAAGTCCTAGTCTCAAAGCAGTAAATTGGTTGGATAGGATGACAGTAGAGAGAGAGAAAACAAGAAGAAAGTTTAAGGGAAAAAAGAGACCAGAAAAAATAGAAAAATAAAAATTAATAACATGCAGATTGGAGAACTATCTATTCAAAGAACATGAATATAATGAGAGAAGGGGAAGGATATAAAGGAGATGTGAAAAAATTAAAAATAAAAATACTTAAAATATTATATAGGTATAAAGAGGTAGTACTGCTATTAATGAATTTAAGTCTCAGAAGTTTTGAATTGAGTTATAAATTTGTGGATTAAGTGTGTACACAATGTGGGATAGGGTCCAATAGTCAACTATGGGTTTATGTGAGGATGTGCAGAACAACAATTAAGTCCCATAAAGAAGATCAAAAGAGAGGAAAAGGTGAGAAGGGTAAGGAAGAAAGAAAAAAAAGATCAGAAGTTCAGTAGAGCTAAGCAAAAAACAAAAAGAAAAAAAAATAAATAAGAGAGAAAAAGAAAGATAAACTCACACACGCATGTATCCCTAAAATAAAGATTATAACGGAGAAAAAAGTTAGTAGAAAAGAATTTTTTTCAAATAGGTAAAAATTAAAAATTGAAAAAAGGTTTAGAAAAGAAAAAAATTTTATAAAAGGTATAAAAAAAAGAAGAAGAGGAAAAATCTTCTGATATTTTTGGGAGGGTTGGGAAAAATCCTGTATCTCCATTGTGTCTGTAATCTGCCTCTGGTTGGATTCTCTTGTCTGCTTGTGGTCCTTTGGCTTGGTTGGTTTCTTAAATCAGTTTGTATGGACAGGCAGAAAAATGCTCTGCTTTACCCAGGATTTTTCGATCCTCCTCCTAAGTTAGTTCAATGGGATGGGGGTATGCTTTGAGAATCACAAAAGAGGGAGATGGCTTTTTCCTCAAGTTTGGAGATGCTGTGAGGAGGCTAGGTTCTGGGTAGAGTTGAGGCCTTTCAGCAAACAGTAGCTTTTTCTAGAGCCTAGTTTGTGAGAAACTCACAGAGCCCAGGCTGGAGCCACTCTCAGGGTTTCTGTTTACTGAATTTAAGTTGATTGTTGAGGCTGCTAAAGGGAGGGGCAGACTCTGGCTCTGATTAACCAATGAAGAAAGTCACTGCTAGTACTGGCACCCAAACTGGGTGCCTTTTCCCTGGGTGGAGCTGAGTCTGGCAGATCATGCCATTAAGTTCTTGTGACCTGATAAATGACTCTAGTTTTATGCCACCGCCTGAGTTGGAGCTAGCAACTCCACCGAGCTTTGTTGGTATCCAAGACGGAGATCTCCTGTACTGGGGAGGGAGTGATGGCCTTCCCTCCTCTGCTCCCTGAGAAGGAGTGAGGACATCAGGCTTCTACTCACACCGATTCTTGGTTCCTGGGTCGTCTCTTGTCTGCGAACTGCAGGATGAAGATGTCTGCTCCTTGTCGGTTCTTGCTGGTGTTGAGTAGAATCTGCTTGCCCACAGCTTCTGGCTCTTTCATCCTGGACTCTCTCTGTTTCAGGTATGTCGGTACCACTGCCGCTGCCGCTGCCGCCACAGCGGCAGCTGCTCGCAAGAGCTCAGATCTGTCTTCTTGCCTGGATTTTCCCTTTCTGGCCTCTCTGTCCTGTGATGGCACACTTGGTGTGATTCTCTGGCTTGGGACTGTTCACTGGAACTCTAAAACTGCTTTCTTTGGGAGAGCTCGTTTTGCCTCCATCTTCTCCTTGCCATCTTCCCGGAATTCTCTTAGCACATTTTATGGATGGATTCTTTTCAGTTTTGTATACAGAGGAGCTCAGTGGGGCCCATTTGTCTTAAATTTGTAAATGGGATTCCTTGTTCCCTGCACTAACCATGGCCAAGGATGAATACCTAATTTATATAATCTCAGAGCAACACAGACAGACAGACACACACACACACACAAAACACTTTAATAATATGCCATACTTATTTTTCCATAGCAGGTTCAATCCATTATAGAAAAACTTTCAAAAATTTGACTTTCCTTACTAAATCAACATAGTTGATTATAAAAGAGCAAGGTAGGTGAATAATCCTCCAAAGGAGGTAAACCGAATGGACCCTTCCAGTTAACAATGCTGTTTAAGTTCACCGTATTCAATTCCTGATTCCAGATTTATGCTAATCTCTTGATACAGTCCAAATATATTTTCACTGATATTACTCTGCCTAGTATTTGTCAAGTCTCTTCCTCATTTTGATTTAACTACCTGGTACCACCCTTAACTTCCACTTTCTATTTGTTTTGTTGAGTTTTTAATTTTTTATTATAAAAATTATGTACAGAGCATTTACAGTTACATGAATAAGTTTCCTAACGTGATTTGTTACATCCTCCTGTGTTTTTATACATAAAGTATTTATTTATTTTTTAATTTTTTATTGTGAAATTACTGTTCAGAGGGGTTACAAATTACATGAGCAAGGTAATGAGTACATTTCTTATCAAACATTGTTTCCTCTCGTTTGTTACCCCTTCCCATCCCCTCCCATCTCCCCCTCCCCTCCCATGCCTGGCCAAAGTTGTAAAGTTCTTTTTCATCATAGTGTGTTGTACATCTCATTGTTACAATGGGTCAACCTGTATCCTTGTTTCAGCATGTTGTTTTTTCCCTTTCCCTCCCCAAATTAGAAAAATGTATATACAAGACGCAAGGCACTAAAATATCATGGCTTAACTGGGTCTCTGACTCTTACTTGGCTTTCTCCTGCAAAACTAAACTTTGCACTTGAGTCATATTTCCAGTTCTGACATTTTGCTAATTAATGGGAGACAAGTGTCTGAAAGATGTTTTGGCCTGGGCTGCCTTTGATCTCAGCTTACTAATAAGTAGTTAGGGTTATGAGCCACTGGTGTTTGGATTCTTTTTTCACTATTTTAAGAATCAATTTTGAAAAACAAATTTTTTCACCTATGTCTAATATATTAAAGAAAATATCTATTCCATTATACTTCCCTAAATATGAAGAAAGAAATTTGGTGCAACCTGGTGCCACTCTTGTCCTAACTATGTACATATGACCATATAAAAGTTGCTAATTGAAATGCACACCAAGACATGGAAACAACAGATCTGTTTTTGGTTGTTGACCTTGTGGTCATCAATGCCCTGTATCAAATTCTTTCTTTTTATTTCATTTCATTTTTACTTTTCCATTGATTTATCCCAAATAATCACTGTGTTTGATTCTTGTATGACATTTTTTCAAAGAATTTTTAAACAAATTCATTAGAAATACATCTAAATGTGTAAGAAAAAAATGAGAAAAGTTAAAACAGGAGTTAATAAATTGAATCTAAGCCGGGTGCCGGGGGTTCACGCCTGTAATTCTAGCTACTCTGGAGGCTGAGATATGAGGATCTCGGTTCAAAGCCAACCCAGGCAGGAACGTCCGTGAGAATCTTATCTCCAATAAACCACTAGAAAACCGGAAGTGGTGCTGTAGCTCAAGTAGTAGAGCACTCACCTTGAGCTGAAGAGCACAGGGACAGTGCCCAGGCCCAGAGTTCAAGCCCCACGACCGTCAGGGAAAAAAAAAGATTGAATATAAATATTTCTTTTACAATACACCTTGAAAATACTTTTTCCTCCGTAAAATTGTTTTTTCACATTTTTTATTACCTGGATCAGCCACACCTCCCCACATCATGCTCATCCATCTCTTCCTCTCTTCCCAAACCAATCTCAAAAAGCTTCCTTGCTATGGGAAGGGATGGGAAGGGGAGACAAAGGAGGAGGCTACAATGCTTGATAAGGAATGTACTCATTTTCTTGCTCATGTAATTGTAACCTTTCTGTACAGTATTTTCACAATAAAAAAATTAAAAAAATAAAAAATAGCTGTGTTGCTCCATTTCCACACATGGACACAATGTATTCTGACCACAACACAATCACTGCCATTCTCCTACACAATCACCTTCCCCACTACCACTACTACACAAAAGCAGGATGAGGTTACATCTTATTTAAAATATATGCTTTTTTAAAATATATGTTAGTTGTTCAAAGGGATTACATCATAGTATTTCACACAACTATTATTCAACAGCTTCGTGAGTTTTGTTTTTCTGTCTTCATTAACAGATGCAATGCATTTTGGTATTTTTCACAATCTAACATTTTCTATTTGTCCCTACTCCCTATAATCCTCTCATACAATCTCACAATTACCTTTAATGATATCTTTGCTTATCTGTAAAATAAACATAATTCATCTGGTCTCAGAGAAACTATTTCTTGGTAAACAAAATAAATACCTATGCCCCTAGTTTAATTTCAGAAACATTGGAATTTACAATTTTTAATTCACTAATATTAACTTTAATATGTATAGGAAATCAGATTATCCCAAAGTGTGGACAATACCTTTCAATACTAACATCACCAGGATGCCTTCTATGTAGTTTACTGTAATTTTCAAAAATGAAAAGTTGCAGGAGATTATTATATATTTTTTCAGATGAAATTTCATGAACTAGACAACTTCGATTTCCTGCCATATCAAGGACTTTTAAGTATTTCATAAAAGAATGGATGAACAGGTATCCATACATACAGAAAGAAAATATACATAATCTACCAGTGACAGCAGTGTTCTGGTCATTTATTTTCTCATATATTGGGAAAAATATTCAGATCTACAATATCATAGATAAAAAATATCGCCAGTTCCTTTGTATCAATTTCATGCTCACTGAATCTGCTGAATGACTAACTAGATTCTCCAGACACTAGTAAAGCAGATGTCCTTCACGCTGAATTTATGGAAAGCAATATGCCAAAGAAAACTAATCTTAAGAAACCCAAATACTCTGGTGGATTACAGATTAAGCTGATTGCTTGGGTGTATAACATTCCTGTTTCATCTCCTGAAAATATGCTGGAGTAGCCCATTGCTTTCTGTAGGAACTCACTATTTTAACTCCTGAAATTAGCAGAAAAAAACGTCTTGACTTGTAATGTGCTCAATAGGAAAGGTGATTGCCTAACATATGTCTTAGTTTCATACCACTAAGAATAAAATCTTGATAAGTAAGATAATTGGCCTTTTTAGCTCTCAAATAAAAACACAATCAGCTCAAAGAAACATATATTAGAAAGAAAGAGTACCAATTCTTATAAATGACGTAGAAATTAAGGAGAAATAGGATATAAATTAATTGTTGATCCATTAAGCCATTTGTACTTTAGAATATAATTTTAACTTGAAATGATTATTTTATTTCTAGAACTTTTAGTGTGAAATGATTCCTGCTAAAATACTTTTCATAACTTGATAATGTGTAATTTTATAATTAAAATAATGTTTGAATGAATTAAACTATATTATGACAGATGAAAAATAAAATTCAAAATAAAAATTAATTACAACAAGCTTATAACGTTACTGGACAATTGTTCATATGAAACTATTTTGCTACTAGTATCATAGAATAGTAAACAAACTTTAATAGGTATTTGAATTTCACTGTTTGAACTGGATTTCACAAAGGTTTCTTTTTTGTATCATTGAATATTTGTAATTTTTAAAAATGCAGCAAGATAAAGTAACACAAACATTATACAAGTAATGTTTTAGGACCATATTCATGAGTCTAGTTTGTAGATTCAATTTTTTTTCAAGATTTTCTTCTGCCCAGTGAAAAAGCAATCTACGGTTTTCTTTTTTTTTTTTTTTTTAATTGTATTTTATTTTATTTGAGAACATACTGTACAGGGGGGCTACAATTACATGGGCAGGATAATGCATACATTTCTTACCAAGCATTGCAGCCTCCTCCTTTGTTTACCCTTCACTTCCCTTCCCCGCCTCCCCCCTCCCCCCACCCAATTATACCCCCTTCCCCCCACCCCACACCGACATTGTAAAGCTGGTTTTGACATGACATTTTGTACTTCTCATTGTTGCAACAGGTCCACCTGAATCCTTAAACGACTTGTTTGTCCCCATCTCCTCCACAAGTTATACTGACATCAAATATAGTGAAAGCGGGGGTTACACTGTGGGGGACGGACATACAAAGCAACAAAGAAATAATCTTATAAATGCGTTAGAAACACATGCATGAAAGAAACGAAAACATTAAAATACATATTTAAGGGTTCATTTTCCTAACATCACATTATCTGACTTTTTCCGCTTGACTCATACCTATACTAGATATTGCAAATAAGGGAAACCATGGGATCTATGCTTCTTTGGGCCTGGCTTACTTCACTTAATATAATTTTTTCCAAGTGTTTCCATTTCCTAACAAATGGGGAAATGTCATTCTTTCTGATGGAGGCATAGAATTCCATTGTGTATATATACCACATTTTCTTGATCCATTCATCTACTGAGGGGCATCTGGGTTGGTTCCATATAGAGCTTCTGCAGGGCAAATGACATAGCTGGCAAGATCAATAGAAAGCCCACCGATTGGGAGAAGATCTTTACTAGCCATACAACGGACAAGGGTCTCATATCTAAAATATACTTGGAACTCAAAAAATTAAACCACCCAACAACAAATCCTCAAAGAATCAACTGCCCAATAAATAAGTGGGCGAAAGACTTAAAGAGAAGTTTCTCTGAAGAAGAAACAAGGATGGCCAATAGACACATGAAGAAATGTTCAACATCCCTAGCCATAAAAGAAATGCAAATCAAAACAACATTGAGATATCACCTCACTCCAGTTAGAACAGCAAAAATCAAGAACTCTAACAACAACAGATGCTGGAGGGGATGTGGACAGAAAGGAACCTTACTTCATTGTTGGTGGGAATGTAAACTTGTTCAACCACTTTGGAAAGCAGTATGGAGGTTCCTCAGAAGACTTCACATAGATCTCCCCTATGATCCAGCAATCCCACTTTTGGGCATTTACCCAAATGTTTACAAACAAGACCACACTAAAGCTACCAGCACAACTATGTTTATTGCAGCATTATTTACCATAGCAATCTACGGTTTTTTAACTGCCATTAAAAATGAGATGTTTTCAATAAGTTGTAATTACTCAATTGCTCAGTAAATCATCATTTTATGAGGCTAGAAATCAGTCCGGAACTTGTAAAGTGCAATAAAGTGAGTAAAAGGAGGAATTTTTCAAGGACAATGAAAGACACGTATGCCCCCAAGGTCGTGTGCGGGGAAACTTACACTTCATTTGTGGCAGTGTTCACAGATGGGACCTGTAAGAGCGGTAACTAGGTCTTAAAGACTAGGTATTCACAAGTGGATGAAGGTCTTTATCAAAAGAGGGTCCATTGGCATAAAAGCTAATTCTTTTAGTTCCTTTGGCTCTCCCTCTAGCTCTTTTTCTCTACTCGTTTCTTCTGAATATAAAATTGTTTCTTTTACATGTCAAAATAGTGTTATTTTCTGAGTAGTTAATTCAGAGAAAGAGAGAGAGAGATAGTCATGAAGTCCTCCTATATGTCAATATTGAAAAGAAAATTGACAATTCAGAAAAAAATGGCTAGTCACACTTGTATACAGATTGTTGTTGCTGACAAATTCACTGATTAGGATAAAGATTGCATCCATATGTCTTTTGTTAAAAACAGACAACAACAAAATGCCTTCTTCTTCTCTATCAATCAAATACATAATTTTAAAATGCAGAGGTGACAGGGAAGTAAATGAGATAATCCATTTTCTCATGAAACATGAGATAATCCAGGTTCAGAAGGACCAAGGTCATATTTTTTCTGAGTTGGTTGCTTAACTCAAAAGACAAACAGATATTTGTAAATATAATATATATTATATACATTATTTATAATATAATGCATTTATATATTATATATTTTATATGTATATAATAATATACATTAAATATATATAAAAAGATACATAGATATAGATGATATGTTCCATTAAATATGATCCATTTTATACACATGATATAATATATCATATGTATAATATATATACACATCTCTCACATAAATGATGGTTATAATGATGCATCTGATAGAGGAAATTAAAAATTCAGGGAGAATATTGACAATAACCAATACCCAAATCCTTTGCATGTATGAGTGAAAATAGAAAAATAAAAGTTACTGAAATTGTTGAATGAGAAGATAGTTTGAAAGTAATGGGTCAATCTGAAAATGCACATAGTCATATTACACACACGTCTATAAGAAAATGCTGTCTATATGAAGCACAGTAACACTCTAAAATTAGGATATATACAAATACGTAGTGACAAAAATGTAAATCAGGTAATCTCTGGGGTGTGGATGATAATGGGAAGGGGGAAGATGAATAGAAAACATGAAGGATGGTGACTATAAACACCATACATTTTCCACAAATTAAAGAAAAATGCTTGTTGGCATTGATTTGAGAAGTAGAAAGGAAAAACGGAGGAGAGTGGTAGATGAGATGTTGGATCAATATACATTGTAACCAAACATGGACTTGTCAAACTAAACACCCTTTGTACAACTGATTGGTACTAATAATATGTGCAAAAGATTATAGGCATTTGTGGTGTTGTGCTCATAAACTCTGCTAAATAATCTTTGCTTATTTAAGACAATTCCTACAATAATGCTAGTGATGAATCGATGTCTGCAGGATCTTATTCTTTTTATTATTAGGTTCACTTATTTAAATCTTAACAAAGCCATAAGTAAACAGCAATATTTCTATGTTGTGTAAAACAAGAGTTTAGGGGTCAAAAATTAAACCTATGAACATATACAGAATTTTGAAGTTAATAAAATTTCTGCTTCTTTTCCACGCTTGTGCTGAGAGAAAAATTTAAGGTACTTGCAGTATCAATATACTATACAAGGCAACACATTAATCTGTGTACTTCCCAGTGTGGAGAATATTTTGCATATACCACTGGAGCACATCACAGAGATAATCCGTCTTTCATGGGCCATTCATATGAGGAATCTATTATCTTATACTTAATGTTTCAGAATATAGAAAGTCTGTGAAAAATATTGCTTATACTTTGAAAACCCTTTTAAAACTAATATTACACAATTTGGGATACTACACTATGTCCATTTTAAATATATACAGTATTTATAAGACCTAAAATTGATTCCCATCACTAAAGAACAGGTGATTTGAGTAAGAAGATAATTCTTGAAAATAAAGAATTCACTCCTTTTCAAAATATAGTTCTGTTAAAGTAATTCTTTTAAATTTTAAATACATCTATTTCATAATTTACTCCATTGTCCACAAAAGAAAAAGACAATATATAGAGCAAGAGAGAAAAGGTGCAATAATAAATAATATCAGTAGAAATTACCTGCCTGTTACTCATGAAAATGTAAAAAAGTAGAATACTATTACATGAGTTCAAAAGCAAAACACATGGCAAACACATCTGGAAAACAATATATCAACTACATACATTTTTTATTTTCTTTTTTTCCATATATGTGTGTGTGGTTATATGTGTGTGTGTGTGTGTGTGTGTGTGTGTGTGTGTGTGTGTGTGTGTGTGTGTGTGTGTGTGTGTGTGTGCGCGTGTGCGTGCACGTTGGTCCCAGAGCTTTAACTCAGGACCTGAGTGCAGTCCCTAAGCTTTTATACTCATGGCTAGTACTCTACCACTTGAGCCATAGCTCCACTACGAGTATTTTGGTGGTTAACTCAAGTTTACAGTCTCACAGACTTTCCTGCTTAATCTGGGTTCGAACCTTAAATCTCATATTTCAGTCTTCTGAGTAACTACATTATATGTGTGAGCCACTATCACATAACTTCAACTATGTATCTTTTTTTTTTTTAGCAAATATTGACATGCCAAAACTAAACCAAGATGAGGTAAACCACCTTAACAGGCCCATGTCAAGCATTGAAATAGAAACAGCAATCAGAGACATCCCAGATAAGAAAAGTCCGGGACCAGATGGTTTTACAGAGGAACTCTACAAGGCCTGCAAAGCAGAGCTCACACCAATACTCCTCAAACTCTTCAATAAAATTGTAAGAGAAAGTTCACTACTGAACACATGCTATGAAGCCATCATAACCTTGATCCCAAATCCGGGCAGGGTCTCATCAAAGAAAGAGAACTATAGACCCATTTCTATGATGAACATTGATGCAAAACTTCTCAACAAAATTTTGGCCAATCGATTTCAACAATTCATCCAAAAAATCATACACCACGATCAAACAGGGATTAATTTCAGGGATGCAAAGCTGGTTCAATATACAAAAATCAATTAATATTATTCATCACATCAACAGGAGCAAGGATAAGAAACATATGGTTATCTCAATAGATGCAGAAAAAGCATTCTACAAGATCCAACACCCCTTTTTGATGAACGTTTTGGAAAAATTAGGAATCCATGGAACATTCCTCAATACAATAAAGGCTGTATATGACAAACTTACAGCCAGCATTATACTTAATGGTGAAAAACTAAAGCCATTTCCTCTTAACTCAGGAACAAGACAAGGATGTCCACTCTCTCCACTTCTCTTCAACCTAGTATTAGAATGCCTAGCTACAGCAATAAGACAAGATGCAGACATAAAGGGGATCCAAATAGGGGAAGAATAAATAAAACTCTCCCTCTTTGCAGATGACATGATCTTGTATTTAAATAATCCCATAAACTCCACTCCCAAATTACTCAAGCTGATTCAAAACTTTGGCAAAGTAGCAGGGTATAAAATTAACCCCCCAAAATCAATGGCTTTTCTGTATGCCAACAATGAGAAAAGTGGGGCTGAAATTAGGAAACAACTCCATTTGTAATAGCCCCACAAAAAAATAAAATCCCTAGGAATAAACTTAACCAAGGAACTGCAGGACCTCTATGATGAAAACTTTAAAAACTTGAAAAAGGAAATCAAAACAGAACTTAGAAAAATGGGAAAAAGTCCCATGCTCCTGGATTGGAAAGATTAACATCGTGAAAATGGCAATACTTCCCAAGGTTATCTACAAATTCAATGTGATACCTATCAAAATTCCAACCTCATTCTTCAAGGAAATAGATGAGGCAATCCAAAAATTCATATATATCTTGTAAACCAATTTCAGACCACAATAATCAGATACAAATTTGAAAAGTAATAAATATCACAGGTCTGAAGAATCATATATCACTAAGCCACAAACCAGGATTTATTACTTCACATGTAAGAAAATCATCCTTAGGTTTCCGAAAAAAACTTTTTCAAGGATATTATCATGTCAGAAATATCACAGGAAATACCATTAATCAACACCAGTTCAATGTGTTATATATGTAATGTAGGAATTTTGGATCATCAAAAATGATACATAGCTCAATATACATAAATGAAAAAATGTAATGAAGCTCATAAACAGAATCCATAACAAGAATCACATCAGTAGATGCAGAAAAAGCCTTTGACAAACTCCAATGTACCTTTATGATTAAAACTCTGGAGATGCTAGAAATAGAAGGGTCAAACCTTAATATAATAATGACTATAACAAAACTAGAGCAAGCCTCATACTAAATTTTGAATAACCAAAATCACTTTCTCTAAAATCAGGAATAAGTCACAGATGTCCACTCTCTCCACTCCTTTTCAATATAGCCCTGGAATCTCTAGCTAGAACAATAAGACAGGACAAAAGTATAAAAGGGATGCAAATAGAAAAGCATGAAATCATACTATTCTTACTTACAGATGATCTGTTCCTATATATAAAGTAATCAACATCTCGACCTTCACCATAGGAGAAATGATAAATAACTTCTGTAATGTTGTAGCATATACACTCAACTCATACAAGTTACTACCCTTTATGAACGTCAACAATGAGCAGATATAAGAAAAATTTGGAGACGAGTTTCATTTAACGTAGCCACTCTCAACTTTAAAATATCTATAAATATACCTAACTAAGGAGGTGAATGACCTCTATAATTAAAATTATAAAACTTTGAGAAAGAAAATAACATTTGAAAGAAAATAAGAAAGTCAAAGTTACTCCTATGACACTCATTTTCTATAGAAAAAAGACAGGAGACACTTGAGATTTTTAATACTACTTTAATAGCAATTTTATGGGTTGAATAAGGCTTGGCATTGGTGTATATATGTGTATGTATATATACGTTGAAATTGTGTATATGTTATAGATAATTATACGTATTCACTCTACACATACTCATACATAATTGTATTTGTAAGAAGTGTATTATAAACATATATAATATGAATGCAGCTTATATTTTCATTAGAATTTATTTAGTAGAGCTTTTTTGGTTTTCTTCTTCAAGAGATGAAATATATTTGTCCCCACCAAACAATCAATCATTTGGACCTTGAACTTTGGCTTTTCGTGTTGTTCAGAAGTGTAGTAAATTCATTTTATTTCTGTGTCTATAGTTAGTAAGCTCCTCAGTTTTTTTCTCATTCTCATAATTTCCTTTTGGTATGTGATAATGACATAGCCAGAATAGAATATGACTCGTTTTAGTTACAAGATCAATCTTTTGATTCTATTTATTCAGTATTCTTCTCCAATTTTCACTCACCAGATTGTGTTCATCGTGCAATTTGTCAATTTCTTCTAGGTTATGGTGACTATAATTGTCGTCATTAGCTTCTTAAGATTTTTTTTCTTCTAGTGGCATCAGTTGCATTTATTTCTGTATATATTAGATTTACTCTCTTTATCTTACCCTCATAAATCCCATTGTTTTGTAGATTTTCTTTCTGTTGTTTTCCTTTTCTTATTTATTTCAAATCTAATCTTTATTATTTTTTCTATTTGCTACCATTTTTCTCTATTTTTTCTACAGCCTTAATATTCAGTGTTACATGTCTATTGAGACTACTCTTCTGTTTTATTATTTTATTCTATTTTATTTTATTGTCTGTCATGGGGCTTGAAGTCTGGGATTGGGCACTGTCCTTGTGCTCTTCACCTCAATGCGAGCGCTCTATCACTTGAGCCACAGTGCCACTTCCTATTCTTCTGTTTTAATATGAGCATTTGTCATTGCAAAATCGTTTTTGTGTACCTCAAGAATTTTAGTATATAGTAGTTTCTGTTTCCTTTCTCTCAAAATATACTCTGATTATCTTTTAAATTCCTTTCCTGGTTATCTGTTCAGGACTCAGTTGTTATTATATGTTTTTGAATTTTCCAGTTTACCTTCCCTTGGTGACTTCTAGTTTTACTAAAGCATGGTCCGACATTATAATCAATATGATTTTAGTAATATAACTTATTTATGAAGACTTGTTTTATGGCACAATGGAGAATATTCAAGTGCACGTGTAGAGTAAGATATTTTTAAAGCAGATTGTCTTCTCATCACCTGAAAACAGGAGATGAAAAGTCTAGGGATCTATTTGACAATGAAAGACAATGGGGACCCTCTGAAGCAATGGAGTCAACATCTTTGTTGGGGAGAGACAACCTTTTCAAAACACCACTCCGATTGGCTGCTCAGGCTTGCAGAACTGTTTCATTATTTGAGGCTAGGATAATCCCCTGGTTGCAGATGATGTAAAGTCTCTGTCTTAAATGCTGAATATAACAATTTCAAGATCCACCCACACAAGGCCAATAAATAGATTAAAAGGTGTATCATAACCAAGCAAAGAAGCATCAACTAAGTTAGCAAGACAACTGTTTAAATAAACTTCACACCCTAGCCAATCCACAGGATCAATGATTCTGAACATATTGATGGGGTAGCAGAGAAAGTGAGAGTTTATCAATCTAAGCATTCTTCCATGGTATGAGATTAACAACTTGGTGATAACGGGATGGTGCTGTCACAATGCATACTTGGCTCTTGGAAGCTAGGGGAATATGACTGATAATGTTAACTGAAATAGAAATGCTATTATTTCCATGCTGGTTTCTTAAAAGCCATATACATATCTTAAAGATGTTAGCATGCTAGATACCTATACTAAATAAGACCAGAAAACCCACTAATAATTTATATATTTTGTGTTAGGGATGTAGACATATCTACTGCAAAATAGCAGTAAGGAGGGCATTAATACAAAGGACATTAGCATCCCTGAGAAATTCTGTTTTTTAAAAATTAAGTTTGTTATTGTGAAAATACTGTACAGAGGGGTTACAGTTACATAGTAAGGAAATTTGTACATTTCTTATCCAGCATTGTTGCCTCCTCCTTTGGTTTCCCCCTACCATTCCTTCCCTCCCACCTCCACAGCTACCCCCTCCCCCCCCCCCATGCCTAAATTGTAAAGATCGTTTTTTGACATAGTGTCTTGTACATCTCATTGTTGCAATGGTCAACCTGTATCCCTATTTAAACAATTTGTTTTTACCCTTCCCCTCTCCAAATTATACCAACATCAAATACAGTGAAAACAGGGGTATACTGTGGGGGAGGGACATAAAAAGTAACAAAAAAATCACATGGTACGTTACAAATACGTTAGAAACAATAGCAAAGAAGAAAAAAAAAAACACTTGTGTCCCTATCTTGAGGTTCATTTCACTTAACATCATCTTATCTGACCTTTTCTGTTTGACCCAGGTCCCATGATTTCCCTTATTTGCAATCCTTGAGAAATTCTGTATCTATCATCTAAGAGTCATAAATTGATGGTGAATGTGACACTATGGAATTGTTTCCTGATATCATAAAATGATCATATGATTCCACTGATAGAATCCTGCTGGTAATACTTCACTATCAGAATAAAGGAGAACATAATCATTACAATAAAAAATAAAATCAAATGTGGGAGCAAGGAATGCTTGCTTTATGAAGATGGTTATTCATAACATATCCCAACGACCACTCCAGCAATAATACCCTGTAAAATGATCAATCAAAAAGGTAAAAAATGGATCAGGGAGAGTCTCTAGATAGTCACACTGATATACAACTCCTTCCCAGGTTTACAGATTTAGAACAATTAAACACCATGTATACTGCCTAATGTTCCTCACCAGGGACCTAAGGCCTTTCCTTCAGATATCAAGATGCCTTCCCCCCAACATTACTTCTGAATAACTGCAACCTTTCTCATTGTTGATGTATAGCCAGTATTGTTTGATGATCCAATGGCATGATATTAGCATCATGACATTGCTAACCATGAGCTTAAAGTAATTCCAAGTCCTCTGAAAGGCAGGTGGTCTGATAACTAAGGGATGCTTAGCTCAATTATGAGACAACTGATTGCTCACTTCATCCAAATGTCAACTCTATAGCAAGAATGGGTATAATTAACAATGATGAGAATACTAGAATTGTTCTTTGACCTGGAAGGGAAAAGCTGTAACAGTGAAAATTCTCAAGTGAATCCATTTACTACTGGCCACTTGGGCAGGATAAGCTATCAACCACAGAGGGAAGTAACTATCTATTAATCTCCTTTTTATGTCCTTGACTTAAAAATACATTTGCTCAGATTCACTCATATTCCTGAAGATAGAGAACTAATCTTCAGCTCCTTTTCCTACCTTCCTTTCTTCCCTTCTCTCTCCTACCCAGAAGACTCAATGTCTGGAAGAGCAGATAGAAATTTTGTTAAGACTTCGTCTTTTAAAATGTAAAATGTGATCACACATAGAAATGGAGATGGTCAATTGGTGATTGAGTTAAAAATGAGCTAAATGATAACCATTTGGAAAATTTAATGGGATTTTGATGTTATTATTTTTAGGGTTTTTTTTTTTTTGCCTTGAGATAGATTATCAATGTATCCATGCTGTCTTTGAACCAGCAATCCTCTAGACAGTATTTTCACAGTTCTGGTGTTACTACCACACTCATTGTTCTGACTGTTGTTTTTTTTTAATCAGAGGAGGAAATTGGAGATAGAGGAAAACATCAGGTATGTGTTCGCAGGAGAGCACCGAGGTGAGTGGACAAAATGAAGGCAGCCATTTGCCAAACAAAGAAAATCAAACTTCAAGGTCCATTGAACATCTTAACTTTGAAAATTTTGAGAAAATTTTCTGGTAATATTCACTTTTTATTTTATGAATTTATTCATTGGAAATTTAACTCAAAGCCTGGCGCTCTCCTTGTCTTTTTTGCTTTAGGCTCACTCTCTACTACTTGGAAACATTTCCACATCTGGTTTTTGCTGGTTGATTGGAGATAAGAGTTTCTCCACAATTAACTTCTTGTCCTGTCTTTGAACTAAAATGCTCAGTTCTCAGTCTCCTGAGCAGTCAGGATTACATATTTGCTTGTAACATTTGTACTCTTTTGCTTTGTACTCTTTTGCCCCAGATTCAACTTATCTAGAATGATCCACTGGTGATCTGATTTTAATCAGATTACATTGAATGCTCTTTTCCCCTCAAGACAACTTATTTTGATTAAATATGAGACAGAGTTTAGTATTTTTTTCTTGGAAACCTCCTCAATAACCAAATGTGTGTAGAAAGTAGGCTGCATCGAGATAGCATCCCCACATTCATTATCTCTCAGACCACATCTCTTAGAATAAAAATAATAAGCCACCTATTTCATAGCAGAAATGAGATATAGTGGCATATCATCTGAGACCTACTGGTCAAAACACATTTATTACCATCTAAAATACTGTCTTCATAAATGACAAAATGATATGTTTATTGTCAAGGTAATGTACAGAAGGGTTCTAGTTACCAAAGTAATGTAATAAGTACATTTCCTGTTGAACTTGTTACCTGCTACCTTATTTTTCTTCTAATTTCCCTCCCCCAAAGCCTCCTCAAGTTGTATAGATCATTTTCAACATATTGTCTTGTGAAAATCACTATTGCATTGGTTCCCCCCCCCCCACTGTCCTTTGACTCACAATTCTGTGGTTTCCCTTCCCCTCTCTAATTCAGATAAACATATATAAAATACCAGGGTACCAAAATCAAATACAGTGACAACAGGGGATATACCATAGGGGGAAGAACACACCAAAGAAGCAAGAAATTATGTAGTACCTTAGAAAAAACAACAACAAAAACCTCTTGTTTCTGTGTCTTGGAGTTCATTTTGCCTAGTGTCATATGGTCATATGTACATAGCTATTGACCTATTCTTCTCCTCTGCTAAGATTATCCTAGACATATACTAATTATTGCAAATAAAGGAAATCATGGGTCCTATGATTCTTTGGGTCTGGCTTACTTCACTTAATATGATATTTTCCAAGACTTTCCATTTCCTTACAAAAGGAGTGGTGTTATTCTTCCTGATGGAAGCAAATAATTCACACACACACACACACACACACACAATGGGATGTATCAAGATAACTTTGAACTCTGCAGACTCACGAATTTCATTATCACATCAGGAATGCTTCTACTAAGCACAGACGATGCTAAAGTAGATTTTTCACTTGTCTTTTGGCTACTTCTATCAAGGAAAAATTTCACTATGGCTTTAGTGATGGTTCTTTCAAGAAACAGAATAAGATTAGACGACAAAAAGATGATGATGGTGAATATAATTACATAAATATGATACTAGATATATAGATGACAGTTACATAGCTGCTAGACAGATGATTGATAAATACACTGATATTAAATAGATGATAGATAAAAAGATATATCCTAGATTGATTAATATATGCTACATTTCTTAAATGGTAGATAGACAAATAGACAGATAGATAGATAGATAGATAGATAGATAGATAGATAGATAGATAGATAGATAGATAGATAGATATGAGAGAGTTTTATTTAGAATTGGTTCACTCGATTACAAACTCTAAGAAGTCTCATTTTTTAAAAAGGTTGCCACACAGCTAAAGACCTAGATACTTTAAGGTTTAACACCGATGGAAGTGGATATTATCACTATTTGTCCAATAATGATGGCCACATAATAAAACTGGAGGTAGGAATTGGTGGACACAATGGTTTGTTCTAGAATACAATGACCTGAGACACTAAAGGTCTGATAGTCAATTGAAGGAGAAGTTAGATGTTAAGTTAGATGTTCCAATGTCAGAAATAGGAGCAAATTTGTCTCTTCTCTGTATTTCTGTTATTTTGGAATCTGCAACTTATTAAAAAATTTAGCTTTTACTCAAACTACTATCAAAATATACTCACAGACACACTCTGAAATGTTTCTCCAGGTACAAGGGTAACTCTTATGATAGTCAAATTTCCAGTGGAAACATTGGCATCCGGATATCTTTTGGAATTTTTGGTCTCATTTTCATGGTAAATGTTCAATTGTTTGTGACGAACAAGACAGGCACAGTGACCAGAGTCTTCAGACTGCTTGGAATAAGGATCTGGAATATCCTAGCAGAGAACTAATCTAACCCAGCAGAAATGCTATAGTAGGGTAAAAATCGATGTCAGTTGTACCCAGGGTCAGTCTTCTTATAGTTATCTTAATTATCTTTTGCTTTGTACGTTTAATTCCTAGAAGGATACTGACCAGAATCCTGGAGAAGATGCTTTTGCAACTTCCCAGAGGAAGCAAATAGATCCCCAAGTTACAGTTGTGTCCTGAAGTTCATGTATTGGGATGTTCACTTCTTCAGCAATTGGAGATAGCTGCATAGTTTCTTAGCTGAGACCCTATCAAGTCATTCCCTTCAACTAAGGCTGCTTTACTAAAAGCGACCGACGTCCAGAAGACTAATCCCTATAGCAAATGAAGTCCTGTAAGTATTTCCCCAGGGGAATAGAACATTGGAAAGCAATACCAGATATAGAGCATGTGAGGTATCCATTACAATGGCTTACAATTCCACTCTTTTCTCTGTCCAGTCCTCCATCTGTGGGATAATAAGCAGGACACAGTTCAATTCTGTACATTTTCCATGTATAAATCATGACACTTGGACCGTCTTTAAGGAAATTCATCTAAAACAAGCGTGCAAAATGTGAGGAAGGTATGGTGTATCTGGCCAGAACACAAACAAAATGAGCACTACATTAGAGGATATTGTTTATTTTTCTGAATACAACCTGTGTCAGAAACTTCTGTGTTGAATCACTTAAGGTTTTCTCAATTAGCCAGTCCTGTGGCAAACCCTGACACAGAATCTGCCGTTTCCCTGAGCAAATTGCCTGTCCATTTATAGCAGCACCTCACAGAACTGAAGTGAAATCCTGACAAACCAATTTTTCAAACGAATTTCAGAGACTTCAGTTCAAAGCAAGACAGAGGAAAGAAGAATATGGTTCTCACAAGAGAGAAATAGATTTTCAGCTTTGACTGTTTATAAGAACTTGAGATGATAAATGACTGGATAACCAGAATATCTGTTATTTTCAGGGAAAATGTCTCTATGTCTCATTCATCTGGTTACCCAAACATTCAAAATACTTGGATAGTATTTAAGGATCCACTTGCAAATTATTGGCAATGGTTCTTCCATCCTACTTGAATTTTAAAAACATAGAATAAACAATCTGATATGGATTTTCACACATATATTATTAGGGTTTAATAAAATCATCACTGTATTCCATATTATTGATACATTTATATGCATTTTTCTTTTTTCTTATATATAATTACTAACTTTTCTTGTAATGTTCTTGATACTCATTAATCCTCAGATTTTGTTTATTGTTGTTTGTTTGTTTTGGCCAGTCATGGGACCTGAACTCTGTGCCTGAGCACTGTCCCTCACCTCTTCAGCTCAAGGCTAGTGCTATACCACTTGAGCCATAGAGCCACCTCTGGCTTTTTCTCCTTATGTGATGCTGAGGAATCGAACCCAGGGCCTCATGCATGCAAGGCATGAGGTACCACTGAGCTACCTTTCCAGCCCTAATCTTCAGATTATTAGATTAGTATAGTATTTATTTTTACCAGTACCAGGGTTTTAACTCAGGGAATCAAGCTTGCTAGGCTTGCTCATTCAACTGGCACTAAACCTTTCAAACCAACCACCCAATCTCAACTTCTTGCTCGTTATTGTGGAGATGGAGTTTCATGGCGCTTTCTGCCCAGACATTCAAAGTTTAAAGCTCCAGATCTCAGAAATTCTGAGTGGCTGGGATTATAGCTATGAGTTTTTGGTTTCTGACTTGCATTCCTTGTTAGATTATGAAGTCAATATTATTACTCTTTTTATGCTATAATTTATAGAATTAAGGGATTAAAAAAATAACCCCTTTATGAAAAAGAAAAGACTATTTGTAATTTGCCTCTAGCATTTTATGTGTCACTCCTGCCTTTGAATTTGAGTATTTAAGAATGATAAGGTGGCCTGAAATTTTTCCTAACAAAGTTAAATATCTACAGAGCATTGGATCTATGTTTTTACTCAATAAGAAATTTTCTTTTTATTTTTTTACTGTAAAGATACTGTACAGTTGGGTTACAGTTACATGAGTATGGTAATGAGTACATTTCCTATCAAGCATTGTTACCCTCTCCTTTGTTTGTCCCCAACCATACCTTCCCTTTCCACCTCCCCATGTTACCCTCCCCCAAGTGTCTTGTACATCTCATTGTTACAATGGGTCAAAAATAACTTTTCTATGAAAATTTTCTTCACTATCGGTTTTTTTAAACATTGATGTAGTTTCTCTCTCTAAGAATTTGACATATCTAACTATACGTAAAATCTAAAAATTTAAAAATAATCAGTTTGGGGTATCCTTTACACCAAGAAGTTTAATACCATATGTAGTAAAATTCTTTAGTATTATGTTTATTCAAAATATAAAATAAACCATTACTGGTGGCTCATGCCTGGGTCTTAGAAATTCAGGAGACTGAGATCTGAGGATTGTGGCTCTAAGCCAACTTGGGCAGAAACGTCTGTGAAACTCTTCTACCAATAAAGCAGAGGAAAACTGGTTTATATTCAACTGGGAGTAGAGTAGATCAAGTGGTAAGGCACAAGCCTAGCATATAAAAATCCAGTCCTTGTACCCAAATAAAGAAAGGAAAGAAAGAAAATAGAGAATAGAGTATACATTGAAAGTTATATGTGAGGATTGTCATAATTTGCTTTATGATTTCTTTCAGTTCAATTTATCAGCCCTTCCTTATTCAAAGATTTGTAACCTTGCTTATTTCACAATACAGTATTTAATAAAGTTATCATTTTTGATATATTGTTTTATCATTTTGATAAATAGCTTTATTCATTTTATTGTATTTTATTTCAGGCTTTCCAGTGTCTTTTACACATTTTACCTTTCTCATCTTCTACTTTAGGATTTCTCCTCTTTGTACATTACCACATATATAAATACATGTTTTGAACATTTATCTGTTAACTTTCCATTGTTTTGTTCACATATTTATAGGTATTATAAAATCAAACGTTTCAATTCTCAGTTGATCACCTGGTTTGAAACTGGAGTATTCTTGAATATCTGATTATCTATCTTAAGTATTTTGTTTTGCAACATAGTGAAAATGGTTATATTTAAATATACTTTGAGGATGAATTGAAATTTTATATAATATTTATCAAACAAATTAAGTAACTAAACTTATTTTACTACATAGCCAAGCATGTATTTATCAGACTATAAATTTATTTATCTACAATTAGGTTACAGCCTCTAAAGTATTAGGAATACATTAGTGCAAGAAATACTTTGTGTACTGAAGAGCTGAGGGACAGCGCTCAGGTCCAAAGTTCAAGCTCCACACCAACAAAAAAAAAAAAAAAGGAAAGAAATACTTTTTGTGTGCATGTTGGTACCAGGTCTTAAATTTAAGGTCTGGGCGTGGTCATTCAACTCTTTCTACTGAGCCACAGCTCTGCTTATGACTTTTTGTTGGCTAATCAGAGAATCACAGAGTTTTTGGCTTATTTGGATTTGAACCTGGATCCTCAAATCAAAGCCTCCCGACGATCCTAGCTAGGATTTCAGGTGTCAGCCAATGGTACCTGGCAGTGAATTCAATTTTTAAAAGAAATAATCTCTATTTCCCAACGCATTAGTTAATTTTGACAGAAAATGTATACAGTACTTCTTGATACATAAAAAATGTTGGTATATTCACTTGTTAAAGTAAAGAAAATAAGACCAAACAACCCAAATTGCTGATCTCCAATACGTTTAAAATAGAGATTGTCTGCATTGAGAGATATACTTTTTTTTTTACTGTAACGTTATCTTTCAGAGGATCTAAGGCACACTGTCAATAATTTGATGAGTCCTAGCCATTAAATAATAATAATAATAATAATAATAATAATAATAATAATAATAATAATAATAATAATAATAGCCCCTGTTTTCACTGTATATGATGTTTGTATAATTTGTGGAGGGGAAGGGAAAAAACAAAATGTTTAAATAGGGATACAGGTGGACCCATTGCAACAATGAGAGGTACAAGACGTTATGTTGAAAAATGTACTTTATAACTTTGGCAGGAGGAAGAGGAGGAAGATGGGAGGGCAGGGATGGTAAGGGGAAACAAAGAAGGAGGCAACAATGCTTGATAAGAAATGTACTCATTACCTTGCTCATGTAATTGTAACCCCTCTGTATGGTATTTTCACAATTTAAAATAACCTTATTAAAAGAAAAAAATATTAGTGAAAAAAGTACTGTATGATTATCTTTGGTAACATTGTAGTTTTATTTTAACCCTAAATGTATTCTTCATGGTTGCACTTAGATCTGCAATTGAAAGCACCCTTATTTAATGTTTTCTACACTATCATCACTAATTCCTGGGCCTGCATCTATTTCTGGCTATTGCATAGAAAACATCAGTTAGATGCAGCTGGGATGACCATGGCATTGTCAGATGGAACCCCTTTGGAAGAAAATGGTATTAATTATTTTTAGCACGTCTTTGATATATTTCCCTATTGTTCTGTCCTTTTGTACTCAGCAGTTTTATTCCATGTTAAAATTAATCTGAGAAAAACCTCATTTTTATTGAAGTGTGCCATTTCCTTTTTGTCAATCTTGTAAAAATTGTGTGTGTGTGTGTGTGTGTGTGTGTGTGTGTGTGTGTGTGTGTGTGTGTGTGTGTGTGTGTGTGTGTGTTTCTGAAAACTTACTATTTGGGCTAGGTGGTTTGACCCTGGTTAATTGTATTTAGGTTGCTTCCTATTCTTGTTAAACTTTCATTAAGAAATCCTGTTTAAAGCTCATGAAATTTTAGGTACACTCTGTTCTTGTTAATTATGACAACTGATTTTGTTAATTAAGCCACATCCTGTTGCAAATTGTGGACCACTCTGAGCAGAGGCAAGGGACAGAACCCCATGCCTTAGGAATAAAAAAAAGTAGCACCTAACTCCTTTAGGTGCTTGCCTGATAGATTTCAGCTGATGGATCACCCTTCTGTAGAAGTAAGCTTTGATTTGTTAAGTATCTTTACAGTTAGCACCTTATTATGACCCAATGAATCTTGGGAGTCATTTCACTTAACATCTTTTATAGTCATATGTACATAGCTTTTGAGCTTTTCTGATTGTCTGGTAAGATTATCTTAGACATATACTAGTTATTGCAAATCACTCTGTGCAGTATCTTTACAATTAAATATTTTAAAAAGAAATGTACTCTCTGAATATCACCTTTAGAATAGCATAATAAATTAAAAATATTAAATTCAGCATGCTAATGTTGAGTTGCACATCGATTTTATTTCTTAGTAATCTGTTTTTAGTAACCTGTTTGTTTGCAAATAGAACTTCTACTTGCTATTTTTTTTCATGTCTGGACTGTTCAAATAATTTGAGGCAGTGAGCAGCAAGAATTGAGAGTCTCAAAATCAGAGATACAATTTATTGATGAAGTATGGTAGTTGGGACATTTAATCAGCAAGGGAAATGGCTGACTGCCCACTGAGAAGATAGAAGAAATTTCAGCTGGGTGCTTATCAAGAACTGAGAATGTACTTAGAAATTTCTAGGGCTGGTTGGGTAATCTAAGAAATTGTAAACTCTGAATAAAAATATATGTGTCTATCCTGAGTTTTACATCCCAGAAGATGAGTATCCAGCCCACTAGGGTTAGAGTTATGTGAACTACTTAACTAACAACAATCAGTGATCTTACTATACCATGAGTAAACACAGATTCTTGGGGAATAAAATCAGGCATATAAGGACTTTCTCCTATGACCATCAATGATGGAATAATTAGTTTAACCCTATGGTAATTGTAAGGATCCTTTTAGGGATCCTTCTGTTTAGCTGTTCCAGACTAGGTATTCTTACCAGTTAGGAAAATCTATTTATAATTAATGGAGCCCACTATACGGAGCCTTCTGATGTCTTCTTCCTTCCAACCGTAGGCCTTAAGGCAATTATTACTCCTTCCCTCCTAGGCCTTAAGGCAATTATTATGAGGTAACTATAATAAGGGTAAAAGATTTATGACCAGCCATGGCTGTTAAAACTGTGTATGGCTGTTGGCTCACGCCTGTAATCGTAGCTACTCAGGAGGCTGAGATCTGAAGATCATGGTTCAAAGCCTGGGCAGGAATCTCCATGAGACTCTTATCTCCAATATACCACTAGAAAACCAGAAGTGGTGCTGTGGCTCAAGCAGTAGAGTGCTTGCCTTGAGCAGAAGAGCACAGGGACAGCGTCCAGGCCCAGAGTTCAAGCCCCATGTCCGACCAAAAAGAAACAACCAAAAACTGTTTATGGCAAAACAAATGCCTGCTTGATTGAATGGATAAAATATTCTGTTGGCAGTTATTATGCATGTGTGGCAGGTAGACCAAGACCTCATATTTTCCCCTTCCTTTTGAGATGAATAATGGATCCTGCTGGCTTGGCATGCATGATAGCCCTCTTCTAAGACAAGATAACTTGGAGGAACAAGTTCAATAACATGCTGTCATTACTATTTCCTATGATTAAGGACTCAGATGAATTAAAGCCAACTAGGTTGGTTAAGTCAGTTTCCCATAAATGTAACTTCATCTCATGCCTCCCTAGGCAGTGAAGAGAATCAAGAATTTCTAAGAAAGACATTTGGATACAGTGAAATCCTGTCTTTTGAGGAGATGGGAATGCATCTGCTCTCACTATTGCTAGAGCTCATGTTTGGTAATATTGTAGAGGAGTTAAATGCTTGAAGCTCTTCTGTCAAATGGAGCAGAGGCTGTCCTTTGGTTCAATTTTGGCTATTTCCTTCACCTTGGCATTTTAAAAACCAAAGCTGACTCCAAGCCTAGGAATCAAATAGCAGCTGGATATGAGCCACGACTATTTTGATGCCATTATTAATATTAATGTGAGCTAAGTCTATTGTATCCAAGAGAGGTTTTGTTACTTTTATAGTAAATGGAACTGTAGAACAATTATGACCCACTAGCAAGATGGCACGGGAAGCAGTATATGTTTCTTAATACAATTCTGGCAGAAAATTTGGTGGGGCTATATACCCTGATTTTTTGGGGTGGGGAACGTCAATGATGTACCATGTTTTCTGAACCTAGAACCCTAGATGGGACCATCAACTAAAAAGTCAGAGACAGATAGCCTCCTTCATAACTGGCTAACACAATCATTTGGAAGGGTATTATGATCTTAATTCTTGTTTTTATTTTGGGGGTCTGTCGTGGAGCTTGAAATCTGGGCTTGGGCGCTGTCCCTCACCTCTTCAAGCTAAAGTCAATCACTCTACCTCTTGAGCCACAGCACCACTTCTGGTTTTCTAGTGGCTTATTGGAGATAAGAGTCTCACGGACTTTCCTGCTGGGGTGGCTTTGAACTGTAATCCTCAGTTCTCAGCCTCCTAAGTAGCTAGGATTACAGGCATGAGCCACAGGTGCTAGCTATGATCTTAATTCTAATGTCTTTTACTTGTCCCTCATGGGGACAATGGCTTTAATTGGGAGTTATGCGACAAATTTATAGAATCATCAATACTTCCTTAGACAAATTTCAGTATTGTACCATTAGTTAAGTACAGCTGAGGTAAATAATGTTAAAAGAATTTGCAGTAAACATCAGAAAGTACAAAGAGGGGGATTGTGAGAAAGGGCATCTTTTCTATCAGCAAGTGTGGCTTCCTTTCTGTTCATCTTGAGAGAATTGTCCTGAAAAATTCCTGGTTTGGCCAGATGGCTTGGCCCCAGCTGATTGTGATTTAGTTGCATTCTATTTCTGGTACACTTTTTAATTAAGATGCCCAGTTCCTTCTAATAAGACCTCCTTTTCCTGTTAATGGATGTACCCTGTTCCTGTTAATTATGTCACATCCTATTGCAGATTTTAAAGTTGAGCTTAGCCAATCCAAACAGGGGACAAGGCCTTCTGCATTATGGATAAAAGAAGAGCAGCCTTACTGTTTTCTGTGCTTATTTGCTAGATTTTGGGTGATGGTGCACAGTTCTGTAGAGGTAAACATTAGGTTTTTTTCTTTATTTCTATTTACCATGTTTAAATAGTTATACAAAGGAGGTGCCATTTAACAAAGATATTTATGAATACAGTACATCTTAATCAGTGTTAACCATGTGAACATTAAGACCACCCTTTGACCCACCCCTTTCCTTTTCTTAATTTTGTGGTATATACAATTACTTCTTGACTGTATTCTCTTCCTCTTCCCCTTTCCATTTGTCTCCCTTTCTCCTCTTGGCCTCATCCCCTTCCATTAATATACCTCTTTCCTAGTGCTTAGTTTGTTGGGCTTTGATGTAGTCTTTCTGAAAATTATGTTACTTGAACTTTCCAATGAGTCTATTATACATCAGTTAATTCATTTATAACCACTTGCATAACTCCCAACATATTTACTTTGTCTTGACAAATTCTTTTTGGGTTAGAGTCCTTATGCCTAGGTGACACATCAACATCTTGAGGTATATCTAACAATAATATCCAGCATGTAGTTTCTTTAAAATTGCATTAATCTCTAAGTAACTTACCATGAGAAAGCGTCTTTAAATGTTAAATTTTCTCATTCTTATGACCTCTTTATCTACTTTCCTCTCAAGTATTTTATATTTGTCAGGGAAATCTGGTTTGAGTTCCCTATATTTTGTGTAATAATATTTAAAATATATTTTTATTTTTGTAATTGTGAATAAAATGTCTTGTTTCTAAGCTACTTGCAGATGGCTGGTTCTTATCAATTGTAGTGAAATAAAATTTTGATTATCAGAGCTCATTCATGTGAATAATAGATTATACCACAAACTAATAAAATCGAAATGGAAGCTCAGATATTAAGTGTTGGTTTCTGAAAGATGTAGCATATGAAATCATCTTTCTCATTGGTTCAGGACCTGTTTGTTTTGGAAGCTGCTGAATTACATAAGTAACCCATAAGTACACTGAGATTACACATAACTAACAGTAGCTTATTGCATAAACACACTGAAAACTAAAATGGAGTATATTTTTTCTAGTTAACGGGCAAGTTTCAACTAATTAAACATAATTGAGACAAGACCACACTAAAGCTACCAGCACAACTATGTTTATTGCAACATTATTTATTATAGCTAAGAAATGGAACCAACCCAAATGTCCCTCAGTAGAATGGATCAAGAAAATGTGGTATATATACACAATGGAATTCTACGCCTCCATCAGAAAGAATGACATTGCCCCATTTGTTAGGACATGGAAAGACTTGGAAAAAATTATATTAAGTGAAGTAAGCCAAGCCTAAAAAACATAGGTCCCATGGTTTACCTTATTTGCAATAGTTAGTATATGTATGAGTCAAGCAGAAAAGGTCAGATAAGGTGATGTTAGGAAAATGAACCCTAAGATATGTATTTAAATGTTTGTTTTCTTTCATGCATTTGTTTCTAACGCATTTATAAGATTATGTTTTGTTTCTTTGTATGTCCCTCCCCCATAGTATAACTCCTGCTTTCACTGTATTTGATGTCGGTATAATTTGTGGAGGGGAAGGGAAAAACAAGTCGTTTAAATAAGGATACAGGTGGACCCGTTGCAACAATGAGAAGTACAACTTGTCATGTCAAAAATGAACTTTACAACTTTGGTCGGGCGAGGGGAGGATTGAGTGAGGGTGCAGGGGGACGCTGGGAAGGGATGGGAAGAGTAAAAAAAAGGAGGAGGCTACAATGCTTGATAAGAAATGTACTCATTATCTTGCCTATGTAATGGTAACCCCTATGTACAGTATTTTCACAATAAAAAAAGAAATAAAAAAAAACATAATTGAGAATTAGCCAATCATAGGCAGCCAAGTGGATATTCTGCAACTAAGCAAATGTTTACTATAACCAATAAGATTTTTAAAAGTTTTTCTTCTGCTTGACCCTCCAAAATTCACTAATGACATTGCTAGGTGGAGCTTTCCCAAATTCTATTGATTGAGTTATGTTTAGTTTGTGCTTCCGAATTCACAAATCATTCTTTATTCAAATAAACCAGTAAATTTAATTTAACAAAGTTTTGGTTTTAAAAGATTATTTTTTTTTCTGTCAGTCGTGGGGCCTGAAATCTGGGCCTGGACTCTGTCACTCAGCTCTTCAGGTCTTGACTAGCGCTCTACCACTTAAATCACCACACCACTTCTGGCTATTTCTTCTTATGTAGTGCTGAGGAATTGAACCCAGGGCCTTGTTCATGCAAGGCAAGCACACTACCACTGAGCCACCTTCCCAGCCCCTAAAGGATTAAAATTTATATGCTAATGCTGAGGTAGATCTGAGGTCATAAGTATAGTTGGGGCCCGTTTGATTAAACATAGTTTTTGAGCGGCTGCATGCACACAGGGATTATGTCCCATTATAATACTTTAAGAACTTTCTCAAGTATCTTACTGATGTTATCTCACATTCAAATATTTACAAGTTGGTCTAGTACATATGTATGTGTGTGTTTAATTGAATTTTTAAGAACTACATATTGTTTTACACATTACACAGAAAATGTTACAGAATAGAGCTTTAGTTGGATTATTAGCATTTTCTTCGTTAAGATAATTACAATGATGCTTTGAGTGATGAATATAGCTATTTTATTTGGAATGCTAAAATGTCAGCTATAATAACCAAAATATTATTTGAGTTTTATATTTTCATGTTATACATTCTTAAAAAAAATCCCCTACAATTTATAATCAATCCCAAATAAGGTTGGAAGAAAGTAATTAATCTTTAAAGCAACCAACCTTCAATATGAGACATGTTATTCTAATTAAGCATTTTCCACTTCTGCAGGAAGGGAGCAAATAAAGTAGTGTACAGGGCCTGAGAATTTGATCAAAAGAATAGGTTATGTTAATAGTGCTAAAAAGAAAAAATCTCTGAGAGATATAACTAATTCAACTGTCTTTTATTGGATCTGGAAAATAAAGCTTTAGAAGTAAGTCAAAACAAAACAAAACGATAGAACTAGAATCCCTATCCTTTTTGGATACTTGTAGTTCAAATTACAGAGATTAGATCTGAATCACATTTATATTTAACTGTTTGTTCCACTTTCCAATTAATGCATACATTCATATAAGTTGCTTTTTAATAACAAGGCACACTTATATTTACACCATTAGTTTTCCTTAAACTCATGAAAAATTATATTCTCTAATAATATGTTACTTCTCTTTTAATTATTATAGTATACTCATTAAAAGCTATTTTCAATGTTATCTTTACTTTCATCTTTATTGACTTATAGTGCTAAAAATGTGATATGGAAATGGCACTGTGTTCACACTACTAATTTCATTTTCTTTCACTCTGATTATGCTTGTTTATAACTTCCACTTATTTTTAACTCATATCAAATGGTGACTATAAAATAAAATAAAAGGCAACATATTGTCTCAGTGGTTCAAGATGAAAATTAAGAAGAGAAATAAATGAATGATTTTTGTCCATTTATGAAATCAAACATTGATATATATATATGCATATGCATATATACACAAACACAACTCTCTCAACTCTTCCCACATAGACTATCTATATACCTACTGTATATCTATCACCCACTGTATATCTAGCTGTTAGCTTCTATCTCTGTTATCTATCTACCAAGTATCTCAATATAACTTATATGAAATTCTTGGAACCAATATTTTTATTTTTTTCAGATTTTAGAATATGTAGTCTGGCATGCTGTAAGACTACTAAATAAGAAACTTTAAAAACAAAAGTCCTTAGGGTTTTAATTGTACAATAATTTACACCACCCTGCCCCATCTTGCCAAGAAAAGGAACTATTTTTGTACATAGTTCAACAATACCATTTAAGCTACCTGTCCATTAGTGAATATCTCTCAGATATAAAATGCACTTCTATTGTTTTAGTGGGATTATTCAATTGTAATAATATTACTGGAATAATATATCAGGTACAGTTGTCAATAATGATTGTCTATGTGGTAATTTGCTCAAAACACATTTGAAATTCCCACTTTGAATACACTAAAGAACTGTATGTGAAAAGTTCTTAATAGGAATTTAATATCTCAGCAATAATAACTAAGCATATATATATATGCATTTATTGGAAAGAGAACAAAGTAGATGTGACTCATAGCTTATCTCTGTAATTTGAAGTACAAGTACATATTCTTTTTTGTCAAATTCTTAGGGCCAATATAGTGCATAGCTTTATTTTCTCCCTTTCTATATATATGAACTATTAGGACATTCCTAGGAAAGTCCAAATTCTGTACTGAGTTTGCCAAATTCTGGGAAAAAATGAATTCATGAAATTGTGTAGTGAAATCTGTGTTAGTTTTACTGTCAAGCCTCAAACTACAAATAATATAACCACAGTGTGTGATGAATCTTTGTTGAGAATTTTTTAAAAGGCATTAAGCTTGAATATGTAGAGGAAAAAATATAACATACAGAGCATGCAGTATTAGCTGTACACTGAGGTATACACTTTCAACTATGCACTGAAGGTCTTGGACTATATATCTCTTGCTGAGAAAGGAAAACTCCTGTAACACAACTCCTGTGATAGTAAAAAGAAAATCGCTTATAGATCTGCTAGTAAACTTTTCTTTCTAGTCATAACATAGATTAAGAACAAAAAGCTCCCTTTATTTTCTTCATATTGATGATTCAAGCCTATAATCCTAGCTGCTTATTGTACTGAGATGAGGATTTTTGATTAAGGCATCCTGAGCTCTTACCTTCTTTTAACCACACCAAAGCAAGAAATGGAAGAGTGGCTTATGTAGTATAGATCCAGCCTTGAGTAAAAACACTAATGGACAGCACCCAGACTCTAAGTACAAGCCTCTGTTCACACACACACACACACACACACACACACACACACACATACACAAAACTAAAAATAATAATTTGTCTACAGATTGTCACGTGAATATGAAATACTTCCTTCTTTTTATATGAATGCATTTTGAAATGTACCTATTGAATTACATATAATTCCATTGTGAAATGCTTTCCTTAATTTGTGCATTAAAATTTAATTTTAAGTGGGTGAAAGTGTTATCTATTAATTTTCTTTCAGGTTAATTTCCAATATTTGGCATTATGTATCTAAGATGTAAGCTGTGTTTAACAGGGATAGAATGTAACTCACAATTCTTCTATTACTTCTGTTAATATCTGGCTCTGGTCCTACTCTCCACTTTTGAGTAGATCCCTTGTGCTTTTTCCTGACCTGTTCAATTTTTCAAATAAAGGGTATCCTTAACAATTTTTTTCTACTAGACTTAGCTGATTTTCTGGTATCCTTAATTCATTAAATGTTTCTATGGCTGGGTTGTCCTATTGTACTATAAAATTTATTTGCCCATTTCCTATTAAAACATTAAGATCCAGTGCAAAAGAGCTATGTAATTTAGTCATTTTATATTGAATTGTCTTATGCATAGTATTTAGTGGTTAAGTATTAAATAAATTCTGTGTTGTAAGTAAAATGTATGAAATTAAAAGTTTCTTTTTAAGTTTTATTAAACATCCTGAAATGTAATTCCTTTTTATTCAGTCATCGAGCTTGATCAAAGAGCCTGGATGTTGTTGCTCATCTCTTGCACTTAAGGCTAGCACTATACCACTTTAAGCCAAGGCACGCCTTCCCATGTTCTGGAGGTTAATTGGAGGTAAGAATTTCATAGACTTTCTTGTCTGGACTAACTTTGAACTGTAATCCTCAGATCTCAGGGTTCTGTTTAGCGAGGTTTATAGGCGTGAAAGGTAATTCTTACATTTCAAAAACCCCTCCAAACTACATTGAAAATATTTTGTTAAATGTAATGATATTTAATGATATTCAAGAAAATCATTTTTAAATGTACATAAAACTTGAAATTATACACATAATTTTGCTCTTGGAAGGCATTTTAATTCTGGGTGCATCATTATGTTCTTTTTAATTTAATTTAATTTGTGTTTTTTTCCCATACTGGAATTTGAATTCAATTTTGCTTAATTTTTTTACCTTCAAGTTTGATGCTCAAACTCTTGAGCCACACCTTCACTTCTGACTTTTCCTTAGTTAAATGAAAATAATGAGTCTCTTGAATTGTCTATCCAAGCTGGCATTGAACCATGAACTTCAAATCTCAACCTTCTGAGTATTTAAGATTACAGCTATGAAACACTGGTTCCCTACTCAGAACGATTGTACTCTATGTAAAACAATCATGAAAACAAATGAATAAAGTAATAGTCCATTTTTATTACTATGTACTATTATCAATACAGATGTGTTTCTTCAGATGAAAAATATAAACATCATCTTTCACACCTTAGCTATTTTATTATTTAATATAACCATATTGATACTTTCTATGGTATACATATGTCTATGCAGGCATATTCCAAAAGTGCACTTCTTATTTCATGAGTCCTATGTAACATAAATACTTCTTTTGAAAAGTGTATTTTTTAAACTGAGTCTTTAACTTACAGTTCAATAATTATCATTTGCATTGATTAAAATCTCACCTCATCTTTAACAATACACTTTTCCACTTAGAGACAATGTAAATTGTTGTGCCTTGTAATGCTCATAACTTAGCATTCTTGTACCCAAGTGCATCTTAATTATTATATTCAAAGACAGTTACTTGACTCCCCCAACCCCAAAGTATTCTTGACTTCCCTCTGCTTTGTTTATGTAATAATAGTAGTTATTGTTTTTTAGAGCCTCTTGGGAAAAAGTCTGTGATTAATATTCAATCCGTCTTACTTTGTAATCAGTGTTTCTGAAAGGTTGTTATCAGTTCTCTCCAAGGGCCTTACAAATCCTGAATCAGGAAAACATACCAGGGCAATCTAATTAGCCTTTGACCTCAGCTTCACATCAATGGCAAAGTTATATTCCTACTCATTATCTATGCAGTAAGTGATGGTTCAGTCTTTATTTTGCTATTGCAAAGCATGTTTATCTATACATGTATGAATTTGAAGCCACATATTTTAACACATAATATGTAAGTACAGTTGTGAACTGTATACCTGGTTTCACTAAATTGCTTAGCTATCCCTGCCCCTCAAGATGACAATAAGTTTCATTAAGCAGCTTTTCTGGGACAGTCTATCCTTGTACCTTTCCTCTAAATAGTTGCAAGCCTGATAGCTCTGTAGTAAGTTCAAGATGGTTCGTATTATTTAAATATTATCACAGAGCAGTGCAACCTGTTCAAAATCCTCTGTGTCCTGGATAAGGTTTAAGTAGCTTCTTTTAAAAGGAACATTAAAATAAGAAAGAAAAATATATTGAAATTTATACACTGTCAGTAAGAATGTAGAATTCCATTATTTTCTTAGTAAACCTTCCTGAGAAAAGAGTTCCTACCACAAAAGACTAGAGCTTAACAAGTACAAATGAATAAGTAACTGAAAAATAAAGCCTATATAAGAGTACATGTACTAACCCTAAAGGAGAAAAATAAGAAAAAGGTGTCTCTATATTTGCATGATTTTGTAACATTCTGTCTTTGTGGTTTGTGTTTGCATTGTTTTTCTTTTTTTTTTTTTTTTTTTTTTTTTGTGGTTGTGGGGCTTGAACTCTGGGCCTGGGCACTTGTCCCTCAGCTCTTCAGCTCAAGGCTAGCTCACCACTGGAGCTACAGCGCCACTTCCGGTTTTCTAGTGGTTTATTGGAAATAGGAGTCTTACGGTCTCTCCTGCCCGGGCTGGCTTTGAACCGCGATCCTCAGATCTCAGCCTCCTGAGTAGCTAGGATTACAGCCGTGAGCCACCGGCACCCAGCTGCATTGTTTTTTATTTGTGTGTGTGTACAAGCTTTTAGTGGGAATTTGGGATCTCTCCCTCTTACTTAGGTATATCCTATCAAAGCTGGTACAATACAACTTAAGTCACATCTTCACTTATGGCATTTTGATGGTTAATTAGAAATGAGAGTCTCATAGACTTTTCTGTTCAGCTTAGCTTCAAACGATCATCCTCTGATCTCAGCCTCCTGAGTAGTTGGGATGACACATATGAGCTGGCACCCTTGATTCTATACTTTTTCTAAAAACAATTCTAAATTATCTACTGTGGACTACTTGCCATGCTCTCTAATTTATCTTATAAAGCTATGCAATGTTTTGTGCCATTATTGAACATATAAATATAGGTGTGTCAAATTACTTATTAAAATAAATAAGCATTATGATAAATCCTAAGTACTTCATGTTAAATGAAATTATTTCAGAGGCCAGGATATAGATTGTAATATAGGAATGCCAAGATGCTAACTTAGTTCCTCACAAAAATAATGCAAGTAAGCAGTCTTCACCACAGATTGTAAGAAAATAAAGCTTATCATAAAGAGAGAAGGGAAACATTTTGAGAAACAATGTCATGGTGGTAATGGTCTCTGTGATCTTAACATACATATTTCAAAGTGAAAAAATCAGCAATTGTAAGCAAATATTCAGAATTGCTTTTGAGGATCTTATTTCTTTTTCATCACTTAATTTCTGATTTGACAAGTGAACAGGTTTAAATCATTAAATAGAATGCCTATGCCATTAGGTCTTATTTTATATATTTTAAGTGTAAATTTACATCAAATATAATGAATCATTCAAGTATGTTGACTTTTCATGAATTATTTACTCATTAATTTGTGTCTATAGGAAAACAAGTTCAGGTAACATTCAGCACTTAGTTATTTCAACATAGATTTCAGAAATAACCATTTTTCATAGGTGATGTGTTAGTTTATATCCTTTAATGTGAAGTATAATGTGTGCATTGTTGATTTTATAAAGTTTATGAGTTTATGAATTTTTTTTTGAGTTCACTAAAACTGAATTTTGTCTGAGTCACAGATAACAAAGGAACATGGACCCCGGTTCTTTTTTTTTTTAATATTTTATTTTATTTTATTTGAGAACATACTGTACAGAGGGGTTACAATTACATGGGCAGGATAATGCATACATTTCTTACCAAGCATTGCAGCCTCCTCCTGTGTTTACCCTTCACCTCCCTTCCCAGCCTCCCCTCTCCCCCCCACCCAATCTTACCCCCCCCACACCGACATTGTAAAGCTGGTTTTGACATGACATTTTGTACTTCTCATTGTTGCAACAGGTCCACCTGAATCCTTAAACGACTTGTTTGTCCCCATCTCCTCCACATGTTATACTGACATCAAATATAGTGAAAGCGGGGGTTACACTGTGGGGGAGGGACAAACAAAGCAAAAAAGAAATAATCTTATAAATGCGTTAGAAACACATGCATGAAAGAAACGAAAACATTAAAATACATATTTAAGGGTTCGTTTTCCTAACATCACATTATCTGACCTTTTCTGCTTGACTCATACCTATACTAGATATTGCAAATAAGGGAAACCATGGGACCTATGTTTCTTTGGGCCTGACTTACTTCACTTTTTTAAGAAAAAACAATCAGCAGGAACAAAAAGCACACCACAGAAAGGGCTTTGTGAGCAAATTGTGATTTATTGTCAGCATACAGGTAGGATTCGGATCAATTTCAAATTTTTCAGTGCCTACTGTAAATTATTTTGACTGGAATCCTAAGTAAGTTATTTGCATTCTCACCCTACATCCCATATCTGAAGATTATCCTTCATAGTCTTATTAATGATGTCTTTCTGAAGCTTCTAGTGTTACCTGCTCAACATTTTTTAGGTCTAGATCAAATATTGATATAAACTGTAATCCTTTCCTCAAACAATGTATCATATTTTGGTCCATTGTCTTCTTTCCTACCTCTGCAATTAACCACAGATATGCTTCAAAAGTAAGAAATATCTTTTTGTCATTGAATTCATCCAGTTTGTATGAAATTGTTTTATATGATTAGAATGAAGTATATAAGTTAATACATTAATGAATCATTAATGATTATGTAATGATTCATCTCACTTAAACAACCCTAATTAAGGGCTGGGAAGTTGGCTCAGTGGTAGAGTGCTTGCCTTGCATACATGAGGCCCTGTGTTTGATTCCTCAGCACCATATAAGCAGAAAAAGCTGGAAGTGGTGCTCTGGCTCAATTGGTAGAATGGTAGCCTTGAGCGGAAGAGCTGAGGGACACTGTCCAGGCACAGAGTTCAGGCCGCATGACCAACAAAAAACAAAAACACCCTAACTAATAAAAATATTATTTCTTTTTAATATCATACTCAGCATAGTTTTTGAAACTTAGTGCTAAATTTCTATCACACTGACAAATACAATCCAAGATGATTTAACTAGATGTATTTATTGGTTGCCTACAATATACCAAAGAATGAAGCTTTGTAGTTTAACATATGGTTACATTTCACTTCTGTGTGTTTATTAAGTAACATCACAATACCTGATGAAGGGAAGAGGAACTAATCAGAAATGTTATGTGATTATTGAAGGTCATGCATTAATAAATAGAGTAACAATTCCGTCCAGGAAAGAGCTTTTCCAGAGTAGAATGGAAAATAGTAAATGGTTATGTTGAAAATAAGTTTTTTTTTGGGGGGGGGAGGGTTCCCATCGTGGGGACTGAACTCTGTGCCTGGGCACTGTCCCTCAGCTCTTCAGCTCAAGGTTAGCGCTCTACCACTTGAGCCAAAGCACCAATTCCAGCTTTTTTTCTTTTTGCTTATGTGGTGCTGATGAATCGAACCCAGGGCCTGAGTCATGCAAGGCAAGTGCTCTACAACTGAGCCACCTTCCCAGCCCGAAAACAAGTTCTCTATATAGAGAAATACAAGCGTGTATTGAAGAAACTTTCACGTGATTGAAGAAGCCATTTTTAGGGAATATAGTGTGACTATAGAAGCAGGCATAACAGAAAAGAGTGACAAATAATCAGAGACAATTAATTTGAAGAAATATATAGACAATACAGAGATACTTATTTTAAGCTTTGTGCCTGAGGAAGAATTAAAGAATTGACATGATATTATCCATATGCACAATTTTGTAAAGAAATAAAAATTATGAAGTTACTGAGATTACTCATATTTGTCAAATATGAAAGTATTTAAAGAGTGAGTCCATTTTTCTTTCTTTTTTCTTCCTCTCATATCTATTTCAACTCAGTATCTTGTACCTGTTCATCTGGTGTTCCTTCACTTGGACCATGTCTCCAGTCTTGCTTTTCTTGCTGAGCATTTTAGAAATAAAGTTTAGTGGGCTTGGTTGCCTGGGCTGTAAAATAATGAGTAACTGCCTCTATGATGATGTGTCACTATTGTCTCTTTTGCCTTTTACTGAAACCATCTGTCCTCCCTACAGCCATTATCCTCTGTCTCAGCCTCCTGATTAGCCAGAATTAGACGCATGAGCGACTAGCAGATGGTCTGAAGCCAGATTTGCAATAGATAATTTAATGTATGGTCAAGATATTTGGTCAAGTCTAAGAAGATAAGTAATTGTGAATCAAAATAGAAGTGTCTTTAAATGCCTAGTTCAGGACAAGTAAAGTTCTGAGTTTCACAACCCAAGTGTTCTGTGAACTGAACTATCCTAAATCAACAAAATTCTGTTATTCTGAAATTTGCAATAGGCCACAGAATTACCATTGAGTATCACCCCTCTGTGTTTCATAGAACCAAAAGAGATGCTTCTGAAAAATAAAATAAAAGAAAGGAGCATAATCTAAGTCTGTAACTCAACTTAGCAAGCTGTTTAAATAAAGCACAGAAGTTAGTAATATTTGTTGGTTATAAGTAAGGTTTATGTGGGTTTTGCTTGGTTCTCCTAGAAATATTTTTTGGTTGGGGTCCAGTTGTGGGGCCTGAACTCTGGGCTTGGGCATTGTCCCTCAGCTCTTCAGCTCAATGCTAGCACTCTACCATTTCAGCCACAGCGCCACTTCTGGCTTTTTTCTTTTTGCTTATGTGGTGCTGAGGTATCGAACCCAGGTCCTCAGTTATGCAAGGCAAGCGCTCTACCACTGAGCCACCTTCCCAGCCCTCTCCTAGAGATTTAAAGGAATGAATACAGGGTTTGGGACAGAGTTTGCATGGTGCAGCATTTGTAACATGAGTAAGCCTTAAGTTTAGTGCCCAATATTTCAAACATAAAGAGATCTAGAATTCCATCAATTCCAAACTCTGTAGTTATTTGTGATGTTTGAGAAAGGGTAATTCCATAAGAAAACAAAATTAGCTTCCACATTCAGAAAATAATATAGGATAAGAATTTTGTGCTTCATCTGTATAAAACACATTTTTACTTTTAAATCCACTTTGACGAATGCATTCCAAATTTACCCTGTGCCTTGCACTTTATTTATTTTAAACTATTTTGTGATGCTTTGAAGTAATATACCATGAACTACAATTGCATTCTTGCCAATTAACTAAGCTTTCTGGCTGACAGGATATCAGGTAATATGTAGCTTCTCAGAAATATATTTGAAAATACAGAGCCAGTAGTGTGTACAAAATAAGGTTATTAAATTTAATGAACTTTTACATTGGAAGTTTTCAGAAATTATACCAATTAAAATGGAATACATTTGGCCACTAACATCTGGTATTATTCAAAGATTTTAATGTCATGTAAATGAAAAACTAGTTAATAGAAAGAATGAGGATAGCATCTCTGAAATACATTTCTCTTCCACAAATCATGCCTTCACTGTTTTCCCCACAATATACAGTTTTGTTACCTCAACTCTGGAATGAGACCCTGCACATTACTGCCATATCCTGCCTGAGCATCAGGGAACAACCAGCAATTGGTCACTAAGGAAATTTGCATCATGGCACAGAAGCAAATGGCTTTCACTTAGACCACATGAGAACACAGATCATTGTCAGAGAAATCTCCCTAAGTGTAAGGAAAATGTGCTTTACATATGATTGGAATAGCCACAGATTACATCGGAGTGGCTGCCAAATTAATTTTCCTATTTAATATCATTTCTCTTTCATAACAACCCTGATATCATTATCAGTGTGAACAACCCTTTGGTTGATCAGATTTGATCATTAATTCATGGAAACAGTTCCAAAGAATTATTTTGTAGTCCATGTAAGTTACCCTTGCACTATGGGTTCTCCCAATTTCTCTTTAGCAAATGAAATATCACACTGAGATACGATATAAACCACTTGAAGTGACTGAATGCTACAGAATATTTTATCCCTACAGTTTGTACTCTGAGATGCAATACATACTCTTTGATTTTGAAATCAGAATGCTCTGCATACAAATCTTGATTTCATCATGTGTAAAAATTCCTTACTATTCTGATTCCTTGATTTGTGAAGCAGAAATAATAATAAAATTCTTAGAAGCAAATCTTCAAATAGAATGTTAGAGGGTTTTCCAGTAACTGCTCACTCAGGACATAGTTCTGGTGAAGCAAACCCGATTGCAACTTGGTGTTTCTGTGCTTTTGCCAGATCACTTAGAGATAAAATAGATTTTTCACCACCAAATTTAAGCCCTTGCAGTATCTTTACAAAGTTTTTATTTTAGTAAAGTATTAATAACACCTAACATGCAAGGTTATTTTGTATATTACAAATATATTACATATCATAGCAAGGATTAAGGATTGTTTGGTTCAATTGTTATTTTGGTCTTTGAATAAAGCCTTACATTTTCTCTTTTAGGGATTTAAAGAGATAAAATGAGTAGAGTAAAAATTCCCCCTAACACAAAGCAAACAGAACACAAAGGAACAAGATGTTCAGGGTGGTAATATCTGGTAATATCTCTAATCAGTTTGGCTATTGCAGAGTCTATTAAGAAACAGATGAATACCAAAAATGTACTGCACACCTGTAATTTCAGCATCCAAAGAGACAAGTATTATGAGGAGCAGATCACCCTAGGATACACTGTCTTATAAAGAGAGAAGAATAAGAAAGAAAGGAAGGAAAAAAGGAAGGGAGAAATGGAAGGAAAGAGGGATAATGAGAAACAACAGAAATAGGGAAGAAGGAAAGAGAGGGAGAAAAGAAGAAAGCAGGGAAAAGAAGGGAAGGTTAGAGAAAAGGCTTAAAATAAGATTTAGTTGTACTTTATGGAGATTATTAGGGGATTGTGCTATACATTCCACATAACCCAATAGTTTTGATTGCCTTTTACAATAGATAATACTTCGTATGTATATATAAATGGCAAGTTTTCAGTTAGCATTCATTCCACCTTACTTCTAACCCACGGAATCTTTTAGTTCCTGCCCAGTCAAATGATAAGAGGGGATACATATTTTTAATAGTCCTATCTTCTTATTATATACGATGGATTTGTGGTTATTAGTTCTATCTCTTACAGTAGAAAATGGTGTTGAGCAAAGTTAGGCCTTTTCTGCATAATACACTGTTGTTTATTTCGACTCTGTTTTTATCTTATCTGAGAACATAAAGCTGAAATTTCAAAGTCATTAGGAATAGAAAGTCTGTCGTACACTTGATTATCCTTCATATGAAGTGTACTCCTGAGGAAGAATTTAATGATTATAGTAGCAGACAGATGCTCTCAACACCTCTGAAATTCTGGCAGGAAGGTCATCCTGCAAGGAACTGCTCAAAGCAGAGGTGCACAGCTCTGCTCAAAGCCCAGAATAAGCACTTCGCTAGGATGATTCCAGAGGTGAAACTGGTTCTTACTCTTCTTACCTTGTCAGACACACATCTCTCTGGCTTTATTTTAAATTTAGTACTATGGCTGACATCAAATGGAGGACGTAAAGGCAGGCACTGCTTCAGCATCCACAAGAGCGTGAACTGAGTTGCTAAGCTAGAAACTGCATTTCTAATTTCACCCATGAAACTAATTTGAAAATTTGAATGCTATCACCACAAATATGTTTCTTACGTCCTCCACATAGTACCTGCAAAAAAAGTCGTTTTCTTAGGTGGGCATAAAGATTATAAACAGAATGAGTTCTGCTGACCCTCACCAATATGTAATTATTCAACTGTTGTATTTAATATGCCTCTCATTTTATAAAGAATCTACAGATTACCTTGTGTCATACTTTTAAATATTTTAATATTAAATATTTTAATAGTATTGTTTAATACATCAGCTAATTCAGCTAAAATGGAAACGTATTTTCTTAGGAAAATAAAGTCTCCAGGAAGAATGAACATACTGAGAGAAGAAGAGACCAAGATTTAACTCTAAATTTTAGAAGGCTTTTTCAAGGGAGATCATCATGAAGATGAGCCATTAACAACACATGAATTAACATCATAGCAAAGTCACTATAATGTAATGGTAACCAAAGACACAGCTTTAAATGTCCTTATAAGTCAGAAATATTCACAGAAAACAATAATAAATAGTCACTTAGAAACGTTTTGTGAAATTTTAGGAAGGAAAAGGTACCCAAAGAGATTTATGGCAAACTAATAATACCAAACTATACCATTTTCATTATTCTTTATTGCCTTCATCTTTCTCTTTCTTGCTTATAAATATTATATTCCATGATAAAACCTTTCACAAACACTATTAGTACTTTTGACACTCATTAATTAATCATACAGAACTGACAAAACTCTGAAGTTTAGGTTAGCCCACCCTCTGCTCTCCAAAAACTACATTTCAGCTAAGAACATCGTAAAACATGATTTATTAGTCTCTTTAATTTCAGAAACATCGGACTCATATTGGCATTCAACACCATCAAACTACAAGCAAGCTTCTTATACCAAATATATTTCTTAATATTTCTTCTTTTATCATAATTTATTTTACTTTTTTAAAATTTCTGGTTATAGTCATGTGTAGATGGTCTGAAGGCTAATTTCACTCCTTGTTTGGCTGCTCAATTCAGGGAAATCCCTTTAGCTGGAGAGATGTTTGCATTCTTGAAGGCCCAGAGACCTCAAGGGGTAAGAATTAGGCCTAGGTATACACATCTCCCAGATTTCAAGTTGCCTTTGACATGTTTCTTGTTAGAGAAAATAGTTGCTTTGAAGACTACCTTATTTATTGATTAAGTCTGTAAAGGTCAGTGCGGGACAGGCTTGGTCATTCTGTTGGAGAATTCTACCTTATATATAGTTCTTTCTTCTTGAATCTCATGCAGGCTCTTCTAAGATAAAACCGTTGACACACTAACTATTGAACTACTTTGCCCATCTGTGTTGTGGAACAATGATGGCTTCAGAAGCTGAAGGCATTTGAATATATTCTTCCTCATAAACTGTTTCTGACTCACCACAAGATTATTTCTATTATGTTCAGCCATGATGAACATAGTTCAACGATGCCCTTGAACATTATTCTCTTTTCTCTTGAGAAAAGTTGATATTCAATCTTTTACAAAGTCATAGAACTTTTCCCCATCAAATCTGAAAGGAAATATAGTTAAGTGTTGTGTCTTTGAACATGTTTTCTAGAGCTCCTCTGCCAACATTCAAATCCTGATTGTGCCAAATATCAGATATGTAAGTGTTGGCAATTCACTTTCCTCTTATGTTTCTGTTTTCCTACTTACAAAATAGAAAGTAAAAATACTCTCTAACGTTTCTGCGTGCATTCAGTTATTATTTAAAACAAGGTCTGATAGGAGATGGGTAATAAAACCTTTCCTAGAACCATGTGTTGGGGTTAGTGGTGTGGCTAGGTTGGTAGAACAATAGGTAAGAGTGAAACCATGAGGTACTGAGTTCAATTCCTGGTCGTGGAACAAACAGCAACAACAACAAAAGAACCTTGTGGCATTTTGTTACTGCCTCTTAGAAATTCAATGTAAAAAATTACTACAGGACTTCTTAATATAGGTAGTAAAAGACTATGTGGACTCTGTCTCTCTGACTCTGTTTCCTCTCTTTCAACCACTAGAGTAGTTCTAATCAACAGCCAAGGTTTATTCTCTATATAGGTGAGGGGGGTTTTAGACAACTTTACCCAAAGCCTTTGCTTAAGGTCCTACAGATCGTAGAGCACAGACAAGTCATAACTAAGTCACATTCCTGACCCACAAAATCCATGAGTGTAAAACATTATCTAATGACCCTTAGCTATAGGTAAGATTTTGTGTAGTCTTTACACTGGAATATTTGTTTCTTATAACTAGTAAGAAGACTCTCCATTAAAAATTTCTTTTTATAATGTTTTTAAAAATACATTTATTTATTGTACAGTTACTGTAAAAGAGGTTACAGTTACATGAGCAAGTTAATGATTACATTTCCTATCAAACATTGCTACCTCCTCCTTTGTTTATTGGAGATATGAAAGTTACAAAACTGAACTAAACTAAAGAAAGTGCTTTCAGAAGATAAAGAAAGTGCTTTCAGAAGATCTGAAATCCTTCTACTAGGATTGTTAGCAAAAAGTCAGAAAAATACATATTAAAAAAACCCTCTGGGCTGAGAAGGTGGCTCAGTGGTAGAGCGCTTGCATTGAGGCACTGGGTTCAATTCCTCAGCACCACATAAGTAGAATAAGATGGAATTGGCACTGTGGCTCAAATGTTGGAATGCTATCCTTGAGCTGAAGAGCTCAGGGACTGCACCTAAGCCCAGAGTTCAGACCCCAAGACTGACAAAATTATTATCATAATAAGTGCAAAATTGCATACCTAAAATATTGCTATCCAAATCAGTTCATAAGAATAATGCGCATACAATTTCCCAAAATAAAGTTGATGTTTAAAAAAGAAAAACAAAACAAAAAAGTCAAAGGTGAAATCTTCATTTACTGGAAATGTATGGGATACATATATTCGACTGGAATGTATAGATTACATATTGAATTTGCTTTTCTTCTTCACAAATTAGCTAATTTACATAATCAGAAAAATATATTAAAGATCACATTTTCTCCCTACTTTTCTGTTCTACAGTGGTATTTTAAGCTTAATCAATGTTCTAGACATCTTAAAGAGATAATAAACTCAAATATTCAAAACTTTTTGTGTTGATGACTGAGTTTATGAAAAATTCAATACAAAACTTACTGTCTTTTAAGGTCTGTCATTCAGGTTTTTTCCTTATTGATGTGAATCAAATAAATGAATAAAATTAAGTCTGATCTCAATAGCTCATGCCTACACTCCTAGCTATTCAGTAGGCTGAGACCTAAAAATTGGTGTTTGGAGCCACATGAGCAGACAAAGTTGAGAGATTTCTTATTTCAAAATAACTGGCATAAAATTAGAAGTAGAGTATGTCTCAAGTGGTAGGACAGGAGATTTGATGAAAAAGCCAAGCAAAATGGTATGATCCTGAATTGAATCCCCTATAATGGTAGAAGTACATAAAAAAAATAGAATAAGAGTTCCAGAAGATGGCAGAAGAGAAGCTAGAGGCTAAACAAGCTCTCCCATAGAAAGCAGTTTTACATTTCCAATGAATAGTCCTAAGCCAGAGAATCACACCAAGTATGCCATCACAGGACAGAGAGTTAGGGCAGAGAGGGAAAATCCAGGCAAGGAGACAGATCTGAGCTTTTGCCAGCAGTCACCACAGGCATGGCGGCAGCAGTGGCGGTGATGGTCACAGCCATACCTAAATCCCAGAAAGTCCAGGATCAAAGAGCAAGATACAGTGGGCGAGTGGATTCTACTCAACACCAGCAAGAACCGACAAGGAGCGGACATCTTGATCCTGCAGTTCGCAGACCAGAGACAACCCAGGAACCAAGATTCGGCGTGAGTAGTAGCCTGACGTCCTCACTCCTTCTCAGGGAACAGAGGAGGGAAGGCCACTCCTCCCACCCCCAGTACCGGAGATCTCCGTCTTGAATGCTGACTAAGCTCGGCGGAGCTACTAGGTCCAACTCAGGCCTTGGAATAAAACTAGAGTCATTTAGCAGGTCACAAGAGCTTAACCTGAACTGCCAGACTCAGCAACACCCAGGGAAAAGTCACGCAGCTATGGCGCCAGCCCCAGGAGTGGCTTTCTTCACTGGATAATCAGAGCCTTGACAATCAATTGAAATTCAGTAAACAGAAATCCTGAGAATGGCTTCAGGCTAGGCTCTGTGAGTTTCTCATAAACTAGCCCAGGAAAAGCTACTGTTTGCTGAAAGGCCTCAACTCTACCCAGAATCTAGCCTCATCACAGCATTTCCAAACTTGAGGGAAAAGCCATCTCCCTCTTTTGTGATACTCAAAGCAGATCTCCCTCCCATTGAACTAACCTGGGAGGAGGATCGCAAAATCCTGGGTAAAGCAGAGCATTTTTCTGCCTGTTCGAACAAACTAACAAAAGAAACCAACCAAGCCACAGGACCACAAGCAGAGCAGAGACTCCAACAAGTGGCTGGTTACAGACACAAGGGAAAAACAGGATTTTTCCCACCGCTCCCAAAAAAATCAAAGAACTTTTTTTTTTGGTCTTCTTTTTTTTTTTTGTGGTACCTTTTATAAATTTTTTTTCTCTTTTCTAAAACTTTTTTTAAATTTTTAATTTTTACCTTTTTTTGAAAAAAATTGTTTTCTAGTAACTTTTTTTCCCTCTTATAATTTTATTTTAGGTGTGTGTGCGTTTTTCTTTCTTTTTAAATTTTTTTTTGTTTTTTGTTTAGCTCTACTGAACTTCTGATCTTTTTTTCTTCCTTTCTTATCCTTTTAACCTTTTCTTCTCTTTTGTTCTTCTTTATGTGACTTAATTGTTGTTCTGCACATCCTCAGATAAACCTGTAGTTGAATATTAGACCCTATCCCCAATTGTGTACACACTTAATCCACAAATTTATTACTCAACTCAAAACCTCTGAGACTTAAATTCCTCAATAGCAGTACTACATCTTTATACCTATATAATATTTTAAGTATTTTTATTTTTAAGTTTTTCACATCTCCTTTATATCCCTCCCCTTCTCTCATTATACTCATGTTCTTCTCTGAGTAGTTTGTTCTTGCCTTTGCAGAATATCATTAATTTTTACTTTTCTATTTTTTCTGGTCTCTTTTCTTTTCCTTTTCTCTTTCTTCTTTTTTCTCTCTCTCTCTACTATCATCCTATCCAACCTATATACTGCTTTGAGATTAGGACTTAGTTAAGTTAACTCTCCCTGTACCTTCCCACATCACTCTATTCCTTTTTTTTTTTACCCACATCTCTCCATAGCCCTAATAATTTCTGGTTTTCCAAATTCTTTGCGGTTCATAATCCATTAATATATAGTTGCTTGATGTTGAATAGATGTACCTGTTGAACTAGATTGTATCTGCAGACTATTGACTGTGCAAATTCAGACTTTGGTTGATGCTTGCCTTAAGAGAGTGTACTAGCACAAAACTGGTGTTATTTTCATCCCAAATGGGCACAGTAAGGCCGAAAAACACAAGAAAAATGGCAAGTCCGGGAACCTCCACTCCCATTCATGATTATCAGGAGACAGAACAGATAATGAATAATCCACAGGAGAGTTCCCAAATAGCTGTACAAACACTGCTGGCAAACATGATATATGAAAATATTGAAAACATACAAAGGACCCTCTATGAGCATGCTAAGGAGAGAGAGGAGGCAAACAAAAGGTCAATGCAGGAAAAGACTGGAAACCTAAAAAGGACTGTAAGAACATGGTAGGGAGAGAGAGGAGTCAATCCAAAGGTTACAGGAGTATCATAAGCGTGACAAAGCTACTCAAAAACTGACACAGGACTTGGGTGAGCAGCTTGAGAACACTCAAAGAGAAAGGTGGGAGTGGTGTGAACAGGCTGAGATCACTCAAAGAGTACTACAGGAATGGCATGAAAGGGAGCTGGAGGAAGCTACTCAAAGAGTAATACAGGAATTGAGAGACCAGGTAGAGAATACACAAAGATCACTAAAGGCATTCATGGGATCCATTAATAAAGTGCAGAAGGAAGTCAGGGAGACCACAAAGGGAATGCTGAATGGAACCCAACGGAAGGAATGGGAGTCCAAGGGAAAAAAAAACAAATCAACTAAGTGATTTGAGAATAAACACTGAACACCAAATTAAGGACGTAAAGCAATTCATACAAGATCAAAACCAAAGGTCCAACAAAGAATTTGAAGCAAAGAAATCTGACCAATTAGAAGGAAAAGAGATAAAAAACAAAGTAGAAAGTCTTGACAGCAGGTTAGACCATGCAGAAGACCGAATCTCAGGGATTGAAGACAGCCTAAATATTACAGAGAAAGAACATACAACCATCCAAGACAAGTCCAAGAAATTTGACAGGTATATCCAACACTTGGAAGACAGCATCAGAAGGCCTAATCTAAGGATAATGGGTGTAGAGGAGCACCTAGAGTCAGAATTTAATGGTCTAGGAAATTTGTTTACAGGATCATAGCAGTGAACTACCCAAAAATGCAAAAAGACAGGCCTATTCAGATACAAGAAGCTTTTAGAACTACAAAGAGAGCAGACCAAAATAGCACATCCCACCCTCACACAGGATCAACTTGGCCCAAGAAAACATCCTTAAAGCTGTGAAGGAGAAAAGACTAAATACCTATAAAGAGAAAACAATTAGAATCACCTCAGATTTCTCAGCAGAGACAATCAAAGCAAGAAGAGCCAGGAATGACGTATGCCATGCCCTAAATTCAAACAACTATCAAGCAAGAATACTGTACCCAGCTAAACTCTCCTTCATAACTGAAGGCCAAATAAAAACCTTCGATAGCAAAGAAAAATTGAAACAATACATCTCCACCAAATCAGCCCTACAAAAGATTCTTAAAGATGTCCTACACATAGAAAACCAACAAGACCACAATAAAGGCCAAGAACCTGCACAAAAACTGAGAATCCACGATCCATAAGAAGAACCCAGTTTTCGCAACCCCCAAGAAGGTGGATAGCATGGCAGGAACTCCCAAATACTCTCAGTCCTATCCCTTAACATTAACGGACTTAACTCTCCAATTAAGCGACATAGTCTGTCTAGTTGGATTAAAAAACAAGATCCTTCTATCTGCTGCCTTCAGGAATCACATCTTGCCAATAAAAACAAACACATTTTCAATGTCAAAGGATAGAACAAAATCAACCAAGCAAACGGACCCCATAAACAGGCGGGAGTTGCAAGCCTAATATCAGATAAAATAGACTTCAAATTCAAATTCGTGAGAAGAGATAAAGAAGGTCGATACATACTAATTAAGGGATCTCTCCTTCAGGAGGATATTAGAATTCTAAATATCTATTCGTCAAACAATGGAGCACTCACATTTATCCAAGACACACTACTTTCCCTCAAATCCCACATAGATCCAAAGACATTAATTGTTGGGTATTTTAACACACCACTCTCCCCACTAGATAGATCAACTCGGCAAAAACTCAACAAAGAATTCGCAGATCTTAACAGCTGCATAGATCAACTACATTTAACAAACATCTACTGAATATTTCACCCAGCAGCCTCAGAATAGACGGTTTTCTCAGCAGCACATGGAACATTTTCTAAATTAGACCACATTTTAGGCTACAAAGCAAACTTGTTCAAATTCAGAAACATTGAAGTTTTACCTTGCATTCTCTCTGACCAGAAGGGAATAAAATTAGAACTCAACACCAAAAGCCACCAAAGAAAATCCAGTAGCACATGGAGGTTTAACAACAGACTGCTGAATGGAAGAGATTAGAAAGGAAATTCAAATGTTCATGCTATTCAATGAGTATTTGCACACAAATTTCCAGCTCCTCTGGGACACAGCAAAGGAAGTAATCACAGGCAAATTTATAGCTCTGACCTCCTACATCAACAAATTGGAGAGATCTGAAACCAACAATTTAATGACACATCTAAACCTCCGTGAAAAAAAGCAGCAAGATAAACCACAATCCAGTAGACGGAAAGAAATAATTAAAATTAAATCAGAATTAAATGAATTAGAATCCAAAAAAAACTATAGAAATAATCAACAAAACAAAGATTTGGTTACTCGAATAAATTAACAAAATTGACAGACCCTTAGCAAATCTTATCAGAAAAAGAAGAGAACACACCCAAATAAATAAAATCAAAAATAAGAATGGAAACATCACCAAGGAAAAAACCCAGATTCAGAACATTATAAGGGAATATGTCTCAAAACTTTATGCTAATAAATTTGAGAACGTGACAGAAATGGACCTTTTCCTAGCAAATATTGACATGTCAAAACTAAACCAAGATGATTTAAACCAGCTTAACAGGCCCATCTCAAGCATTGAAATAGAAACAGCAATAAGAGACATCCCAGCTAAGAAAAGTCCAGAACCAAATGGTTTTACAGCGGAATTCTACAAGGGCTTCAAAGCTGAGTTCAAACCAATACTCCTCAAACTCTTCAATGAAATTGAAAGACAAAGTTCTCTACCGAACACATTCCATGAAGCCATCATAATCCTGATCCCAAAACCAGGCAGGGACTCGTCAAAGAAAGAGAACTATAGTCCCATTTCTTTGATGAGCATTGATGCAAAACATCCTAATAAAATTTTGGCCAATCGACTTCAACAATTCAGCGAAAAATCATACACCCAATCAAACAGGATACATTTCAGGGACGCAAAGCTGGTTCAACATATGAAAATCAATCAATATTATTCATCACATCAACAGGAGCAAGGATAAGAACCATATGGTTATCTCAATAGATGCAGAAAAAGCCTTCGACAAGATCCAACACTCCTTTTTGATGAAGGTTTTGGAAAAATTAGGAATCCATGGAACATTCCTCAATAAAATAAAGACTGTATATGACAAACCTACAGCCATCATTATACTTAATGGGGAAAAACTAAAGCCATTTCCTCTTAACTCAGGAACAAGACAGGGATGTCCACTCTCTCCAATTTTCTTCAACCTAATATTAGAATGCCCAGCTACAGCAATAAGACAAGATCCAGACACAAAAGGACTACAATTAGGGAAAGAAGAAATAAAACTCCCACTTTGCGGATGACATGAACTTGTACTTAAAGAATCCCATAGACTCCACTCCCAAATTACTCAAGCTGATTCAAAACTTTGGCAAAGTATCAGGGTATAAAATTAACCACCCAAAATCAATGGCTTTTCTGTATGCCAACAATGAGAAAAGTGGGGCTGAAATTAGGAAAGCAATTCCATATGTATTAGCCCCACAAAAAATAAAATACCTCGGAATTAACCTCACCAAAGAAGTGAAGGACCTCTTTGCTGAAAAATTTAAAAACTTGAAAAAGGAAATAAGAACAGAACTTAGAAAAAGGCAAAAACTCCCAAGATTGCAAAAACTCCCTGGATTGCAAAGATTAACATCGTGAAAATGGCAATACTTCCCAAGGCTATCTACAAATTCAATGCGATACCTATCAAAATCCCAACCTCATTCTTCAAGGAAATAGAAGAGGCAATCCTAAAATTCATATGGAACAATAAAAGACCCCGATTGTAAAAACGCACCCAAACGGAAAGAACACTGCTGGAGGAATATCAATACCAGATTTCAAACTCTCCTATAAAACCATAGTAATAAAACAGCTTCGTACTGGCATAAGAACAGACCTCAGGACCAAAGGAATAATATTGAAAACCCAGAAATGAACTTACAAACCTATAGCCATGTAATCTTCGATAAGGGAGCTAAAACAATAGAATGGAAGAAAGACAGCCTCTTCAGTAAATGGTACTGGCAAAATTGGTTAATTACTATTAGAAAATTAAAGCTAGACCTTTATATATCACCCTGCACCAGAATCAACTCCAAATGGATCTGTACAGTATATTCACAAAAAATAAACATAAAAAATAAAATAAAATTCAGCATTGTTCCCTGTAAGACTCATAACATTTTCTACCTTTTTGCTTATTTGATATGAAAAGGAACTTTGTCTTTTAAAAACTATGTTCTTCTCTATTCACAACATATAAGCATGCTGTTATTCACCTTTCAAATTTGTTATCTCCACAACGAAACATTTAGATTGATTGTATTTGACTAACTTCATAGAATAATGTTTTTTCATTAAGATTCCACTCAGGATTTTGGAAAGAATGCAAGGAACGTCTACTTTCATGCTAGTGGCACATATGACATAATTTGTTGTATGTCAGAGTTTAAATTCGATCACCATTATTAGGTCAAAATGGAAACATTAGACTAATTCAAGAGTTTAATATTACACTCATTTTGTTATTATACCTAGAAGTGTAATAAACAAATATATTGTTATATATTTTCCCAGTTGTTCACAAATACTTATTCCAAGTCTTTTGGTAATAAGTACATCACAAAATCCATACATCCTTCAATCAATTGACTGTAGTCACAAATTATTTGTCCTTTCATTCGTTCATCCTCATTTTTTGTCATGTAGTTGTTTTTCATGCTTTCTTGTGGCTTTTCACTTCTCTCTTGCAGCTTTTCTCCTGGGGACTGTCCTATCATCAAACATTCAATACTATTTTTCAACTACTTAAAAAAAATCACCCTCATGTCAAATCCTACTTTTTGGAATATTCAAAGCTCACTTTTCAATTCTAATTTCAGAAAGAGTTGGCTATATTTACTTTCTACTTTCTCACCTCCTATTTCCTTTGGAACACACTTCCATTTCCACAAAATGACACTTTGTTGAGGTTTCCAGAAATGACTGTGTTTCCCCTTTGGCAAATTCTCAATGTTCAAAAAAGATGAGCCACAGATTTTATAGAGTGGATCACACCTTTTTTTGCTACACATATTATTTTCTTTTGATTTCTTTATTTTATTTTAGTTTTTATTGTGAAAATACTGTACAGAGGGGTTACAATTACATGGGCAAGATAATGAGTACATTTTTATCAAGCATTGTAGCCTCCTCCTTCGTTTCTCCTTCCCATCTCTTCCCATCCTCCCCCTGCCCCCCACTCACTACTCCCCGCTAAACCCCACCTCGCACAAAGATGTAAATTTCATTTTTCAACATAATGACATGTACATCTCATTGTTGCAATGGGTCCACCTTTATCCCTATTTAAACGATACCACTTTCTCCACAGACTTTACTTTTATATATGTCCATAGTTATATGTATGCATCAAGACACATTCAAGCAAAAGTATTTTATCTGAAAGTAAAACACTCTAAACCAATATTTTTCTTTGCATTTTCTTTCAGTGATTTCACTGTTGAGAACTCCTTGGTTGATTATGAACTTAATTTGCTTTTTTTACTCAAGGCTAGACCTTACTGCTTTGAGCCACCGTGCTATTTCTGGTTTTCTGGTAGTTAATTGAAGATGAGTCTCATGCACTTTCCTGCCTGGACAGACTTTGAACCATGATTCTTAGATCTCAGTGTCCTGAGTAGGTAGGATTACACTTGTGAGCTACCATGGCTAGTAGGAATGCAAAATGTAAATCATTCATAGGGGTACACAAATATAAACTCATTTTGAAATTCCAGCTACTTGGAAAGCTGACGTAGAATGGTTAGTGGACAGCTAGAGAATAGTGCCACTCCCTATCTTAAAAAGCAAAAGCAAACTAAAGAGCAACATCTTTTCTCCTTTTGCTCCCTAACCAAAACAAAAAAAAAAAACAAGCAAAGTTAAACTAGTTCATCTATGAATATTTACAATTGGAAAACTGTTAAAATTTTAGAGCCTTTATTCTCTATTATTTTGAAACTTTCTTCCTCATTGTAAAATGCAAAACTCAGCAGGCGCAGGTAATTCTTTAATCTCTCATTTTTACCATTTTTCTAATTTGTAAATTTATCAAAATGTATTTACTTCTGGAAAATTGAATTAGGACAGCTAGAAGACATAGCAAATATGAGCCAAGACTCAGTTACTCACACATGGTAGTTAACATGCACAGGAGGAAGATACCAGATTATCATGGTTTGAAGCCAACCCAATCATAATATTTTTGTTTGCTTGTTCATTTTAAGCACTGCTTACTGAAGCTTGAAAATATGATCTCATATTCATGTTTAGTTCATGTGTTCAAGGCTATCATTCTACCTCTTGAGCCACAACACCATTCCTGGCATTTGGCTGTCTAATTGAAGGTAAGATTCTCTCCCATATTTAAGCCTAGACTGGATACAGATATCCTTAGATCTCAGGTACCTGAGTATCCAGATTATAGGCTTGGGCCACCAGTGACCAATTTATATACAGTTTTAATATACTTCTTTTACTAGAGCATTTTTAATGTGTTTTTTTTTTGTTAATGAATTTTACAAAGGGATTTAATTCCACAAGCCAGCTTATGAATACAATGGATCTGAATCAATGTCACCTTTTCTATATTTCTCCCTTATAGAACATTCTTCATATTTGTAGAAAGCTTGGAAAGCTAACACAAATAGTTCCACTCTCTTCACCCAGTTCTTCCATTTGTATATTATATAAATGATGTGAATGTCTTATAATTAATGAATTTATGTTCATGCATTATGATTAATTAAAGTGCATTAATGAGAAGTTTTAAATAACATTTTTCCTGGGCCTCAAATGGAGGCTCAAGCTGTATTCCATGCTATTTAGTAACAGTTGAGTTCAGGGAGCTCTGGCTACCTTACCTGTCCAGAAAAACTGCATTGTAATCCCAACTCATGTTAGATGTATGGCCATTGGCAGGTTTCCTAACACTTCTGACCCTTAATCTTGCGTTTGTAAAAACAGACTAAAGAAACTGTCAGTTTGAACTATTGAGAATTATTAATTAATTGGGAATTAATAATTGATTAATTAATTAATCTAATTGATAAGTACATTCACAAAACTCAAGTTCTGTTCTGTGAAGTAATCATTAGTATTAAGCAATTTGGAGTCCATGGTAAATGTACAGAATATAGTTCAAACAAATGATAAGAATCCACTTTCATGTGCACATGTGCCCATTCGGCAAGCTTACCAAGATGGCAGCAGTAATTATGTGAATGAGAAAATAGTAATGCAATTTTCAGTGAAATTTCACCAGGACAAGAAAATGCTAAGTTCTTCCAATCCTAGTTATAAATACGTAGCAGTTTGTTATAACTCTTCTGGAGGAAAGAGTTCTAATTTTGCCCTAGTGAGTAGCAAATTAAACGGTTGTGTAATATTTTACTTTATTCCTTTTGTGTGCTTGGGGAAAACGAACACACAAATAATGTCAATATGACCTGGGTGTTGGTGGTTCATGCTTATAACCCTAGCTACTCAGGAGACTGAGCTCTGAGGATCAAAGTTTGAAGCCTCATTTCCAATTAACCACCAAGAAGTCAGAAGTGGATCCAGGGCTCAAGTGGTAGGGAACCAGTCTTGAATGTGTGTGGGGGGGAAGGGTCACAAGGGAGAGAGTGAGGTCCTGAGTTCAAGCCCATGTATAGGCATCCATCCATCTATCCATTCATCTATCCATCCATCCATCAAGCAATCAATCAATAACATCAGCAAGTGAGTGTTTACTTAAAAAAATTAAAAAGTGAAAGAAGTAAATCAAATACCTGTTTTGGAAGCTAGAAATCTGAGAGGCAAGAACAAACAAAAGCTTGCCACAAATTAGGTAAATTCATGTGTAATATGTCAAAAGCATATGTAGTAGGGAGGCCAAGTTTGGTGGAGCAGAGAGGGTTAGGACCTGAGTAGGTCATAAAATGAGAAAAGTGATACACATAGTCAGGACCCCATCTTTTAGGCCTTATTAATAGCTATATCTGTTTATCCTTCTGACCCTAGATATAATTTAAAAAAATGAAATCTACTGGAATATAAATCTTTTTCCAACATAATTATTCTTAAATTTAGGTATTATTAAGGACTTCAAAATATTGATTAATTGTTTCCTTCTTCTCTTGTCATTTCTGTATCTGTTGTTTTGGGGTATTAACAGTACAGTTTATGATGTTTTATTTACAGCTCTGTAATTTTCCTTTTAGCATTTCCTATTATGGCTTAACTTGATCCTCTTGGGTCAATTTATTCAGTTGTACTATCATTCTTCATTCTAGAATGGATATTTTCCTACAAATATGAGTTGGTTTCCTGCTGCTACCTCTTGGATTCTAGTCATTGTAATTAGCATAAATTAAAGTGTTTTTTTTCTAACTACTAATAAATAGTTTATTCTTTTGGGATTAAGAGTTTAAATTGGATATTATAACACAAAGAAAATGGCACAAACAGGCAATACTGGTACAAGTTATGCTTAATTACCTTTCATGGCTAGACATATTATATGTAAATGTCAATTTTGTTTCACTATGCTGATAAGTATAAATTAACGTATTACAAAAAGCTTATGAACAAATATCAAAGTTCTAAATTCAGCACATACAGAGTATCTCTCATACTAAGAAATATTAACTAAAGTCATCATTAAGTTAGAGTTTATTTTTTGAAATAAAACAAGATGAATTAGCCAATATGTAACATTGCTATTATCTAACTAGGTAAAATAGCAATAGGCTGTCAATGCACAATTTTTTAGGAGACTAGCTTTCAAGTAGTATTTTACATTAACTTCTAACAGTAGTGTAATAATTTTAATGATAACATATTAATTTACAATAATAATGAGACCTACTCCAATAATATTAGTCCACATTTCTGATTTAGGCAATGTGAAGTTTAGGAATCAACTAGCCTTACTTAAAACTCCCCAAGTGAATTCATGTGATTGCATAAACATTGTTAAGAAATAATTGTTAGAGAACACTTTTTGGATATGATATGAACACAACATTGCACAGTTCCCATACATTAGATATTACTTTACAATTAAAATAATAAAGGCAAGAAACCTGGAAATAAATGACAATTTTAGTAATGACTTAAAAGTTTATTTTAGCCCATCATTGTGGATATCTCTAAGAATGTTTGTAAAGGATGATTAATATTGGATATATATTTGTCAATTCCCACCAGATAAAATCACCTTCTAATTTTCACATAAGCAATGTTACCTATTGAATATAACTATGAGCTTGCGATTGATTTAAATTACTTCTCTAAATACACTTTCTAAGTCCTCTAGCATTCCTCTTAGCTTCTGTGGCTTCTGAGGAAATATTTTACCTCTTTTTTCTCTATTGCTTGTTAAGAAGGAAAAGACAGTTATTAAATGTGTGTTTAACAGGATGAAGAAGTTGGTATTAGGGAGTAAGAATAATTGAAATGTATAACATTGAAGCATAATGAAAAATCACTCTGGAAGCCTGTTAGCTCTCCAGTGTTGGATTCAGTATAGCCTTCAATTGCTTCCTGCAATTCGTGCATGGGATAGCCATTCACCCCCTGTCTTGTAGCCTCCTGGGGAGCATTTGTGATGTCAGAAGTACTGCTCAAGGTTACAGGACTGTGAGACTTCAGAGCTCTTCCAGGCTTGTCAAGCACTGTACTCGAAGTCTTGAGTCAAAGTCTCGACTTACTCGAAGTCTCTCACCTCTCTTGCTCATGAAACTTAATCATACACACAGTGTCAATTTATAACATGAACAGTTCTAGAATAAAATGTGTTCAATGTGCTAGCAGAAGGAACCTGCAGAGGTGTTTGACATAGTCAAAGTGAGGTACAGTAATCCTTGCAGATTGTTCTAGGAACTTATTTTAAAGGTACGAAGATAATGAGGTTTCCTACATAAATGATTACAACTCAGGAAGAAAAACGACAGAATGAACATGTTAAGGTGCAACACAGTTATTCAGTGTTAAAGAAATCTTTTGGTGTGTAATTTTAAAGTATTCATTTATTTTCTGAGACCATTCATGCCAAAATTAATAGTATGATTACTCATTTGATGTCATAAGTAGCTCTAAATGAAATTGTCACTGACAAATGCAATTTATTCAATAAAGTGAATTAGTATTAATATATAAAACTAGTTAAAAATTAGTATTTCAAACTAGTTGAATACTAGTTAAAATTAGTAGTTTACTTTATTGACCCAATTAGGAAAATTAATACACACTTACATTTTAAGCATTTTAAAATTAATATTAGTATATACTTTGAATATGCCTATAGTAAGAATATAAAAATTCAAGAGGTAGTCTTACCTTCTGATTTACAAAAGAAATGAATGGTCTCAGATGCTTTTTTCTTTATAAATTTTCTTATATTTCTACCACCAAAAAACCTTATAGTTTGGACTTTATTGAAATAATTCACATGAAAGGTATAGAAAAAACATAAGAAAATAATATATACTAAAATATTTAAGAAAATATTCTTACATATTTATTTTTTCGTTTTAGTGAAAATAATACATATAACAAAAAGGTCATAATATAATATTTGAAGTTGAAAATAATAATAAGTATATAAATTGCTTCCCAAACAAGGAAACAGGATGACCCATTGCAACAATGATACCCACAAGACAGTATATTGGAAATGAACATTACAACTTCAGTGGGGGGAGGAGTAAGAATGGTTGGGGAGGGAATGGATAGTGGGAGAACCACAAGGGAAGGGGTAACAATGCTCGACAAGAAATATACTCATCGACTTACTTATGTAACTGTAACCTCTCTGTACAGCATCTTTACAATAAAATAAAATTTAAAGAATTTGAAAAGTTAAGGCAAATACTGTGAGTAAATACTTGTAAAACATTTACGTGCTAAGTGTATGGAATTAGCATAGTTATAAAAACATTGAAAATAGGGGTACTGGGAAGTTGGCTAAGTGGTAGAGTGCTTGCCTCTCATGCAGGAGGCCCAGGGTTCGATTCCTCAGCACTGCATAAGCAGAAAAAAGCTGGAAATAGCGCTGAGCTCAAGTAGTAGGGCACTATCTTTTAGCTGAAGAACTGAGGGACAAAGCCCAAGCCCAGAGTTCAGCCTCCACGACAGACCAAACAAACAAAAAAGAGAACAAAAACAAAGAAAATAGGCACAGAGTTAATTAACATGGAAACTGAAGAGCTACTATAAAGCTGATAGTAATCAATACAGTAAGTTTCTGGTCAGCCATTCTGATAGCAGTATGTGGAATAAGTAGAAATGAACAATGGAATAGACGGAACTGTTTCTCATTTTTTGGATATAAACTTTCAGACAAGGTGCGATGCCTAGAAATATAAGACTAGAGGATTGGTATCAGAGATGTTATAATCTCCTGCTTAGCTTAATGCAAATACAGAATGGATATATAAGTTCATAGATACTCCTTAGTATGCAGCAATATACCTCCTTATTCTGTCAGCTGAGAGAATTGCAAGGAGACGACATCAAAGAACTAAACACAATCAGATAAAAGATGATTTTGTCAATATTAAATAAAGAGGGAAATTCAAAAATTCCTAGAATCCAACAACAACAACAAAAAACAAACAAACACAACCTCCTAGCCAGGCAGCAGAGGCTCACTCCTCTTATCCTAGCTACTCAAGGGCCTGATATCTGAAGCCAGTCTAGTCAGACAAATATCAGGAAAGCCTTATCTCCAATTAATAGGTAAAATTATCTAAATGTAGCTGTGGCACAAGTAGTAGAGGTCCAACTTGCAGCAAAAATAGTGAAAGGAGAGAATGAGGACCTAAGTACATACCCAGGACTAACACACACATTCTACACATGTACAAACACACATGCATGCATACACACACAAACACACACACACACACACACACACACACACACAAACAGAAATTTAAAACCATATGCTAGAATCGTTGTGATTCAGTGAAGACAATATTAAGAGGAACATTTATAAATATGAATCATAACTCTGTCTTGAAAAACTATGGATACAATCTAGCACTGATTATAATTCAAAACTTGTGTTTACTATTAGTTAATGAATTCTTTCCTAGGGGTCTTTTGAAAGAGGTACTAATTTCTACGGGATTTATAAGGGCACCGAACAAGTTTGTAAGTATTCTCCATCCTTGATTATGAGAAGTCACAACTTACTGCACATATATATTAAAATTAACTGATATTTTTATATGTAATTCATCATAATACATAGTTTTAGTAGAAAAACTGCAATACTACAATAACCATGCAATAAAATAATTACCATAACTTGTTTAATAAAGCATCCGAAGCATCTATAACTAATCTCATAGAGTTGACAAAAAAACATCCTGCTCTTAGTGGTTTTGAAGTTATTTCAAATGAATGTGTTAAAAGTATGTCTTCATTTACTAAAAAATTAAGACTTTTAGAATATAATTAAGCCTATGAAATGAGTAATTGTCTATCATCATAGTTTATGTATACATGCCCATTATTAATTCATCTTTCTATAGTGTCTAGGATTCAATATCAATATTATAAATCTATTTATATTTGTTTAATATAGTTTCTCCATAATATGTTTTATCATAAAAATATTATGAATAATGTTATAACAAATAAGGTAACATACTTTTATAACAAATATATTTTTCGTCACTCATCAATATGGTTGATGTATTCTATAAACAAATAATTTTTGAAAATAATTAAATCACTTATAAAAGATATGACTTTCATAAAACTGGTTAGGTCCTAGATGTATCCATATAAAAAAATCATAAAAAATATAATATGTCCTACATTCCAATGTTTAAATTTGTATGCATTCTATTTTGTCTTCCCTTTGGGAAAAACTGATATATATATATATATATATATATATATATATATATATATATATATATATATATATATATATATATATATATGTATGTATCATCCAATGCACAGTGATTATTCTATATACTTATTGTTTGAGTGGAAGTGTACATTGAAATCCCTCACTGGTATCAGCATTCTATGACTTTAAATCTAACTCTTGGATAAAAGAGAAACAATATGCTACGTGGTTCATCATACTTTAAGAAGCACCCAAGAATTTATGTGCAAGTCTAGACCTTCTAAATTATTGCAAGAAACGGCCCGTCATAAATCCTATAAATGTTTTCTCTGATTTTCAGTCTTTGCTAGTGGCTGCCATAATCCTAAGTTCCAGTGGCTTCATTTTTTATTTTCTCTAATCCAAATCTCAAAAGTGTTATGTTGCTGTAGTTTAGCAACAAATAGTACCCTATATCCTTCTTTTTACCCATAATCTCTTCATGAGTGGTAATTACTATGAGAAACATTTAACATAACCCATTATTTTTCTGTCCTTAGGACTGTAAAAGGTATCTAGCTAAATATCAAATGTATAACTCTTCCAAAAGGATATATGGAAAAAAATACTGCATTTAATCAGAAAATTAATATGACCAGGTTTTCTTTCCTTTCTATTTGAATTAGGAGGGGACATTTTTGTTGGATAATGATAAAATTATGTGGTTAGTTTCGGCAAACATTTTCCTAAATAATTTACAATGATGAGTAATTGTTATGATTTAATTTCATAAAACATGTACATATGTGTGACTGGGAGAATTTATAGGACTACTTCATAATTTTCTATGATACAATAAAAGAAAATGGAATCATTACTGCAGAGTTAATTGTTGCACAAGGCATGACTAAAGGTCCAAGAGACGAAAGACATAGAAGTTTATAGAAAACCTTTTTATTGTCTGAATATGAAATGAGAAAGGAAAATAAATAAAAAAAACTAGATGCTACTGCCAAGTCACTGTAGGTTTAGATACAAGGAGGCTGAGATCTGAAAATCCCGGGGTTCTCAGTTTGCAGCCAGCGCCAGTGGATCAGATGATAATGATAAAGTACCAATATTAAGCTAAAAAGCCCAGCAAAAGTACAAGGCCCTGACTTCAAGCCAAAGTAGCAGCACTAACAATTTTTAGTAAGAATTCATTCATAATAATAATGATATATAACAAATATTATATTATCATTTTATATGATGTATATTATATACATTATATAATGTATATATTATGTAATGTTAATATGATGTATGTAAGATATTATGTTTGTATATAATATTGTATATTGCATATACTCTAATATAATATATTATAATATATACTATAACAGTATATGTTAATATTAGCTATTGTATATAATGTATGATATATAATAGATATCATATGTTATACATTATATTTATATGATGTATAGTTATATATAATGTGTTATATATTATATGCAATATGTAATGTTATATTATATAATGTGCAATATATAATATGCATTATATTATATATTATAATAATAGTTATACTATATTATAATTCTATTATTATATATCATATGGTATATTATATCATATTATATATGTGTTGCGATTATTATAACTGTATTATAATAATTATTATTATACTGAAGAAGCTGAGTGCTGGTGACCCGCATATGCAATTGTAGCTATTCAGGAGTCTAAGATTTTAGGATCACTGTTTGAAAACAGCCGAGGCAAGAAAAGTTATGAGACTCTTATATCTGCAGTTAACTACCAAAAAAAACTCAAGGACAATGTCACTTCCTGAGTCCAACCCCCAGTATTGAGACACAAGAGAGAGACAGAGACAGAGACTTAAATAGATACAGAGAGACAGAGAGGAGAAAAAAGTATAGTTTTCTTAAGAGTAGTGACATATGAAAATTACTGACTTGACAACTGTTTGATAGAATCAACTGTTTCTATACTCTATTGTTACCATAACAATAAGACAATAACAGGAAATAACCCATGTACCTAAATGGATAGTTATCTCAATTTCTCTCCAGAACATGATTTTTAAAGCCAGACCAATGATCTAAAAATCACGGCCTTAGTCCACAATGCTTTCAACAACAAGATAAATGATACAACTTTACATATTCATTGAGTAGTTGAAATTAGAATACAATGTGTAGTGGTATTTCTGAATATCTAGTAACAATATTCTTTATTCCATTAGAATAGAAAGAGGTAACAAAAATCTCATTACTATTTTAGGCACATTCATATAGTATTCTAGATGGCATCATAACTTAATATGTATATTTCTATACCATTCACTACATAGAAAATAGATCCTCTACAATCTCTCTTTCAAAACTGATTGTTAATTGATAGCCTCATCACACACACTGGAGAAGAAAGCCATTTATACCATGTTAATCGACTTTCCAAAAAGAAGATTTTTACATGATATCTTTGATAGGGGAATTTTCTCAAAGCAATTTGTCAAGTTGAATATGACCCTCCAGCATAAGTGAAAATATCTAGTTGTTATTCATGAGAAGAAGCATATCAGTTTAACAAGGTTGGCTTATTATAGTAGAATGGTAATTCTAGATTTCATTGTATTACTTTCATATACATGTGTATATTGACATTTTCCCTGAGAATATTTTATTCATGAATGAGCTAAATTTTGAATTAATGAAACTATCTGACAATTAAGTTGCACTACTCATGGTTGCAATGCATACTTAAAGTAATTACTTTTCTAAAGAATAATGCAACAGGCTATAGATGCTGTTGGTAGTAAATGGAGTAAATAGGCTTTGTGTAATAATTTTATACTAGAATGCTATTATGACAAATTTTAAGATTCAGATACACTGGTTCTTGCATTTATAAATGTATGTGTACACATGTATATCTATGTTTATAATGTCTATGAGTATTTCTAACATTGTTTTGCAGATGATAAAAATAACTTTGGAAGACTTTAAACACTTGTGTAAGATTCCTTTTTTTTCTTTTTCTATTTTTTATTGTGGAAATACATTACAGAGGGGTTGCAATTACAAGGGCAAGATAATGAATGCATTTCTTATCAAGCATTGTAGCCTCCTCCTTTGTTTCCCCTACCCATCCCTTCCCATCCTTCCTCCCCACCCTCCCACACAATCCCCCCCATCAACGTTGTAAAGGTCATTTTCGACATAACGACTTGTACATCTCATTGTAGCAATGGGTCCACCTCTATCCCTATTTAAATGATTTGTTTTTCCCCTTCCCTTCCACAAAGTATACCGACATCAAATGGAGTGAAAGCAGGGATTATATTGTGGGGGAGGTGACATTGCCCCATTTGTTAGTAAATGGAAAGGCTTGGAAAAAATTATATTAAGTGAAGTAATCCAGGTCCAAGGAAACATAAGTCCCATGGTTTCTCTTATTTTCAATATCTAGTACATGTCTGAGTCAAGCAGAAAAGGTCAGATAAGTTGATGTTAGGGAAATGAACCCTAAGATATGTATTTAAATGTATTTTTTTTCTTTCATGTGATTATTTGTCTAAGATCCTTAAAGAGAAGTATTATTGTCTATACAAAAGAGGAAAAAATGGGTGGTGCTCTGTTTGCTGATATCTATAATCCTAACTACTTGTGAAATTCAGATATGCAGATTAAGGACCAAGCCATTACAAGTAGCAAAACCCACGAGATTCTTACCTCTAAGCAAGCACTAGAAAGCCAAAAGTTGAGTTGAAGCTCATAGAGTTAATGTCTTTAGCAAAAATGTCTTTTTTCTCAAGTCTTAGGCGAAATGCTCTGGGATAGTGCCTAGGCCCTCAATTTAAGCCCAGAACTGGCACATATATACATATATATGCGCGCACACACACAAACACACACACACACACAGAGGCAGGAAGAAACATCTCACTCTTTAGAGCATTCTGATTCTACCATACCACAAACATTTTTCCATCTCTGCCATTTAAAGAGCTTAAATTATGATCTAACATCCATGATGGTGATACTTAAGAGTACTTTCTATTTCCCTGGCATTGTTCTAAATTATGTTCCATCTATCAATGGACAATCTTAGTAACAACCCTGTTACAAAGATTCTGTGATTACTTTCAGTAAAAACTAAGAAAAATATAAATGACTAAATTTAGAAAATTACTGAAGTTATCACAGCAGATAACTGGTTTCAGAATGCAGTTTTAGAGAATTACTCGATTTTATCCAAGTGTCTTGCTTGTATGATCTAGATCGTATCAATATTGTCCTTCAGAATGTCCTAGATTAAGTTGGTGACTTAAGATTCCTCTTAACCAACTACCTGGCACTGCCCAGTTGAGAACTTGGACTTCCTCATGTTAAACCATTCAAAGTTGCAATGATTCCATATATGTGGCCCTTTATCTCATAGCCAAGTTTCCATGGTCCAATGATCAAAGGAAGTAGCATTGTTCATGGTTAATCATAGCTAACTCCAGTAATAATATTTTTATTTCCTGTGTTGCCTCTTTAAGCTCTGCTTTTATTCTATTTCCAAAGTTACGAGTGCTTCACAGGGGGACACAAATACTATTCAACCAGAAATCAAACCTTTCTCTGTGTAATGTGAACACCTCCTACCTCTACAGCTGGTGAAGTAAAAAGTTATGATACTGGTTTTGGTTATCCTGGATACTGAAAAAAATTGGACCATTGCTACATAAAAGTGACAATGAATATCGAGTATGGTATTGCTTAATACCACAGTGTCTTGTAATTAGAGGCAGTGGAAAAATTATGACTACATAATCAAAGACATGACAAGATAATTATGGGCACTACTATAAACCCGGATGTGTCAGTATTGAAGATCATCTCCAAAACAAAGAAAACGTGACTAACTTTCACATTTCGGATTTTAAAAGTGAATAGAAGGCTGATGTATTAAAACATGGTCTCCAGGTTTTGATGCTATTGCCAGTTGTAAGGATCTTAGAGAAATCTGACCTACTGGGAAGTTCTCAGTCATTGGGATTTTGTCTTGTCCATTCCTTGCTCTCTTTTGCTTCTTAATATTCAGAGAAGTGTGCTTGCTCTGTCATGTACTGCTTTCACAATGTACAAGAAATGTTACAAGTTAGCCAAAACTCTGTGCTAAAAAACCTTTTCATCTTAATTTAATCATATTAGTTAGGAAATTTTATTACATTAGTAGAAAAAATCTAGTACAACATCAGAAGTTCTTGTGAGGACAAGGTGCATATGAAATGATTAGAAGAATAAGGAAGTAATTCTAAATAGTAATTAAAGCCAGGTGGCTAGTTGTGAGTTTTGATGAATACATATCTGGAAATGTTATAGTGATTTTTCTTAATATATTTAGATTATGTACATATTTATGAGAGAGAAAATCTGATATTTTATTTTATTTCCATTCTTAACACTTTATAACCAAAAATGGTATTAGAATAGATTATTTTGTTCCATGTGATTTCAGTTATGGAACTATCAAGAAATATGACTTTCATAAAAGACATGAAGAAAAGAGTTAAGAAGTTTGCAGTTATAGGTATGACAGGCATATGTTGGGTGGAAGTAAGACTTTCCTATTATCTTTATTTGGATAATATGGTGGGAAGTCTTAATTTTCAAATTTATTGGATTGAGGAAAACCTAGGAGATTGATAAATAATTCTGGGTGGTTTGGGGTAGACACGTTCAGAGACAATTACATGACAAAGGCTCTCACCTAAGGACTGCTTTGATGGTTTTGTAGCCTGATGAAACTGTTGGGAAGCCGTGCTGAGTTGGATGTTGGACCATTAGAAGTGGCTCACTATTGCATGTTCTCAGGGCTATGTACATCTTGCCCTGGCTCCATCTTATGTTTTTTTTCTGTGCTTCCAGGCCTACATCATGAAAGCTGCTCTCTTCTTCCTCATTCTTCCTTCAATGATGAACTGAAGCTTGTGAAAACATAAGAAAAATAAATCTACCTGAATTAATTTGATTATGTCCAAAACAAGCAGGCAGGGCGCTAAAACAGATCACATTGATATGTATGGGTGATATATGTATAGGTGTCAAGTTGGTAAGAAAAGAACAGTGGCATGAGTTTTATGTGTCCATTTGCATAAGCAATATTACCTTACTGTCCAATTAAGCACTACTAATCTTGGTGCTGATGTGAAGGCATTTTTTTAAAGATGTGGATAGCACATACAATCAATTGTCTTTAAGTAAAGTAGATTACCATCCTTAAACCTGACCTCATCCATTTAGTTGATAGGTCTTAATTTTAAAACTGAAATTTCCCTAGGGAATTATGGTCAAGAATGAAACATCAGTGCCTGGCCAGCAATTTCTGCCTTGAAACAGCTTGCACTACAGATTGAAGACTGGCCAAACTGCAAAATTTACATCAGCTGATTATTTACATTCATAGATAGGCCTGTATGAACTAAAAAAAAGTAGATACACACTCACACACTAGTCATAGAATTAGTCCTCTTTTCTATAAGTTCTACATCTATGGATTCAACTGAGAGCAGATAGAATATAATTATAAAATAAATTATTTCTTTACTAAGCATGATTATTATCAGTAATCTCTAAGTAATAGAGAATAACAATGAATACAATTTGCACTTTATTAGATATTATAAATAACATGGAGATTATTTACAGTATGCAGGGCTGTGTTCACAAGTAATAAGTGAATACATCACTGTGTTGTATAATGCAATGGATTTTAATATCCAAAGGGTTTCCTGGAACCAATGTCCCCTGGATATCAAGGACCATCTATGTATAGATAATCTCCTACTAGCTGTTGTTAGCTAGAGAACCTTAACTGATACATACTTGAAGAAACAATGATAAACATAATATCCATCCATTAACTGAGATTTGTAGCCTAAAATGGGCAAGGAAATGTGATATGAATTTCTTAACTTCCGTTTATCCACCCCTGGTCTCTGCAGGATACAATCATGCTTCACATGGTTTTGCTCAGTGGGTAACATCTCTCTCCTGAATGAAAGTATTGCTATATTCATTCTAACTTCCTCTATGTGCTATTTGTAGAAAAGACTGACATGTAGAATTTGGGATCAAAAACCATTATCTCACTAGGAAAAAAAAATGTTCATCGTAAGGATCTCTTCAGAGACTCCGTCTTAGATCTGCTCTCTCAGCGTGTGTCCCTCTTCTGGTTATTCTAAATGAACTGTTCTGTATGGTGCATCTCTCCTATAGTTCTTACGTGATGAATTATTTTCCACTGATTCAGTTAGTCCAAGTTTTTTTTTTATTTTAATTTTAATTTTTTGTGAACATACTGTACAGAAGTGTTACAATTACATGGGCAAGATATTGAGTACATTTCTTATCAAGCATTGCAGCCTCCTCCTTTGTTTACCCTTCACATACCTTCCCAGCCTCCCCCATTCCCCGCTCCTCTACCCAATTCCCCCCTCCCATCCCCACCAAAGTTGTAAAGTTCGTTTTCAACATGACAACTTGTACTTCGAATTGTTGCAACGGGTCCACCTGTATCCTTGACGACTTGTTTTTCCCCATCTCTTCCAAAAATTATAACGACATCAAATATATTGAAAGCAGAGGTTATAATGTGCGAGAGGGACATACAAAGCAACAAAGAAATAATCTTATAAATGAGTTAGAAACAAATGCATGAAAGAAAAAAACATTTAAATACATATCTAAGGGTTCATTTTCCTAACATCACATTATATGACCTTTTCCGCTTTACTCATACATATACTAGATATTACAAATAAGGGAAACCATGGGACCTATGTTTCTTTGGGCTTGGCTTACTTCACTTAATATAATTTTTTCCAAGTCTTTCCATTGCCTAACAAATGGGGCAATGTCATTCTTTCTGATGGAGGCATAGAATTCCATTGTGTATATATACACCACATTTTCTTGGTCCATTCATCTATTGAGGGGCCTCTGGGTTGGATCCATATCTAGGCTATGGTAAATAATGCTGCAATAAACATAGTTGTGCTGGTAGCTTTAGTGAGGTCTTGTTTGAAAAAATTTGGGTAAATGCCCAGAAGTGGGATTGCTGGGTCATAGCGGAGCTCTATGTGAAGTCTTTTGAGGAACCTCCATACTGCTTTCCAAAGTGGTTGAACAAAATTACACTCCCACCAACAATAAAGTAAGGTTCCCTTCTGTCCACATCCCCTCCAGCATCTGTTGTTGTTAGAATTCTTGATTACAGCCATTCTAACTGGGGTGAGGTGTTATCTCAATGTTGTTTTGACTTGCATTTCTTTTATGGCTAGGGAGGTTGAGCATTTCTTCATGAGTCTATTGGCCATCCTTCTTTCCTCTTCAGAGAAGTTTCTCTTCAAGTCTTTAGCCCACTTATTTATTGGTCAGTTGTTTTTTGAGGATTTGTTGGTGGGGGATTCAACTTTTTGAGTTCCAAGTATATTTTAAATATGAGACCATTGTCCATTGTATGGCTGGTGAAGATCTTCTCCCAATCTGTGGGCTTTCTATTGATCTTGCTAGCTATGTTCTTTGCCATGCAGAAGCTCTGCAACTTCATGCAATCCCATTTATCCAACCTTTCTTTGATTGGTTGTGTTTCCGTCTCTCTATTCAGAGAGAGTCAAGGAGACCTAGGGTTTCTCCTATTCCATCCTGTAATGTTTTCAGAATGTCTGCTTTGACTCCAAGTTCTTTCATCCATTTGGAGTTGATTCTGGTGCAGGGTGATACATAAGGATCTAGATTTAGTTTTCTACAAGTAGTTAAGCAATTTTGCTTTTTTTTTACTGAAGAGGCTGTCTTTCTTCCATTCTACTATTTTAGCTCCCTTATCGAAGATTAGTTGACATTAGGTCTGTAGGTTCATTTCTGGGTTTTCAATTCTATTCCATTGGTCCTGAGGTATGTTCTTATGGGAGTACCAAGCAAATTCCAACCTCATTCTTCAAGGAAATGGAAGAGGCAATCCAAAAATTCATATGGAACAATAAAAGACCCCGAATAACAAAAACGCTCCTTAACAGAAAGAACACTGCTGGTGGAATATCAATACCAAATTTGAAACTCTACTATTAAGACTTACTCCACGTTTTGAGTTGTTGACCCAACTAAGCCTATTATTTTAAGTAATAGAATCTTCCTTCAATTGCTTACAGAATACTAGTTCCTTATAGAATACTAATTGCTGTATCATTCTATATCAAAGCTAAGTGTATTTTATGCTATTTTTCTTAGTGAGTGAGCCATGTAATCATGTCTAGGAATTTTTAAAACATGACACTCTCCTTACTTCTTTAAGTACTGACTTTCCAATAAATCAAAAGCTTTCTCTTACAAGCTGTAATTCTGTTTTCTTTTCTTATTTATTGTGAGAATTCCGTACAGAGGAGATACAATTACATGGGCAAGATAATGAGTACATTTCATATCAAGCATTGTTGCCTCCTCTTTGTTTCCCCTTCCCATCCCTTCCCATACTCCCCTCCCACCTCCACCTGATCCTCCCCTCATCCTCCATCAAAGTTGTAAAGTTTGTTTTTTCACATAACGACGTGTATATCTAATTTTTGTAATGGGTCTACCTATATCCCTAGTTAAGCGATTTGTTTTTTTTCTTTCCCCTCCACAAATTATACCAACATCAAATACAGTGAAAGCATCGATTATAACGGGGGGAGCGATATACAAAATAACATCGAAATCATCTTATAAATATGTTAGAAACAATTGCATGAAAGAAAAAAAAACAAAAAATCATTTGAATCTTATCTTGGGGTTCATTTCCCTAACATCAACTTATTTGACCTTTTCTGCTTGACTCAAACATATACTAGTTATTGCAAATAAGGGAAACCATGGGACCTATGTTTCTTTGGGCCTGGCTTACTTCACTTAATATAATTTTTTCCAAGTCTTTCCATTTCCTAAGAAATTAGGAGAACATATTCACTAGCCATACAACCGACAAGGGTCTCAGATCTACAATATACCTGGAACTTAAAACCCCCCAAAACAAATCTTCAAAGAAACAACTGCCCAATAAAAAAGTGGTCTAAAGAGTTAAAGAGAAACTTCTCTGAAGAGGAAAGACAGGTAGCCAATAGACACATGAAGAAATGTTCAACCTCTCTAGACATAAAAGAAATGCAAATCAAAACAACATTGAGATACCACCTCATTCCATGTAGGATGGCTATAATCAAGAACTCTAATAACAACAGATGCTGTAGGGGATGTGGACAGAAGGGAACCTTACTTCATTGTTGGTGGTCGTGTAAACTTGTTCAACCACTTCAGAAAGCAGTATGGGGGTTCCTCAATAGAATCCACATAGAGCTCCCCTATGACCCAGCAATCCCACTTTTGGGCATTTACCCAAATGATAACAAATAAGACCACACTAAAGTTCCCAGCATGACTATGTTTATTGCAGCTTTATTTACCATAGCTAAGATATGGAACCAACCCCGATGCCCTTCAGTGGATGAATGGATCAAGAAAATGTGGTTTATATTCATAATGGAATTCTATTTTCTTTTCTCTCTTATACTTGCAATGTCAATGTCCTTATTTTCATGTTGTAACAGTCCTATTTCTTCAAATATTTCAGTTTATATAGTAGTCATGTTATTTAAAGCATACATTAAAAGTGCTTCCCATATAAGAGACACTAGGAAATAATTTATTTGAGTAACTACTACAAAGAGAAATTATTTAAAAAAGCAAGCTGAGCTATGAAGCATTACATGAAAAAAATATCTAATTAATCAGTTTGAAGCATAGCCCATTGGAACTACAGTCAGTAAATATTTAAGACAATTATCATTAAAATAGAAAAATTTTCTACTACTTCAAAAATATTGTATGAATAGAGCTTTTGTTGGTAGTAAGCTAATCATTTAAATCTATATAGGTAGACTAATTAAGGATATCAGAACATAATATGCTGATATCAATGTGGAAGACTAGGACAGACATGTACTGAGTTGTCAGAAGACAATTACGTAAAATTCAAATGACTAATTAGATTTTCCTATCCCACAGAAAAAAATAGAGCTAGAACAAACATCAGTCAACTATAGAGACATTTTTTACAAACATTCCAAAAAATAAAACAATAATAGATTTTTAGCTTTATTATTCTTCTCTTAACTAAGAACAAATTGTCCCTGAGAGAAATGTATTGACTAAACATGCTCTACCCTTTCATAAATTAATACTCCTAGGATATCAGTTTGTCAGAATGAGAAAATAAGCATGCATGTATGTGTAAAGGATTATTAAGGATAATGACCATGATGGAATCATAATTACACTTACAAGGAGACTTCACCTAATCCTTCCTCTTGGAAAAACAAAGGTGTTCTAATGATAATAAAGTTTATATACTTAATTTGAAAAGGAGACATGGATGATGGTGAACAGAAGGTTGACATGTAAATAACTTAGAAAGATGCCACATTTACAAATACTCAAATTCAGTGTTTCACAAGAGACTCTAAGGACAATGTTCTTATTTTTAACACACAACAGCATGCCAAATGTCATAGAATTGATGTCTGTACTTAATAAATCTTCCATTGCATATACACATCCTTCTAATAATAGATGCAGTTCTGAAAATTAGCATTCTAAAGACTTGCTGGGTAACAGTTTGCATGATGGACTTATTGATAGTAATAACTGGATCGGTGCCAATTCATTACCGGATTATATTTAATTCAGTATAATAATATTAAATTGTACGTGTGAAGAAATGATTTGCTATAAAAAGAAAAAGAATTGTGATTAAACATGTAAAGCTTTGAGGTAAGGTTAACGAGTTTAATCCTTATGTTTATTTTCAGTCCAAATATCGCAAGACCTAAGAACATCATGGTAAAAGCCACCTATATTTGTCACCCTCCTAAGGTCACAATTTTGAGAGAGATATACAGACCCGGACACAAAGAGACTCAGGACACTTAGAAAGGTACAGCAAATCAGGTCCAGTTGCAATATGCTTTTATGGTTAAGAGTGCCAATTTGAAGCCTGAACTTTTGTTTTATTTTTTATTTATTTTATTTTATTTTATCTTTTTATTGTGAAAATACTGTACAGAGGGGTTACTATTACATGGTCAAGATAATGAGTATATTTCTTATCAATCGTTGTAGCCTCCTCCTTTGGTTCCCTTTCCCATCCCTTCCCAACCTCCCCCCCGACCCCCCCCCGTCCAATCCTCCCCACTACCCACTAATCGCACCAAAGTTGTAAAGTTCATTTTTTGATATAACGACATGTACATTGCATTGTTGCATTGAGTACACCTGTATCCCTATTTAAATGATTTGTTTTTCCCCTTCCCCTTCGCAAATCATACCAAAATCAAGTACAGTGAAAGCAGGGGTTATACTGTGGGGGAGGAACATGCAAAGCAACAAAGAAATAATCTTGTAAATGTGTTAGAAACAATCGCATGAAAGAAAAAAAAAATTTGAATACATATCTAAGGGCTCATTTCCCTAACATCACCTTATCTGAACTTTTCTGCTTGACTGAGACATACACTAGATATTGGAAATAATGGAAACCATCGGACCTATGTTTCTTTGGGCCTGGCTTACTTCACTTAATATAATTTTTTCCAAGTCTTTCCATTTCTTAACAAATGAGGCAATGTCATTCTTTCTGATGGAGACATAGAATTCCATTGTGTATATATAGCACATTTTCTTGATCCATTCATTTACTGAGGGGCATCTGGGTTGGTTCCATATCTTATCTATAGTAAATAGTGCTGCAGTAAACATAGTCGTTCTGGTAGCTTTAGTGTGGTCTTGTTTGTAAACATTTGGGTTAATGGTCAAAAGTGGGATTGCTGGGTCATAGGGGAGCTCTATGTGGAGTCTTTTGAGGAACCTCCATACTGCTTTCCAAAGTGGTTGAACAAAATTACACTCCCACCAACAATAAAGTAAGGTTCCCTTCTGTCCACATCCCCTCCAGCATCTGTTGTTGTTAGAATTCTTGATTACAGCCATTCTAACTGGGGTGAGGTGTTATCTCAATGTTGTTTTGACTTGCATTTCTTTTATGGCTAGGGAGGTTGAGCATTTCTTCATGAGTCTATTGGCCATCCTTCTTTCCTCTTCAGAGAAGTTTCTCTTCAAGTCTTTAGCCCACTTATTTATTGGTCAGTTGTTTTTTGAGGATTTGTTGGTGGGGGATTCAACTTTTTGAGTTCCAAGTATATTTTAAATATGAGACCATTGTCCATTGTATGGCTGGTGAAGATCTTCTCCCAATCTGTGGGCTTTCTATTGATCTTGCTAGCTATGTTCTTTGCCATGCAGAAGCTCTGCAACTTCATGCAATCCCATTTATCCAACCTTTCTTTGATTGGTTGTGTTTCCGTCTCTCTATTCAGAGAGAGTCAAGGAGACCTAGGGTTTCTCCTATTCCATCCTGTAATGTTTTCAGAATGTCTGCTTTGACTCCAAGTTCTTTCATCCATTTGGAGTTGATTCTGGTGCAGGGTGATACATAAGGATCTAGATTTAGTTTTCTACAAGTAGTTAAGCAATTTTGCTTTTTTTTTACTGAAGAGGCTGTCTTTCTTCCATTCTACTATTTTAGCTCCCTTATCGAAGATTAGTTGACATTAGGTCTGTAGGTTCATTTCTGGGTTTTCAATTCTATTCCATTGGTCCTGAGGCATAGAATTCCATTGTGTATATATACCACATTTTCTTGATCCATTCATTTACTGAGGGGCATCTGGATTGGTTCCATATCTTATCTATAGTAAATAGTGCTGCAGTAAACATAGTCGTTCTGGTAGCTTTAGTGTGGTCTTGTTTGTAAACATTGGGTTAATGGTCAAAAGTGGGATTGCTGGGTCATAGGGGAGCTCTATGTGGAGTCTTTTGAGGAACCTCCATACTACTTTCCAAAGTGGTTGAACAAGTTTACATTCCCACCTACAATGCAGGAAGATTCCCTTCTGTCCACATCCCCTCCAGCTTCTGTTGTTTTTAGAGTTCTTGATTTTAGCCATTCTAACTGGAGTTAGGTGGTATCTCAATGTCGTTATGAATTGCATTTCTTTTATGGCTAGGGAGGTTGAGCATTCTTCATGTGTGTATTGGCCATCCTTCTTTCCTCTTCACAGAAGTTTCTCTTTAAGTCTTTTGTGTGTGTGTGTGTGTGTGTGTGTTTTGTGTGTGTGTATATACTGTACAGAGGGGTTACAATTACATGGGCAGGATAATGCGTATATTTCTTACCAAGCATTGCAACCTCCTCCTTTGTTGACCCTTCACATCCCTTCCCAGCCTCCTCCCTCCCCCACCCAGTCCCAATCCTTCTCCCCCCCTCCCCCGCCCAACCCGCACCAATGTTGTAAAGCTCGTTTTGGACATGACAACTTGTACTTCTCATTGTTGCAACAGGTCCACCTGTATTGTTAAACGACTTGTTTTTCCCCATCTTCTCCACAAGTTATACTGACATCAAATATAGTGAAAGCAGGGGTTATACTCTGGGGGAGGGACAAACAAAGCAAAAAAGAAATAATCTTATAAATGCGTTAGAAACACATGCATAAAAGAAAAAAACATTAAAATACATATCTAAGGGTTCATTTTCTTAACATCACATTATCTGATCTTTTCCGCTTGACTCATACATATACTAGATATTGCAAATAAGGGAAACCATGGGGCCTATGTTTCTTTGGGCCTGGCTTACTTCACTTAATATTATTTTTTCCAAGGCTTTCCATTTCCTAACAAATGGGGCAATGTCATTCTTACTGATGGAGGCATAGAATTCCATTGTGTATATATACCACATTTTCTTGATCCATTCATCTACTCAGGGGCATCTGGGTGAAAGACTTAAAGAGAAATTTCTCTGAAGAAGAAAGAAGGATGGCCAATAGACACATGAAGAAATGCTCAACTTCCCTAGCCATAAAAGAAATGCAAGTCAAAACAACATTGAGATACCACCTCACTCCAATTAGAATGGCAAAAATCAAGAACTCTAACAACAACAGATGCTGGAGGGGATGTGGACAGAAGGGAACCTTACTTCATTGTTGGTGGGAATGTAAACTTGTTCAACCACTTTGGAAAGCAGTATGGAGGTCTCTTTTAGTCTTTAGCCCACTTATTTATTGCTTTTTCTGTATGCGAACAATGAGAAAAGTGTGGCTGAAATTAGGAGAGCAAGTCCATTCATAATAGCCCCACAAAAAACTAGGAATTTACTTATCCCAAAAAATGAAGGTCCTCTATTATAAAAACTTGAAAAATGAAATCAATCTGAACTTAGAATGTGGCAAAAACTCCCATGCCCCTGGATTGGAAAGACCAACATCATGAAAATGGCAATGCTTCCCAAGGCTATGTATAAATTCAATGCTATACCGATCAAATTCCAATCTCATTCTTCAAGGAAATAATAGAAGCAATTCAAAAATTCATATGGAACAATTAAAGACCCCAAATAGCAAAAACGATCCTCAACAGAAAGAACACTGCTGGAGGACTATTAATACCAAATTTCAAACTCTACTACAAAGCCATAGTAAAACAAAACAGCTTGGTACTGGCATAAGAACAGACCTCAGGACCAATGGAATAGAATTGAAAGCCCATAAATGAACCTACAGACCTATAGCCATCTAATCTTCGATAAGGGAGCTAAAAACATACAATGGAAGAAAGACAGCCTCTTCAGTAAATGGTGCTGGCAAAATTGGCTAACTACTTGCAGAAAACTAAAACTAGATCCTTATATATCACCCTGCACCAGAATCAACTCCAAATGGACCAAAGACCTCGGAGTCAAAGCAGACACTCTGAAAACATTACAGGATGGATTAGGAGAAACCATAGGTCTCCTTGGCACAGGCTGAAATTTTCTTAATAGAGACCCGGAAACACAACAAATGGGTTGTTGTACAAATGGGATTGCATGAAGTTGCAGAGCTTCTGCATGGCAAAGGACATAGCTAGCAAGATCAATAGAAAGCCCACGGAATGGTAGAAGATCTTTACTAGCCATACAATGGACAAGGGTTTCATATCTAAAATATACCTGGAACTCAAAAAATTTAATCCCCCAACAACACATCTTCAATGATCTTTTGTTTTTAATTTGTTAGTTTGTGAACTGACCAGGCTGCATTGTATAGGAACTATTATTTCTTTTTAAGAATTTGAGGATCAAATTTAGCCCAGGGTAACAGAATGCAGCCCAGAATACTGCCTTACCTAGAGGAATGACTGAAGGAAATCTGCCATCAGCAAATTCCCCACACATTCCCAAACAGTGGGAAGAGTCTAGAAATGTATTTGAAACACCCTGCATTTGCTCCAGTGGATAGATTACAAAACTGGAGATCACTTCGTTTTACCGTTTTCTCCTTAACAAATGCTTTAGTTTTCTTATCATTTAACTTCTGTTAAAAACTCTACATGAACTGAATACCAGATACTCACTAGGCTGAAGTCTGTGGATCATAGTTAGAAGCCAGCCTAGGCAAGAAATAAATCACATACACAGAAAACAAAACAAAACAAAACAAATAAACCCGGAACTGGAGCTGCGGTTTAAGTGCTAGAGCATTGGCCTTGAGCAAAAATATTTTGGTAGGTGCTGGGAATGTGGCTTAGTGGTAGAATGCTTGCCTACCATGCATGAAGACCTGGTTTCGATTCCTCAGTACAACATAAACAGAAAAGGCTGCAAGTGATGCTCTGACTCAAGTGCTAGAGGGCTAGCCTTGAGAAAAAGAAGCTAAGGGATTGTGCCCAAGCCCTGAGTTCAAGTCCCAAACTGTCAAAAAAAATGCTTTCAGACAGCACCTAGTCTCTCAGTTCAAGCCCAAAGACCACCATGAAAAAAAGACAAAAACGTCATTTCTACATAAACAAGATATCTATGTCCTAGGGTGCAAAATAGTATTGCAGCAGCTCACAACTCTCTAACATTATTATTAACAGGTTTTGTGAATTATTTTTCCTTCTTTATTGAGTCAGGCTTCCAGTCATTTTCCCTCTCTCCATTGTCAAGAAATCGGGGAAAGGTTGAGCTACAGAGACTAAATTCTAGACAATTGTAGATGAAAGTTGAGGACTCTTTTTCTTCTACACAATCACACCTTTCAGGGAAAATGTGGTAGAATTGGAAAAAAATAATAACAACCAAATGAAAAGCTAAGTTCTTACATTCTCTTACTTCAGATCAATTATAATGTAGATTTTCTACACTGAGAAAGGTATGAAAAAAGAGGCAATCATCTCTGTGACATCACTTAAACCAGCATTGTCATTTCTAAGATAAATAGTCCATCTATTCTCCATTGCAAGCACTATAGAAGAAATAGAGATTTTTTACACAGAGATGGAGGGCAAACCATAAGGATAGGGAACAACAGAGCTCATAGAACATGTTTACATAACATGGTTCTCATTGTGATTACTTTGGCATCTGAATTATATATAACTACATCTTTAAGAAATTAAGTCATAGTTACACCTATTTTAAATGATTGTTGGTAAAAGATTTGATCACTAATTCTCCAGTTGATCAACTGGCCAAATTTTAACTGCATCAATTATAGGTAAAATTTGCAGCAGAGCAAACAAAATATTGCTATTATTCCATCATTTGAGCATAGCTTGTTCTTCATATTAACCAATGTTGATCAAGTATACAATTTTTCAATAAAATAAAATTTATTCTTAACCACACCCCCTCCTAACTACATCAAGCATTGGCTGCTACTCTATAACGACACAAAAATATGGCATACACCACCCAAATTAATGAACCTATTCTGTAACAAAACATAACTTTTCTTTTTTTTATTGTGAAAATACTGTACAGAGGGGTTACAATTACCTGGGCAAGAAAATGAGTACATTATTTATCAAGCATTGTAGCCTCCTCCTTTGTTTCCCCTTCCCATCCCGTCCCATCCTCCCCCTGCCCCCCAAACCTCCCCACTCCTCCCGCCCCCTCCCACCAGAGTTGTAAAGTTCGCTTTCGACAAATCTCATTGTTGCAGTGGGTCCACCTGTATCCCTATTTAAACGATTTGACAAAACAGAATTTTTAATTTGCATTCTATATTCCAATAGTTCAGGATAATTATGAGAGGAGAAGAGAGAGATTTCTTTTTCACATTACAAGCTGTAGCCTTTGAGATTTGGGGATATTTAAAAATACTGAAACTTTGGAAGAATCTTTTAATATTTTTAGTACTATTTTGAAGTTTTCTCCAGGCACCAGTACCAAAAGATAAAGAATAAAATCTTAGTTCAATAAAAGGCACATCACAAATCTTTGTAAAACCCATGAAAAATACATTGCAAAAGAAAGAGAAGCTCCAGTCATCCCATAAGTATATACTAGAGGCTTCTGTTTTTTTGTGGTTTCCTCAAGTGAGAAAGTTAAGAGAAATATAGGAATTGAAGTTATGAAAGCAGCTCAAAATATAATTCGGATGACTTCATGAAGGAAAATGGCATCAGAATCATATAGTTCATCCAATACAGTTGCACTACAGATATCAGATAATAGAAATACAACTTTTAAATAATGACAGATATTTTCTCTTTTTTATCTTGCTTTCTTCCTAATAAGGAATTAGTATAGATTTTTGTAATTTTTACACACACAAATTAAATTATTCAATGAAAAACTTAGCTTAAATAACTCCAAGTGCTCACACAATACATAAATTAGTGTTTAGTAGGTGATATCATCCAACACAAAGACAATTTTATAATAAATTATTGAATACCTCCTGTCACTTTTTGCACACTTATATAAAAAACATACCTGCAACACAGAATCCTGAAGTCAGCTGTTTATGTTGGGATTACAGGGCTGCATGTGGTTGAGGATCAGCACAGCTGCCCAATTTGTAACAGAGAGTAATCTACCATATGTGTCTAGTCAGAAACATATCAAAATTCAACAACTGAAGTAAAATTACTCCTCAAGGTGTGCCCCTTTCAAACTTTTGTAAACTTCAACAATACAATGTGCACCATCATAAGACAGGAAGCACATATATTTAATAGTATACAATGTGTATCAGTATTATTTATAAACATATAGTTCAAATGTGTTTCTATCAATACACAATAGATAAAATACACACAAATATATATGTTAATAATATATTCATTTATATTATATATAACTGTGTGTATATTATGTATTTATATACTGGTAAACTTTATTATCAAGTAAATTGCAAGACTCTAGGTATTCACATACAAACAAGAAGTGGAAACATGTGTTATTGTTTTTGTTGTTGTTGGTTGCGATTGTTTTTCTTTTTATTGGGGCCAATGGGAGGGTGCAGAAATCGGGAAAAGAAACGTGAACAAATGCAACCACTCTTCAGTATACACTATGTGGAAAATACATTATGTAAATTCTCTGCAGGGATAGGAGGGAGAAACTTAGAAAATCAAAGGAAGGGGTGACATTTCCAAAAAAGTAATGTACTCATTACCTGACTAATAATGGCAATGAAATTATATTTTAAAATACCTAACTTAAAAGCACACAAATTATCAGAGACCTCGAAAGAGAATGTCTTCAAATTACATAATCACACAAGAAAAATATGTTTCCAAGAAGTACAGAGCATACTCTTCATGAAAATTTTTTCATAAGAATATTTTCTATTTTGCATTTGGGTGGTGTAATCAATTAACTTGTTGAATCTGCATTGACATATCATTGTTAATCAAAATCTATAGTTTAAATATAATTTTACTTGATTCTTTATTTTGCCTAATCAAGACATGAACATACCAAGATATTAATACTGAGAGATGGTATATATGTGTCTACAATCCCACTCAATACCTCTCTAAAACTACACTGAAACCAGTATAATTTGTGATTTCATAAGTAAATAAGCAGATCACTGAGGCTGCCAGCAAATCAAGATATCTTGGAATATTATGGGGTTATTATACCCAATCTATGAGTCTATGAACACATGCTGAGATAATGATACACCTAAGGCATTGATTACATAGAATCAGTTCTAGGCAAAACTAATGTCAGTGATAGTTTAGTTTTCCTTCGTTCTTTCTTTCTTGGTGGCTAAGGGCTTCCCCGAAATCTGCTCTCATTTAGAAATAATCCAGACCATTTTATAGTTTATAATAATATTTATTAATCAGAACCAACATCATAATGACATCAGCAAAATGAGTCTGAAAAATAATGTGTTAATATGTATTAATGTCTTGCAGTTTTGTTCTTCTATATAATATAGCTTGCTTTTGAGATGATTTTCTATATTTCAATTTTAAGTGTACAGAATGAATATGGCAGCAGCAATTTCATGCGAAGCTTAAATGAATGAGTTTCTCAGTAATCTAAGCCTCTTAGCACTTCTTCTAATCGTATACTTTGGAAAGGACTAAGAAATACACTTCCATTTTTGGGAAGCTAAAATGTTGACCTTTTAGTTACATCTAAAACTTTGAGACTACACCAGGTATGTATTCTGAGTTGTATCAGTATTCACCAGTGATTCAAACATCTAAAACAATACATTTAAGAGTTCTCTTTCTGAGCTATTTATACGAGGTAGAAGAATCTTTGAAATGTATATGTTGGTTTGTGTATATGTATACATTCATGAATTCATATATTATCTTTAAGTTCTACAATGAAAATTCATAGCACCCTAAAATGATACAATTGAGGTAAAAATATGTATTATATACTTCAGATATATCCTAATTTATCCTTGGGATAGTAATAAAACAACTAAACTCTAGTAAACAAAGTAAATATATTGATTAATGTTAGATTTTTCTCCTTTTCATTAACCTGGTGTTGAGTTTGTTTCTACTTTTTTAATTATGGAAATGGTTAATTTTCTTTCCAAGTCTTCTATTATTTAGTTTAAGTCACGTACTTTTATTCTTAAATCAAACACAGATGTCATTATTTTAGATGTCATCATGGTTATTTCTCTTTTTTATCAGTTTCTTTAACTCCACTGTACAATTAAAAGATTTAGAGATGTCTAGTGCTTCTTCTGCTGGTTCATGAGGCAAAACACACCCATGACAGTGTTTCTGACTCTGGTCTCCGTGATGATTTCATTAGAGATCAGTGCACTAGGCCTCTCCAGCTCTGTTTTCTGCACTGGCTTCCTGACAAAGCAACTGCTCATTGGCGGTCTTCTATCCCCAAGTTTCTGATTTGTGCCTCAATTTCAAATGGATCCTTTTCAAATAACAGGAAGGTAATGATGGCTCTTGCATCACACAAATGCCGTAGAAGGAACATCTAGGTCCTGACACTGTACGTATTCTGTGATTCCTGTTACAAGTGCCATTCTTTTCTCAGGGCTTCTTGCTTCTTTGGCTATAGGAATAGCTTCAGTGTTCTCTCTCTCTCTCTCTCTCTCTCTCTCTCTCTCTCTCTCTCTCTCTCTCTCTCTCTCTCTCTCTCTCTCTCTCTCTCTCTCTCTCTCTCTCTCTCTCTCTCTCTCTCTCTCTCTCTGTATCTTTTTTTCTCTGTATATCTCCCTCCCTCCCTCTCTCCCTCCCTCCCTCCCTCCCTCCTTCCTTCCTTCCTTCCTTCCTTCCTTCCTTCCTTCCTTCCTTCCTTCCTTCCTTCCTTCCTTCCTCTCCTTTTTTTCTTCTTTCTTCCCTTGCCTGTATTTGTATCTGGGCTTAAACTCAGGGCCTGTGCTCACACATGGCCTTCCTTGCTTTTGGATGATGTTCTACCAATTTATTCCCTTTTTAAATTATTTCTAAATGAAGTCTTATAGACTTTCCTGTGTGGCTCGTTTTGAATTACCATTCTCCCAATCTCAGCCTCCTGAGTAGTGAGGATTATAGATGTGATCCACCAATGCAGGGCTCTCATCTTTGGATTAAGTAGAGAAGATAGTACAAGTACAAATGCAATAGTATAATGAATTTCAGATTCAGTCTAAAAATCCATAAAAATATATGCACATATGCTTTCATATATACTTAAGAACCTTAAGATATTAACAGAAAAAAGGCCTGTATGTGAGGATCATGGAAACATGAAACATATTTTCCTTACCTTTAGTCAGTAATTTTTCAAGGTTTCTAAATAGATAACATACTACAAATATTTCAACATTTCACTATCATAACTAAACCTCTTCATCTTAGCTCCTGTATGTTACCATAATTAAAACATATGTGGGCTATTTATGAGCAATATAGGTGTATTTTTTATGATTATATAGGTTCGAATAGCTCAGTTGCTATCAAATGCTTATCTGGCCTCTGGGGGCAGGTTCCTTGTTTCTTTCTTAGACGATGCCTCTTCATTCATCCTCATGTGGGAAATGGGTCAATGCTGTATCTTCCTTCCCATGTAAAAAGAGTTACACCACCTCCTTTCTTTATTTAAAGCACAAACTCCATTCATGAAGCTGGAATCCTCATAATTTAATCACTTTTCCCCAAATTCAGCCTCCTTTTACTTTCACAATGAGGGTTTGTTTTCACCCTATGTTTTGGAGGTAAACATTCACACTATTCTATACATTTTTAGAGAGCAATGCATATGATAAATATAAATAGATGAAACAAAGATTGATAAAGACCTAAGCAGTCAAAATCTCTTCAAGCTATCAGGAGCCACATGGTAATAATATAGAATTTAATAGCAATTTGTATAACCACTGGGGTTACAGCTTGCTAGGATAAAAAGCCATAAGAGCATGAAAAATTACAACATGCAAGCCAAAGGATCTGGAAGCTCATTTCTGAAAACCTAGCTACTCAAGAAGCTGAGATCTTAGGTTGCAGTTGGTAGCCAGCCTGGTCAGGAAAAATCAGGGGACTGTCTCCTATAAACTACCACAAAAGCCATAAATAAAGCTGTGGCTCATGTAGAATGCTAGAAGCTCAAGGACAGCATCCAAACAGGATGTTCAAGCCCCAGGAGTGGGAAAAAAATGTAACATGCAGCACAAAGGTAGAAGGTTGTAAGCAACTCTGTAAATTTACTGCAACTTAAAAGGTTCTCTAAGTCACTCTCAGTTTCCTGATTGGATCCACAAAAGTGAGTATTCATGTGATGTTCACATTTTTTTATCCTTAGTCATTTGTTTCAATTTCCAAATTTGATTAGACTAGATTTTATTGAAAAACCAGAATTAGAAAGAATTAAAGTCATAGAAAATGTGGACAGACACACAAAGAAAGTAATGCAAAGAACTGTCCATATTTCCAAGCAATTAAGGATCTTGCAACATCCCCAACATCCCCAGCCAAACAAAGAAGAATGATGACAGTGTAGGAATGGTAACACTGTACCTGTGCTCTCTTAGGATGCCCCGTAGGGCTTAATTAAGCTGACAAAGTTGATAGATTAGTAGGACAAATGCAAACAAATTTAAATGCTATGTGACCTGGATAAAAAAAAATGAAGTAACAGAGCACACATGCTTTCATATGAAGTGAAGAGAAGAAGTTATATAAAATGAAAATAAATGAATGATATGGACAGTAAAGAGAAGATAGTAGTTTTGTTTGTTGTTGTTGTTGTTGTTGTTGCCAGTCCTGGGGTTGAAGTCAGGGACTGAGCACTATCACTGGAGCTCCTTTTGCTTAAGGCTAGCACTTAAGCCAAAGCACCACCTCTGGCTTTTTCTGTTGATGTGGTACTGAGAAATCGAACCCAGGGCTTCATACATGCTAGACAAGCCTCTACCACTAAGCCACCTTCTCATCCCCAAAAGTAGTTTTAACAAATTCCCCCCACCCCAGAATTTTCATTTCCGTCACTCCAGGTCTAAGAGTTTGCTTTTAATTATTTTATTTTATTTTTCTGTTCTGGGATTGCAATTTTTTCATGGGAGTTTTTAATCTCCTGGCTTTGGAAGAAGGGTGTTGGGTGTTTATCTGCTATTGCATGTAGCTTTTCTGACAACAATCCTAAAACCCACCAAAGCAGCATATTTGGGGGAAGGGGGTGTGTTCTTCTTCCTTCCATCAACATCTATGAAGATACTCCAACTTCTTTCCTCCCAAGGAGTCATAACAATTATGATTGTTATCAGAGAATTTCAACGCATTTCTTTATTTTTTTATCTTTGAAATAAGACTTCTTTTTTTAATACATTTTTTTATTGTGAAAATACCATACAGAGGGGTTACAATTACATGGGCAAGGTAATGAGTACATTTTTTATCAAGCATTGTTGCTTCTTCCTTTGTTTCAGCTTCCCATCCCTTCCCATCTCCCCTCCCCCAACCCACCCCTGTTCCCCGCTACCCCCTCCCCTCCCCAGCCAAAGTTGTAAAGTTTGTTTTTCGACATAACATCTTTTACATCTCTTTGTTGCAATGGGTCTACCTGTACCCCTATTTAAACAATTTGTTTTTTTCCCTTCCCCTCCACAAAGTATACCAACATCAAATACAGTGAAAACAGGGGTTATATCATGAGGGAGGGACATACAGTTTCTCTTCAGTACATATAAATCTTTGGCCTTTTCATACATTTTTTATTGTAAAAAAAAATGTACAGAGGGGTTACAGTTACATGAGCAAGGTAATTAGTACATTTCCTAACAAGCATTGTTACTTCTTTATTTGGGGGCAATACTGGAATTGGAACACAGCACCACACACTTGCTGGGCAGGTTCTCTGCCACTTGAACGATACTTTGTTTCCTTTTGTCATAATTTTTGTCGTTTTTTAGAGTGTCATGTGCTTTTTACCTGAGCAGACATCTGATGATTAGCCTCCTACTGACACCTCTAAGGTAGCTGGGCTTGCACCAGCAAGCTGTTGTCCCAAGCCACAGAATTTATACAACCATTAAACATACTTTGGATTTTCCTAATTTGATCATAACATAATGGAAATTGTAAGGTATGTTTTGTGAAATCCAGCTACCTTTCCTAAACAACTGCTTTGAGATTCATTTATGTTACATAGATTTATTTCTGGTCTATCATAATAGATTTGTATGTCTTTTTATGAAATTATATTGGCTTGGTTATAGTAGCTTTTAATATATATCTTAAATCAGAAATGTGGCCGTTATTCTGATACAAAAAGTTTAGCTTAAATATGACTTTTTGAAGAATTTACTCCATCCAATTACACTCCTGCATATAAAATTCTTCAGTCAGCTTGATTCTGTACATATACATATACCCCCTTGTATGTGTTTATATGGGAATTTGTATTATGCATTCACAAACACACAAAAATCCACATGTGATGGACTGGGAAAAGGGCTCAGCGGTAGAGTGCTTGCCTTGCATGCATGGGGACCTGGGTTCAATTCCTCAGCACCACATAAGCAAAAAGAAAAAAGCCAGAAGTGGTGCTGTGGCTCAATTGGTAGAGCACTAGCCTTGAGCTAAAGAGCTGATGGACAGCGCCCAGGACCAGAGTTCAGGCCCCACAACTGGACCCCCCCCAAAAAAATTCACATGTGGGAGAAAATATGCTTGGGCCTGAATTATTTCACTCAAATCCACATGTGAGAGAAAATATGCTTGGGCCTGAATTATTTCACTCAGTATATTTTCCAGATATCTTTTCACTGCAAAAGACATAATTATGTTCTTACCTAATGGTTGCAGAAAATTCCAGTGTGTGTGTGTGTGTGTGTGTGTGTGTGTGTGTGTGTGTGTGTGTGTGTGTGTGTGTGTGTGTGTGTGTGACATTTGGTGTTTAGGTGAGGGGTTTGTGGAGGGAGAGATGGATTAATAATAAAGGAAACAGAGGACAAATACAGTCAGAATACTCAATGTACATATGCAGTAAAGCAAATGGGAAATGGGAAATGAGTGGTTACATGTGGGATTGTCGAGAATGGTAGCAGAGGTAAGTGATCAGGAAGGACTGGAGAGGGCTGGGATGTAGCTCAGAGGCAAAGCACTTGCTCAGCAAGTGCAACATCCTGGTTCAAATAATTTCAAAATATTAAAAATTGTCGCCCGCCTGATCGCGATCGCAAACGATCCAGCACTCTCCACCCAAGCAGAGAGGTTCCATCCCGCCAAAGCCGCTCGGCGCGACAAAGGGTCCTGTCTGCAGACCACCCGCCCGCCCGATCATGATCGCAACAACCCGGCGGGGTCACTTGGGCCCCAGAGGTACCGAGAAGAAGCTGCCTGAGCGTGGACACTCTTGACCCAACAGCTTCGACAGAGGCAGAGACAGAAAAGAATCACACAGAGCCACCACCGCCCAACCCAGCGCGGATTGCAACAACAACTGACGACCTACACCACACAGAAACAACCAGCTCCAGGGTGAGTACCCCACAGGGGAAGTGTATCCCTCAAGGGAGACCAGAGCTGGAGGGAATCCCCAGACCCTGACCTAGACTCCCTACCCCAGCACCCGGACCACAGGACCCACTAAAACTGGGAACTGTTTGAGAGCTCCACCAGCCCGTGGAGCACACTCAGCTGGCCAGGCTAGAGCAAGAGCACCCCTGGAAGGGAGCTTAAATGCCCAAGCCAGGAACAGCGCCCCTGGGTCAAGACTACCAACAGTAGAAGAAATTTGAACTGTGTCCCCCAGGCTGTATAACCTAGGTGGTATACACATCAGCACAGGCCTAAAGAGTGCGCTCCAGGCTGCATAACCTAGGTGGTATACACATCAGCACAGGCCTAACAAGCGCGATCCGGGCTGGGGCCGGAACCAGGCCCGGGGATCCGGCGCCTGAACAACACAACCAACTCCTCCCAATTGAAGTAAAAAGCTGAGCATACGCCTCAACAGAGGGGAGAAAACCAGGAAACAACACTCCCCCGGGAAGCACGCCTGTGACAACAAAAGACCTGGAGGCCCAGGACAAGAGAAGCCCAAACCCCACCAAAACTCCACCCATATACCCTAGACTGGGAATTGGGCAACACAGGCTGCCAGCACCTGATAGTAAGCAGGAGCTCAGACTGTTAAGGCGGCTCAGCAATAGAGTGATAGTCTTGGATGTATGAGGCCCTGCATCTGATTCCTCAGCATCACAAAAGCAAAAAGGGTCAGAAGTGGTGCTGTGGCTCAAACGGTAGGGTGCCAGCCTTGAGCTGTAAAGCTGAGGGACAGCACCCAAACCTAGAGTTCAAGCCCACAACCAGCCCAAAACAAATAAACAAAAACACATCAGGAGCCCATAGCAGACTCCAGCATTTGGGAGAGTGCATCCAGAGCATCTGTTCTTCACAAGAGCACCCGTAGGAGCAAACACAAGCAGTCTAGGCTGCTCAACCCTTCCAAAGGCGGGAACTGCCAGCAATCTACAGCAGAGAGCTGAGAATCCTAAGTAAGTCAGAATAGTAGCTGGAAATAGGCTCCCAACAGAACCCAGATCAGGCACAGACTCTCTCTACCAATACAGAATCAGCAACCAAGCAAAGACAGACACACCAAAACAAAATTGAAGAGCAGTCTCCTGAACCTCCATGCGAAAATCACAGAGAAAAATCACAAGGTTTACTACCACCCAGGACAGCAAGCTCACCTCAAAAGCCAGCAGCCACACAGGGGAGAGCCCCAGTGGGAGCAAAGCAGGAATGGAAGACAAAGGCTACTTCCAAGGGTTGCTGGAGGCAATGACTCAAGAAATAAAGCGAGAAATTGATCAGAAATTGAAAGAGCACAAGGATGAACTATCCAAAGAGATACAGGGTATCAAACAAGAGATGCATGCAAAAATAGAAGCTGCACAAACCTCAGTAAGAAGTGAGATAAACGCCAAATTAGAGGTAATGCATACCTCATTGAGAGGTGAGATCAGTACTCTGAGAACCAACATTGAATCCATAAAGGGATCCATTTCCTCCATGCAAACCACAATAGAAGCCACTGTCAACAGAGTGAATGAAATGGAAGGTCGAGTGTCAGATACAGAAGACAGAATACACCAACTGGACCAAAAAGTGACAGATATGGAAAAATTACTCAAATTAAACCAAAGGGATATTCAAGAGCAAGCAGATAATGCTAAAAAATTTAACCTTCGCATAATTGGAGTGGACGAAGGTGAGGAATTCCAGAGCAAGGGAATGCACCACCTATTTAACAATATAATCAATGAAAATTTTCCCCACCTCAAAAACGACCATCTTAACTACATCACAAAAGCTTATCGAACACCCAACAAGCAAGACCCCAGGAGAAACACTTCTAGACACATTATAGTAAAAATGATAGATCTGAATAATAAGGAAACAGTCCTGCATGCAGCAAAAATGAAGAAGGAGCTATACTACAATGGGAAAAAAATAAGAATTACTGCAGATCTCTCCACACAAACAATGAATGCAAGAAAAGCCTGGGAAAGCACCATACGAGCCCTGAGAGCCAATAACTGCCAACCCAGACTGATCTACCCGGCAAAGCTAGCATTCACATTTGATGGAGAACTGAAAACTTTTAATAGCAAAGAAAAACTAAATGAATACATAAACATTAAGCCAGCATTACAAAGAATTCTAAGAGGGGGGACACAACCTGAAGAAAGCAGCCAGGAACTGGGGCCTGCCCCAAACAGGCGTTACTCATAGTTTAACTGAGCAAGCACAGGAGGAAAGGAAAAAAGAAAAACTTAGGAAAACGGAATGGCAGGGACAACAATGCATCTCTCTATACTTTCTCTTAATATAAATGGGCTGAATTCGCCAATTAAAAGAAAACGAACTGAGGACTGGATAAGAAAACAAGACCCATCCATCTGTTGCCTTCAGGAGACCCACCTCTCAGCCAAACATACAAACAAACTCAGAGTGAAGGGGTGGAAAAGGATCTACCAATCAAACGCCCCCAGTAAGAAAGCAGGTGTAGCTATCCTGATATCTGACAAAATAAACTTTTCATTAAAATCAGTACAGAAAGACAAGGACGGACACTCCATATTAATAAAGGGAACAATCCAAGAGGAGGATATAACCATCATCAACTTATATGCCCCAAATATTGGTGCGCCCAGATATGTCAAACAAATGCTCTCAAACTTACAGAATAAAATAGATCCCAATACGATAATACTAGGAGACTTTAACACACCACTCTCACCAAAGGACAGGTCTACCAACCAGAGGATTGGCAAAGAAGCTACCGAATTAAGAGAGGCCGTACTGCAAGCGGAATTAACTGACATCTACCGAGTATTTCACCCGAAAACAACACAGTACACATTCTTCTCAGCAGCTCACGGAACTTTCTCCAAAATAGACCATATCATAGTTCATGCAAGGAACTTAAGCAAATACAAAGGGATCGACATAATCCCCTGTATCCTATCTGACCACAGTGGAATCAAGCTAGCTCTCAATAACAAAGCATACCGCAGAAATTTCTCCAATACATGGAAATTGAACAGCACACTCCTTAACAATGCCTGGATAACAGAAGAGATCAGAGAAGAAATAAAGCATTTCCTACAACTCAATGAAAATGAAAACACCTCACAAAGAAACTTGTGGGACACAGCAAAAGCAGTCCTGAGGGGCAAATTTATTGCCCTCAGTGCCCACATCAAGAGAATGGAGACAGACCAAGTAAATAATCTCATGTTGCAATTAAAACAGCTAGAAAAACAGGAAAAAATGGGACCTAAAGCTACTAGAAGAAGCCAGATAACCAAATTAAAAGCAGAGATTAACCAATTAGAAAATCAGAAAACCATAACCAAAATAAACCAAACAAAAAGCTGGTTCTTTGAAAAAATAAACAAAATTGATGGCCCATTGGCTAGATTAATTAAAAAAAGAAGAGAGGAAACCCATATTAATAGGATTAGGGATGCCATGGGAAACATCACCACACGTACCCAAGATATCCAAACAATTCTAACAGACTACTTTCAAAAGCTATACTCTCTAAAGGAAGAAAATCGGGCAGAAATGGATGCATTTTTAGAGAAATACAAGTTGCCCAAACTGAGCAAAGAAGAAGTTAACCAATTAAATAAGCCAATATCCTATAATGAGATACAGGAAGCTATCAAAAGTCTTCCAACAAAAAAAATCCCAGGACCAGATGGATTCACAGCAGAATTCTATAAGACCTTTAAACAAGAACTAATACCCATACTCCTCAAGCTCTTCAGAGAAACAGAGAAGGAAGGAGCTATCCCAAACTCATTCTACGAAGCCAATATCACACTCATCCCCAAACCAGGCAAAAACCCAACCAAAAAGGAGAATTACAGGCCAATCTTCTTGATGAACACAGATGCAAAGATCCTTAACAAGATTCTAGATAACAGAATCCAGAAACACATAAAAAAAATAATTCATTATGACCAGGTAGGCTTCATCCCAGAGACACAGGGATGGTTTAACATACGTAAGTCAATAAATGTAATCCAACATATCAACAGAGCCAAGGTCAAGAATCACATGATTATCGCTACAGATGCAGAAAAGGCCTTTGACAAAATTCAACATTCATTCATGCTAAAAGCTCTGGAGAAAATAGGAATAGAAGGAACATTTCTAAAAACAATAAAAGCCATTTATGACAGACCAATAGCCAATATTATACTTAATGGGGAAAAGCAACAACCAATTCTCCTAAAATCAGGAACAAGGCAAGGATGCCCACTGTCTCCACTCCTCTTCAATATAGTCCTAGAACCCTTAGCCAGGGCAATAAGGCAAGAAAAAGACATTAAAGGGATCCGCATAGGAAAAGAAGAAGTTAAACTATCCCTTTTTGCAGACGACATGATACTATATCTCCAAGATCCCAAAAACTCCATCCCCAAACTCTTAGAAATCATAAATCACTTCGGCAAAATAGCAGGATACAAAATAAACCCACAAAAATCAGTTGCCTTCCTATACACTGATAATGTACAGGAAGAGAGGGAAATAAAGGGAGCAACCCCATTCACAATAACCTCCCGAAAAATAAAATATTTAGGAATTAACCTAACCAAAGATGTAAAAGAACTATTTAATGAGAACTATAAAAAGTTAAAGAAAGAAATTGCAGAAGACACTAGGAAATGGAAAGACCTCCCATGCTCCTGGATAGGCCGACTTAATATAGTAAAGATGGTAATACTTCCAAAACTAATATACAAATTCAACGCAATTCCTATTAAAATCCCAATGACGTATATCTCTGAAATACAGAAAACAGTCCAAAAATTCATATGGAACAACAAAAGACCTAGAATAGCCAAAACAATTCTAGGGGATAAAGACAATATGGGAGGGCTATCCATGCCGAACTTCAAACTCTACTACAGAGCTATAATAACAAAGACAGCATGGTACTGGCACAAAAACAGACCCGAAGACCAATGGAACAGAATAGAAGATCCAGAAATAAATCCACAGGCCTACAGCCAGCTGATATTCGACAAAGGAGCCAAAGACATACAATGGAAGAAACACAGGCTCTTCAACCGCTGGTGCTGGGAAAACTGGGCAGCCACATGCAGAAAACTAAAAGTGGACCCCAGCCTATCACCATGCACCAACATCAACTCAAAATGGATTAAAGACCTTAACATTAAACCTGAATCTCTGAAACTACTGCAGGACAGAGTAGGAGAGACACTTGAACTAATAGGCACAGGAAGGAACTTCCTGAACAGAGTCCCAGGGTCACAACAAATTGGAGAGAGACTCGACAAATGGGACTACCTTAAAATAAAAAGCTTCTGCACAGATAAAGCTATCGCAACCAAGCTAGAAAGACAACCAACTAATTGGGAAAAAATATTTACCAGCAATATATCAGACAAGGGGTTAACATCCTGTATATACAGGGAACTCAAGAAACTAATCCCTCCCAAACCCAACAAACCAATTACTAAATGGGCAAGGGAACTAAAGAGGGACTTCTCAAATGAAGAAATAAAAATGGCAAAGAAACACATGAGAAAATGTTCATCATCCCTGGTGGTGAAGGAAATGCAAATAAAGACAACCCTGAGATACCACCTTACCCCAGTCAGAATGTCCCACATCCACAAATCAGCCAACGACAAATGCTGGAGGGGATGTGGAGAACGAGGAACGCTATTACACTGCTGGTGGGAATGTACACTCATACAACCACTTTGGAAAGCAGTCTGGAGGGTCCTTAGAAAGCTAAAGATTGACCTCCCTTACGACCCAGTCATACCACTTCTAGGCATCTACCCTGAACAACAGGAACCAATATACAAAGACACATGCACCTCCATGTTTATTGCAGCACTGTTCGCAATAGCTAGGATATGGAAACAACCTAGATGCCCCACCACAGATGAATGGATCCAAAAATTGTGGTATCTATACACAATGGAATATTATGCAGCCATTAGAAATGACAAAATAATGGCATTTGCAGGGAAATGGATGGAGCTAGAAGGAATCATGTTGAGCGAGGTAAGCCAAGAACGAAGAGACAAACAGTACATGGTCTCCCTGATAAGTGGATGATGAATCCAAAATGTTAGGTGATATGACAAAACTAACAGGACTTAAGAAACAAAGAACTCCCACTCATCTGGTTGAACCACTACTAAATATCCCCATGCTGCTGATCACATATATGGTATATAACATATGAGCACCGTTATATATTACAGACTGTGATAGACAATTTGCTCCAGGAAAGTTAGAATGAACTTGTGACTTTAAATGAGCATCATTATTCCACAATACTGTGAATTTCCGGAAATTAAGTAATCACTTAATCACGATCAAAAAAAAAAAAAAGAACCTTGGGGAAGGGAGGGAGGGAGGGGATGGTAGGGGGAAAACAATGGAGGGGGTAACAATGTTCAAGAGGAAGTGGAAGTGTACTCATTACCTCACTCATGTAACTGTAACCCTCTGTATAGTATCTCTACAATAAAAAAATTAAAAAAAAAATTGTCGGGCGCTGGTGGTTCACGCCTGTACTCTTAGCTATTCAGGACGCTGAGATCTGAAAATCACTGTTAAAAGCCAGCCTGGGCAGGAAAGTCCTTGAGACTCTTCTCTCCAATAAACCACTAGAAAACTGGAAGTGGTGCTGTGACTTAAGCAGTATAGTGCTTGCCTTGAGCTGAAGAGTGAAAGGACAGTTCCCAAGGCCAGATATATATCAAACTAATGCTCCCTGGCTTGGAATTCGTGCCCTTTTTTTCTGCCAGGCCTGGGAATTGAACTCAGAGACTGGGTAACTCTTATGCACTGTGGGGGACAAGGAAACTCACCCTCTTTGAAGACAAGTTATTCAGGCCTGTTTCCTATGCCTGAATTCAATCCCTAGCCCTGTTAAAGTAATATTCATCCACATTTGATATAATTAATATCTACATACTTATGTTTATTGAAATTGCTTTGAGTGTATTTATTTTATTTTTTATTGATTCATTATTTTTGTTGACTATTATTACACTTATGTATTAAATTGATTATATCTTATGAGAACTATACAGATTTACATATGTATTATGTATCTTAATTCAGACCCAGGACATTCACCGAAATTGTACAGTATATCATCCCATGCTTAGAAAAACAGAAAGAATACACCAACCAAAGTCTAATTTATCCCTAGGCACCCCAGTGGCTCACATCTGTAATCCCAGCTACTGAGGAGGTGAGAAGTAGAAGATGAAGTTTCAAAGCCAATCCAGGCAGCAGCGCCTGAGAGATATCATCTCTAATTAACTGGCAAAAAGCCAGGCTACAAGTATGGCTGAAGTGTTAGAAAATCAGCTATGAACAACCAAGCCAAGAAAGAGCAAGCTGAGTTCAATTGCGGGGAGAGGGGGGTAGGGGGATAAAGGGGAGAGAAATCCTCCAAAAACAGAGAACTAAACAACACACAAATCCCACCTAATTTATGGTACCAACAAACTGAAAAAAATATCAAGCTTGTGCAGTTGTATAAATTTACATGAGCACATATGCTCTTAGGTACACTTCAAAGCCATGTTTTTAATAATATATGTATATATAAAAATTAATAATGTATATATATGAATAAACTAAGAAACCAGCCAATGAACAAATACTTCTGAATTAGGGCCTTTATATTTATATTAGTGGCACTATAAATTATTTGTACTAAAAGTATATTCCAAGTTTCTTTCTGCAGAATCAATCTTAAAATGTTTCTTCATGCACCAGGCGTCAGTGGCTTATGCCTATAATACTAGCTACTCAGGAGGCTGAGATCTGAGGATGGCAGTTCAAGGCCAGCCCCTGCAGGAAAATCCGTGAGACTCTTATCTCCAATAAACCACTAGAAAACTGGAAGTGGCGCTGTGGCTCAAGCTGTAGAGTGCTCGAATAGAGCTATAGAGTGCAGGGATAATGCCCAATCAGAGTTCAAGCCCCACCACAGACAAAAAAAATAATACAGAAGTTTGTTCATACAAAATTCTAACATTCTGAGCTTTAGGAAACTTTTCTTCCAGGGTCTTATGCTCTTCAAGCAATTACTCCACTACTGAGCTACATCTCAATACCAATGTTTTGTTTTTCATTTTACAATCCAGTTTATTCCCAAAATGCTTACAAGTACTACGGTCCTCACAGAAGTGAGTTTATATTCAGAAACCCAACCTTTTGTGGTATGAAGACTCCCCTAGTGTATTTCGTGGTAGGCACTGAGGAAAACTCACACGACACAATTGCACACATTTTATAATTATAGAAATAATTCTAAATAGAAATAACATAAACTATTGGGCACGGGTGGTTCATGCCTGTAATCCTAGCTACTCAGGAGGCTGAGATCTGAGGTCTTTGAGACTCTTATCTCCAATAAACCAATAGAAGCCTGGAAGTGGTTCTGTGGCTCAAGCGGGTGAGCGCTTGTCTTGAGCTGAAGATCACAGGGAAAGTGCCCAAGCCTGGAGTTCCAGTCCCATGACCGACGAAGAGAAGACGAAGAAAAAGAAGAAAGAAGAAGAAGAAGAAGAAGAAGAAGAAGAAGAAGAAGAAGAAGAAGAAGAAGAAGAAGAAGAAGAAGAAGAAGAAGAAGAAGAAGAAGAAGAAGAAGAAATAACATCAACTGTCCCAAACTTCTAGGGAGAAATTATATCCTAATTTTCATTCTCACTCTTCATGGCAGATGGTCAAAATAGAAAAACCAATGTGCTATGATGAAATGTAAAAGTTTAAACCCCTTTTTTAAAAAAACTCTCATGTTATAAAATCAAAATGTTTCAAATAAAGGCAAAGTGAGCTTAAAACAATATTAAAAATGCTAATGAAACTCCTTGGCTTGGAATGTGCCATTTTTTCTCTTCAAGGCCTGGGATTAGAACTCAGGGTCTGGGTAACTCTGTTGCACTGTGGGGGAAGGGGAAGCTCACTGTGCTTGAAGACCAGAAAGTCAGGCCTGTTCCCTGGGCCTGAATTCATGCCCCAGTCATACACCTTATATACATTTTAAAGATAGGATTGAACTTCCATACAGTTGTTCAGTCTATATCATGTTTGGTGTGGTTATTCATTGTATTTTTTGTTTTATTCATTTATTTACCGTTTGTTTTATTGACTTTGATGACACCTAACCATGTATTACATTGTTTACATCCTATCCCATAGCATCTAGATTTGTAGACTTGTTCTCCATCATGCCTGACACCCAGCACTCTCCCAGAAAAGGAAAACAAGTGTCACACTTGGCTTCTTACTCCAGGTTGAAATTTTTGGCAGGCGCTGAGATCAAGCCCCAGAGGTGGCCAAAATAGCTATACATGGATAGGCAGTCGGTAGTATACCAATAAACGCATATTAGTACAGAGTGTCAGAGCCGTGTATCTAGCATTCAATGACATCTACTAGGTTCCTAACCAGTCTTAGGTATTTATTATGCCTCCATTGAAGTAATATTATTCTTTTCATGCCTAATTAACCATTAATTAAATGTAGTCTGTGTCTTAGGATTATTGTGTGTAATTTGATACTCGACCGCTACACAGACTACTCATTTAATCAGAACTTTTATGCATGGGCAGGAGTCTCTTGTGATCTCTTGCCATTGGTAGGTGTCAGGACTGGAATTTGAACTCAGGGACTCTGTTGCGGGGTTGAACTATGGCTTTTCTGACAGTTCGCCAGCCCTCAGCAATGACAAGTCACCTGTGCGTGGCAACCATGTCATTCAGACACAGGATAGTCACCGTGCAAGGAACCACAGCCAAGAAACCAATTACCATGTGCAGCTTGCAGCTTTTTTTTTTGGTGACATTTTCATTTTGGTTTCCTGTCAGAACTAGGGTCTTAGGATTCCAGGATCGGCTTTGGTTCCTGAGGCTGCACCCCAGCTTAGTGTGATGGAAGCTGAGACAGAGCTGGGACGATTGAGTTCAAGCCATGTGCATGGCCAAAAAAAAAAAAAGAAAAGAAAAAAATACAAAATTTAAAAATTAAGACAATTAAAAATATAATAAAACGATTACTTATCTCCCTGGTTTGCAATTCGTGCCATTTTTTTCTGCCAAGCCTGGGATTTGAACTCCAGGTCTGGGTAAATAGGCAGCACTGTGGGGAAAGGGGAATCTCACTATGCTTGAAGACAAGAAAGTTTGGCCTGTTCCCTAGGCCTGAATTCAAGCCTCAGTCCTGGAAAACATACTCCTTATATACATTTTAAAAATAGGACTTATACTTCCATTCAGATATACAGTCCATGTCATGTTTGGTGTGGTTATTCATTTTATTTCTTGTTTTATTCATTTATTTACCATTTATTTTATTGAATCTGATGACACTTATACCATTTATTACATTGTTTATATACTATCACATAGCATCTAGATTTGTAGATGTGTTCTCTATCATGCCTGACATCCAGGACTCTCCCAGAAAAGGAAAACATGTGTCACACTCGGCTTCTTATTCCAAGATTAAATTATTGGCAGTGCTGGGATCTGAACTCAGGGCCTAGCAGGCCCAATTCATGAATGTGTGAGTGTGAGAACAGCAGCCTCTAGCCAGTGAAGCTGTCAGATGGTTCCCATGCACTGAGATTGAGCCCCAGGTTTGTACAAAACAGCGATACATGGGGAAGCAGACGGTGGTATCCAAAAAATATATATTGGTAAAAAGTGCCAGTCTGTCTATGACTGAATGGCATCTACTATGTTCTGACCAACTCTTAGGTATTTATTATACCACCATTGAAGGAATATTATTCTTTTCATGCTTAATAAACTATTAATTAAGATCAAGTAACATTCTAGGAATATTGCATACAATTTTAGACTCGACTGATGCACAAACTACTCTTTCAATTGTATCTCTACTGATCTCCTGACATTGGTAGGTGTCAGGACTAGGATTTGATCCCGGGGCCTATGTTGTCAGGTTGGCTGTAGCTTCCCTGATAGCCCTCCAGACTTCAGCAATGTCAGGTCAGGTCCACTTTGCAGCCCTGTCATTCAGACCCGGGATGGTAACCGTCCAAAGAAAAAACGTAAAACCCCCAGCCCTCTGCAGTTCACCACATTTTGTGCTTTCCCACTTTTTTTTTTCTTCTTACAAACCCTCTGGGCCTAAGATCCCAAGATTGGCTATGGGTACGGAGGCTGCACCCAGACTAGATGATTGAGGCTGAGGTAGAGCTGCCACGACCTGAGTTCAAGCCCCGTGGTTGGGGAAAAAAAAGAATAAATAAAAAATCTAAGTAAGTAAGTAAGTAAATATAAAAAAAAATCTCCCTGGTTTGGCATATCTGCCAGTTTTCTTTCTAGCCTGGGATTTGAACTCAGGCTCTTGGTAAATCAGTAGCCATGTGAGGGAAGGTGCAGAGTTGCCACTACTTGAGTTGAAACCCCATGCCAAGCCAAAAATTAAAAAAAAATTAAGTCACTGACCTTGGCAGGGTGAGAAGTTGTGGAGATGGGAGGGAAGGTATGGTAGGGGGAAACAAAGAAGGAGGCAACAATGCTCAATAAGAAATGTACTCTTTACCTTGTTCATGTAATTGTAACCCTCTGTACATCATTTTTACAATAAAAAGTATACAAAAAAAGAAACAACGTAATGCTCAGAGAAGCATTTTGGGAGTAAGGGAAGGATGTCTGAATAGCTGTGCAAAATTCTACACTGCTTTGTTTTTTAATATTCACTATAGAACTGAATAAACATAAGTGCTTTTATTAAAAAAAAATTAAGTCACTGTCTTGGAACTGGGACCAGTATTTCTGCCATTACTGGGATCTGATCTCACCGTCCAGGTAACTTTTTTGAACCATGGGTGAAAGCAAGGCTCACTGTCCTTGAGGAAAAGAAATTCAGGCTAGAGTTCCCAGGGACTGAATGCAGGCCCTGCAATAGAAAAAATATTTCTAGGGGCTGGGAAGTTGGCTCAGTGGTAGAGCACTTGCTTTGCATGCCTGAGGCCCTGGGTTTGATTCCTCAGCACCACATAAGCAAAAAGAAAAAAGCCAGAAGTGGTGCTGTGGCACAAGTCGTAGAGTGCTAGCCTTGAGCTGAAGAGCTGAGGGACAGCGCCCAGGCTCAAAAAATAAAAAGAAAAAAACAAAAAAGAAAAGAAAAAGAAAAAATATTTCTACATATGTGTAATATATGATATAAACTTACATATGTCTGCTAACTACATATTATGATTTTTATTATTGATTTTGTATTTATTTATTATTTGATTCATTTATTGTTTATTGTATTTACTGTTATTATACACATATTTATTTTAAAATTATACAAAATAATTTAAGACATTGACTCATTTTTCCTTAATACTATATTAAGTGTTGAAACATGATACATAATTAAATGGAGGCATTTGTCACAGTCTTCACATGTTTAGAGTCTCTCTCAAGTATGAGATTTGACTTCTTTATCTATGGACATCTTCCTGTAGGGATTTTTTAGATGATTTATACTCAGAAGCCTTTTCATGAGGATAGGCAAGTTGAGGGATAAAATTGCAAGGGTGGGGTTAGAAATGTGGCTGAGTGGTAAAGAGCTTGCTCAGCATGCATAAATGCCAAGGTTTGAATCCTCAGTGCCACATACTCAGAAAAAGCCAGAAGCTGTGGAGTGGCTCAAGTGGCACAGTGCTAGGCTTGATAAAAAGGAGCTCAGAGACAGTACCAAGGCCCTAAAATCAAGCCCCAGGACTGGCAAAAACAAATGGCCAGATTCCAGTGGCTCACACCTGGAACCCTAGCTTCTCAGGAGGCTGAGATCTAAAGACCACAGTTCAAAGACAGCCTAGGAAAGGAAAGACAGTTAGACTCTTTTCTCCAAGGAACCACCAAAAGACCCCACATGGTGCTGTGGCTCAAGTGGTAGTGTTCACCTTGAGCTGAAGGGCTCAGGGAGAGTGCCCAGGCTTGAGTTCGAGAAACAAAACAGGAAAAAGTGGGGGATAATCAAAGTACTTTTCTTATTTGCTAATTATGAGAACATTATCTGGAAAATAAACGCTGATGTACACCAGAATTGGTGTCTGAGTTCATTGTTCAAGTGTAGCAGATCCATATGCTGAGGCTCTCTGTCTCTAGCATTATAACCTTGTGTCCTAGAGAGTTCTGAAAGGTTCAATGTTGAAAGGCTTAATATGCTCCCCAAGCCCTTTGTGATAAGCAGTTGACTTGTATTGTCAATGTCATTACAGTTCTGAACCTAGCAAAGCACCAGTAGCTCATGCCCATCACCCTAGCTCAGGAGGCTGAGTTCTGAGCATCACAGGTGAAGCCAGCCAGGGCAGGAATGTCTATGACACTTTGACTTCCACTTCTGCAAGATCAGATATTCAACAGCTTCTTAGATTTCCTTTGGTAATGAGAAGTTATTTGCCCCTAAATGTTCTTAGATTTCTCGAGCTATAGAAGCAGGATAAAATACATCATTGACCCATCCTGGGTTTAAATGAAGTTCTCAGGATCCAACCTGTAGCCCTGTTAGCATGATGACCTCCAGTGTAACACTGTATTTGAGGAACAGAAAACAGTTTCAAAAGGCAGGCTAGGTGAAGAAACCTACTCCTGCTGGACTGGGAGGCAGAATGAACACACTCAACAGGGAAGTAAGCTGCAAAACCACTTCATTCATTCCTGGCACAGCCAGCAATGGGAAGAAACCTGAAACATTTGTTAGAGTTACACCAGGATCAGGCTTTTATCAGCCTCTTCAAACAAAGACTAATTAACCTTCCTCCCTCAGGTGAAGGGAGCCTCAGGTTATCTTTAGTTTAACAATCAAGAGCCAGTTTAGAGGGGGATAAGGGAGGAACAGAGTAGAAAACCTTGCTCACTGGTTTTAGGGAGTGGGTTTTTGACTCTCCATCTGTCAGATTTAAAGGCCCTTCTTCTACCTCTGCCAGTGCTTTTTCCTTCCTTCATTTTCCACATCATTAATGCAAATCCCCAGTCCAAGGAGAGAGGTAGGGCTGTTTCTTTTATGTCGCTGAACACCTGAGTTAGAACCTGGCTCTGCCTTCTTGGCTTTGGAGCCCTCGGCTTCCTGAGAAGTGGGACAGACACAGTCTTCCTGCTCTGTGGTTGTGTGAAGGCAATGCTGGTGGCATGGCACACTGCAGAAGTCCTCATCACTGGAATGTATTCCCTTCATTACTCCTGACATCCAAGAGCAGGTTCATCTATCTATCTATCTATCTATCTATCTGTCTATCTATCTATCTGTCTATCTATCTATCTATCTATCTATCTATCTATCTATCTATCTATCTATCTATCTATCTATCTATCTATCTATCTATCTATCTATCTATCTATCTATCTATCTATCTATCTATCTATCTATCTATCTATCTATCCATCCATCCATCTATCTACTTAGGTATCTACATACCTACCTAGCTATCTCTTTGCCAGTTCTTGGGTTGAACTCAAGGCCTGGGCACTGTCTCTAGCATTCTATTACTTGAGCCACAACATGCTACTGAGGAATCAAACCCAGGGATTCTTGCATCTTAGGCAAGCACTCTCTCAGTAATCCACATTCCCAGGCCCCTATCTTTTTCTTAGTGGTAATTTTTACATAATTATGCTACCAGCTGACATCTCCAAGTTTAATTTTCTGAATACAGGTTATTTCTACATAACATAACCTTCTCTTCCCCTACCTGATTTTGGACTCTACTGGCCTTCACCTCATAATAAAATGTAAATAAAGGCTACTGTGAGCTTAGGTGGGCATCATATAAGGTCACATGCCTGGAACCCTGGAAGAGAAAAGCCATGGGCCAGAAATGAAGAGAATGATGCAGTATGCACAAGAGCATATCTGAAAAATAAATCTGTAAATAAAAGCAGAAGCATTTCATACGGTCTGTTTGCACTCAGGAGGTAATATACACACATTAGTAGTTAGGGCTCTCATTTTTTTGGCCTTCTCTTTTTGAAATTTTTTGTGGTCATTCCAGGGTTTATACTCAAGGCCGGATGCATTCAGCAGTTTTGCTCAAGGCTGAGGCTCTACCACTGCCACAACTCCACTTACAGCAATCTGGTCGTTAATTGGACATAAGCGCCTCCCAGGCTTTCCTGCCTGGTCTGGACTGTATCTACTACTTGGCTTTATCAAAGTTGTAGCTCTACCCTCTGGGCCACTGCTCCACTTCTATTTTTCTGGTGGCTTATTGGAGATAAGCCTCTCACAGTCTCTCCTGCTCAGGCTGGCTTTGGATTGTGATCTCTTGAGGAGGCTTCAAGCGGCTTTCCTCAGGGATTCACCAAGAGCAGATTCACAGAAACTCTTAGTCTAAATCTCGAGAGCAACTAGAGTAAAACAGACACATGAAGATGCTTCTAGTGTGTTCTAGATAATTAAAGTGGGAGACAAAAAACACTCACACTAATTAGATCATTTTATAGGCAAAAGGAGCAATGCAGACAGCATGAAGATTGCTCCAGCTTTCGGTCCTCTCATCCTGAGACAATAAATTCACTGCAGCTCAATGCTAAGTTACAGAACTGGTATGTCTTGTGGACATTTGCTCCCAAATCCTGTGACACTCATTTCTCACTTTTGGCTTCCAACCTCTGACCAGAGGAGAAGATGACAAGAGAGATTCCTTCTCAGAGAAAGCATCTATAAAGAACTTTTGGTAGTTTACTTATAAATTCAAACCATTGGAATGACCTTGTGAAGAAGTCAGATTATCCAGATTAAAAAAGGAAGAAGAAAAGGAAGGCAGGTGCCAGTGGCTGCTGGCTGTAATTCCAGCTCCTAAGGAGGCTGAGATGTAGAGAATCTTAGTTTGAATCCAGCCAGCATAGGAAAGTCTATGACACTGTTATTTCTAAAAGATCAAATTAAAACACAGAAGTGAGGCAGTGACTCAAGGTTAATGCACGACCCTTGAACAAAGGAGCTCAGGGACAACCCCTGAAATATGACCCTTAGGGTCATATTTCAACCGCAGGACCTGCCCCCCCCCCAAAAAAAGAGCTGGTACATCATGTCTTTTGTATATATGGATGTATTCCTATAGGTGAAGCTCCAGAGTATCTATGATGATTGGCACCAAGCTAGGAAATTTGTATTCAATACAATTATTTCATAACACAGAGACTGCTTTCATGACAGTACATATTTCAGGCTTCCCTTCACTGTTCCCAGTGTAGGCTGAGGGTTTCTCTGCCTCCAAGGCCTGCTGGAAGAAGTCTCTCTCATTGTCTGCATATACAGACAAAAGGCCTCACTCCTGTACAGCTGTGTAACAAGCAATTCCATCAGGGCCACTTAGTGAGGAGGAGTGTGGGAGGACTCTGACGGTCAGGAGAAAAAGGTCTCTTTGTACCCAAAGTTATCTCTCTCCCCAGTGCTCCATGTTGACAGGAAGCCTTCATTTGTGCTACCTCCTGTGGCAGGCCAAGTTCTGTTCACTTATCCTGCCTTCATGAGACAATATAACTGGTGTTCAGATACAGTGCTCAATATAATTCAGTAGTCCTTCTGGCAGACAACTCGGGCAAGGGGCCTTATGAGATGTTTCACTGATGGCGATGATGGGCCTATGACATCTCTTCTAGGTCTGCAGAAGCTTGAGAAATCCAAGTGTATGTCAGATATCACAACGCTCCCTGTCATATGGGGTCGGTGAAGGTCATCAGGTTTTGAAATCTTTGACATCTCCTACTTGGGCCCTGGGTGGCTAGGTTTTGGGTTGAACACAGGGCCTGGTTGCTGAGCATGAGCTCAGTGCAGAATCCCAGTGCTTTACCATTTTGTGTCATAGCTTCACTTCTGGTCTGCTTGTGTGTGTGTGTGTCCATGTGTGTGCACACTTACACCAGTCCTGGAGCTTGAACTCAACACCTGAGTACTGTACCTAGTTTCTCTTGTACAAGGATAGCCCTCTCCCACTTGAGCCACAGAGATACTTCAGGCTTTTTTTTTCTAGTGATGTGGTCCTGAGAAATCATGCCCATTGTTTCATATATGAAAAGCACTCAGGCATATTCCCAGCCCTCTACTTCAGGTTTGTTAGTTAGTTTCTTTCTTTTTTGTTGTTATCGGTTGCAGGAGTTGAAGTCTAGGCCGGGTAGTGTCCCTGAGCTCTTCAGCTCAAGTCTTGTGCTTTACCACTTGAGCCACAGAGCCACTTCAAGTTTTCTGGTGGTTCATTGGAGCTAAGTGTCACAATGACTTTCCTGCCCAGGCTAGCTTTGAACCATGATCCTCAGATCTCATCCTCCTGAGTAGCTAGGATGACCAACATGAGCCTCTAGCACCCAGCTTCCACTTCAGGTTTCTTAGTGATGAATTGGAGATATAATCTCATGGGACCTTTTGTGTCAGGGATAGTTTGGAACCCAGATCCTCAGATTTCAGTTTCCTGAGTAGGCAGGATGACATACATTGGCTATAGAACCCTAGGCCATGGCATTCTGCTGCAAGGGGCTCCTTGGCTCCACATGGTGGAGTCCTAGCCATGAGCCCAAGAGGTAAGGGTCAGTGCCTAGGCCCCGAGTTCAAGATTCATGACTGAGGAAAAACAAAACAAAAAAATTGTCTGCAGGAGACAACTCACCCACTCTTTAGTAATACATAATTTCGTCCCTGCCATCGGGACATATCTGAGCCTCAATATTCTTGTCTGCATAATCATCTCATTTCAAAGAGACTCACTTACTTCCTGTTATGGCTGGGTTTTATAGCCCCCGAGCAGCTTGGATGATGCATGTAAGCCAGCAGCCTCTGGTTCCATGTAGCTGGGTTGCAGCGGCTTACATCTGGCTAAGTCAGGTTAAGTGGCAGTTGTCAGCGCCAGACTCCTAGCTTGCTTTGTGATGAGTTGTTTGAAGTCCTGCCCTTCTGTAGTTGCAGTTAGAACATTCGACCTTTTTTTGCGGCAGTCCTGGGCCTTGAGTAAGGGCTTAGACACTGTCCTTAAGCGTTTGTGCTCCAGGATAATGCTCAATTGATTGAAAGACAGTAGAACTTCTGGGTTTTCTGTTTATATGGCACTGAGGAATCTAACCCAGGGCTTCATGCTTACTAGGTGAGCACTCAACCACCGAGCCCCAGGAGGTATAGAAATTGCATATGAAGAGAGATGTCTGTATATTATTAATTTATAGATAATTACTACCATTTAATACGTATTAAGTTATGTCTCCTTAATGATTTGCCTCTGTAGAACAACTAATAAAACATTAATTAATAATTACTTAATATCCTGTTATTGTTTATAATATATGTATATACATCCATACATATAATTACATATTTTATAGAATGAGACAGATGTTTATATATAATTAAATTTTGCATCATGTGTTAAAACCAATTATTAGGTATTTAATTATGTCTGCATGTAATTTTTATTCTGTTAATACTTAATAAAATAGTAATTTTACTTAATTCACATTCTATAACTATTGTGTCTAATTTTATCCCAGAATGATTCACTACTAATTCAATGTGTTTTCATTTATTGTAGTGACAATCCTTCCGCCTATGACATTTCTTACCTTTATGACATTCTCTTACATAGCATATAGATGTGCATCCAAATTATACATCCTACCTGACACTGAGCACTTTAAAAGAAAAGTAAAACATGTGTCACGCTCGGCTTCTTACTCCAAGATTACATTTTTGGCAGTGCTGGGATCTAAACTCGGGGCCTAGAAGGCTCAATTCATGAATTAGTGACTGCCAGCACAGCAGCCTCTAGCCATATTGCACTTAGTGTACTTATTCATTTTATTTTTATTCATTTATTTACCATTATTTTATTGAGTGTTATTACACATGGAATATTTACTACAATTATTGTATAGGATATAAATTTGCCTATGTATGAAACTTCACACCTGACACCCAGGCTTTTCACAGAAAAGGAAAACATGTCACCCTAGTCTTCTTACTCCACGATTCAATTTTTGTGAGTGCTGGCATTTGAACTCACGGCATACATGGATCAATTCATGAGTAGGTGAGTGTCAGCACTCCAGCATGGGGCATATGGAGCTGACAAGCAGGTCCCAGCATCTGAGATCCAGCCCCAGGTGTTGACAAAACAAGAACAGATTCACATGCTGATGGTAGTACACAAATAAATATATATCCTTAAAATGTGGCAGAGATGTCTACACATTATTCAGTTATATAGGCTACATTACTACCAATTCTTGGGTATTTATTATGCCTCCATGTAATTATTGTTGTTTTCATCCTTAGTGAATTATTAATTAAATCAACCGCGGTCTCGAAACTATTGCATCCATGTAATTAATAGTACTCGTTGAATGTGTCAAAAAGTATTCATTAAAATCCATTGGCCTCCTAATATCACTCTCTAATTTTATACTAGTATCATTCAACCTTGATATTCATAACCTTCCATCCGTATTCCTATGAATAGGAATGAGACTCTTAGGACCTCCCTCCATTGGTAGGGGTCAGGACCGGGCTTCAAACACAGGTCCTATGTTGCTGTGTTGGTCTATGGCTTCCCTGGCAGCCTTCCAGCCTTCAGCAATGCCAGGTAACAAACAGTTTTCAGCCATGTCATTCAGACCCAGTATGGACAACTTGAAAAAAAAATGTAAAACTGGCAGCCATCTTCAAGTTGCTGGGATTTTTTCTGTGTCATTTTATTTATTTATTTATTTCCTGTCAGCCTTTTGAGGCTCAGGAAACCAGGTTTGGCTGTGGATCCCATGGCTTCAAGACAGCCTAGAATGATGAAAGGTGAGGCAGCGTTGCCATGCCCTGAGTTGAAGCCCTGTGCTTGACAAAATAAAAATACATACATACAAACATACATACAAACATACATACATACATACATACATACATACATACATACATACATACATACATACATGCATGCATGCATGCATGCATACATGCATACATACATGCATGCATACATGCATACATGCATGCATATAAACATACATTTAAAATATTTAAAAAATTATTTGGCTCCTTGGCTTGGAATTCATGCCATTTTCTTCTGCCGGACTTGAGGTTTGAACTCAGGGTTTGAGTAAATCTGCAGCACTGTTGGCGAAGGGAAAGCTCACCATGCTAAAAGACAAGAAAGTCAGGCCTGTTCCCAGGGGCTGAATTCAAGCCCTAGCACCCGAAAAAATAATATTCATATACATTTTAAATACATGATTTATATTTACATACACATGTTTACTACATATTACAATTAGTGTAGTTATTCATTTTATTTTGTGTTTTATTTATTTCTTATGTATTTTAAAGAGTATGATTAAATGTATAACATTTTTTACATTCTATTACATAGGACATAGATTTGAGTATGTATTATACATCATCCTCAGACCAAGGACTTTCAGTGATAAGGAAAACAAGTGGGACAATTGGTTTCTACCACAAGGATTAAGTTTTTGGTAGTTCTGTGATTTGAACTCTGGGCCTCGAAGGCCCACTTCATGAATGGGTCAATGTTAACACACCAGTCTGATGCAAGTAAAGTTGGCAGGCAAATTTGATGACCTGAGATCAAGCCCTAGAAGTGGCTAATATATAAACAAATAGATGTGTAGATTGCAGTGTGTGTGTGTGTGTGTGTGTGTGTGTATTTACGTATGTATATACATGTATAAATAAATGTATACAGAGACAGATGAACATTTAAGTAGATTCTAGTGTATAACTCTATATGAAGTGATGTTTTATATGTTCTATTACTATAAATTATTTGGTCTAAAATTATGCCTCCATCAATTAATCACGGTAGAAAACTTACAAAGAATTAATTAAATTAATCATTGACCCATATTTATTGCATACAATCTTATTTTAGAATTATTAGCTAATTAGTAATTCAATTAGTACATGTCAAACATACTATTAGTTCCTATAGAGAGGAAAGAGTTTTCTAGGATCTTCAGACATGTGTAGGTGGCAGTCCCAGGATCAAACTAAGGGCCTAGGTGTCTGGGTTGGGCTCAGGGTTCACCGACAGACTGGGAGCCTTCGGCCATGTAACTTCACATACAATTTTCGAGCCAAATCATTAAGACCCAGGATGGTCACAGTGCAAACGAAACAAAGGTAAAATGGTTGTGCAAAACTTACTGATTTTTTCCTCCTCCATTTTTGTTGGTTTGATGCATTTTTGCCAGTGTTGGGAGTTGAACTCAGGTCCTAGGAAGCCTGGATCATATGTGGGTGTAAATGCTGCACCCCAGCCTAAGGTAATCATAAGTTAAGACACAATACAGTGCTTCCTTGTGCAAAAGTAGCTCATGGACAGTGCCTAAGCTCACAGTTCAAGCCTCAGAACCTGCCACAAAAAAAGAGCCAGTAAATCCATGTGTCTGTGTATGTATGCATGTATTTTTATCAGTGAACATCCAGAGTTGTTATGAAGAAAGGTTTGAATAGAATGATTTCATAGCACAAAGAGTGCTTTCAAGACAGTGTATGTTCCGGGACTCCCTTCACTTTTCCCAGTGTAGTCTGAGGGTTTCTGCACACCCAAGGCTGCTGGACGAAGTCTGCCTCATTGTTGTAACAAGCAGACAAAAGGCCTCACTCCTGTACAACAGTATAACAAACAATTCATCCAGGGCAATTAGTGAGGATGAGTGTGGGCAGATTCTGAAGGCCAGGAGAAAAAGGCCTCTTTGTACCCCAAGCTATCTCTCTCCCCAGTGCTCTCTTTTGACAGGAAGCCTTCATTTGTGCCACCTCCTGTGGCAGGTCAAGTTCCCTGGACTTATCCTGTCTTTGTTAGACTATGTTCCTGTGTTGAAACAAATTGCTACAATTAATTCAAGGGTCTTTCTGGCAGACAACAAGTTAGCTGAACCTAATGAAAAGATTCCTAATTGGCAAAGCTGCCTCCCTAGGTTTCCTGAAGCTTGTTAATTCTAAGCACTTGTGCAAAATCAAAACGCTTCCTGTCATCTATGGCTGGTGAAGCTCATCAGGTTTTGAAACCTTTGACCTCTCCTAGTTGGGCCATGGGTGGCTAGGTTTTGTGGTTGAACACAGGGCCATTGTGCTGACCATGAGCTCAAAGCAGAAGCTATTCGCTTTACCACCATTTGGTGTCACAGTTCCACTTTTGGTATCTGTTTTGTGTTTGTGTGTGTGTGTGTGTCTGTGTGTGTGTGCGCGCGCGTGCACGTGTGCAAACACCAGCCCTGGAGCTTGAACTCAGTACCTGAGCACTGTACCTGAGTTTATCCTGTATAAAGATAGTGCACTACCACATGAGCCACAGAGCCACTTCAGGCTTTTTTTCTAGGAATGTGGTACTGAGGATTCAAACCAAGGGTTTCATACATGCAAAACACTCTATCCCTAAGACACATTACCAGCACTCCACTTCAGGTTTCTGTCTTTTCTTGTAAGTTGGAGGAATTGAAGACTGGGACTGGGTGCTCAAGTCTAGCACTCTACCACTTGAGCTACAGTGCATCCTCAGGCTTTCTAGTGGTTCACTGGAGAAAGCATCTCAAGTAATCTCCTGCCCAGGCTGGCTTTGAACTGTGATCCTCAGCTCTCAGGTTCCTGAGTAGCTAGGATGACAGGCATGAGTCACCAGTGCCCAGGTTTCACTTCAAGTTTCTAAGTGGTGAATAGAAGATAATAGTCTCATGGGACTTTTGTGTCTGGGATAGTTTGGAACCCAGATCATCAGATTCCTGACCAGGCAGGATGACGCCTCAGCTAAAGACACCTAAACTGTGACACTTTGCTGCAAGGGGGTGCTTGGCTCCACGTGGTAGAGCACTAGCCATGAGCACAAGAGGAAAGTCAGCGCCTAGGCTCTTAGTTGAAGGTTCATGATGGAGAAAATTAAACCAAAATAATTGTCTATAGGAGACGAGTCACTAGAGTTCAGTACATACATAAATTTGGCTCTTCTTTTGGGGACATATCTGAACCTCAACTTTCTCACCAGCACAATCATCTTACTTGTTGAGCTGTAAGAAGGAACAGATGAAAGAAACCCCCCTTGAAGGACTCAGCACATAGCACCCTGTGAAGGACTCCGCACACAGCATCCCAGGAAGGACTTGTAAACTTCAAATTGAGAAATTGTAATAAAGTGGATTGAAAACTACACGTAAATATTTTCTGAGTCTACACATATAAAAGCACACAAGAAGAAGGGTCTAGTGTGGGCTAGGATGAGATTAAATAGGTTTCCTGTCATAGTTCTACCTTACCTGAGTTGCCTTGTGTTTCCCTTTGTTTCTTACTATAATAAGTCCTGGGACATTGGTTTCGTAGTTTAGCACTGTTCCAATGTCTGCAGCATTGAGTGAGGCACTCACACCTCTCATGCCTGAGACCTGAGTCTCTTGAACTTTGAAAACAACACAGGAACATCTTTCTTGTTCCTGAGCCACAGGCCAAGTGAGCTGGCTTGAGCTGTCAGTTACAGTTCCTTGGCGCTCAGAATTGCATTATGAGGGAGGTAGTGTCATCTCTCAGAGCCCAATGTTCTAAGCTGCTTTCTCACATAAGACCATCCCAAAGACAAACTGGAGGCTGAAATCTCCCCTCCCACATCACTTTATACACATATGGACATTGTTAAATCCCAACATCCTCAGCTTGGACTAGATACAGGCATTGTCTCAGCCTCAAAGAGCCCTTCCTAGGTCAGATTCAGGCCTTATTTGTCACTATTCTTCACATCCTGCACAAATCATTTTGCTTCTCAGGGCCCTATCAGCCTGCCATGTGCTTCTTGCCTGTATTCCTAGGACATTGTTAGGTTTTTGTTTCCTAATCTTCTGTTTGCTCTTGAAGCACCTGTGTGCTGTCACTTGGAAAAAAAGATAAGTACTTAGATGTGGGAAAAATCAAAAAAGTATTGAAAACAAACATTACACATATAGTCAGACATTTTTACAGTTGTACAGTCTTATAAGACAAGAGTATTTTTGATACTTTTATCATATTTTATGACAGATGGGAAGGGGAGAAGGCAAGAGGTGCTGCATTCTAGTCTCATAATTCAATGACTATTATTTTAAAATACTATATTTGAAGGAATGTAATATTTAAAGATAAAAACTGTGCTCCTGTTCTTTTTATAAGCTAGTCGTTTATAAAGCATTCCTCACTAAAGTCTTGTCATCTGTGTCCCATGAACTATCCTCCTCCTTCAAAATAATCAAGGAAAACCCTTCACAAATAAGTGGATTGTTGTCCAATCTCTGGATAAGAATTTAAGATACAACATTGCCTGTGATTTTGTGCGTGTACATGTGTACGGGAGTGTGTGTGTATGTAGGTGAAGGTGTGTCTGTGCATATGGGTGTTTTAGGACTTGAACAGGGACTATATGACAATCCTGAGCATCTTTACCTTGACTGTAGTGCTGTACCAATTGTGCCACAGTTCCAATGCAAGCTTTTCATAGTGAACAGGAGAGGAGAGACTCATAAAAATTCCTGATCAAGCTATCTGAACTAAATCTCACGTCTCAACCTCCTGATTAGGTAGAGTTATAAGTATGAGTCTCCAGAACCTGGTGATAAAGCACTGTTACTGGAGAGAGTGGGATTACATGTTTCAGTCCAGCTTCACAACACTCTATATCATGAAACAACAACAGCAAAACCCTATATCAAAATACAATAATAAGATGTAATTAGAATACAATTTAGTGATATAGTCTGCTAGCATAACTTTCAGGAAAAGTTGGTCTTAATGATTTAGCAACACAAAACTAAGCAAAATGAGATAAATTCAGTAGATTCTATGAATTTTTTTAAATTCCATCTTAATAATTTCAAAACATTATAAGGAACAAGAAAACATTCATACTTCTAAGGAGAATGTTAAAAAGATAAAAGATGGAAGATTATGAAATGGAATATTCTACACTGCAGGAATATTATTGTCATGGTGAATATATGGTGGTATTGTTATGGTGAATATATGATAATGTTCTTCAGAGGAGCAATAGATAAATATATACTTACTGCACACAGTTTAACTTGTCTATCTCTATCAACTTCCAGTCTTCTAGTGCACATTATCAATGTATTCATGTTTATGGTGTATTCCAAAAAATAACTATCAGAGGCAGGAGTTACCAAAATACATTAGCTTCAATGTTTTAGGAGATAAACGTGCTAATCATATTGGCTATTTTATATAAATTAAACATGTAATGTGTTATCATTGTATCTCTAAGTATGTAAAACACTACTTCAAAGTGAAATGAAATACAACAAGGTTTTGAAGGCATATGCCTATAAAGCTAGCTATTTGGGACATCAGTTCATGACCAGTGTAGTTTTACCTGCAATGGTCCCCAACCCCTGGCTCTGTGTGATGGGATACATCTATCATCACAGGTCCATAGGGAGCTGAGAGCAGGAGGATTTGAATTTCATGCCATACTTGGCAAGAATTTCCACATGGCTCCATCTCAACCAAAGAAGGTTCAACACTCCCCCACCTAAGTGAAAATAAAAATTAGAGAATCATAGTATAAGAAACAAACAATATTAAAACATGTCAATACAAACCATCATGAACAACACACATCTAGTGTTTGTTTCTCATACCTGTAATCCTAACTATAGCTAGGATTATATATGTGAGCCAGAAGAACTAAGCAGTTTATTATTTTAAAAATGACTATTTGAGTGTCTGCTTTGACTCCGAGTTCTTTGATATATTTGGAGTTGATTCTGGTGCAGGGAGATATATAAGGATATAGTTTTAGTTTTATACAAGTGATTAACCAATTTTGCCAGCACCATTAACTGAAGAGCCTGTCTTTCTTCCATTGTATTTTTTACCTCCCTTATCGAAGATTAATGACTGTGTCTATAATTTCATTTCTGGGATATTAATTCTATTCCATTAGTCCTAAAATCTGTTCTTGTGCCAGAACCAAGCTCTTTTGATTACTATGGCTTTGTAGTAGAGATTGAAATTTGGTATTGATATTCCTCCAGCACCATTCTTTCTATTAAGGATCATTTCTGCTATTCGAGGTCTTTTATTGTTCCATATGAATTTTTGGACTGCTTGTTCTATTTTCTTGAAGAATGAGGTTGGAATATGGATATCCCATTGAAATTGTAGATACCCTTGGGAAATATTGACATTTTCGTGATGTTGATCCTTACAATACAGGAGCACGGGAGGTTTTTCCACTTTCTAAGTTCTGTGTTGATTTCCTTTTTCAGTTGTAAAACTTTCATCCTAGACGTCCTTCACTTCTTTGGTTAAGTAAATTCCTAGGTATTTAATTTTGTGGGGCTATTACAAATGGAGTTGCTTTAATGATTTCAGCCACACTTTTCTCATTGTTGGCATACAGAAAAGCCATTGCTTTTTGAGGGTTAATTTTATACCCTGCCACTTTGCCAAAGATTTGAATCAGCTGAGTAATTTGTGAGTGGAGTCCGTGAATAGGAGAAACCTAGGTCTCCTTGGCACAAGCAGAAATTTTCTTAATAGAAACTCAGAAACACAACCATTCAAAGAAAGGTTGGACAAATGGGATTGCATGAAATTGCAGAGATTCTGCATGGCAAAGGGCATATGTAGCAAGATCAATAGAAAGCCCACTACTGGGAGATCTTCACTAGCCATACAACGGACAATGGTCTCATATCTAAAATATACTTGGAACTCAAAAAATTAAATCCCCCAACAAGTTCTCAAAGAAACAACTTCCCAATGAATAAGTAGGCTAAGACTTAAAGATAAACTTCTCTGAAGAGGAAAAAAGGATGGCCAATAGACACATGAAGAAATGCTCAACCTCCCTAGCCATCAAAGAAATTCAAATCAAAACAACACTGATACATCCTCCTCACCCCAGTTAGAATGGCTATAATCAAGAGCTCTAATAACAACAGATGCTGGAGTGGATGTGGACAGAAGGGAACCTTACTGCACTGTTGGTGGGAGTGTAAACTTGTTCAACCACTTTGGAAAGTAATATGGAGGTTCCTCAAAAGACTCCACATAGAGCTCCCCTATGACTCAACAATCCCACTTATGGGCATTTATCCAAATTTTTACAAACAAGACCACACTAAAACTACCAGCACAGCTATGTTTATTGCAGTATTATTTACTATAGCTAAGATATAGAACCAACCCAGATGCCCCTTAAAAGATGAATGGATCCAGAGAATGTTGTATATATACACAATGGAATTCTATGCCTCCATCAGAAAGAATGACATTGCCCCATTTTTTAGGAAATATAAAGACTTGGAAAAAATCATATTAAGTGAAGTAAGCCAAGCTAAAGAAACATAGGTCCCAGGGTTTCCCTTATTTGCAATATCTAGTATATGTATGAGTCAAGCAGAAAAGGTCAGATAAGGTGATGCTAGGAAAATGAGCCCTAAGTTATGTATTCAAATGTTTTTTTTTCCTTTCATGCATTCGTTTGTAACACATTTATAAGATTATTTCTTTATTGCTTTGTATGTCCCTCCCCCACAGTATAACCCCTGCTTTCACTATATTTGATGTCGGTATAATTTGTGGAGGGGAAGAGGAAAAACAAGTCATTTAAATAAGAAAATCTATTCCCTATTTTAAAACATATATCAATTTAGTGGATGTTAGTGTTATCAGTATAAATTATGCATGCATAATATATGTAATGCATTATATTACATAACATATAAATGATATATTTATAATGTATGTATAATTACTGATATTCTATAAATACTATATTTTTAAAACTGGTTTTAGTATTATATTGTGAAGGATACAAAGAATGACAACTTTATTTGAATAAATATATTTGTATGCTTTAGTCACATTATTTTTTTCTGTGTCAGTACTGAGGCTTGAACTATGGTCTGGGTGTTGTCCCTGAGCCATTTAACTCAAACTGGCTTCATATAGCTATATGTAGATTTCAGCCCCTAAGAAGCTGGGATTACAATCATGAGTCATATTATGTTTTTTTTTTAATTCCATCCTTGGCATGTTCTTACATAATTATTTTTGAATGTTCAATTATATTATGATATTTCATTTCTAAACCAATTCAGAATAAATAACTACTTATTGGGTAAAACTATTTGTTGCAATAGAAATTGTTAGGACCCTACTTTACTATCAATTTTCAAAGATATTGCTAGTTTAATACCTGGACAGACGAGTAGAAAAATTAAATTAAGTGTTCATAATAAATGTACTATATTATATTACATAACATGTAAATGATATATTTATAATATATGCATAATTAAGGATATTCTATAATTACTATAAACATATATGTATAATACTGGTTTTAATATTATACTGTGAAGGATACAAGGAAAGAAAACATCCCTATCTTAACTGTCTCATTTTCAACGGTAGACAAACTATGATATAAAAATATATCTTCAAGAAAGCACACCTCTGAAATCACGTGTTCATCTTCATCGCTATGAACATCTTCTAAGATTGGCTACACTTATCCACTAGCGTCAGTTTACAATCACAAACACTTTGTGATACTTTCTGGATAAAGTTGCTTGTCCTCATTCTCATGAACCTTTCAGTAACTTCAGTGCAGAACATTTTCTCCTGCTTAGCCTGTAGATGATATCATCCTTTGTTATTTCCCATCAAAGAAATTGTGGCTAGCAGGCTTGAGTATTGGTATATTCAGAAGTTCTTTGGTTGTGAATTTTTCCTTTCCTTTCTTGGCAAGTGAGCTGGAATAATGAAAAACATTTAAGGCAATGTGTTTTACTGTAAATTAAAACATACTGATTTGAAAATATACAAATATTCATTCTTTAAATTTATTTTTAATTCAAACATAATAGGGATGGTTTTAGTGTTGCATGCCTTTAAATCTAGCTATTTAGATGGCTGAAAACAGAGGATCATAGTTTCAAGCTAGAATAGGTTAATAGACCATGAGTCACTTATCTTCAACTAAGAACCAAAAAGCTAAAAGTGGAGCTGTGGTTCAAATAGAAGACTGCAAGCCTGAACAAAAAGAAGAGAAAAAGAACCTAGGCCCTAAATTTAAGTCATAGTACTAGCACACATATACCATATAGATATATGGTTCCTAATATATTTGAAACCCGGTCATAGATTAAATATGAAGTGTGAAAAAGTATGTAAGTCTGAAATGACTCCGAGGTATTTTCACAAGACAACTGGAATAGTTATCACTTAATCAAATAGTAATGAGGGATTAGTTTGTAGATAAAGATCAAAGCTCACTTTGGAAACTGTTGAGTTTGTTAAAATCAGTAGCTAGGAGTTGTCAGTAAACAGGATGCTATTAAGCACTGTAATTAAAGAAAGAACAAAGCTGGAGAAAAAACAGAAATAACTACATGTACTCAGTGGTAACAACCATGATAAGGAATATTATAGAACTAAGATAGAAGTAATCCCTGTGATACAATATGTAAAACATGACAAATGAAGAAAAACAGTAATAAGTATGCAATGCAGACTTATATGGTAGGTATTTTTAATGTTTAAGGCCTATGAAGTGATTGTGTGATGACCTAAAATTTAAGAAATTGGTAAGGTCAACTATCCCTTGTGCCAACCATAGCTGATAGTTTAAGTAAAACGGGGCCACAATAGTGTGTCTTGATTTACCAAAGTGAAAACAGGCCAATATTTGGAAAACCAATTTTTGGATATGTGGTTGGAGTGACAATTACTGCAGTTTGTTCAAGTATCAGTAGAAGGGTACAGTTTCAGCACAATGATAGAAATCTTTCAGGGATCTGGTAGATTTCCCTCGGTCTTCAATTTTCCTTTTTTTTCTGAGTACCAAAATATCATTACTGGAAGCCAGTCCCAAATTTTGCCTTTGGCAATTTATCAGATATTCAGTCTATCACATGTCCAAATAATAGAGAATGGGAACAGGTCTACATTGAGCACTCACAGGAGACAGACTCTGGAAGTTCTCAGGAAGAGCCTTCTGCAATCATGGGTTGGATAGAGCTGATTATATACAAAATAGACATCATAGATTGAAAGTATTCTGCTAAATTGACACTTGAGATATTGGATGTTTTAACTGCATTGTATTGATTTTTATGAATCAATTAATTAGATACTTTATACCATGTGATATTTACTAGACAATGAATTGCATGCTTATTGCATTTCCTTTGTATAACATATACTATGTTTTGAAATTTGGTAAAAAAAAAAAAAAAGATTAGTCTTTTTATTTTTTTTAATAAGGATTACTCCTAGTTCTCAAGAATGGGGAAATGCCCTGGAACATTGTAACTTCAAGTCTTATGATGCCATGTGTCATATCCTATTTTCCTTGTACAGACTTGGTAATAAATTATATGTAATTTATTTTTTCTTTTTATTTATTTTCTATTGCAGCACCTTGATATGTGTATTTAAAACCGTAGTTTTCTTCAAGTATTTCATCTTACACTCAAGTTTTTTTTCTTCGAAACTTTCTAATAAATATGTAATCTATTCAATTTTGAAAAGTACTGCTGTACCTCCCACTTATTTGTGGCATTTCTGAAACCCTGTGTGTCAGGGTGGATACCTTTGCCTGTAACAAGTATTGTTGAATACATAACATTTGGCTACTTAGAGAACAAAGGATGTGAAGCTACACTTGCCAGATAAAGATCTTCCAGGACAATTCAAGGGCAACTCATGTACTCTCTATGTAGGTGAATAGGGAGCATAGAAAAGAAATTCTTACACTTGAAAATGATTGAGTGTGTGTGCACATAGGTGTTCACTTATTTATCTGTTGCTAGAGTTTTACACTTTCACAGTTTCCAAAATCCAGAGAACCACATCCATGGGCATTGCTTTCCTATGTTGCTCTTTGGGTAATAAGAATGAACCGTGGTATTGTCCTGTGGTAGAGAAATTACTCAGAGATTCAAGTTTTTTTCTTTCAATATGTTGCTTGTTCCTACCTCTAAAATTAGGAAGTCTGTTAATACATAATATATTTTAAATTATTACATATTTAATACATAACACAATATATAATATATTATATATAATATTCTGACAGTATTATATATTCATAAGGTTAAATATGGCAAACGTATCATTGTCCATACTTTCCTAGCCATGATTAGGTTCAGTAGAGTTAGGTGCATTACATCTCCACAGGGAAAGTCTACTGAAGTTATGATGACCTTGACCTAGATAAGGAGAATTCCTGTAAAAGGAGCCTCTCCTCAATTATGAGAAAAGATAAGTTTGGAAGTTTTTTTGTTTGTTTGTTTGTTTGTTTTTATTTTGGCCGGTCAAAAGGCCTGAACTTTGGGCCTCGGTACTGCCTTTCACCTCATCAGCTCAAGGCTAGTGCTCTACCACTCAATCCATAGTACCACTTCTGGCTTTTTCTACTTATGTGGCACTGAAGAATTGAACCCAGGGCCTCATGCATACAAGGCAAGCACTCTACCACTGAGCCACCTTCCCAGCCCAAGTATGGAAGTTTTTGAGAAGAGGGATTTGGCATTTGCTTTGCATCCTTGATTATTAATGAATAGGTATTATTTTACTCCAAATTTCATTTCCTTTTACGTTCGATAAACAGTTACACATGATCATCATTCCATCGCATATCTTTTTTTTTTTTTTTTTGTCGGTCTTGGAGCTTGAAATCTGGGCCTAGGCGCTGTCCCTCAGCTCTTCAGCTCAAGGCGAGCGCTCTACCACTTGAGCTACTGTGCCACTTCCGTTTTTCTGGTGGTTTAAGGGAGATAGGAGTCTCACGGTCTCTCCTACCCGGGCTGGCTTTGAACCGCGATCCTCATATCTCAGCCTCCTTAGTAGCTAGGATTACAGGCGTGAGCCACCAGCAGCCGGCTCCATCACATATCTTTAAGTCCTTCTTTCATTTCTTTTATCATTATTATTTTGTTGTTGTAGTTTTGCTGATCCTGAAGCTTGAACTCAGGTCCTAGGCACTGTCCCTGAGCTCAAGGCTAGTACTCTGCCACTTGAGCCACAGCACAACTTTTGGGTTTTTCAGCCTTGGCTTGCTTTGAAGCATAATACTCAGATCTCAGCCTCCTGGGTAGCTAGGATTACAGGTGTGAGCCACCAGTGCCCAGCAAGTCCCTCTCTTTTAGATATTATTCTAAAAGCCTCCTGTCCAAGGTCACTCCTAAGAGAGTAAATGGATCTATACCAATAGTTCCTTCAAACTCTTATCTCCTGTTATGTCTATGGTGTGTCTTTTGCCTCGTATCCTAGACCTAATTCACTGTTCTCTTTCCAATCCATGATTCTTGGTGTGTTACTAATAATTACCTAAATTTTGTGTCTATAAACACTAAATCACTCAACTATTAATTTCATTTAAATTTTTTTCAATATGATTGTTCTTCAGTACAAATCTGAGCTTATACTCACCTCTTCCATCTACCTCTTGGCATGAGCAGAGCCTGGTCCTATTCTACCTCAAATGCAAGAGGTTATCCAAAGACTAGCCTACAGTAATCCTGCCTAGGAGTCCGGACAAGTAGTTGAGTGCCTGAAAGAAGTAATGCATTCCTGGCATGGGAAGGGGTGAGAGAGACAACAGCCTAGAGAGCAAACTGACAGTCACAACATTTAACAACTTCTCTTTTGGAGAAACTTACCTCCTGCAAATTGGCAGTGAGAAAACTCACCTAGCAAATTTTTGTATATGAAGGAAGTTGTCATGTTTCACTACACAACTCACTTGTATTCAAAGAGAGGGTCATTCTTTTGTGTCCTCCTTAGGCCCAGTCTCATTTTATCTCCATCTTAGACTTTGCTCATAGTCTGTTCCTTCCAGAAGGTCCTTGATGAAGAAAGTGTGATCTTTTGGCTTCTGACTGGCCCTGTGGGAACTGAGGCCACTTTTAGTTTTGAACCTGTTCTTTCTGACATTGGGAAAGCTCATTCTCTGAATTTTGCCTGAGGGAGTGAGTTTCTCCAATTACAAAGAGGTCAATAAATATCTGATTCCAAGACCCAAGTCGAAGTCCTTCACCAGATCCTCCAAGCTGGAGTGGATGTTAGCTCAGACTCCAGGACATCCTCATATTTCTCCAGCTCTTTCTCATGAACCAAAAGGTTACAGGAGTTCAGTTCAGAAACAAAGATAAATGAGAATAGCAGAAGAATCATTGGCAGGGGGAGGAATTAAAAACATTGGGGGAAACAAGGGCTCAGAAAATCTAGGATCACTCACATCATTTGGGAATGACATCATAAGATTAGGAAATAAAAGTAATATATTACTACCTAAATTAGTAACTCGTCTATTGTACATCACAACTGTTCTTTCAAAAGGTAGCTGTCCTAGTATTTTGATGAGGGAAATGGAGCACATTCTTTCCTAACTGAGTTCTACTGAGTATCTTCATCGATACCCCAGGTTGTTCTCACTCTCTACTTCTCTGTTACTTTCCTTTGCTGGATTCAATCAATGACACTTGAAAGTGTTATCATCTTCAGACATGTAATTACATTTTCTTCTAATCCATTTGTTATCAAATACAACAAATTATGTGGAAATATATGTCTATGGTAAATTTTCTCCATGGCATATTTATTTGATGATATTAAGTATTATTTTTATAGTTTCAACTTTAAAACTTGAGGAAAATGTTTTGTTACTATTAGCACTAACTATTTGCAATTTTTTTGTATTTTTCCATGTCTGTGTATTTGGTATTAACCTTCTAACATTGTCTTTTTCCCCAACTGTTGCCTTCTTAAAATTTCAAGTTACAAGCTATATATGATGGTCCTGCATGTGTGCAGTGATATATTTAAATTTTGATCTGATATCCACATATTATAGGATATCATCAACCTATTGTAACTGCTCTGAAAATAAATAGGGAGGTCCTCAACTGCATAGATCAACTAGATTTAACAAACATTTACCAAATATTTTGGCCAGCACCATCAGAATACACGTTTTTCTCAGAAGCACATGGGATATTTTTCAAAGTAGACCACATTTTAGGTCACAAAGCAAACTTCTCTAAATTCAGAAACATTGTACTTTACCTTGTGTTCTCTCAGACAACAAGGGAATAAAATTAGAACTCAACACCAAAAGCCACCAAAGAAAGTCCTGTAACACATGGAGGCTGAACAACACACTGTTGAATCACCAGTGGGTCATGCAAGTGATTAGAAAGGAAATTCAAATATTCATGATATTCAACAAAAATTAACACACAATTACCAGCTCCTCTGGGAAACATCAAATATAGTACTCAGTGGCAGTTTAGAGCTCTGAGTTCCTACACCAACAAATTGGAGAGATCTGAAGCCAACAATTTAATGAGACATCTGAACGTCCTAGAAAAAGAGCAAAAAGATAAATCCCAGTCCAGGAGACAGAAAGAAATAATTAAAATTACATCAGAATTAAAGGAATGAGTTTTAAAAATGATAAAAATAATCAACAAAACAAAGAGTTGGTTCTTTGAAAAAACTAACAAAACTGACAGACCCTTAGCAAATCTTATCAGAAAAAGGAGAGAACACACCCCAGTAAATAAACTCAGAGATGAGAATGGAAACTTCACCACAGAAACAACCAAGATTCAGAACATTATAAGGGAATACTTCTCAAAACTTTACGTTAATAATTTTGAAAACGTGGCAGAAATGAACCTTTTCCTGGCAGATATCGACATGCCGAAAGTCAACCACAATGAGTTAAGCCAACTTAACAGGCTCATACCAAACATTGAAATAGAAACAGCAGTAAGAGACCTTCCATCTAAGAAAAGCCCAGGACTAGATGGATTTACAGTGGAATTCTACAAGGCCTTCAAAGCAGAGGCCACACCAATAGTCCCTCCAATTCTTCAATGAAATTAAAAGAGAATGTTACCTACCTAACTCATTCTATGAAGCCATGATAACCCTCATCCCCAAACCAGGCAGGGACTCATCAAAGAAAAAGAACTATAAGCCCATTTCTTTGATGAACATTGATGCAAAAGTTCTCAACAAAATTTTGGCCAATCGATTTCAACATTTCATCCAAAAAATCATAAACTGTGATCAAACAATACTCATTTCAGGGATGGAAAGCTGGTTCAATAGAGCAAATCAATTAATATGACTTGTCACATCAACAAACATCAAGGATTAGAACCATATGATTATTTCAATAGATGCAGGAAAAGCATTTGACAAGATCCAACCAACCCTTTATGATGAAGTTTCTGGAAAAATTAGGAATTTATGGAACATTCCTCAACACAATAAAGGCTGTATATGACAAACCTACAGCAAGCATTACAATTAATGGTGAAAAACTAAAGCGATTTCCTCTTATCTCAGGAATGAGACAAGGATGTCCACTCTCCACTTCTGTTCAATTTAGCATTAGAATGCCTACCTACAGCAATAAGACAAGATGCAAACATCAAAGGGATCCATATTCGGAAAGATGAAGTAAAATTCTCCCTCTTTGTAGATGACATGATTTGCTATTTAAAGTATCCCACGGACTCCACTACCAAATTACTGAAGCTGATTCAAAATTTGGCAAAGTAGCAGGGTATAAAATAAACCCTCAATAATCAATGGCTTTTCTGTATGACAACAATGTGAATATCATGGGTGAAATCAGGAAGGCAACTCCATTCATAATAGCCCCACAACAAATAAAAATCCTAGGAATTAACTTAACCAAAAAAGTGAAAGACCTCTATGATGAAAACTTTAAAAACCTTAAAAAGGAAATCAAAAGAGAACTTCGGAAGCAGAAAAACCTCCCATGCTCCTGGATTGGAAGGATCAACATCGTGAAAATGGCAATACTTCCCAAAGCTATCTACAAATTCAATGTGATACATATCAGTATTCCAACCTTATTCGTCAAGGAAATAGAAGAGGCAATCCAAAAATTCATATAGAACAATAAAAAACCCAAATAGCAAAAACAATCCTTAACAGAAAGAACAGTGCTGGAGGAATATCAAAACCAAATTTCAAACTACACTACAAAGCCATAGTAATCAAAACAGCCTGCTACTGGCACAAGAACAGACCTCAGGACCAATGGAATAGAATTGAAAACCCAGAAATGAACCCACACCTAATCTTCGATGAGGGAGCTAAAAAATAGAATGGAAGAAAGACAGCCTCTTCTGTAAAGGGTGCTGGTTAAATTGGTTGATCACTTGTAGAAAACTAAAGCTAGAGCCTTATATAGCATCCTGAACAAGAATCAACACCAAATGTATCAAAGAACTCAGAGTCAAAGCAGACACCCTGAAAACAGTACAGAATGGAATACAAGATACCCTAGGTCTCCTTGGCACAGGCAGAAATTTTCTTAATAGAAACCCAGAAACACAACAAATCAAAGAAAGCTTGGACAAACGGGATTGCATGAAATCACAGAGCTTCTGCTGGCAAAGGACATAGCTATCCAGATCAATAGAAATCCCAAGGATTTGGAGAAGATCTTCACTAGCCATACAATGGACAAGGGTCTCACATCTAAAATATACCTGAAACTCAAATAATTAAAATGCCCAAATACAAACCCTCAAAGAAACAACTGCCCAATGAATAAGTGAGCTAAAGACTTAAAGAGAAACTTCTCTGAAGAGGAAAGAAGGGTGGCCAATAGACACATGAAGAAATGCACAACCTCCATAGCCTTAAAAGTAATGCAAATCAAAACACCATTGAGATACCACCTCATTCCATTTAGAATGTTTATATTCAAGAATTGTAATAAAAACAGATGCTGGAAGAGATGTGGACAAAAAGCAACCTTACTGCATTGTTGGTGGGAGTGTAAACTTGTTCAACCACTTTGGAAGGTAGTATGGAGGTTCCTCAAAAGACTCCACTTACAGCTCCCCTATGACCCGGCAATCCCACTTTTGTGCATTTACCCAAATGATCACAAACAAAGCTGTCAGCACAACTATGTTTATTGCAGCATTATTTACTACAGCTAAGATGTGGAACCAACCCAGATACCCCTCAGCAAATGAATGGATCAATAAAATGTGGTCTATATACACAATGGAATTCTATGCCTCCATCAGAAAAGATGGCATTGGTCCATTTGTTATGAAATGGAATGACTTGGAAAAAATTATATTAAGTGAAGTAAACCAGGCCCAAAGAAACGTAGGTCCCATGGTTTCCCTTATTTGCAATAACTAATATATGTCTGAGACAAGCAGAAACTGTCAGATAAGTTGATGTTAGGAGAAATTAACTCCAAGATAAGGACTCAAATGTATTTTTTTCTTGTGATTGTTTTTAACATATGTATAAGGTGATTTCTTTGTTTCTTTGTATGTCCTTCCCCCACGGTAAGGCCTTGATTTCACTGTATTTGATGTTTGTATAATTTCTGGAGGGGAGGGAAAAAACATATTGTTTAAATAGGGATACAGGTGGACCCATTCCAGCAATGAGATGTACAAGACTTTATGTCGAAAAACAAAATGTACAACTTTGGCTGGGAGGTGGTGTGGGGGAAGATGGGAAGGGATGGAAACAAACGAGGAGGCAACAACGCTTGATAAGAAATGAACTCATTACATTGCCCATGTAATTGTAACCCCTCTGAAAGGTACGTTCACAATTTTTTAAAAAAGAGGCAAAAAATTACCTCTATGGTTTCTTGTGAAAAGACAGAAGAATACAATCAGTTTCTGAAGGAAATTGACCCATAACTCTAGTATTGTCAGTTTCATAAATGATGTAAGAAGACAAGAACAAATTTCAACTCAAAGTGTATGATATAAAATTTACTTTGTCTCCTGTAAACAACCTTTCAATTCTATCTATGTCTTCTTCCCAAAGTGATTGTTATTTTATTCTAATCATAGTTTTAAATTAACTTTAAGTAGCTGTATAGAAATTGCTGTTTGACAAAGCAGTTTATGTATAGTATTTAGTGTGGTTTTTTTCTTTACTTTTTTCTTTCCTGGGGTTTGAAATCTGGGTCTGGGCGCTGTCCCTGAGCTCCTTTGGATGAACGCTAGAACTCTTTCACTTGAGGCACAGCAGCACTTTCAGATTTTTCTGAGATTTAATTGGAGATAAGAATCTCATGGACTTTCCTGCCAGGGCTGGCTTCAAAACTCATTCCTCAGCCTCCTGAGCATCTAGGATAACAGGCGTGAGCCTCTAGTGCCAGGCTTAATAAAATGCATCATGTTTATTTTTGGCTAGTCCTGGGAGTTGAACTCAGGGTCTTGGCAATGTTCTTGAGCTTCTTTTCCTCATGCTAGCACTCTATGACTTGTCATAGTGCCAATTACAGATTATTTTGTTTATGTAGTACTGAGGAATCAAACCCAGGGCTTCACACATGCAAGGCAAACATTGCATGATCTAGAAGTCAGAGAAAAAAAAATGTGTTACCAGGATGAAACAGGTTTGGGATGGGACAAAGAGAAGTAGTGGGTTTAATTATAAAAAGGAAGCATGAGACAGACTCATTTTTGGTAAAGAAATGTGTCTGTAAATATGGTATATTCATATAGAGTTGATAAAATTATGTTAGACTTAATATGTGTGCAAAATAATTAAAACTAATGAAGTCTGCATAAAGTACTTGTGAAATATTAATGTCCTACTTGTGATGTCATGCTATAAATATTTAAAGAAACCAGGAAAATTATTCCAGGGATATTTCTGTGTTCTTCTTATAACTTCATAAAGATCCATACTAACCTCAATAGAGTTTAATGATAACTAGAAAACAGAAGTCAATATGGAATGTTTACATTGAAAAATAGTCTGAGTCCAAGCTTGAGCTGAAATATACCCTGCTAATTAGAAGGAAGAGATTTAGAAGACATATCAGGGCCAGTTTTGACAAAAAATAGTGAGAAATTACAAAACCAAAGTAAGTTAGATATAGTGTAATTTCCCTGTTATCTCACGTTTGTGGAAGTCATAGGGAATAGATCATTGCTCACGAGAGGCTTGGCCAGAAAAATAATCTAATGTGGTTAAAGTCTTAGCAACTTCAAGCACCAGTAGTTCCAAAGGAAAAAAAGAAAAAGAAGAAAACAGAAAAGGAAAGGAAAGGACAGAAAAGGAAAATATTTCCATTTCATTCTTAGTTTTATGTCAATGGGTACAAGAATTGAAAATATTTTGTTTAGTTTTTGAGGATTCAGGCCTCTCTATTATGAAAGTATTTATTTCAAGTAACTATTGTATTACTACTACTTATGAAATTATTATTAGGCCTTCTTGGAGATTTAACCCATGGCTTTGTAGATATTAGTCTGTTTCTACAACTGAACTGTACCCCAGCTCTCTTGTAAAGTTTAGAAATTGTTTATGAATTTTTGAATAGTATTCTACTTTTCATCTTATCTTTTCTCTCCCACCTTTTCCACTGTGTATTTTAGTTTGTGTTGAAAACTTTCCTCAATTTTATCTTCTAAACTTAGAATGTTGCTGTTGAATTTATAAAGAAGTCGGTTGTTTCTATGACATCTTTTAAAATTATATGCAGATATATGTTCTTCACATGTATGATTGATTATTAAAGTTCATTGCAATAATCAACATTTTATATGGTCACATGCACATACATATTGAGCCATTGTGATCCACTCCTAAGAATAGCTTCCCATCTCCTTGCCATGTGAATGCTTAGAGTGCAGTTAGTTAATCATGTCCAAGAGGAATTATTTGTTGTATACTATCTATTGGATTAACTTGTAGATTTATGCACATAGTTTAGTTATTTCAAATGAGGAAAACTTTGCAGCATGTATTTAATTGGATCTGGCTTATTTCACTTAATATCGTTTTCCAGTCTTTCCATTTCCTTAGGAATGGGTAATGCCATCTTTCCAAAGGAAGCACAGAATTTCATCAATACAACAGAATTGAAGGCCCAGAAATGAAGCCACTCCTATAGGCACATAATCTTTGATAAGTAAGTCAGAAACCCAGGATGGAACAAAGACAGCCTCTTCAAAAAATTGTGCTGAGGGGCTGGGAATGTAGCTCAGTGGTAGAGCGCTTGCCTTGCATACCTGAGGCCCTGGGTTCGATTCTTCAGCACCACATAAGCAAAAAGAAAAAAGCCAGAAGTGGGGCTGTGGCTCAAGTGGTAGAGCGCTAGCCTTGATCTGAAGAGCTGAGGGATAGCGCCCAAGTCGAGAGTTCAGGCCCCACGACTAGACCCCCAAAAAAATTGTGCTGAAAGAATCGTCTGTACACAGAAAACTTTAGTTAGATCCTTATATATTCCCCTGCACCAGAATTGATCCCAAATGGATCGAAGACCTCAATGTAAGTCCGGATAACTTGAGAATATTACAGGAAAGGTTAGGGGAAACACGAGGGCCCCTTGTCACAGGTCAAAACTTGCAAAGTAATTTTGGATAAATGAGATTACATCAAACCAAATCAATCATTTGTCAGACTCAATAGCCATGAAGAAAAAAGAGATAGTGTAGCACAGATTTATTAGAAAGCAAACCTACAGATGAGAGCCTCAGCCAATGCTAAACCCTTACTCCCTTATCTACCTAGGTTATTTGTAATCTGTTTACATGAATATAAGTGTTTTCTTGTGGAGAATAGGAAGACAATGCTAAAATATTGATAGCATGTGAAATGAGCTGTAGCTGACAAAACGGAGGGATTTAGGCAGGGGGTCTAGTTCAAAGCCTTGGCTTGGTGCCAGCTAAGTAAGGTATAGCTGCACAAAGGAAGAGGGATAAAATAGGAGTGGTTATAAACAAAAGCACTGGTCTGAAGCCTCAAAATAAGGACCCCAGTCTGTGTGGACCAGTTGCTAACGAGGTTTTTTTTAAAAAAAATTAACAAGCACTATTTTAGATTTTTGCAGAGTGGGATAGTGCATAGTCACAGGCAATGTCTGCACTGTCAGGTAGTCCAGTCTGCTCTTTCACATGTTACCCAATAGCCAAGTTTCAACACAAATGACTACAATGAGATTGTATAAATCATACTGTGACTTTTCCCTCTCATGAATCAAAATTCTGTCAAATGATTTCTGTCTGCAAGATGTTTGCACATTTCTCATGATCTTTCCTATTTTGTCTTCATTATTGATGCTCATACTACTTTTTTGTTGTTGTCTTGTGTGTACGTGCCATTTTTAGGGCTTGAACTCAATGTTTAATGGTCTCCTTCATATTTTTTGCTCATGGATGATGACACTCTATTCCTTGAGCCACATTCTCACATTCTGCTTCTTGTTGGATAATTGGACATATTTTTTTCACATTTTTGTCTGTTTGCACTGACATTGAACTAAAATATTCAGGTCTTAACCTGCTGAGTTTCTAGGATTCTACACACGAACAGCTAACACCAAGCTTTGCTATATTGTTATTTTAATTATGTGTTAGAAGAAAGTGGAAGTATATTTGTGTTAAGTGTGCAATTTTCAAATACAAGTTTGAATCAACTTGATATAATGTAACTTATCAATTTTAACAGTGAAATATATGAATGTTACACATCCTCAAAGAAATATAATTGTAAACAAAAGGCATAATTGTTTTCTTAGAACAAGTAATGGAACCATGAATTTCATTCATATTATAATTCATGTTTTATATAACTTTAATTAGCACCCTTCCATGACTAGGTTCAATTCCTCTGTACCACAGAAAAAGAAAAAGCCAAAAGTGACACTGTGACTTAAGTGATAGAGTGCTAGCCTTGAGCAAAACAAGCTCAGGAACATGCCCAGAACTTGAGTTCAAGCCCCAAGATTGGCAAAAAAAAAAAAAAAAGTGAGCCTGATGAGACGTATTCTTCTGGGAATCAGAGGAGGGCCGAGTTTATAGGTAAGAGGTAGGGTAGAGGGTAGGTGATGGTGGTTAACCTCTGTAAGCTACTCAGGAGGCTGAGATCTGAGGATCCCAATTGCAAGCAGGAAAGTATATATGAGACACTTTTCTCTAATTAAACACACAAAAAGCCAGAAGTAGAGCTGTGGTTTAAGTACTAGAGTGCTAGCCTTGAGCACAAAAGCTCAGGGATCAGGGACTGGGAAGGTGGCTCAGTGGTAGAGCTCTTGCCTTGCATGCCTGAGGCCCTGGGTTCGATTCCTCAGCACCACATAAGAAAAAAGAAAAAAAGCCGGAAGTGGCGCTGTGACTCAAATGGTAGAGTGCTAGCCATGAGCTGAAGAGCTGAGGGACAGCACCCAGGCCTAGAGTTCAGGCCCCACAACTGGACCCCCCCCCAAAAAAAAGCTCAGGGATCAGATACCATCCAGGCCATGAAATCAAACCCCACAAGCATGCACATGCACACACACACACACACACACACACACACACACACACACACACACACACAAGATAGAGCATTTGCCAGTCAGCCTGCACAAGTTCCATCTCTAGCAACTCAATACTAAAAATAAAAAGAGGGAGAAGGGAAGGAAAGACTTGCTCCAGGAGGTGATATAAGCAGTGCCATAATTCCACAGGAGTTCTAATGTGTGGATTCAGGACAGAGGGCCTCAGGAAGAAGGTACAGCATGGGCAAAGGTCCTGAGGTGTGGTGTAGAGCAGATGGTATGGGTGGAATGAAGGTTCTATGGCTTCAGGCAAGTATGGCAGGACATTCAAGGCTGAGTCACAGGTAGGGCAGAGGGTGGGGTCCCAGAATGGGGCCCGGAGTGAAGATTAGCTCAGATTTTAACAGGGACCCCATCCATTTCCTGTGGCTGGGAGCTTATTTTTAACAGCTCCTGACACTCAGACCTCCTTTGCACCTTGGATTCAGGGCAAATGCAGGGAATAATGCTTGCTTAAGAAAAGCTTCTAGACCAATGCCACCAGTGGCTCAACCCCTGTAAATCTTAGCTACTCAGGAGACTGAAATAGATATCTTGTGTCAAGCCAGCTCAGGGGAGGAAAGTTAGTGAGACTCTTCTTGCCGATGAACTACCAAAAGCCAGAAATGGAGCTGTGGCTCAAGTGGTAAAGTGCTAACCTTGAGTGAAAAAGTTAAGAGACCAGTGCCCAGACCCTGCGTTCAAGCCCCAGTACTGGCACAGAAAAATAAAGAAAAGCTTTCAGGAGCTCCTAGCCCACTTTGGTGAAAGGCCATATCAGCTGGACACTGGTGGCTCACACCTGTCCTCCTAGTCCTCAGAATTCTGGGATGTGAGGACCACGGTTCAAAGCCAGCCCAAGCAGGAAAGTCCGGGAGACTCTGATCTCCAAGGAACCTCCATAAAACCGGAAGTGGCTCTGTAGCTCAAGTGGTAAGCTGAAGAGTTTGGGGACAGTGCCCAGGCCCAGAGTTCAAGCCCCATGACCAACCCCTGGCCTGCTTGTACCTCTCTCTGTGGCTCTAGGCCCACTTTCCAGTGGGCCCCTAAGGGTCTCCCAATTCTAGGTGCCCTACAAGTCTTGAGAGCAGCCTGTTTGGAGGCCATTCCCTACAAAGCAAGACACAGTACCAGAGAAGGGTGGAGCCTTGGGACATGGAGATAATCAGAATGGCATCTGTCATGGATGTAATGTGGATCTGAACAGTAAATTGAAGTCTCAGACCACAGTTCTGAGCCAGGAGGGGTATAAGCTGCAAGATGTCACACCAGGTAATGCCCACTCATGCGGGTATCACAAGAGTGTGAATTTGTCAGGCACACCTTGGGCAGGTGTTGAGTTGGGCTCATGAAAGACTTGTAGTCTCAGGAATCCACAGCCGGCTGGCTGATGCTTGTAGCAGTCGCTGTCCCTGGAGTCCCAGGGCTCAGAGGCCTCCTTTCCTCACCAGTGCTCAGGGGCACATGAAAGTCTGCAATCGTGGGCCGACTACAAATGAGCATCCATTTGGTCCTGTGGCCCAGTGCACAGATGGAGGGACAGGTTCCATGGAACTTACTGCTATGGCCCAGACCCCTCAGCCCAAGAAGGATTTAGGGAGAAACCATTTGATATGCCTGTAGAGTTTACTGTGACAATGCCTCAGGACTGCCCCCAGTTCTAGCTCAGCTCATCATTACCACCTTCCTGTGTATGTGTTGTGTGTGTGTGTGTGTGTGTGTGTGTTTGTGTGTGTGTGTGTGTGTGTGTGAATGTGTGTCTGCGTGTCTGTGTGTCTGTGTGTGTCTGTGTGTGCACACATAAGCACCTTGGTACTAGGGTTTGACCTCAGGGCCTGGGCTCTGTCCCTCACTTTTTTCATTCAGGAATAGCACTCTACCACTTAAGCCACAAATTTTCTTCCAGGTTTTGGGTGGTTATTTGCAGAAGAGAGTCTCACAGACTTTTCTATCTAGGCTGCCTCTGAATGGCACTCCTCAGGTCTCAGACTCCTGAAGAGCTAGGAGTATGAGAGCATGAGCTATTAGTATCTGGGCACACTTCCTTTCTTGGCTAAAACATACTACCTCTCTCCCAGCTGAGCACCCATCTACAGCTACCCCTCTTACCCCAGGCTTCAGATGAAACATAACCTCCTCCCCTGAGGAAAAAGAATGGGATTAGGTTTGAGTTATATGTTCTTCACACAGTCAGAGGCTGGTGGAAGCTGATGTGGAGGTCAGAGATCTAGGCCAGGGCAAGTAGACAGCTGTTAGAACAGAAGAGATTGGGAAAAGACATCCATGCAGCTGGATGCCAGTGTCTCATGCCTATAATCCTAGCTACTCAAGGCTGAGACCTATGGATCAATCAAGATTCAAAGCTAGCCTGGGCAAACTCTTATCTCCAAAGAATCATGAAAAAGATGGGAAGTGGAGCTACTGTAGTTCATGTAGTAGAGCACCAACCTTGTGCAAACAAGTTAAAGATACCTAGGATACCACCTAAGCTCTGAGTTTAAGCCCTGGTAAACACACACAGACACACACACACAGACACACACACACACACACACACACACACACACACACACACAAACACACACACACACACACACACACACACACACATCCTTAGAAGTTGCCAGTGGCTCATACCAGAAATCCTAACTACTCAAGTGGTTGAGCTCTTAGGGCAGCAACTTGAAGCCAGCCAAGGCAGGAAAGTATGTGAGACTCTTCTGTCTACTCAGCTACTAAAAAAGATGAAAGGTGAGCTGTGGTTCAAGTGTTAGAGTGTTAGCTTTGAACAAAGGAAGCGCAGGGACAGTGCCAAGCTCTGAGTTCCAGCTGTAAGATTTTTTTAAAGACACCCTACACCCCATTCAGGCAATAAATCCCGATTTTGGTCATCCTAGATCTCACCTCTGCTCCTACCACTTCCACAGCACAAGTGGCCGGTGTGTGGCTAGCACTGGGTTAAGAACTTACACAAGGGGGACATAGCCAGTTCAAGGATAATGCCCCAGAACATTGAGGCACTGGCCATACCAGTCTCTCATCCCCTAGTTCTCTGGCCCTGGAGCTCAAAGTCTGTGCCTCTGTATTCTGACATTTGGAATTGTCTAGAGGCCCTGCTAGGGTTGGAAGATAGACTTACCTGTGAAAAGATATGTTGACATTTCCTAGACATCGACCAATACTTCCAAGCCACCTTGGCCTCACCTCCCATGTAAACCCTGATCATCCTTTCTGGGTTAGCCTTCAGTCAGCTATCAAGCTCGAGTTGGTCAGAGCCACTGGCAACCACCCTTCCCCCACTCCACTGCCAGACTGCTGAGAGTGGGACGTACAGGCAGAGGCTCAGCTGAGGAAAATGACAGGACATCGCATGACTGACCCTGCCCCCCCAGAGGCAGGGGAGAACATATGCCAGCTGGCCCTGCTGACCCAGAATCCTCTGGAGGTGTACAAAGATATGGACATCCGAATTTGGGCTCCAAAGGAAAAGTGGAATTTTCAGGTCTCTGACAATTTAACACTCATTACAGATCCTGATCGAGGCTAAAGGCAAGTATGCAATGGAAAAGGGGCACTATCCGAGATTAGGAATAGGCAGACAGGCACTCACAAAGTGGACAAGGGAAAATGAGGGAAACACACACACACACACACACACACACACACACACACACACACGCACACACACACACACCAACGGGTAGCCCAAGGCCTCAGGGAGTCCTTGAGCACATGAATATTCCAACCACCGAGAAGATGGCACTATTGTTATCAGAACAACTGTAGACAAAACTCAGAGCCTCTACACATCTGGAATGGCTCCTAACACAGCAGGTCATTTCCTACTGTACACACAGCTTTTTCCAGAATTTATATTTTATTTCAGTTTTCTCAAGGCTAGCATTTTATTGCTTGTAACACAGCTCCATTTCTAGTTTTTGCTGGTTACTTTCAAATCAGAATCTAATGAACTTTTTTTTCTTGGTCTGCTTTCAAACACAATACTCAGATTTCATCTTTCTGATTAACTCGTATTAATGACATGAGCCACTAGTGTGGCTTCTACTTTTTTCTCTATAACTATCTAATGCACATACTTAGATAGTAATGTAAAACTGAGAGTATAGAAGAAAGATGTACAGTGATGATACTGTCCTGTCAGAAATTCATGTTAGTTATGTAAATTTCTTAAGACCATAAACAAAAAATACCATGATACAGTGTAAGAGAACTCACTATTGAACATATGAGCTTTAAGAGCCTTCTAATAGATCCATTATTTATTGTTACCCAACATTATAAAAACTGTATGAGGCATTGGTAAAATAGCAGTCCTATGCATGACTACATAAATTCTTTGTTTTTTAAAAGACACTTGTTTTCATCTAAAAAAGTAGGCCTGTCTATTTTCTTCATATGATTTTGATGAATGAAGGTGCTTAGTGAGAAGGTCAAAATGTATTAGTAGTCCTAAACTATCAATTATCATTTTTTCTTCTTGGAGAATATAATGATCAAAGCAATAGTTCAGAATCAGCAAGCAATAGTTCAGAATCATGCTTCCAGTGCAAGTGGATCACCAGTGAGAAATCCTCAATACCATTTTCCACAAAGTTTTGTCACAGATAAAATCTTCCTGCCTTCTCTAGCTGCTTTACTAGCTTGGACCTATTTCTTCATTGTGCAGGAAAAGTGTGATTCAACTGATTTCAGTCAAATTTTTCTAGAATTACCAAGGATTTACTAAATTACCAAGGATTTCGATTCTTGTCTGTAATTTGGTCAAAGCTATGTCTCTTTATGTAGTCTAGTAAAATGTATTTACTAATTCCAAGTAAATATATAAATTCTATTTCCATCTTTTTTAAAAAATAAAATTTTGTTTGCTCTATCAATTGATCAGAGGCATTAATTTAGTGGCTAGCTAGGTCATTGCACATCTGTATCTCTCTTCCTTTCTCTATTTCATGGTTCTCATAGATAATATGATTGCTCCATAATTATCCTAATTTATTTTGCTTTTATATTTTTGGTTGCATCATTTCACTTTTTGCTCTGCCATTTCCCAAACCATTTATATAGAGGGCATTATTTCATATTTTCTCATTCCTAGAATAAGCTGCACTTGAAGACATCACTGGTCCTCATTTTCAGTCTGTACCTTTGAATACGGAGGAACATCTTTCCTCTGTTCTCCATCAATTCCCTACTCTCCAGTTAGAATAATTTCGAATAGTAAAATTGGAAAAAGGATATAAATCAGATATGCAGAAAATTCACTAGATTTTTCTGACCAATTCAACCTATGTGAACTATTAGGGAAAAGGGAAATACATGGAAACTTCATTCCCACTGGCACTCAAAGTCTCTGGTTAGGCAATTCTTAGGAAGATGAGGAACAAGATGAAAAAATAAGGAATGGTATCAATTGCAAGACAAAAATTGGAGAAGGATCCAAGTAAATTTCTTCATTGGGCTGCTGAAAATATTCAGCTTACTACAATGCGGAGACTACTTTCCAAAAAGGCCACTCATGTGAATACTAGGGATGATGATGAGTATACCCCTCTTCATCAGGAAGCCTGCAGTGGACACTTAGACATTGTCCGTGAGTTGGTGGCTCAAGTGGCAAATGCAATAACTGTAGATGGCTGTACAACCCTGCACAGTGTATATATGCAGAATAATACCAGAGTGGCTTCTTTCTTACTTCATCATGATACAGATACCAATGCCCAAACTAAAGGCCTCTTGCTGCTGAGAATTGAGATAACAAAGATACAATGGACCTCTGCCGCTGACTGGCTCTGTTGGGACGATGGAGGACACCTAGTGGAGGAACTGGAACAGGTGGGGAGATGGCAAACAGACAACTCACACAGAAGAGGAGTGAATGCTGAGTGTGATTTATTGCAGAGGATAACACGCTTTTATAGCAAAAGTCTCCATGAGAAAGGGCAAAAAGTTACACAATCTTGCTGCAAGGCTTCATTTTTGGGTGTTCACCAGCTGGTCGCCTGATCTTGTTTTTTGGATGACGAGCTATGACAATAGGCACTTGTTTTCGGCTTTACCTCTATTTTTAAGAAATACAATTGGTATTGATGTTTATTACCTATTAACCATTAACCAGAGCACATGGGCAAGGTGCTAGACAGAAAGGCATGAAGTCTAGTACTTTATAGTTACTTTTGTTTAGTTTTGTACTTTATATGTTTCAAATCTTTTTTAAGCAATTGTACTTCTTTGCCATTCTTTAGAGGGTCCCCAATTTGTGGCCAAAATCATATTTAGTATACTTGGTTAAATCTGGCCATATATCAAATTTAAGCTCATAGTGTCTTTTCTGTAACCCTTTCACATAATCGTTTACTCTTCTCCATAGAGGCCTTAACTGTCTCATAAGATCTTTCTTGTTCCTTCTTTGATAGTAAGTACCAAGGAGAGAGACCTAGATCTAGCAAGTCTCTCAGTAAATGAAAGAGAGTAATAGGAAGTTCTTTCTTCGAGGTAGTTTTCCCAACGGTTGCCATCCTTATCATACACACCTGTAAAAGGCTATGGATCTGGGGGAAGTCTTTGGGGTCCTCTAGATAATGGAGGATCCCACCATTTTCCTCTGATAAGCCATTGCCACCTTCCATCTACCAACTTTTTAAGAATCTTATTTAGCTTTTGGTCTAAATATCCCTCTACATCTTTCTTATCTACAGGATATCTATATGAGTCTATTGTATATGCTTTAGGATTAAAGGGAAGTCTCCAGTAGCCATACACTCTTTCTGCTCTAGCCATGCCCACAGCTTCCTGTAAATCTCTTACAAACAATTCCTTCTGCTGAAGTGATGTCATGAAACCCCCAATACTTTTATATTTACTTATGACTTGTCTGATAGCTTCCATAAGAGGGGCTTTTACGGTAGCACTTAACTCTGGTGAGTTATGATCTCAGGACACTCATCAGATGTTGGAGTCATCAACACTTTTAAGAAAGAGCCTTGAATAAGGGAACATTGAGCATAAGTAAGTAGAACAAGCAGCAGGAACAGTAAAAGACTAATAGGCACTCCTATACAGTGAAGAAAAGAAAACAGGAACAGAAACACATATTTCCCAGGGGCTTGCCAGCCTTTCCAGGAGGTAGGCCTCTTTGAAGCCCCATTCTCTGAGGTAGAATTCAGTGAAGTCCCATTCTCAGAGATAGGCCTCTTTGAAGCCCCATTCTCTGAGGTAGATTTCGGTGAAGTCCCATTCTCAGAGATAGGCCTCTTTGAAGCCCCATTCTCTGAGGTAGATTTCGGTGAAGTCCCATTCTCAGAGATAGGCCTCTTTGAAGCCCCATTCTCTGAGGTAGACTTCGGTGAAGTCACATTCTCAGAGATAGGCTTCTGTGAAGCCCCATTCTCAGGTCTGAATGCAGGTGTTCCATGCTAAGCAGACTCCACCGGAGAAGGCATGACATTTGACCCTTTTTTATGTATTAGATGTGCCAGAGAAATTTCTTCTCATATAGAGAAGATGGAGCAGAAGACTAGTTTGAAGAGAACTGGAAAGACAACAAGAATACATATAACAATTAGTATTATGACTCCAAATGTAACCAAGTAGTGCCACCAATCTAAAGGATTAAGACTTTTTAACACTCTCTGTAAGTCTGCTGCCAAAGAATTTATCCCCACGCTTTCCAAATGAGCTTGACTAAGGGCTGAGATGTCTTCCTGTAGCTGTCCTATCTCATGAATTAAGCTATTGTCCTTCCAGATTGTTTGTAAATGCACTTTGGTAACTTCCCAATCTAAGCTCTCATTATAAGGTAATGGGGTAACACAAATATATTTAAATACCTGATGACATCTAGTTGTCAGCTGGGTTTTTAGATTATTGACTTCAGTCCCTAACTTTAAGACTACTTTTTCCAAAGCCTCTATTTTTTTTTAATTTTGGATCAATAATTTGTTGCTCTGTTAATGTTAGAGAAACATCCTTATTTAACTCATTAACAAAATGTGCCGGGCCTTTTCAACCAGCTTCTAGATCTTTCCCCATATAGGTGGTGTTGCGGTTTTTGTTGAATTAGCCTGTGGTGGTGATAGAGAGAGAGTCTTTATCTTCTGCTCCAGTTTTCTTTCCTGATGTATTTTCATTTTCTTCCTGTCTCTTTTTTGGGCCCAAGAAAGGCCTGATGAGTCTGTTTGGGACCCAAATGGGGGATTCTGCATTCTGTGGGAAAACATAAGCATAGCCTCGCCCGGATGTTAACAGGATGTCTAGCCCACGCCAGGTTCCAGTAAGTAGATCCTTCCATTTTAGTAAAGGAAAAGTTGTAGTTTTTTCCATGCCCGAATGTCTCATCATTGGGGTTATTCCTTGCTCATCAGCATTGAAATGATTAAGAACCAGTAAAGCATGGTTAAAAGTGTAATGGGGGAAGTATTGCTTCTCTCCTCCCTGTCTAATTCTTGACAATTGACTTTTTAAGGACTGATGAGCTCGTTTTATGTTTGCTTGGCCTTGTGGATTATACGGAATCCCTGTTTTGTGCACGATTTTCCATTGTGCACAAAATTTAGCAAAAGCATTGGAGGTGTATGCTGGTCCATTGTCAATTTTTATTTCCTTAGGAATTCCTAGGTCTACAAAGGCTTTAACCAAATGTTGAAGAACATCTTTCACAGCCTCTCCAGAATGGGCTATAGCAACCATAGCATGAGAATAAGTATTTATAGTAACATGGACAAAGGAGAGTTTCCCAAATTTTGTTACATGGGTAACATCCATTTGCCACAGAACTCTAGGCTTTAAGCCTCTAGGATTAACTCCCATTTTTTGTGGATGAAAAACTTCCGGGCATGCCTCATATTCCCTTACAATTTGTCTTGCCTGTTCTCAGGACACTTGAAACATCTTTCTTAAGGCATTAGCATTCTGATGGTGTAGTCTATGACTTTCCTGAGCTTCTTCTAAAGCTGACATTACATGACTTTCCTTAGTTAATAAGTCTGCTAACTTGTTCCCTTGAGACAAAGGTACAGGGAGATTACTATGCCCCCTTATGTGTCCCACAAATGCCTTTGTCCTTCTTTGTTGTAATAGCTGTTGTAATTTTATTAATTACTCTGTTACTTTAGAATGACCAGTAACTAGGGCTGTTTCAATGGCAGGAAACAAGGAAACCACATAGCGGGAATCTGTGTAAAGGTTAAACTCCTCTGAATAATTTTGAAAGGCTAGCAGAACTGCAATAATCTGTTGGGCAGATACAGTTGGGTCAGAAGATATTAATGGTGGTTTTGTACTGCAATAAACCACAGACTTTCCGCTAGAAGATCCATCTGTAAAAATAGATAATGCCCTGCCCAAAGGTTCTGTAACCAAAACCTTTGAAAATATCACAGGGGTTTCAGTATAAAAATGTAACAAAGGATGTTGGGGCATATGAAAGCTTATTTTACTTGTGTAAGTTAATACAGCAATTTTCCAATCATCATCAAATCGTATCAAATGATCTAACTGTTTCTTATTATAAGGGATAATAATGTTAGGTATTTCTTGGCCAAATAAATCTCTAACTCTTAATCTAGCCTTTAAAATCAAAATTGCACATAAAAAGGGATATGAAGCAACTATTTTTCCCGGGTTATGGGAATAATGGATCCATTCTAGTATCCCATCCTGCCAAAAACATCCTGTGGGAGTATAGCTTGTAGCCAGAATTATAAAGGACCATGATTGTGCAATATTAATTTGCTGTATTTTAGCTGTATTCAATGCTTTTTCTACCAATTTTATACAGGATAAGGCAGCAGGAGTTATTTTCCTGGTAGATTTAGGATTAAGGTCTCCGTCCAACATTTTCATCAAAGGATCTAATTGTCCTGAAGTTATTTTTAAACTAGGCTGAATCCAATTAATATTCCCTAATAATTTTTAGAAATCATTTAATGTTTTTTAGTTTATCTATTCTAATTTGTGTCTTTTGAGACATAATATAATCATGTCCAATCACTTTTCCCAGATAATTTAAAGTTCATTCATGTTGAACTTTATCAGGAGCTATTATCAAACCGAATTTTGTTAATTGTTCTACCATATCCTGTAATATTTTTTCTGTCTTTTCTCTAGTTTCATCGGCCATAAGTATATCATCCATATAATGAATAATATATGCCCCTGGATATTTTTATCTAATTTGATCTATAGCCCTTTTCACATATTGTTGACATAAGGTAGGGCTGTTTTTCATGCCCTGAGGTAGCACTTTCCATTGGTACCTATTATAATGTTGTTTAAAATTAGCCTAAGGGACACTGAAAGCAAATCTCTTGGAATCTTCTGGTTGTAATTTTATGTATAAAAGCAATCCTGTAAGTATATTATTATTATGTATCTACCATGTGGGACTGCAACAGGAGAGGGTAGACATGGTTGAAGGGCTCCCATGTCATGCATGGCCTCATTAATTGCCCTTAGATCTTGTAATAATCTCCATTTTCCTGACTTCTTTTTTAATTACAAAAAATGGAGTATTCCATGAACTGGTAGTCTTTTCTATTCTTCCCTTGACTCAATTGTTCTTGAACTAAGTCCTGTATGGCTTGAATCTTTTCTTGAGTTAGGGGCCACTGATTAATCCATACAGGATCATCACTTTTCCATATTATTTTGTCAGCATAAAGCTGTTCATCAGTGGCCCCTATGAAAAATTTTGCTCCTTTGATGAGGAGTCTATTTGTCCTATTTTATTTTCATGTCTTGCATGATGTCTCTGCCCCATAAAGAAAAGAGCAAGCTGGGGATAACATAAGGTTTGAAGTGGCCTTGCTGCCCTTCACATACCCATTTGAGTCTCTGAGCTGACTAAGCTACATTAGAAGCCCTCCCTAATCCAATTAAGGAAGAAGTCTCTTGCACTGGCCAGGCCATAGGACAATCTTTTCCAGCTATACAGGATCTGTCAGCTCCTGTGTCTAAGTGTCCTGTCATTTGTTTTCCATTGATTTAACGGCCTTGTAAGGCCTTTTATCTGTAATTTCCTGAACCCAGGCTACAGTATCTGTGGTGCCAAACCCTCCTTTTCTGTTTTGAGTCAGTGTGGGATTAGGCAAGTTTAGATATGAGAGTAAAAGTATTTGGGCAATCCTCTGACCTTTATTAACTTGAATAGTCTCTTTAGAGACCTTTTCATGACCTTTATAGTGGTAGGACTGTCTGAGTCTATTACACCTGGTAATACCTCAAAATTCTTTTTATAGTTTGAGCCACCAGCGTCTGGCAACACCAATTCTTACTGTAAAAATTCATGAATTCCGTGGAATTCTTCCAATTGAATTGCCTGCATTGGATGTCAAAATGTATTCAAGAGTTTTTGTATACATGTATAATGATTTCTGCAGAGTTTGTGAAATTTTATTCAGAAATAATTTTAACTTATCTGTTTAAATGAATAGTACAGATACTAAAGTATTTCTGGTGATTGTCTGAAAAAGAATATTTTAAAGTATTCTATGTTTGTATAATGTGTCCTTTCAGATTGTATTCCATATAGAAAGTTTTAGATTCCTTTTTTTCCTAGGTCCTAATATTATTTTTCTTTGGGATAAAATGACAATGTTGTTTAATTTCAAAAGTTTTGTAAAGTTTATGTTATGTAAACGCCTTTCTGAGGTGAAGATTTAATACATTGATGTGAAACTAAATTTAATTATATTAATTACGTGTGTTGTTACACTTGTTATTTTGTAATCAACTTTTTAATAACTGTTTTTCATTTCTTGCATCTGAAGAATGAAAAATACAGAATATTTCACAAATTTTCATATCATTCTTGTGCAATTGTCATGTTAATCTCTGTATTGTAATTTGGGAATACATGCTGCTGAAGCATGTAGTATCTTCTAAATTTAAGTAGTTAATGATGCAATCTTTATACAGACTTATATCCACGGTTGCCTACTTGTAATAAGGAAACTATATTGTTCCTGACAATGCTACTGATCTTATTTTCCTAAAATTCTGTGAATAGTGGAAAAAAATATATTGTTCATCTTAATGCTCACATTTGCAAATTTTTTGTCAATGACAATTTTAAGTCTTTTTCATTTGGAATATGATCATACTTTCAATAATTTATTGCTAGGTCCAAAGGTGATGGCTTTTTCATGTACTAATTGATCCAACTGAATTAGCTTTGTGGAGCTAATGGATTCAAAGTAAGCCTTGCTTAAGAGCTACTTCTAACCTTCTGCAGTTGACATTTTCCCAAGTGAGGTCTTACTGGCACAAATGGCTACCTGACCCTTTATTCTTCTTTCATGTAGGAAGAGACCAATCAGAATATCTTACCCTGACAGCATAGATTGTTTTACTTGAACAACACTAATCTTAGTTACCAGGGATCATAGAGAGATGAACAGTTCAGTCATAACTGTTCAGACTAGAAGGGATTTTATCAAAATATAATTGTTTATTATATCTAACATTTCAAAAGTAACTAAAGCCAAGAAGGTGAAAAAATTGATCATATTCATGATTACTTAGTATCCTGGCCTGTCTACCATCCTACCAGGCAGGAAGTTACACTACTGAATTTCTATCACCAAATATTTTCATAGTTGCAGGAGAAGTCCAGATGTTTCTTCTCATTATTAGGCCTTAAATTGGTAATGTTTTAATCACAGTGTTTTCTCTTCCCTACAGGCTGTAAATCTACAAATAGTAAAGCTTTAGGTCCAACTCTATCAAACACTGAGGTAGAGATAATGTAATAATACTTTAAAACAGAGTTGCCTTTGATACTGTAACCACAACAGAACAATGCAAAACATGTGTCTTTTTTCTTATATTATATATAGTTATATATTTTATACTTATATGTGCTGATTTTATATTTCACACAATGAAACTTACTAGAATTAGTTGATAATTTCACAAATAAATTAAAATTTATTTATTCCAATAAATAGAATTGGAATATAAATAATTAGGTTTAAAATATATATTAGAATATAAAAAATATCAACGCAGTGTCTTTGGTATAAACTTGTGATACATTCTAACTGTTCTTGGTCTTCTGAATTCGCATGGTAAAAAAACAATTTTGTTTTCCCCTAATCTATAAGGGATTTTACTCTGCTTCTCTGTTTATTGTTTTAATTCACTGATCCAAAACTCTTTTTCTCCATATTTCTGAAGCATTCCTACTGATTATGCCCAAATTTTTCTGATAAGATGTCTAACAAATATTATTCTTCTGCACGACCCAATGATTCCTAGGATCCCAGGTACCAGTTACCTGCATCATCAGATAACAACGGCAAGACTTCTCACATAGGCCCATGCAACATGCAACAAAGTAATTGAAGACCCATTTCAATTTCTCATTTCCTATATTTCAGGGCTCCAATTCCTTGAGATGCAGGATTTAGCATTAAGCAATTGTGAAATGCAAGGCAACTTAAAATGAAAAATGAGATCACAAAATTTGAGAGTATGTACTATGATTCAAACATTCAACTTACAGATGGCCAGCCCATATCAGTGAACAAGTTCACAAGATGTCATAAGATTATTTTTAATACCCCTCCCCTATGATTAATAAAAGATTTTAGTCCAGCATAAGTGGGCCAAAAAATAGTTCCTGGAAGGATAGATCCATAATTTGTCTACCAAGGCCCAGAAAAATTTACTTAGAATTCAAATATAATTCAGGAAAACATTGAGAAGATCCTTAGTGCTGCAAAACACTGGGACTTCAGTACAACATGGTTCAGTGGTATAAAATGTCACTCTCAAACCAATGATAATCTACATTTAATCTCCTGAAAGTTATTCCTTTACAAATTAACTTTTTAAAATCACATTCGCCAAAATAACATTTGAGAAGTAGATGATACTTAGTGACATTACAAGTTTTTCAAGTGTAGGGAGCAAGTTACAATAGAGTTGAATTATTTACCCAGCACAAATGCCAAACACGTTCAACCATTCATTAAAGTCTAGAAATAGTACCAGCCATAATTTGTGTTTTTCAGTAGGAGCCTTCCAGAAATGTGTTAAATAGATCAGCCTGCCAAATTTCAAACCAAAACGTTTGCTAATAAAGTAAATGTCATCATTTAATAAGGTACATTTTAAAACGTCACAAATAGTTGTCCTATCATATGCAATATTATGTTTTCCCTGTCTGTGTAACATAGGGAGAAATATGACTTTAAGTCTTGAATATGGGTACTCATCAGAGATATGACAAACATAAAATCTGTCTTCTATTTCTATCACATTCCTATATAGGAATAAATTTTAGTTTTCTTCTTTTTCCAAAACTTATAGGTAGTAAAAAATAATATACCATGTAAAATAAAACAATCACACCACTGTACAAAGCTATTTATAAAAATTTGTAGCTAGGAGTACATTCTATGCATTTTTTAACTTTCTTTTTGACTGAGATTAATCTTCCAAATGGATGAGAATAAAATCATGTTTAGATGCTTCACGTCTCCAGTCTTGCAAATTGTTACTGCAGATGAATGAATTATGGAAATATAAGCTGACATCAGTTCAAGCATATGCAGAATGTAAACTCCATGAAATGTATATAAACCTTTCAATATATTAATAGACAGTTTAACAGGATGACTATCAGGAAGTTGAAAACAGAAAGAAATTATAGTAAAGACATAGAATGAATGAAAAATGAACAAGGGGCAAGTACAGCTAGAATACTCAATGTACACATATGATAAAGGAAGTGGTAAATCTGAAATAAATATTGGAGAAGCATTTGGTTGAGAATGATGGAAGGAGTGACTCTGATCCAAGAGAAATGGGCAATTAGATGGATATATTTAATTGTAACATACTTGCACAACCTTTTGAAATTCAGTTTAAAAACACAACAAAAAACAAAAACACACAACAATCACAACCAACCAGAAATCTCTAGAGAGTATGAATATTTCCTCCCAAAATTTTAAGCAGTTAATGAAGGGGAGTCTTGGGAAAAGCAAAGAACGGTGTCCAAAGAGAGAAGTTTGGGATAGGAGAGAATTTTGAACAGATTTAAATAGATTGTCTAAGGTTATAAATCACCTACATCTGCTGCAAATAGTATCTTTCTTCTAGGAGTTCTCTGTCTGAACTGGATAATCCAGTCGTGAGACACACTTGATAGCTTGTGAAGATAGAATAGAAGAAACAAGATCAAGAACGCATTACTCCACTGGAGAGAAAACAATCCTCCATATTTTCTCTAATCTTTCTTCACTACTCTTTCTTCATACTTTTAAGTCAATTGATTTTGAATTATATTTTTCCTTCTTTCTTCTGGCAAAGTAATTGGTCAAAGTAATTCATTAAATATTATTTGCCATTTTTTTCTTTCATGCTGATTAATTGGCCAGGCGAGTCTATTAAACTTCCCTCTTGCATTTGGTTGCCATGAAACAACATCTATGTCAATGAGAAGAAATCTAATGTAAAACTTTGTCTCCAGAAAACAGTCCAAGAAGCTGTAATCACCAACATTTGGCTGTATTTTTTCATTTTTCTTTTACCTTGAAAGTCTTCTTGTGTCTAAAATGCCCACAAACATAAGTACTCCATCACTTTTTGGTCCAATCAATTCTAACCTAAAAGATATATTTTGCTAAGAAGATGGTTAGAGGAAACTGAAAAATACTGCACTTTTATCTTCTATCGTAAGACTCTCCTTAGATACCATATCAGGAACAATGAAGTTATTCTATGCAAAATTATTTCAATAGATTATTTTTCTCTTGGTCTTGCATTTGTTCACCAAGATGTAGGGAGGAGAGTAGAGTTAAATCACCTATACCTAGAAAGACAGTGTCTGTTACAAAAGGTAAATGCTTCTATGTCCTCCTCTTAGGTCTTGCCTGATTTACAATTAATCACAGCATCTTAGCTTCAAGTCTAGTGAAGCTGAAGGATTATATGGGCTCCACCACTGTTACATCTTCATGATTTGTCTTTGAAAACTCTTTAAGTTGCCTCATTTGGATGTGGAATGTATTTTCATGTCTCCATTCAATCTGTTCGGCATTGTAGTGAGCCAAATAGGCTCTGTAAAATCACTTTAGTTAGTAAAAATATTAACACAATTTAGGGCTGGGAAGTTGGCTCTTTGGTAGAGTGCTTGCCTTGAATGCCTGAGACCCTGGGTTTGATTCCTCAGCACCACATAAGCAAAAAGAAAAAAAGCCGAAAGTGGTGCTGTGGCTCAAGTGGTAGAGCGCTAGCCTTGACCTGAAGACCTGAGGGACCCAGGCCCAGAGTTCAGGCCCCACGACCGGACCCTCCAAAAACTATTAATACAATTTGTATAAAAAGTTTGGATTCCCTTCACTGCTAAAGCCAATATGCTTAGCTAGGGCTTCTAAGAACTATGTTTTCTTACCTTTTCCATTTGCTCAATTCTATTCTGAACCCAAAACATTTTGGCTTATGTAATAAGAGAAGTCTTCACTATCTCATGTTATTAAAGATATTATTTTTTGTGAGCCACTTAGAAATGTGAAATCATTGGTTTGAATTATATAATCAGATTTTTTTCTGTTTCACTGCTTCAAATGCAAAGACATTGTAGAAATTGTTACAAACAGAAATGTGTAAACCCAACACCTTCTTGCATTTTGGAGGGCACTTTCTCCCTGAATATTTTGACTCAAATTATCTTTTTTAGAGAATTACTGTTTTGTAATTAAAGGTAAATTCACAAATTTTGATGTCTTATTTTTTAAGAACTTGAATTTAAATTCCAATACAACCTTGTTTCACACAGTAAGAATATATTTCCTGGGTAAGGATAATTCCAAGGGAACCAACCGGATTTACAGCAACGTTTCTGAGGTTTGTTTAGTGTGAAAAAGAGCCATCTTCACCCACATTGCTTCTTCTCCACTAAGTGTCCATGGATTTCTTTGCATGGAAGCCTATTGTCCCAGGAAATTTTAAATTTTCTTAATAGGCTAAGTTGTTAAAAATTTTGAACAATTCAAATTTATCTGTCACAACTTTAAAACTCTTGAAATCCCTTTATCAGAACCGCGAATTCACCAATCCTAATTCCACCTTTACCATCCAAAAGTTCACATGCTCTTTTCATGATATAGTGTCCATGCAACTATTATTTTCCAGTAGCTTTGTACTGCGTATATATAGCCATATAAGCTAATGCTAAGCAAAATGAATTCCAAGATGGGGAACCAGATTTTTTCATTTGTGGTTGTCGTTTTTGATGAACTATGTGATTTGTTTTCTTTGAGTTTTTCCCCTATAGTTCATTCCTGCTGTATTTGATTTTGTATTGTGTATGCATTCACCTTAAATAGGTAAGGGAAGAGGAAAAACAAAATGTTGAGACAAAAGACAAAGGGAAAACCAATGCAATAGCAGCACTCACAAGACAATATGTTGGAAATGTACCTTATAACTTGTGAGGGGTGAAGGGGTGAAGGAAAACTGTGAGAAAAATGAAGGAGGGGTAACAAGTTTGAAATGTTTTTTATTCACTACCTTACAATTACTGTAACCTCACTGTATATCAATTTGATAATAATATTGAAAAAATAAGCTGCGTAAAATGTAATTTTACTGTATTGGCACAGTAAATATTATTCTTTATGTATCAATATTTTAAAAATCAATTCTATTTGACATCTAATTAAAATTGATTACCTCTTTTTTATCAGAGGGTCATCAACGTGATTGTTATGCAACTAGAAAATATTTTCATAATATACTTGCCGAATTTTTCAAAAAAGAATGAATTTATTAGTTTCTCATTCTAAAACATCAAAACACTTCAATGCTATGTAAACCCATAACTTTTAAAATTAAATAATTTGTTAAGAAAACAGAGTATATATTTTCTTCAAAATTCATATGACAAATAACTACTCATAATTACTCATTTTTAAATTCTCAACATTCCATATGTTAGAGATTCAAAATAGTACTTTTTTGCATGTTATAAAATTCTGCAATAGATGCAGTTTCCAATGGAATGTACAGATTGAGAAGTCAATAGAAAAATAGCCACATTCTGGTAGAGAATAAAACTATAAAGCATCTGTAATAATTCGTCAAGAGTAAGCATTATTTTTTATCAGAGTAAGCTGTTATTTCTATGACTATCGATCCCAAGATTTATGCCATGAAGTCGTTCTAGCCCAACAGTTTCCAACTTGTAAGGGGCACCCTAAAATTCCTTAATTCATATCATGAATAGCTTATCTCTATTGTGAAAAATACTACACCTCTGCTAATGTGATGCCCTCCGTGTTCTGGAAAGAACATCACAATAACCTGAGATGCATAATTTTTTCTCCACTGGTATTCTTGAGATCAGATCACTTGCAATTATTATTTATATTTATACTTTTTAAATTTTCATAGATATTCAGGAAGCTAAGATTGGAAAATTATGGTTCAAAGCCCACCCTGGCAGGAAGGTTTCATAGAATCTTATCTCCAATATACTTCTCCACAAAAGCCAGACACAAGTGGCACTGAGGTTGAAGTGGTAGGGCATGAGCCTTGAGCATAAACAGACTCAGAGACACTGCCCAGGCCAAGAGTTCAAGCTCTAGGCAAACCAATAAAACAAAAACAAAGTTGAGTACAAACCCCAAACCTAGCATTTTTCTCAATGTATACAGAGGCATGTAAATAAGGAAATGGCTTCCTGTGTTACTTTGAGGTTGAAAAAAGAAGATGTCACACAACAACTCTCTTCATACCATTTTAAACCAAACCCTCAAAAATTGCTGTTTTTCTTTCTTTTTTTGCAGGTAAGGGGTAGGTTTATTCAGTAGGCCTGCTGGGACCAGGCAAGGTTGGCACTCCACGTGGCTGGGAATGAGAGAGAGCTGGTAAAGAGAGGAAAGAGCTAGAGCAGAGAGAGCTAGAAAAGAACAGAGAGAGAGAGGTAAAAACAGAGAGAGAGAGCTAGAATAGAACAGAGAAAGAGAGAGCTAGAAATGAACAGAGAGAGCGCCTGGGCCTGTGCTAGGCCTTATCTAGGATATGGGCGGGGAAAGGTGTGGCCACATCAAATTCAGATGTGACTTCTTCCAGGTGTCACAGTTGCCTATGTAACGCAGGTACAGGGTGGAGACTTTGCTGTGAGGAGGGTGGATTCTGCTAGCCATCCAGGTGCGGACCTTACATTCCAGCCTTTTAATAATCTTGAAATAGGGCTAGGATTCTCTCTGGCTACTTCCTGCTGATAAGGGGCGTGGACAATAGGGGTAAAAGGCTGGAATTTGGTCCCCTCCCAGAAGGCAGTGAGCAGTAGCTGTCCTTTGGTGGATTGAGTCCTTGGGTGAAGACTGGAGAAGTCTTATGAGCATTGAGCAGCTGGAAAAATAAATACTAAACAGCAAATAAATGGCAAGAGGAAGGACTTGGGGCTGAAAATGTTGGTAGAAATGTCCCTAGCTACTTCTGATATCTGGCGACTAAGTAGAGAAGTCAGGTGACAAAGGCAAGAATATAAATTCCTGTTCAGTTAATAGGTAGACAGGTATAACCATTGGCTGGGTAAGCTTCTTACTTCCACTGACCTCCTGGCTCTGGTTAATTTTAAAAGGGCAGGCACAAAGTAGCTGATGTGATATTATCTCCTCTTAGTCCTCTCCATGTTTCCTTGTTCCCCAGACTGGCTGAGTCTAGGTGCTCGTTGCTGGGATGGCTTCTCCCAGTTGGTATTCAAGACTTGAACTCCATGCCTGGGCACAGTCCCTGAGCACTTCTTCTCAAGGCTAGCACTGAACCATTTGAGTTATAGTATCACTTGCAGAGTTTAGCTGGGAGATGGAGTCATAGGGATTTTTCAGCCCGAGCTGGCTTTGAACTGAAATCTTTGCCACAAAAGCCCTTTATTATTTCCAATTAAAGCAACAAGGAGATCAAGTAGAATAAGTAGAGCTTACCTGCTCCTATAAAGAACTGACCAACAAATATTCTGCAATGACAAAACTCATTAGATGTGATGAGAATTTTAGCATAGATATGCCCAGTATTTTAGAACCATGTAGTCAGTAGTAGAATACACAACACAAAACAAAAAAGGCAAAACTCAAAACCTAAAATTTTGACAACATTTAGACATCTTTGCTAACAAAGCACATCAGATGGTTGGGGCTCAGTTACCAGGGCCAGAGTAGAGAAGTGGTGTGGACATGGATGTGAAGGCCAGCAATGGTATCGATGCGCTGTTTCCACCACAAACAGACTGGTTCGCAAAAGGCCGTCAGAATTGTGGGTATTCCTCAGAGCTAAAAGGGAAAAACCAAACAAAAAAAAGAAAAAAGAGGGAAAAAAACAGAGAGAAATCACAGCTATCCTGATTTTAAGCTCTTTATCCGAGTCACGGCACCATTTATGTTAGGTTTTTTAAAAAGAGGTAGCCGAGTAAGAACAGCACCAGCACGCATGTGGTATTCAGGTAAGGGGTAGGTTTATTCAGTAGGCCTGCTGGGACCAGGCAAGGTTGGCACTCCACGTGGCTGGGAATGAGAGAGAGCTGGAAAAGAGAGGAAAGAGCTAGAGCAGAGAGAGCTAGAAAAGAACAGAGAGAGAGAGGTAAGAACAGAGAGAGAGCTAGAATAGAACAGAGAGAGAGAGAGCTAGAAATGAACAGAGAGAGCAGAGAGCTAGAAATGAACAGAGAGGAAATTGCTGTTTTTCTAAATTTATAAATTAATATCATCCATTTGTTAGCAACTCTGTCTAGATTATTCACATTAACATGGTATACATCAACTGTGGGAATTATCTATTAACTATGTTCTAATTATAACTCTCTTGAAAGAATATTCTAGGAAAATAGAATGCAAGAATCATTTGTGAATTTGTCCATTAATCCCTCTACTTAAAAAGAATTTTGTAGTATCCTATAGAATATAAAATTACAAACAAAACAAAAATACATACTTTAAATCTAAATTCTAATTTAACAAAGTCTACAAAGTACTACATTAGATGAACTTGGCTATTTCTCCAGACTTAAGCTTTTGTAATCCTTCAACATTTCTTTGGCAGCCAACAGAATAGTGCTTACTTAGTTTTGCAAATTTTTGGATGGAAATAATGAGCCATTCTGCATCTAGAGCATTTAAAACACAAATGAGGATATATATAAGTTGCATTTCAATAGGAAACTTGACTTCTCAAAACATAATGAGAAAATTAGCCCAAAATTCCAACGGTGTATTCCTTTTTTGTTGTTTGGTTTGTTTTATTGAGACAATGATGTTCTACCTGGTCCAGGGAAGGTATCGCAATATAATTGCATTCTCTAATCTCCTCACGAAGTGCTAGAATTCCAGGCTTGTGTCACATTGTCCTGCCATAGTTTATTTACTCTAGAAACAGACTCGCAATTCTGAACTTCTCCTATGATCTTATCCACTAGACTGACTGCTCAGATTGTTTATGTACTATTTTCAAAGATGTTCTAACAATTCACACAAGATATGAACATTTTTATATGCACCTACAGGGTTCCCTGATTAATTCCTCCATGGATCCTATCCCATTAATAATGTTGCTTGATTCTCTTACTATCACTGATTCCTAGCTATGTAATATTCTCAACTTTTTTGGGGAAAGTTCACTGGAGGGCTTTCTAATATTAAAAATTATCACTTGATTCTAGTCTTACTCAGGACATATTTTCTATTGTTTTCTAACTTTTCTACATATTCTGAGAGTTGTTTCATTTGTCTATTTTTGTGTGCACATATAAGTCCCGTTGTGTGTATGTGTATGTTTGTATGTATGTATGCAAAAACCTCATGCTCTTATTCAGCAATCTTGATCATGACTAGTATTCCAGCATTTGGCTGTTTAATTATAGGTAGTGTCTCAAAGCCTGTTCTACCCAGGCTGGATGCAAATTGAACTTCTCAGACTCCTTTACCTTTTTAGGTTTTATTTTTCCAGGAGTATCAACTTTTAAACTACAAACACTTTTGTGAGTGTTAAGTCTAACCTGTAGCCCAGATTTTTAACTCAAGAATTAATATAAAGATAGATGAATATACACAATACATATGCTGAATGTACACTGTTAGAAATGTGATCCTAAGCTGGGTGTGGTGAGATCTGAGGATTGGGGTTTAAAGCCAGCCCAGGTAGGAAAGTCCTGGAGACTCTTTTCTCCAATAACTACCAGAAAACTGGGAGTGGCACTGTGGCTCAAGTGGAAGAGCACTAGCCTTGAGCTGTGTTCCAGAAGGACAGTGCCCAGTCACAGATTTCAAGTACCACGACCAACAACTACAAAAAAGAATATAAGAAAAGGAAAAAAAAAGAAATGTGATCTTAGCCACCAGATTCATTGCTAGTATAATTCCTATTTTTTCCAGTTAAGTCTATTCTCTCATACGTGACTTGCATTGGAAACAATCATTCTTCCATTCTCCTTTTTACAAAATTACGTGTTTATAAAGCGTGATTTAGAAAGGATGTGGCTTCATCTTCCACATAGAAGTAATGCTTCTCTATATCACTCCCATAAATCTACATACTGGACTTGGTTTTATTATTTCAATGTTGTCTTATTTGTAGAGTGTTCTATATTTTACTGAAGCCTTTTATATAAACACAGAACTTCTCTTTCCTATTATTGCTATTGTTTCTCTTACTGTTCACTCGTGTACACTTGTGAAGTTAATGCACAGCACATACACTCACAAAACATTATCTGAGAACCTTCTCCAATTTAAAATTCACCATAATTTAAAGAGCACTTAAGAACTTTGAACAAAATGTACTCATGAAAAAAGTATTCATAAGCAATTTAAATTTCATATTTTCTCCTTACTAAGTTGTCTCTGAAACACGTGTTACCTCATGTCCAAAAGTGTCCTTGTGCTATTTCAATGAAGCCAGAAAACATTCATTTTTTTTCTAGAGCAGCACCATAGATTGTTACTGGAAGTAAGCGGAAGTAACTGTTACTAAATGTGGAAATTGATCTCAGGAGATGAATTGAGCATAGAGGAATGACAAAGTTCAAGTTAACTTTTGCTTTCCTTTTTACTGTACAAGAAAAGAATTCAAGGCTTGAAGGAAACTTTCTTCCTGACAATTTTGTGTTCTTTATTCATATAAAACTTGTCTGTAAAGTTGTAGTTGAGAGTATTACAAAAGGAAACAATATGCCATTTGAAGGCCAGCATAACAAAAGGAAATAACTTTGTTTTAAAAATGTTCTACTGCAAATAAACAAAGATATGGAGGTTTTGAAGTGTCTTATGGATGGATGTTTCACTCCTGAGATGATTCTCTTGTTGCAGGAGTCAGTTATCAATTCCTCTAGTCTGGTCCTGAGTTTCCATAGCAATAAAGATTTCAAAAAAGCAGGATCCAGAGAGTATGATCAGCAAAACCAGCCTCTTATTGGACCACTACTCCTTTAAGGAGAGTCCCAAAGAAATACCCAGGGTTTGTGTTGTTTGCTTGTTTGTTTACTTTGTGCTAGTTCTGGGCCTTGAACTCAGAGGCTGGACCCTGTCCCTGAACAGTTGTCTTTCTTTCCGACCTGCCCCCAAAGCTTGTACACAACTGCTTGAGCCAAAACTCCATTTCTGGTTTTTTGGTGTTTAATTTCAGATAAGAGTATGACAGACTCTCCTGCCTCGTTGGCTTTGAACTAAGACAGTAAGAAAGCTAAGTGACAACAACTGTTTGTACTTCTCTTTTGAACCAAGAAATATTAGATGAAGTTTATGATAAAGCTAATATTTGACAATTTTTAAAGAAGAGAATATGTTCATCAAAGAAGCCATAACTTAAATAACAGCAAAAGTAGGTGCACTGAATCCTTTGGGAAGATTACTGTTGACTTAATCATTCCTTTGGGGGAAACTTAAAGCCATATTTGCACTTTTTTTTTTTGATTGTGGGGATTGAACACTGATCCTGGGCACTGTCTCTCAGCTCTTCAGCTCAACTTGAATGCTGTACCACTTTAGCTACAGCACCACTTCTGGGTTTCTGGTGGCTAATTGAAGATAAGTGTTTCATGGATTTTCTTGACCAGGCTGGATTTGAATCACAATCCTCTGGTTTTAGCTAGGATTACAGGCAAGAGCCACCAGCACCCGGCTCATATTTGCATTTATGTGCACTTAATGACACTATGTAGACAAAGAATGGAAATTTGAACCAAATGATAACATTGCAGCTTTTCAGAAAAATTGAGGTAGCAATAAATATCTTCTCCTTTCCATTTTGTTACATTAATGACTCATGAGCTATGGGACCCTTACATTAGCTTCCTGTGACATCTGTGTAGGTGTATTTAGTATTAGGAAATGTTCATATAGAAATATAGAAAGACAGATTTTCAGAAAGCAAAGGATATCAGGTATGAAAGAACAGCATAGAATTAGACACATTTATCTAACCTAAGAGATTTAGAATGCTAAAACAATGAGGAATAAGCCTAGTTGATAAATAGTTCTTCAATAACCAAAAATGGTTCCCTAGAACTGTTTCTGCTATACCTTAGCTACTATCATTTTTTTCCTTCCATCTGGATTTATTCCTTCTCTTCTGTCACGACTCTTAATTAGCCTCTGCCTTTTTGGTGCTATGATTGGCCAAAATGTTTTATAAATCTCACTTAAACTACCCTTCTCATTGTGATTAGCAGTGACCCCTCTCAAAATTCTGGAATATGTGAATTTCCAGAATTAATCTACACCTGACATCTAAGCACATTCCTGGCATTAATTGCCCTGACCTAATGAACAAAACTTTTTTTCAACACAGTATTCTAATATAGGTAAAGTACATGAATTAGGGACTATTGTCAAGTATCAGTATGGAAGGAACAATTATATATTCCAAGTTTGGGTTCTTTATTTTGCATTTACTAACTAAATGTTCATTGTTGTTGTTGTTGCACTTGTTGTTTTGGCAGTCCTGAGGCTGAAACTCAGCGCTTGGGAATTATTTCTCAGCTTTTCTTTTTTTTTTTTTTTCTCAATTCTAACCCTCTACCACTTGAGGCACAGGACCACTTCCAGTGTTTCTTTTTCTGTTTATGTGTTACTGAGGAATTGAACCCAGGGTTTCATGAATGCTAGGCAATCACTTTACCATGAAGCCACATTCCCAGAACACTACATGACTCTCTTAAGATGGCATTAAATTTTCATTCCATAAGTATGTATCATAATTTTAGCCAGAAATTTTTGCTAGAAAAGGGCTTTGATCACAGTACTGAATCCAGTAAGGCTTGATAGACAATGAATAACTGTCACGGTCTAGCCAGGGCACAGAGGGACTTACCTCATGGAGCTGGTACAACAGACTGAGTGAGACAGCTCCTGACCTACAGCCCACCTCCAGAATGAGAGGGCCACCTTGGTTCCAACCTCATTAGGGATGCTCGGCCAACTCCTCCAGCACCCATTCAATCAGTTCCTGAGAGAGAGAGAAACGAAAGAAAGTCAGAATTACACTTAAGCCAGGTACCTGTTGCTCAGGCCTCTAATCCTAAGTACAGTGGAGGCAGAGATATGAGGATTGTGGTTTATAGCCAGCCCTGGCAGGAACACCTGTGAGATTCTTATTTCCAAAGAACCACTAGAAAAGTGGTCCTGTGACTCAAGTGGTAGAGTGCTAGCTTTGAGCTGAGGAGCTCAGGGAGCTGCGCCAGGCCCAGAGTTCAAGCAAAACGACTGAAAAGAACCACCACAAGATGTAGACTGAATAACACCCATTGTCCTAGGGAGCATGGCAGAGAAGTCAGGCCGAGCTTCCTGTCAGCTGGGAGTCATAAGCAGGTCACCATTCTTCTCTGTGCCTCAGTTTCCCCAGCTTCAAAACTGAACAAAGTGAAGGATCCCGTTCCTCATGGGGAATGGGTATTGAAGAAAGAGAGTCATGTTTGGTTTCATAATCCCATACCTGTCACAACATTAATAACACAAAACCATCTGAGATCTTTCCGGGTATATTCTGTCATATACTCACAGAACTGCTAAGAACCGTATCTGACGGCCACTCCCTCTGTTCCTGGCCCTGCTCTAGAGATCACTCTGTATTAATCCCTTGTTTTCTCAAAACTGTCCCAGGAGGAGATTGAAGTCCAATGGTTGAGGCCCAACCCAGAGACTCACCTCTGGTCAAAAATGGGCTGCTGTGGACTGAGTTTGTGACAATCCATCTAAACCAATGACTGAGCGTGGCACTACATGTCTACCTTCCCAACTACAGAGGACCGACCCTGGTGGCTCATGCCTGTCACATACAGGAGGACTGTGATCCACCCCAGCCTGAGCATATATTAAGTCTCCATCTCAGAAATGCCCAAGACAGAAAAGCTGGTAAAAGACCTGACTTGCAAGCCTAAAGCCTTGAGATCAAACCCTAATATACCAAAAAGAACCACAGTCACACTGCCAGAGGCTCATGCCAATAATCCTAGATACTCAGGAGGTTGAGATCTGAAGATCACAGCTTAAGATTTAAAATAGGGCTCGCCTCGCCCATCAGAGGTCATGATGAAAAGACCGAGAGTCTGACCTATGCTGTTCCACTCCATACTAGCAGGACTCATATCTTTACTAAGTGTTGGACATGCTCTCTGTCCTCCGGGGAAGCCATCCCCTGCAGCTGCACTCCTAGGTCCTCCCAAGCTCCCACTCCCACCAACCAGGCCCAAAGTAGTACACAGTTCCAGGGCACACAGATCCCTTGTTCTTGTAATTCAACAGTGCTGTGTCCCGTTCAAGCATCTCACCCTTCCAGGCTCCCAGACCTCAGCTATGAAGCCCATGCATGCCCAAAAGATAGCAGGTAGAAGTTACCAAAGCATTCAGCCTCCTTGTTACCACTCACTTCTACACACACACACACACACACACACACACACACACACACACACACACACACACACACACACATCCAGACTGGTGACAGAAGACTCATCCATGCAGCACCTGCAATTTGCCAACTGATCACTCACCTGAGCACAGTCAGGCTGTACAAGGAGAAAGATGATCTCTCTCTCTCTGTCTCTCTGTCTCTCTGTCTTCAGGTGAAAAGATGATCAAGCACAGAAGACAAGGGTTCACACAGAAAGGGGGGTCTATCTTCTGCATCCAAAGCCTCCCATCCCCAGAAAAAGGAAAAAGACCCCAGAAGGCAGGTGTGGACATGCTGCTCCCCAGCAGGTTCCCACCAGGGAAAGGAAGGGTGCAGATGTGCGTCTGTGTGTCTCCCACTGCTCCAGGTCAGGGGCTCTTTGGCGTCTACTCCTCACCCAACCCTGCATCTCCCCATTTCCTGGGACACCAGACACTGGATATGGGGATGGGATCCTCGGGTCAACACCCACCCCCACTACTGGGGCACATTTATGGCAGGGCGTGGGCCAGAGAGGAGGCACGGGTCCTGGTCAAGACGGGGGGTGATACGGGGTCGCAGGGATCGGGCCTGTGTGGCCACCACTCACATGTTCTGCTGGCAAAATCTGTTGGCAGCTGCCTCAGGTGGGGCAAGCAGCAATGGCAGTGGTATGGTCGACATCAGGCCCAGAGCAGAGGACAAGGGTGCCAGGACCAGGTCAGGGCAACAAGCTAGCTAGAGGTGCACCATTGCAGACATTGTCTGAGGAATCCAAGAGGCAACATGGGTTTTAGCCAGCAGCACCAGATTTGAAATGCTGTGCCACAGGGAAGGGGAGGAGGGGGCCGGAGCGCAGGTGGGCACATGGTGAGCCTGACAAAGGCCTCTCCTCCTAGGCCTCGAGTCTCTTGCTCATCACTCAGCTACCTCTACCTCAACTGCTGGTAGTGGTGTCAACCAACAGACGGAATCCCAGTGCTACTGGGTAGAATGGAATGTGGGCATGGCCACCATTCTTGTATCCCTTTGGTCAGAAAGAACCATGAAAGAATGAGGGTGTGGCTGGAATCCTGTGATGCAGGCAGAATGGGTGGAGTCAAGATGATGGCAGCCCCTTTCCCAGGGAACTCTGTTCAATCCACTTGGGGACAAGAAGGTTACCTGCTTTAGCCGGATGGCTGGACAGATTGTGGTGTATGTCTGTTTGTTCCCAGTCCCAGACCTTGAACTCAGGATCTGGGCACAGTCTATGAGCTGCTTTTGATCAAGGCTAGCCCTCTACCAATGGAGCTACATGGCTTTACTTCTAGTTTTGTTGGCACAATTTGGACAGGAGTCTCAAGGACTTTCCTGCCTAGGGTGACTTTGACCATGATCCTCTTATCACAGCCTTGTAAGTATCAAGGAGGACTGCTGAGAGCATTTTTATATCATTAACATTTTGACAACTGAAATCTGTTAGGAACTTTAGCACTTTTGAAAAAAAATGGCCTTTGTGTCATCACAGTTCATTTGCGTATGTCATTGTGATTTCGTTCTCATATCCACACTATAAACTCATGGCAATTAAGATCTGACTTGCCACTGTGACATCACAAACCCTTTGTGACATCATCACCAATGTGACATCAGACTATCATAATGACACGTTCAGCTCATGGTGATATCACCAAGCTACACTGACATCATGGCATTATGACATTGCATTGCCATTTTGCTGTCATAGACACATTGTGAATGTATATCCTATTATTTCATTCTATTTTAAATGTGGCAGATCAGTTGATATCAGAAACATATTGTGACCTTATAACCATTTAACATTATAAACCCTGTGTGGCATCATATCCAGTATGATATCACATTGTTGTTATGATATCTTTAGCTTATGGTGAAATCACAAAATGACAATGACATTATAGCATTTGCCATTATGTCATTGTGACATCATAGTCACATTATGAATGTATTTGAAATGTGGCATGTGTGTGGATATCAGAAACTCATTGTGATGTCATAACCTTTGTGACATTAATATCCCTTTGTGACATCAATTTGGCAATGTGACATCACAATGGCAATGTGATGCTTCTAAGGCACCATGATATCACAATGGTGATGAACTCACAATGGTTTTCTGATATCAACCAACATGCCACGTTAGATATAGAATCAAATAACATAAAGGGCAAACACAACGTGTCTATGATATCAGAATGACAATATAATGTTACAGTGCTATGATGTCATTGTAGTTTTACATGTCAAAATGAGCTGATGTTGTCATAATGGCAACATGATGTCACAATTATGATGATGTCAGAAAGAATTTTTTTGTATTTTAATGGTATGTCTGATGTCAGTTGTCATTAGTTCCCCATGAGGATATGAATACAAAAAATGTTCTGTGATGTCATAGAGGCCATGTGTGTTTCCAAAGGTGGGAAGAGGTCATAATAGCTTTGGAAGGCACACTGTGATTCATAATATCACAATGGAAATGAGATGTCCCATTGGGTTTTTGATGAGGTCACAATGGTTTTGTGATGTCACAGTTTATAATATCAGAATGATATATCCAATTTCAATTACTATTAATTCAATATGAGGATACCAGGTGATAGATGAAGCTTCATAGTATGAGGTCATACTATGTGAAAACCCAATGGGACACTGATTTCACAATGACAATGTGATATCTCAACATCATGTTATAATAATGTTTTGATGTCACAATTGGTGACACCATACTGATGAGGAGGTCACAATAGATTTGAGATGTCCCAAGGAGTTGGTGATGTCACAATGGCATGTGGGACCTCAGCTGTCATACACCATGAGTGTATGGGTTTGGGAAGGGATTCTGATGTCCCCAAAGTATATGTAGTCAAAAAGGTGAAGAACTAACAGTTCTGAGATGTCACAAAGTGACACAATTGTTATGATGTCCAGTGGTGTAATATCATGATGTTCCACTGGATTTTAGATATCTCATGTCATATCTGAAATATGAAGTCAAACAGATTTTCAACTCACAAAGGGCCTAAAATATCACAATGAAATGTCACAAATGTTGTGAGGACAGGAGAAGTATCTGATGTCACAGTGGGTTAGTGATATAACAAAGGTAATGTGGTATGACAAAGAGATTTTGATGTCACAAAGGAAGTGAGTTCACAATGTTTTCCTGATATCAACCCATATGGCACATTTGAAATAGATTGAAATGAAAAAATGGCATTCACAATGGGTCTATGACATCAAAGTGACAATGTGATGACAAGGCATCAATGTTTGATAAGATATGTACTCATTACCTTAGCCATGTAACTCTAATCCCTCTGTACAATATATTTACAAAAAATGTACAGAAGAAAAAAAAGAAAAAAATGGTATAGTGTCATTGGGGTTTGGTGTTATCACAATGAGATGATGGTGTCATGATGACAATGTGATTTCACAGCTGTAATTATTGCACAAAATATTTGTGTTGATACAATGCTATGTGTGATCAAAATTTTCACTATGAGAATATGGGTACACAAAGGGTCTGTGAGGCCACAGAGGTCATGTGTTTTTTTAAATGTGATAAGACTTCACAATTGCTTTGTGATGTCACAGTGTGATTGTGAAGGCACAACAATAATGTGATGTCACAATGAGTTTGTGATGTCACAGTGGTGATGAGATCACAATGAGTTTGTGATGTCACTATGAGTTTGTATTATTACAAAGACATGTCCAATTTCAATTTCTACTAGTTCACAATGAGGATCAATTTCAAAGATAGAATCTTAAGATCCAAAGACCATGAGTTTTTAGTCATAACTTGTGTGATATGCTGCCCTTAGGATATTTTAGGCCTTTAGTAAGCTTATATTGTTTTCAAACTCATAATAATTCAGATATGACATATGATATCAGAAATTGACTCTGAAATTATGAATATTGTGACATCCCATTGATAGACATCCAGACCATGGTGTCACATTGTGAACTCACAAATCTGTTAGGATTTCATTACATTTGTCTCAACACATGACTTTGGTGACTACACAGTCCCATTGTGAACTCATATTCTCATTGTGAATTAATGATATTTGAGAATCGACATGCCATTGTGACATTTCCAACCAATTGTGACAGCACAAACCTATTAGAGTAGAAACACATTGTGATCTATTAGCCATTGTGGTAGCACAATACCTTTGTGACCCTACGTTTCCATAGTAATATCACTAATCCACTGTGAAATTCCAATCCTCTCATACCCAATCCAGTTATGAAATGTGATACCCGAAACCAGTGTGACATTTAGATCATGGTGACATCACACTGATAGATAATATGAGCATTTGTCACATTCTGATAACACGCACATTAGGATTTCATCACTTTTGAGACAACGCATGCCTTTGGAGACATCACAGTCCCTTTGTGAGCACATATACTCATTGTGAGTTGAAAATTGAGATCACATGTGTCATTTTGATGTCACCAACCCATTGTGACATCACCTCTTATAAACTCATTACTAGTGTGGCATCACCAATTGTGGTATCAAAACATTTTTAAGTCATCATATTGCAACATCACATTGCCATAGTGATATCACTGTTCCATTGTGTTTTCAATAACCTAGTATGTCTTCATAGCATTTTAGAAAATTCAGGGCCTTTTATATTTGTCTTCTTCTGTGAACTCTTATCCTCATTGTGAAATAGTAGCAACTGAAATTGGGCATGTGATTATGAGATGTGACTTCACAAAACTTTGATTTCATCACCAGTGTGACATCACAAACCCATTGTGAGCTTTTATAGATATTTGACATCACTATCACATTGTAAAATCCCAAACTTATTAGGACCTCTTAGCACCTTTGAAAAACACATGGCCTTTGTGACATCACAGTCCCTTTGTGTAACTATACCCTCATTATGAACTGACAATTGATATCAGACATGCCATTTTAACATTATGAACAATTTGTGACAGCACCAGTGTGACATAACATTCTAATTATAACAGCATCAACTACTTTTGACATCAGAAAAATATAACAAGATAGTATTATGAGATCACATTGTCATTGTGATGTTATAAACAGATTGTGAATGCCTGTTTTTATTCTTTTTTGTTGTGGTAGTTGATCATGGGACTTGAACTCTGGGCATGGGTGCTGTCCCTACTCTACAGCTCTAGGCGAGCACTCTATCACTCGAGCCACAGCACCACTTCTGGTTTTCTAGTGGTTTTTATTGGAGATAAGAGGCACATGGACTTTCTAGCCTGAGGTGACTTTAAACTGCAATCCTCAGATCTCAGCCTCCTGAGTAGCTGGGATTGCAGGCATGAGCCACCCCTGCCAGGCTTTGTCATTCTATTTAAAATTTGACATGTGTGTTGATATCAGAAACATAATGTGACCTCATAACCGTTGTAACATCATAAATCAGCAGTGACATCAAATTGTCATTATGACACCATCAGCTCATTGTGACATCACCAAATGACAATGGCATCATAGCATGATAAATCACAGTGACATCGTTATGTTATAGACATAACAGTGTGAAGGTTTATTCTGTGAATTCATTCTATTTCAGAAAGCCATTTGACCATATAACCATTGTGATATCACAATCCTTTGTGACATCACATTGCCATTGTGACATCATTAACCTGCTGTGCCATCACAAACCAGTCCTGTCCTTATAAGTTTTGTGACATTGTCATATGTTAGACCCATTGTGAGATCATAATCTGTTTTCAATCTCATATTTCTGATATGACATGTGATATCAGAAATCCCCTGTGACATCATACTGGCAGACATCATGACCATTGTGTCACATTGTGACATTACAAACCTGTGAGAACGGCATCATATTTGTGACAACACATGCCTTTGGAGGCATTACAGTCCCTTCTTGAACTTATATATTCATTTCCAATTAATGACCATTGAAATCTGCCATCTGACATCATGAACCCATTGTGACATCACAAATTTATTGTGACCTCATCACGAGAATGGCATCAAGAAATAATTCTAGTATCAAAGCATTATTTTGACATGATATTGTGGTATTGCCGTTGTGATATCACTGTCCCATTGTGTTTTTACAAACCTATATGGCCACATCACATCTTAGAAAATTCGTGGCCTTTGAGACTTCAAGCTCTTTCTGTGAATTCATGTACTTATAACCTCTAAGACAAGGAGACAAACCATGTAGTCACATTTAATATAATAAAACAATTTACAATAGCAAGAGGACTGAGATTACCTTATGCTGGCCTGGATTGCCAGGTCCAAAAGCAGCCTTGAACACCAAACCTGAGACCTCCAATGGGCAGCCCAATCCTTTCTTAATTGGTCTGCAAACCACCGGCCAAAAAATTATGATCTCCGAATCTCCAACCTCAATGGGCAAGGCTTTTTTACTTTTTCATTCCTCCCTCCTTCACTACAGACCTGTCCTTCCTTCCTGGTCATTCCCTTTTTCCCTTCCACCATTTCCTTATTCTCTTCAGGTGTCTCCAATCTCCACAGGCCTGCTCTACTCTGACCCAGTGACCACTTGCCAAACTTCTGCTCTCCTTCATCTTCCTCTCTTCTCAGCTTTTTTCCTTCCTGTTGTCTCATCACTTTCTACCATCCAGGTAGCTCCCATTTTTATCCCCACTTCCAATGCTCTGAAAATGCAACCTATATATAGGTTGTACCCCTCCTCTAACGGCTCTCCTGCCTAACAATTTTTAATCGTCTCTTCCTAATCTGCCCAATGCTCAATCACTTCTTGACAGCTCACCATGTGAGGCCTGACACCTCCAACTTTGGCGGCATTCCCCACATTCTCCTGTGGGCCAGGCCAAGAATTTACAATGATTATATGCTCCCACAGATAATTCTGGCAACACTGGTTATTACAGTATCCTAATAATGAATTAGAAGAAATTGAAGTTGTATATATCATTGTTATATTAAAACTTGATGAGATATCACTAATGCATTGTGACCTCATCACAGCGGTGACATCACAAACTCATTGTGATATCACATTGCCATTGTGCCACCATGATCATATTGTGACATCCCAATCCTATTATGACCTCAGAAGCTTTGAAAGCATGGCTTTTGTGTCATCACAGGCCCTTTGTGTACCCATATCCTCATTTTGAGCTGAGATCAGACATGCCATTTTAACATCGCAAAACTTTTGTGACATCATCACCAGTGTAACATTACATTGTTATTATGACACCATCAGACCATTGTGACATCATAAAACAACAATGACTTCATAGCATTATGACATCACATACCCATTGTGATGTCACAGATACATTGGAATGCCTATTCCGTGATTTAATTCTATTTCAAATGTGGCAGGTGGGTTGATATCAGAAATAGATCGTGACAACCTAACCATTATGACATCACAATACCTTGATGACACCACATTGCCATTATGATATCACTAACCCACTGTGACATCACAAAACTGTCCTATCCTCATAAATGTTTTGACATGCTGCCAGTGTGATCTCTGGCCTCCCTGAGCTAATAATTGTTTAATTCATAATACATCAGGTATGACATGTGATATCAGAAATCCAGTGTGACATCACAACTACTGTGACAACACATTGCCAGATGATATGAACATTGAGTCACATTGTGACATCACAAACCTGTTGAGACTCATTATACTTGTGCCAACATATGCCTTCGGATACATTATCCCTTGTGAACTTATATATTCATTGTCAATTAGAGACCTAGCATGAGATTGTAACATCACTATCCCATTGTGAAATCACAAATCTATATGACCTCATCACCTATATGGCATTACCAACTATTTGTGACTTCAAAATAATACTATCTCATGTAATGGTAACTTTATATTGCCAATGGGATATCTCTGTCGCATCGCATTTCCACCAATCTCCTATGTACTCATAATATTTTACAAAATTCATGGCCTTTCTGACTTCTAGCTCCTTATGTGAACAACTATCTTCATTGTGATCTAGTAATATCACCATGTAATGGTGATATTACAAATTCATAGTGACATCACTATCGAAGTGTGACCTTATCCCCACTGTGACATCACAAACCCATTGTGACATCATAGTTCCACAGTGATATCACAATCACCTTGTGATATACCAAACCTGTTGTGATCTCTTAGCACCTTTGAAAAAGCACATAGTGTTTGTGACATCACAGTCCCTTTGGGTAATTATATCCTCATTGTGAGCAAAGGACAACTGATATCAGACAGGCCGTTTTACCATTACAAATGCTTTGTGACATCATCTCCAGAGTGAGATCACATTGTTTTTAAGATAACATCAGCCCATTGTGACATCCCAAAATGACAATGACATCATAGCATTATGACATCACATTTTCATTGTGAGGTCATAGAGACAATGTGCTTGCCTATTCTGTGATTTCATTCTATCTCAAATGTGGCATATAGTTTGATTTCAGAAACCCATTGCGACCACATCACCATTGTGACAATACAATCCCTTTGTGACCTCATATGGACATTGTGATATCATTAATGCAATGTAACATCACAAACCTGCCTTGTCCTCATAAATTTTGTAACAAGCGACTACCTTGACTTGGGCTGGATGCCCAGAGCTAAATTCAGCCACAACCATGAACCCTCAGAACTCCAAACAGAAGCCCAGCCATTTGTTAACTAGTCTGCAAACAACCATCCCCCAAAATAATGATCTCCAAAACTCCACACTTCAAAGGACAAGGCTTTTGCCATGCTCTTCATCCTCCTTCTCTCCAGACTTGTCCTACATTTCAGGTCTTTTCATTTTTTCCTTCCACCATTCCCTTCTTCTCTTCAGGCTGCTCTACGATTGACAGTCCTGCCCTGCCATATCCAGGTGGCCAGCTGCCATCCTTCACCTCCTGCTCTCCCTCAATTTCCTCTCCTCGCAGGTCTTTACCTTCCTACAGGCTCATCACTTCTTTCCTTCCAGGCCTTTCCCCTTTTTCTCTCCCTTTCTGTTGCTCTGAAACTGCAGCCTATATATAGGCTGGGCCCTTCCACCACTGCGATGTTTTCTGCATAACAGTTTTCAATCATTACTTCCCAAATGTTCATGCCCAATGACTTCTTGGTAGCTCACCATGTGGCGCTTGAAATCCTATCTCCTTTAGCAGCATGCCCTGCCCCCTCCAGTGGCATTCAGCCACCCTCTCTGGTGGTCGAGACCAAGAGGCCATGATGAATGTCTGTTCCCGTGGATTATAAGGGAACTGCTGGTTTTTACCGTGTCCTCATGGTGGTCTAGTAGCAATTGAAATTGGACAAATTATTGTGATATTAAAAGTCGTGGCATAACTAATCCATTATGATCTCATCACCAGTGTGACATCACAAACACATTGTGACATCACATTGCTGGTTTGACACCAGGATCACATTGTGTCATCTCAAATCTATTATGACCTCTTATATCCTTTGATAAAATACATAGCTTTGTGAAATCACATTCCCTTTGTGTACTCAAATCCCCACTGAAATATTGACAATTGAGAATCAGACAAGACATTTTAACATCAAAAACAGTTTGTGAGTTCATCACAATTGTGACATAACTTTGTCATTTTGACAACATCTGCTCATTGGGAAATCACAAAACTAAAATGATATGATAGATTTAGATCTTCACATTGTCCTTGTGACATCATAGACACATTATGAATGCCTTTTCTGTGATTTCATTCTATTTAAAATACGGCCTGTAAGTTGATATCATAAAGAAATAGTGAACTCATAACCATTGTTACATTACAATCCCTTTTTACATCAGGTTGCCACTGTAATATAACAATAACCACATATCACAATATCACATAACACCCCGTGACATCACAAACCTATCCAGTCATCATAAATTTTGTGATATGCTGCAATTGTAATTCTAAGGCCTTTTTGTCCTCATAATCTCTTGTTGACCTCATTAAATTTCACATATGACATTTTTAAAAATTAATTTTAATTTTTATTTTTTGTGAACATATTGTACAGAGGGGTAAGATACATGGGCAAGATAATGAGTACATTTTGTATCAAGCATTGCAGCCTCCTCCTTCATTTACCCTTCACATCCCAGCCTCTCCCTACACCCCACCTAACCCGGCCTCCCCCCCAGCACCCGCACAAAAGTTGTAAAGTTCGTTTATGACATGACAACTTGTAATTCTAATAGTTGCATCAGGCCCACTTAAATACTTAACCAACTTGTTTTTCCCCATCTCCTCCACAAATTATACCGACATCAAAAATAGTGAAAGCAGGGGTTGTACTGTGGTGGAGGGACACACAAAGCTACCAGGAAATAATCTTATGAATGAGTTAGAAACAAATGCATGAAAGAAAAAAAATTTAAATACTTATCTAAGGGTTCATTTTCCTAACATCACATTATCTGACCATTTCTGCTTGACTGGGCTGGGAAGTTGGCTCAGTGGTAGAGCTCTTGCCTTGAATGCTTGAGGCCCTGAGTTCGATTCCTCAGCACCACATAAGCAAAAAGGAAAAAGCTGGAAATGGCACTGTGACTCAAGTGGTAGAGCGTTAGCCTTGAGCTGAAGCTGAGGGACAGCGCCCAGGCCGAGTTCAGACCCCACAACCGGACCGCCCCCCAAAAAAATAAATAAGGGAAATATTGCAAATAAGGGAAACCATGGACCTTTGTTTCTTTAGGCTTAGCTTACTTCATTCAATATAATTTTTTCCAAGCCTTTCCATTTCCTAACAAATGGGGAAATATCATTCTTTCTGATGGAGGCATAGAATTCCATTGTGTATATATACCACATTTTCTTGATCCATTCATATAATGAGGGGCATCAGGGTTGGTTCCAGATCTTAGCTATGGTAAATAATGCTGCAATAAACATAGTTGTGCTGGTAGCTTTAGTGTGGTCTTGTTTGAAAACATTTGGGTAAATGCCCAAAAGTGGGATTGCTGGGTCATAGGGGAGCTCTATGTGAAGTTTTTTCAGGAAACTCCATACTGCTTTCCAAAGTGGTTGAACAAGTTTACACGCCCACCAACAATGAAGTAAGGTTCCCTTCTGTCCACATCACCTCCAGCATCTGTTGTTAGAGTTCTTGATTATAGACATTCTAGCTAGGGTGAGGTGGTACCTCAATGTTGTTTTGATTTGTATTTCTTTTATGGCTAGCGAGGTTGAGCAATTCTTCATGTGTCTGTTGGATATCCTTCTTTCTTCTTCACAGAAGTTTCTCTTCAAGTCTTTAGCCCACTTATTTATTGGGCAGTTGTTTCTTTGAGGATTTGTTGTTGGGGGATTTAATTTTTTGAGCTCCAAGTATATTTTAGATATGAGACCCTTGTCCATTGTATGGCAGGTGAAGATATTTTCCCAATCTGTGGGCTTTCTCTTGATCTTGTTAGCTATGTCCTTTGCCATGCGGAAGCTCTGCAACTTCATGCAATCCCATTTGTCCAATCTTTCTTTGATTGGCTGTGTTTCTGGGTCTCTATTAAGAAAATTTCATCCTCAGCAAACGAGGCCTAGGGTTTCTCCTATTCCATCCTGTAAAGTTTTCAGAGTGTCTGCTTTGACTTCAAGGTCTTTGATCCTTTTGGAATTAATTCTGGTGCTGGGTGATATATAAGGATCTAGTTTTAGTATTCTACAAATAGTTAAGCAATTTAGCCAGCACCATTTACTGAAAAGGCTGTCTTTCTTCCATTCTATTATTTTCGCTACCTTATCTAAGATTAGTTGGCTATATGTCTGTAGGTTCATTTCTGGGTTTTCAATTCTATTCCATTGGTCCTGAGGTCTGTTCTTATGCCAGTACCAAGCTGTTTTGATTACTATGGCTTTATAGTAGAGTTTGAAATTTGGTATTGATATTCCTCCAGCAGTGTTCTTTCCGTTGAGGAGCCTTTTTGCTATCCGGGGTCTTTTATTGTTCCATATGATTTTTAGGATTGCCTCTTCTATTTCCTTGAAGAATGAGGGTGGAATTTTGATAGGTCTCACGTTGAATTTGTAGATAGCCTTGGGAAGTATTGCCATTTTCACAAAGTTAATCTTTCCAATCCAGGTGCATGGGAGGTTTTGCCATTTTCTAAGTTCTGTTTTGATTTCCTTTTTCAAGATTTTAAAGTTTTCATCATAGAGATTCCTCACTTCTTTGGTTAAGTTAATTCCTAGGTATTTTATTTTTTGAGGGGCTATTACAAATGGAGTTACTTTCCTAATTTCAGCCACACTTTTCTCATTGTTGGCATACAGAAAATCATTGATTTTTGAGGATTAATTTTATACCCTACTACTTTGACAAAGTTTTGAATCAGCTTGAGTATTTTGGCAATGGAATCCATGGGATTTTTAAATACAAGATCATTTCATCCGCAAAGAGAGAGATTTTTATTTCTTCTTTCCCTATTTGGATCCCCTTTAAGTTTGCATCTGGTCTTATTGCTGTAGCACGGCATTCTAATTCTAGATTGAAGAGAAGTGGAGAGAGTGGACATCCTTGTTTTGTTCCTGAGATTAGAAGATATGGCTTTAGTTTTTCCCCATTAAGTATAATGCTGGCTGTAGGTTTGTCATATACAGCCTTTATTGTATTGAGAAATGTTCCATGGATTCCTAATTTTTCCAAAACCTTCATCATAAAGGTGTGTTGGATCTTGTCGAGTGCTTTTTCTGCATCTATTGAGATAACCATGTGGTTCTTATTCTTGCTCCCCTTGATGTGATGAATAATATTAATTTATTCGCATATATTGGACCAGCTTTGCATCCCAGATATGAATCCTGTTTGATTGTGGTGTATGATTTTTTGGATGAATTGTTGAAGTCGATTGGCCAAAATTTTGTTGAGAAGTTTTGCATCAGTGTTCATCAAAGAAATGGGTGTATAGTTCTCTTTCTTTGATGAGTCCCTGCCTCGTTTTGGGATGAGGGTTATGATGTCTTCATAGAATGTGTTCGGTAGTGAACTTTCTCTTTCAATTGCATTGAAGAGTTGGAGGAGTATTGCTGTGAGCTCTGCTTTGATGGCCTTGTAAAATTCCGGTGTAAAACCATCTGGTCTTGGACTTTTCTTAACTGGGAGGCCTCTTATTGCTTTTTCTATTTCAATGCTTGATATGGGCCTGTTAAGATGGTTTAACTTATCTTGGTTTAGTTTTGGCATGTCAATATTTGCTAGGAAAAGGTCCATTTCTGTCAAGTTCTCAAACTTATTAGCATAAAGTTTTGAGAAGTATCCCTTATAATGTTCTGAATCTTGGTTGTTTCCTTGGTGATGTTTCCATTCTCATCTCTGAGTTTAGTTATTTGGATGTGTTCTCTTCTTTTTCTGGTAAGATTTGCTAGGGGTCTGTCAATTTTGTTAATTTTTTCGAAGAACCAACTCTTTTTTTTGTTGATTCTTTGTATAGGTTTTTTGGATTCTAATTCATTTAATTCTGATTTAATTTTAATTATTTCTTTCCATCTACTGGATTGGGGTTTATCTTACTGCTCTTTTTCAAGGAGGTTTAGATGTGTCATTAAATTGTTGGTTTCAGATCTCTCCGATTTGTTGATGTAGGAGCTCAGAGGTATAAACTTGCCTCTGAGTACTGCCTTTACTATGTCCCAGAAGAGCTGGTAATTTGTGTGTTCATTTTTGTTGAATAGTATGAGCATTTGAATTTCCTTTCTAATATCTTCCATGACCCTCTCGTGATTCAGCAGTGTGTTGTTCAGCCTCCATATGTTACCAGACTTTCTTTGGTGTCTTTTGGTGTTGAGTTCTAATTTTATTCCCTTGTGTTCAGAGAGAATTCAAGGTATAACTTCAATGTTTCTGAATTTAGACAAGTTTCCTTTGTGGCCTAAAATGTGGTCAATTTTTAGAAAATGTTCCCTGTGCTGCTGGGAAAAACGTGTATTCTGATGCTGCTGGGTGAAATGTTCGGTAGATGTCTGTTAAATCTAGTTGATCTATGCAGCTGCTTAGATCTGCGGTTTCTCTATTGAGTTTTTGCCGAGTTCATGTATCTAGTGGGGAGAGTGGTGTGTCAAATCCCCAACAATTAATGTCTTTGGATCTATGTGGACATTGAGAGAAAGTGGTGTTTCTTGGATAAATTTGAGTTCTCCATTGTTTGGCGAATAGATATTTAGAATTGTAATATCGTCCTGAAGGAGAGATCCATTAATTAGTATGTAGCGACCATCCTTATCTCTTCTCACGAATTTTAATTTGAAGTCTATTTCATGTGATATTAGGATTGCAACTCCCTCCTGTTTATGGGGGCTGTTTGCTTGGTAGATTTTGCTCCAGCCTTTAACATTGAAAATGTGTTTGTTTTTATGGGCAAGATGTGATTCCTGATAGCAGCAGATTGAAGGAACTTCTTTTTTAAACCAACTAGACAGTCTATGTCCCTTAATTGGAAAGTTATGTCCGTTAACGTTAATAGATAGGACTGAGAGGTATTTGGGAGTTACTGCCATGTTATCCACCTTCTTGGGGGTTGCGAAAACTGTGTTCTTCCTATGGTTCTTGGATTCTCAGTTTGGGTGCAGGTTCTTGGCCTTTATTGTGGTCTTGTTGGCTTTCTATGTGTAGGACATCTTTAAGAATCTTTTGTAGGGCTGATTTGGTGGAGATGTATTGTTTCAATTTTTCTTTGCTATCGAAGTTTTTTATTTGGCCTTCCAGTTATGAAGGAGAGTTTAGCTGGGTACAGTATTCTTGGTTGATAATTGTTTGTTTTTAGGGCATGGCATACATCATTACAGGCTCTTCTTGCTTTGATTGTCTCTGCTGAGAAATCTGAGGTGATTCTAATTGATTTCCCTTTATTGGTGATTAATCTTTTCTCCTTGACAGCTTTAAGGATCCTTTCCTTGGTCTGAGTTGATCTTGTGTGGATTATAATGTGACCGAGGAATGTCCTATTCTGGTCTGGTCTATTTGGGGATATAAAAGCTTCTTGTATATGAATAGGCCTATCTTTTTATATGTTTGGGAAGTTCTCTGCTAGGATCCTGTTAAACAAATTTCCTAGACCATTAACTTCAGTTTCTAGGTGCTCCTCTACACCCATTATCCTTAGATTAGGTCTTCTGATGGTTTCTTCAAGTGTTGGATAGATCTATCATATTTCTTGGACTTGTCTTGGATGGTTGTATGTTCTTTCTCTGTAATATCTAGGCTGTCTTCAATCCCTGAGATTCGGTCTTCTGCATGGTCTAACCTGCTGTCAAGACTTTCTACTTTGTTTTTTATCTCTTTTCCTTCTAATTGGTCAGGTTTCATTGCTTCAAATTCTTTGTTAAAGCTTTGTTTTAGATCTTGCATGAACTTCTTTACTTCCTTAATTTGGTGTTCAGTGTTTATTCTCAAATCACTTAGTTGTTTGGTTATGGTTTCCTTGGACTCCAATTCTTTCTGTTGGTTTCCATTCAGCATTCCCTTTATGGTCTCCCTGTCTTCCTTCAGCTCTTTGATAATGGATTCCATGAATGCCTTTAGTGATTTTTTTTATTCTTTTCCTGCTCTCTCAATTCCTGTATTACTCTTTGATTAGCTTCCTCCCGTTCATGGGATTCCTGTAGTTCTCTTTGAGTGTTTTCAGCCTGCTCACGCCATTCCTCCCTTTCTGTTTGAGTATTCTCAAGCTGCTCACGCAAATCCTGTATCAGTTTTTGAGTAGCTTCCTCACACTTATGATATTCCTGTATAAACTTTTCGATTGCCTCCTCTCTCTCCTTATCATGCTCATACAGAGTCCTTTGCAAGTTTTCAATCTTTTCATTTATCATGTTTGCCAACAGTGTTTGTAGAGCTATTTGGGAACTCTCCTCTGGATTATTCATTACCTGTTCTGTCCCATGATTATCAAGATTGAGAATTGAGATACCCGGACTTGCCATTTTTCTTGCGTTTTTCCAGCTTACTCTGCCCATTTGAGATGAAAATAACACCAGTTTTGTGCTAGAACAATATCCTAAGGCAAGCATCCACCAAAGTCTGAATTTGCACAGTCAATAGTCTACAGATACAATGTAGTTCAACAGATACATCTATTCAATATCAAACAACTATATGTTAATGGGCTACGAACCGCAAAGAAGAATTTGGAAAACCAGAAATTATTAGGGTTAGGGAGCAATGTGTGTAAAAAATAGGAATAGATTGATGTGGGAAGTCACAGGGAGTGTTAACTAAGTCCTAATCTCAAAGCAGGAAATAGGTTGGGTAGGATGAAAGTAGAAAGAGAGAGAAAAAATGAAGAAAGGGAAATGGAAAAGAAAAGAGACCAGAAAAAATAGAAAAATAAAAATTAATAATATTATGCCAGAATTCGACAAGAATCTATTTAGAGAAGAATGTGAATATAATGAGAGAAGGGGAGGGATATAAAGGAGATGAGAAAACTTAAAAATAAAATGCTTAAAATATTATGTAGCTATAATGAAGTGTTACTGCTATTAAGGAATTTAAGTCTCAGAGGTATTGAATTGAGTAATAAATTTGTGGATTAAGTGTGTACACAATGGAAGATATTGTCTTATAGTCATCTACAGGTTTATCTGAGGATGTGCAGGACAAGAATTAAGTCATATAAAGAAGAACAAAAGAGAGGAAAAGGTGAAAAGGATAAGAAATGAAGAAAAAAAGATCAGAAGTTCAGTAGAGCTAAACAAAAACCAAAAAGATAATTAAAAAAGAAAAAAAAAGAGAAAGAAATCAAAAAAGAAGAAAAAATGCACACACGTATCCCTAAAATAAAAATTGTAAGAGGGAAAAAAATATTGTGGAAAACATTTTTTTTTCAATCAAGGCAAAAATTAATGATTAAAAAAAGTTTTAGAAATGAAATTTTTTTAATATAAGGTACCAAAAAAAAAAAAAAGAAAGAAGAAAAAAAAAGTTCTTTGATTTTTGGGGGAGGGGTGGGAAAAATCCTGTATCTCCCTTGTGTCCATAACCAGCGTCTTGTTGGAGTCTTTTGTCTGCTTTTGGTCCTTTGGGTTGGTTGGTTACTTAAGTCAGTTTATTCGAACAGGCAGAAATATGCTCTGGTTTACCCAGGATTTTGTGATCCTCCTCCCAGGCTAGTTCAATGGGAGTCAGATCTTCTTTGAGTATCACAAAAGAGGGAGATGCAATGATGAGGCTAGGTTCTGGGTAGAGTTGAGGCCTTTCAACAAACAGTAGATTTTCCTGGTGGCTAGTTTGTGAAAGATTCACAGAGCCCAGCCTGGAGCCATTCTCAGGGTTTCTGTTTACTGGATTTCAATTGACTGTCGAGGCTGCTAAAGGGAGTGGCAGCCTCTGGCTCTGATTACCCAGTGAAGAATGCCATTACTAGGGCTGGCACCCAAGCTGGGTGACTTTTCCCTGGGTGGAGCTGAGTCTGGCAGGTCACGCCGCAGTTAAGTTCTTGTGACCTGCTAAATGATTCATTTTATTCCAAGGCTTGAGTTGGAGCTCTTTGTCAGTATCCAAGATGGAGGTCTCCAGTACGGGAGGGGGGAGGGGTGGCATTCCTTCCTCTGTTCCCTGAGAAGGAGTGAGGACATCAGGCTTCTACTCATGCCGAGTCTTGGTTCCTGGGTCGTCTCTGGTCTGTGAACTGCAGGATGAATATGTCTGCTCCTTGTCGGTTCTTGCTGGTTTTGAGTAGAATCCGCTCACCCACTGCGTCTGGCTCCTTCGTCCCAGAATCTCTGTTGCTCGGGTATGGCGCCTGTGGTTGCAGCTGCCACCGCTGCCGCCGCCGCTGCGGTGGCTGCTGGCAAGAGCTCAGATCTGTCTCCTTGCCTGGATTTTCCCGCTCTGGCCTGACTCTCTGTCCTGTGATGGCACACTTGGTGTGATTCTCTGGCTTAGGACTGTTCACTGGAACTGTAAACTTCTTTCTATGGGAGAGCTTGTTTAGACTCCAGCTTCTCCGCCATCTTCCCAGGTCTGACTTTCTTATCTTCAAGTACAGTGATCTTCTCCTTCATCAACATTGCTGCAGATTTACCCAGATCCTGAATTCAAATTTAAAGCCTGGAAGATTAAACATCACGAATTGCAAGCCAGGGAGCTAAATTTTTTTTTTACTTTTCTCAGTATGTGCTTGAAGTCAGATTGTGGCAACTCTGCCTCAAATTGGATCACCCTATGCTGGGGCACAGCCACTAGACCTACAACTGCTTCTGGGATCCTAGACCCTCAGGTCTTGCAGGGAAAGCAATGCACAGAAAAACTGTGGCATGTTTATGTTTTCTTCCTTTGCACGGTGACCCTCATGGGTCTGAATGACACTGTTGCAAAGGGTACTTCACCTTGCATTGCTGAAAGCATCCCAAGTGGCAACATAGGCCCTGATTTCAAATCCCCCTCCTAACACCAACCAATGGCAGGAGATACTAAGAAAATTGTTCCCAACCATAGGAAGAACAATGGAATTTTATCAATGTCAAAGTTCAATGAGTTGATCATGAATGATGCTACTATAAATTTAGGCAGCATAATTTCAAGAGGCTAATTGATTTTTATTTAATATTTATGAAGCATAAAAAGAATATTATTACTTACAGGAATGCAATAATTTCAGGACACTGATTGATTTCATTAATAGTATAAGGATGAAAACAATAATATTAATTACATGGACGCATGATTAATACCCAGGAATTGGTAGGAATGTAGTCTATATAACTGAATAATATATAGACATCTTTAACACTCTATATAAATACATATTTATTAGCATACTTCCATCTGCAGGTCAATCTGTTCTTATTTTGCTAACACCTGGGGCTTGATCTCAGGTCCTAGGAATAGCCTTTCAGCTCAATTTGCCCCAGGATGGCGTGCTGACACTCACCCATTCATGAATTGGGCCTTGTAGGCTTGTAGGCCATGAGTTCAGTTGCCAGCACTCCCCAAAAAGGAATTGTGGAGTAAGAAGTCCTGAGTGTCAGGTATGAAGTGGAACACATATGCAGACCTATATCTTATGTAATCAATGTTTTATGTGCCATAATAGTCAAAATAAATGGTCAATACATGAATAAAACAAACAAATAAAATAACTGCACTGAATGCAATATGGAGTCAACATATGTATGTAAATATGAATCATATATGTAAATTGTACATGAATAGGATGTTTTCTAGTGGTGGGGATCTATTTCAGGCCTAAAGAACCGACTTGAATTTCTTGACTTCAAGGAGGCCAGCTTCCCCTTCCCACACAGTGCAACAGAGTTACCAAGATCATAGGTTCCAATCCCGACAGTCCTGACAGAAAAATGCCACCTTTATATTATGTAATAGTGTCGTAATTCTTAGGTATTTCATGATTCCTCCATTTTATGAATGTGATTGTTTAAATGCTTCATAAAGCATTAACTAACATCGATCAGTTTCCTATAAAATAATTCTTTATAATTTTATCCTAGAATCATTCAAAAACTGCTCTTTCAATCATGACATACATCATATTCTATTGGTAATCATATGGACAGGAATAAGTTTCTTAGGATCTCTTTCCATTTTGAGGTGGCTGGACCAGGATTCCAACTGTGGGCTATAGCTCCCACCACTTAAACCCGAGGATAGGGAACTCATCAGTCTGTCCAAGAACACCAGTAAGACAAATGATTAGGCAGGCACCAGTGGTCCTCAACAGTCTTCCTTGATATTTACAAGGCTGTGATGAGAGGATCATGGTCGAAGTCACCCTAGGCAGGAAAGTCCAACTTCAGTGCCAACAAAGCCAGAATCCCTGTGGCTCCAGTGTGGAAGGCCAGCCTTGAGCAAAAGCAGCTCACAGACTGTGCCCATATCCTCAGTTCATGGTCTGGGACTGGGAACAAACAGCCATACACAATGATCTGTGCAGCCATGCAGCTAAAGCAGGTCACCCTCTTGTCTCCAACTGAATTGGACATTGTTCCCTGGGAAAAGGGCTGGGGGAGCTGCTATCATCTTGACTCTGCCCATGCTGTTTGCATCACAGGATTCTGGCCACACCCCCATTCTTTCATTGTTCTTTCTGACCAATGTGATACAAGAATGGTGGCCATGCCCACATTGAATGCTGCCTGGTAGCACCAGGATTCCCTCTGTTAGTTTACACCACTACCAGCAGTTGAGGAAGGTATAGATGGCTGAGTGGTGAGAAGAGACATTAGGCGACTGGAATATAGAAGGAAATTGAGATGCCTGCTTAGTCCCCAGCCCCCTCCCGCCTTCCCAAGGTTCAGAAATTCAAACCAGGCAATGGCACCCTGCCAGGCTGTGTAAAGCCCCAAATTGGTCAATGGCCTTGGTTCTCTGAGGCCATGTGTCTGCAATGCCACTGCCATTCCCGCTCGCCCCACCTGGAGCAGCCTCAAGCAACTTCTCCCAGGAGCACATGTGAGTGGCTGCCCCAAAACCACCCCTACCCTGGGTCAGACACCCCTCTGAGGGCACCAAGACCCGCTACTTGTTTCCTCTCCCTGGCTCTGAGGAGCCACCTTTCTGTTTTGGGCATTTCTGAAACAGAGCCTCTATATGCTCTGGCTGGGCTGGATTGATGTCCTCCTATCTGTGACAGGTATGCTCCACCGGGCCTGGTCATCTGTAGTTGGGGTGGTAGACATGTAGCAACATGCACAGTCATCAATTTAGATGGATTATCTCAAAAATTTAGTCCACAGCAGCCTATTCTTTTTTTTTTAATTGTGAAAATACTGTCCAGAGGGGTTAAAATTACATGGGCAAGATATGAGTACATATCTTATCAAGCATTATAGCCTCCTCTTTTGTTTCCCCTTGCCATCCCATCCCTCCCCCCACTCGACCCTCCCCATCCCACTACCAGAGTTGTCAAGTTCATTTTCGACATACCACTTCTACGTCTCATTGTTGTAATGGGTCCAAATTTAATCCCTATTTCAACGATTTGTTTTTTCCCTTCCCCTCCATAAATTATAACAACATCAAATACAGTCAAAGAAGGGATTATACCGTGGGGGAGGGATATAAAAAGCAACAAATAAATAATCTTATGAATGTACTAGAAACAATCGAATGAAAGAAAAAAAATTGAATAGATATCTTAGGGTTCTTTTCACTAACATGAATTTATCTGAACTTTTATGCTTGACTCAGATATATACTAGTTATTGCAGATAAGGGAAAACATGGGACCTATGTTTCGTTGGTTCTGGCTTACTTCACTTAATATAATTTTTTCCAAGTCTTTCCATTTCCTAACAAATAGATCAATGTCATTCATTCTGATGCAGGCATAGAATTCAATTGTGTATATATAACCCATTTTTTTTGATCCATTCATCTACCGAAGGGCATCTGGGTTGCTTCCATATCTTAGCTATGGTAAAAAAAGGCTGCAATAAACATAGTTGTGCTGGTAGCTTTAGTGTGGTCTTCTTTGTAAACATTTGGGTAAGTGCCCAAAAGTGCGATTGTTGGATCAAAGGGGAGCTCTATGTTGAGTGCTTTGAAGAACCTCCATAAAGCTTTCAAAAGTGGTTGAACAAATTTACACTCCCACCAACAATGAAGTAAAGTTCCCTTCTGTCCACATCCCCTACAGAATCTGTTATCAGAGTTCTTCAGTATAGCCATTCTAACTGGGGTGAGGTGGTATCTCAATGTTGTTTTGATTTGCATTTCTTTTATGGCTAGAGAGGTTGAGCATGTCTTCATTCGTCTATTGGCCATCCTTCTTTCTTCTTCAGTGAAGTTTCTCTTTAAGGCTTTAGACTTATTTATTGGGCAGTTTCTTTGAGGATTTGTTGTTGGGGGATTTAATTTTTTGTTTTCCAAGTATATTTTAGATATGAGACCCTTGTCTCTAGTATGGCTTGTGAAGATTTTCTCCCAATCCGTGGGCTTTCTATTGATCTTGCTAGCTATGTCCTTTGCCATGCAGAAGCTCTGCAACTTCGTGGAATCCCATTTGTCCAAACTTTCTTTGATTTCTTGTGTTTCTGGGTCTCTATTAAAAAAAAATTCAACCTGTGCCAAGGAGACCAAGGGTTTCTCCTATTCCATCCTGTAATGTTTTCAGAGTGTCTGCTTTGACTCCGAGGTCTTTGATCCATTTGGAGTTGATTCTGGTGCAGGGTGATATATAAGGATCTAGCTTTAGTTTTCTACAAGTAGTTAAGCAATTTTGCCAGCACCATTTACTGAAGAGGCTGTCTTTCTTCCATTCTATTATTTTAGCTCCCTTATCGAAGAGTAGTTGGCTATATGTCTATAGGTTCATTTCTGGGTTTTCAATTCTATTCCATTGGTCCTGAAGTCTATTCTTATGCCAGTACTAAGCTGTTTTGATTACAATTGCTTTGTAGTAGAGTTTGAAATTTGGTATGATATTCCTCCAGCACAGTTTTTTTCTGTTGAGGATCGTTTTGCTATTCAGAGTCTTTTATTGTCCTCTATGAATTATTGGTTTGCCTCTTCTATTTCCTTGAAAAATGAGGTTGGAATATTGATAGGTATCACACTGAATTTGTAGAGAGCCTTGTGAAGGATTGCAATTTTCACGATGTTGATCTTTCCAATCCATGAGCATGGGAGTTTTTGGCACTTTCTAAGATCTCTTTTGATTTCCTTTTTCAGGTTTTTAAAATTTTCATCATAGAGTTCCTTCACTTCTTTGGTTAAGTTATTTCCTAGGTATTTTATTTTTTGTGGGGCTATTACGAATGGAGATGCTTTCCTAATTTCAGCCACACTTTTCTCATTGTTGGTATATAGAAAATCCATTGATTTTGAGGGGTTAATTTTATACCCTACTACTTTGACAAAGTTTTGAATCAGCTTGAGTAATTTGGGAGTGGAGTCTATTGGATTCCTTAAATACAAGATCATGACATCTGCAAAGACGTAGAGTTTTACTTCTGCTTTCCCTATTTGGATCCCCTTTACGTTTGCATCTTGTCTTATTCCTGTAGCTAGGCATTCTAATACTAAATTGAAGAGAAGTGGAGAGAGTGGACCTTCTTGTCTCGTTCCTGAGTTAAGAGGAAATGGCTTTACTTTTTCACCATTAAGTATAATGCTGGCTGTAGGTTTGTCATATATAGTCTTTATTGTATTGAGCAAAGTTCCATGGATTCCTAATTTTTCCAGAACCATCATCATAAAGGGGCATTGGATCTTGTCAAATGCTTTTTCTGCATCTATTGAGATAACCAGGTGTTTCTTATCTTTGCTCCTGTTGATGTGATGAATTATATTAATTGATTTGCGTATATTGACCCAGCTTTGCATCCCTGAAATGAATCCTGTTTGATCATGGTGTAGAATTTTTTGGATGAATTGTTGAATTTGATTGGCCAACATTTTGTTGAGAAGTTTTGCATCAATGTTCATCAAATAAATGGGTCTATAGTTATTTTTCTGTGATGTGTCCCTGCCTGGTTAGGGCATGAGGGTTATTAAGGCTTCATAGAATGAGTTCAGTAGTGAACTTTCTCTTTCAATTTCATTGAAGATTTGGAGGAGTATTGGTGTGAGCTGTGTTTTTAAGGGCTTATAGAATTATGCTGTAAAACCATCTGGCCCTGGGCTTTTCTTAGATGGGAGGTGTGCTATTGATGTTTCTATTTCAATGCTTGATATGGGCCTGTTAAGATGGTATAACTCATCTTGGTTTAGTTTTGGCATGTCAATATTTACTAGGAAAAGGTCCATTTTTGCCAACTTCTCAAACTTATTAGCATAAAGTTTTGAGAAGTATTCCCTTATAATGGTCTGAATCTTGGTTGTTTCTGTGGTGATGTTTCCATTCTCATCTCTGAGTTTATTTATTTGGGTTGTTCTTTTCTTTTTCTTATAAGATTTGCTAAGAGTCTGTCAATTTTGTTAATATTTTGGAAGTAACAAATCTTTGTTTTGTTGATTCTTTCTATGATTTTTTTTGGATTCTAATTCATTTAATTATGATTTAATTTTAATTATTTCTTACCATCTACTGGATTGCGGATCATCTTGCTGCTCTTTTTCAAGGAGACTCAGATGTCTCATTAAATGGTTGGTTTCAGATTTCTCCAATTTGTTGATGTATGAACTCAGAGCTGTAAACTTTCCTGTGAGTACTGCCTTTGCTGTGTCCCAAAGGAGCTGGTAATTTGTGTGTTCATCAACATTTGAATTTCTTTTCTAATCTTTTCTATGACCCACTCGTGATTCAGCAGTGTGTTGTTCCAGTGTGTTACAGGATTTTCTCTGGTGGCTTTTCCTGTTGAGTTTTAATTTTTTACCCTTGTGGCCTGAGAGAATGCAAGGTATTACTTCAATGTTTCTGAAAAGAGATAAATAAGTACCCACACATATACCCCTAAAATAAAAATTATGAGAGGAAGAAAAAAATTAAAGTAAAAAATTAAAAATTAAAAAACAACTTTTAGAAAAAAATTATAAAAGGTACAAAAAAAGAGTTCTTTGATTTTTTTGTGGGGGATGGGAAGATCCTGTATCTTCCTTGTGTTCTTAACCTGTCTCTTGTTGGAGACTCTAGACTACTTGTGTTTGATTTTCCTGTGGCATGAATGGTTTCTTAAGTCAGTTTGAGCAGGCAGAAAAATCACAGGAGACGATTCTTGACCACAGGTGAAGCTCTTTGGTAGGTTCGTAACAATCAGACCTCATTCTCCTCACAGGACAATTGTGAGGAAACAAGGGATTTATACAGAGGGATCTCTGGAGCATGGCTAGGAACAGAGGGAGTAGTCTTCAGATAAGGTTCTCGGCAATTCTGTGAGGAAATGACAGGAAGATAGCCGGAAAGGGCTCAGGCGGGGCCTGTTATTAATTGTGCAACAGATGTGGGATTATGAAACAAACATGGCTCTCTCTCATCATTACCCTATCCCCATGAGGAAGCGGATCCTTCACTGTGTTGAGTTTTGCAGCTGGAGATTCCAAGGCAGAGAGAAGCCAGGTGACCTACTTATGACTTCAACTTCAAAGGAAGCTCTGCCTGACTTTGCTACCATGCTCCATAGGACAATGGGTGCTATTCAGTCTGCTTCTTGTGGTAGGAAGTCCACTTCTTGTCAGTCGTGGAGCTAGAACTCTAGGCATGGGCTATGTTCCCAAAAGCCTCAGCAAAAGGCTAGTGTTCTACCACTTGAACCCACAACACTACTTTTGATTTTCTGGTGGTTCTTTGGAGATAAGATTCTCACAGACGTTCCTGCCTGGGCTGGTTATGAACCATGATCCTCATATCTCAGGTTCCTGTGTAGTTAGGATTAGAATTCTGAGCTACTGGCACCAGACTTAATTGTAATTCTGACTTTTTCTCTCTCTCTCTCTTTCACAAGAACTGGTCACATGGGTGCTGGAGGAGGGGGCCCAGCATCCCCATGTGGCTGGAACCCAAGGTTGGTCCTCTCATTCTGGAGGTTGGCTGTGGGTCAGGAGCTGTCGCCTCAGCTTGTTGAAACAGCTCCATGAGATAAGCCCTTCTGTTATCTGGCTAGACCGTAACAGTTATTCATTGTCCATCCAGCCTTACTAGACTTATTGTATTATATTGCTTTCTACATCATTTTCTAGCACCTGGCCAAAATTATGATACGTAGTTACAGAATGAAAATGTAATGCAATCTTAAGAAAGTTATTTAGGGATCTGTTAATGTGGCTTCATGGTACGGTGATTTCCTAGCATCCATGAAACCCTGGGTTCAATTCCTTAGTTACACACACACACACACACAAAACCACTGGAAGTGGTGTTGTGCCTCAAATGATAGAGAGCTAGCATTGAGCAAGAAAAAAAAAGCTAAGGAATATTCCCTACCCCTGAGTTTATGCCCCTCGACTGGCAAAAAGAACAAAAACAAATCAAATCAAAACAAAACAAAAACATTCAGTTAGTAAATGCAAAATAAATAACCCACACTTGGAATATATAATTGCTCCTTCCATACTGACACCTGACAACAGTTCCTAATTCATGTACTTTACTTATATTAGGATACTGTGTTGAAAAAAGTCTTGTTCATTAAGTCACAGCAATTAATGCCAGGGATGTGCTTAGATGTCAGGTAACGTTTAATTCTGGAAATTCAACCATTCCTGGATTTGTGTCGTCACTGCTAATCACAAAGAGAATGGTAGGCTATGTGTGATTTTGAAATCTTTTTGGTCAATTATGGCACCAAAAATGCAGAGGCTAATTAATAGTTGTGAAAGAAAATAAGGAGTATATAACTCCAGATAGAAGGAATAAATGATAGTAATTAAGGTATACCAGAAACTGTTCTTGAGAACCATTTTTGGTTATTGTAGAACTAGTTGTCAGCTAGGCTGTTCCTCATTGCCTTTAGCATTCTAAATCTCTTAGGCTAGCTCTTAATCTCTGTGTGATAAATGTATCTCCTTCTATGCTATTCTTTCATACCTTATCTCCTTTGCTTTCTAAAAATCTTATTCTTTCTATATTTCTCTATGAACATTTCCTGATACTAAATACACCTATACAGATGGCAGAGGATGCTAATGAAAGGGTCCCAAAAATCATCAGTCATTAACGTAACAAAATGGAAAAGAGGACATATTTATTGCTACTTCAATTTTTCTGAAATGCTGCAATATCATTTGGTTAAAATTTCCATTCTTTGTCTACACAGTGTCATTCAGTACACATAAATGCAAATATGAGCAGGAGTTGGTTTACTCCTGTAATCCTAGCTACTCAGGAGGTTGAGACCAGAAGATTGTGGTTCAAAGCCAGCCTGCTCAGGAAAGTCCACGAGACCCTAACCTTCAATTAACCACCAGAAACCCGGAGGTGGTGCTCTAGCTTAGCACCCAGGATCCGAGTTCAAGCCCCACAACCAACAAAAAAGGTGAAATATAACTTTAAGTTTCCCCAAAAGGAATGACAAGTTCAATAATCTTCCCAAACAAAAAAATTCCAAAATGATTCAGTGCACCTACTTTTGCTGAGTTATGTTATGGATTCTTTTCTGGACATATGCTCTAAAAACAAATCATTTAACTAGGGATACAGGTGGACCCATTTCAACAATGAGATGTACAAATCGTTATGTTGAAAAACGAACTTTACAACGTTGGTGGGCGGGAGGATCGGGTATGGGGAGGGGGGAATATGGGAAGGGATGGGAAGGGGAAACAAAGAGGAGGCAACAATGATTGATAAGAAATGTACTCGTTATCTTGCCCATGTAATTGTAACTCCTCTGTACGGTATGCTCACAATAATAAAGAAAAAATTGTAAAATATTAGCTTTACAATAAACTTCATCTACTATTTCTCATTTGAAAAGAGAAGTCTATACAGTTGATGTCACTTGGCTTTCTTACTATCTTAGTTTAAAGCCAAACCAGGTAGGAGATTCTGCCAAACTCTTATTTGTAATTACACAGCAAAAAAGCCAGAAGTGGAATTTTGGTTCAAGCAGTAGAGTACTAGCTTTGGGGGTAGGTGAGCAGGAAAGAAAACTGTTCAGGGACAGGGTTCAGCCTCTAGGTTCGAGCCCCAGAACCAACACAAGCTAAACACAAAAGCAAACAAAAAACCAGATATTTCATTGGGACCCTCCTTAAAGGAGTATTGGTCTGAGAAGTGGCTCCTTTTGCTGATCATATACACTGGATGCTTTTTTGGAATCCTTACTGCTCTGGAGAACTCAGGACCAAACTAAAGTAATTCATAACTGACTTCTGCAACAAAAGAATCATCTCAGGGGTGAAATATCCATGCAAAAACACTATAGCAGTAGAATTTTTTGGGGGGTCCAGTCTTGGGCCTGAACTCTGGGCCTGGGCACTTTACCTCAGCTCTTCAACTCAAGGCTAGCGCTCTACCACTTGAGCCACAGCACCACTTCTGGCTTATTTTTGCTTATGTGGTGCTGAGGAACCTAACCCAGGGCCTCAGGCATGCAAGGCAAGTGCTCTACCACAGAGCCAACTTCCCAGCCCCAGCAGAAGAACATATTTAAAACAACGTTATTTCTTTTTGTTCTATGCTGGCCATCAAATGGCACATTTTATCTTTTTGTAATACTCTCAACTACAAGTTTACAGAAAAATTATATATAAGTAAAAACACACTAGAAAAAGTCAGGGACAGAGTTTCCTTCAAGCCTTCGGATTCTCTTCTTTTACAGTAAAAAGGAAAGCACAATTTAACTTGAACTTTGTCAATCCTCTATGTTCCATTCCTCTACTGGGATCAGTTTCCATATCCAGTAACAGTTACTTCCAGGAACAATCTATGGTGCTACTTGAGGTATAATGAATGATTTCTGGCTTCACCGAAATAACACAAGAACACATTTGGACCTGATGTAACACGTATTTCAGAGACAACTTAGTAAAGAGAAAATATAAAATTTATATTTTTTATAAATACATTATGCATGAGTATATTGAATTCAAACTTTGTAAATTCTCTGTAAATTGAGGCGAATTTTAAAGAGGAAGAAGGTTCCTAGATCATTTTTTTGTGAGTATATGTGCTGCACATTATTTCCCAAGTGTACATGAATTTGTTAACTCGTGTTAACTATAGCAATAATAAGAGAAAGAGAAATTCTGTGTTTAAGTATAAGGGTTCAATACACTATAGAAGACTCTACAAATAAGACCACATTGAAACAATAAAGCCAAGTCCAGTATGTAGATTTATGAAAGTGATATAGAGAAAGCATTACTCCTACGTGGAACACGAAGTATGAGGCCACTCCCTTCCTAATCACGCTTGCTAATGACACAACTTGTAGAAATTAGAATGGAAGAATAATTCTGTTTCCAATGCAAGTCAGATATAAGAGCCTGGATTTAATAAGGAAAAAATTCCATCTTGAGAGAGTAGGGATTATACTAGCCATCAACTGGTGGATAAGATCACATTTTTTTCTTTCCTTTACTTATATATTTTTTGTTGGTGGTGGTCTTGGCACTTGAATTCTGGGCCTGGGCACTGTCCCTCTGCTATTCCGCTCAAGGCTAATGCTCTACCACTTTAGCCACAGTGAGGCTTCCAGTTTTCTTGCAGTAAATTGGAGAAAAGAGTCTCCTGGACTTTCCTACCTGGGCTGGATTTGAACCCCAATACTCAGATCTCACCACCACCCAGCTTAGGATCACATTTCTAACAGTGTACTGAATGTATTGTGTATATTCATCTATCTTTATATGAATTCTTGAGTTAAAAATCTGGGCTACAGCTTAGACTTTACACTCACAAAAATGTTTGTAGTTTAAAAGTTGTTTCTACTGGATAAATGAAACCTAAGTATGTAAAGGAGTCTGGGAAGTTCAGATTGCATCCAGCCTGGGCAGAACAGTGTTTGAGACACTATCTATAATTAACCAGCCAAAAGCTAGATTGGAAGAATGGCTCAGGTGATGGAATAACAGTCATGAGCAAGAATGATGAATAAGAGCTTGAGGCTTTTGCATACATACATATAAACATACACATACACAGAGAGGCACACACATATACACAAATGAAGCAACTCTCAGAATACGTAGATAAGTTAGAAAACAATAGAAAGTATGTCCTGAGTGAGACTAGAATCAAGTGATAATTTTTAAAATTAGAAAATCCTCAAGTGAACTTTCTTCAAAAAAGTTTGAGAATATTACATAAGTAGGGACCAGAGATAGTAAGAGAGTCAAGTAATCAATATTAAAGGGATAGGATCCATGGAGGAATGAATCAGAGACCCAGCAGGTGCATTTGAAAATGTTCATACCCTGTGTCAAATGTTAGAACATCTTTGAAAATAGTGCATGAACAGTCTGAAAAGTCTAGTGGATAATATCACTGGTGAATTTCAGAATTGATAGTCTGTATCTAGATTAAATAAACCAAGAAGGGGCTGGGAAGGTGGCTCAGTGGTAGAGTGCTTGCCTCGCATGCATGAAGCCCTGGGTTTGATTCCTCAGCACCACATAAGCAAAAAGAAAAAAGCCGAAAGTGGCTCTGTGGCTCAAGTGGTAGAGCACTAGCCTTGAGCTGAAGAGCTGAGGGACAGCATCAAGGCCCAAATTTCAGGCCCCATTACCGGACCCAAAAATAAATAAACAAACAGATAAATAAATAAACCAAGAAACTATGGTGGGGCAATGTGATACAAGCCTTGAATTCTAGCACTCAAACTGACAGGAGATTAGAGACTGGAATTACTACTGATACCTTCCCTGGACCAGGTAGTATAATTTTGTCTTAATAAAACAAACCAAACAAGAATGGAATACACAGTTGGAAATTTGGACTAATTTTTTCATTATGTTTTGAAAAGCCAAGTTTTCTATTGAAATACAACTGGTATAGAATCCCCAATTGTGTTTTATTTTATTTTTTTATTTTTTTAACTCTTTTTAAAAATTTTTTTTTTGGTTCCGGTTGTGGGGCCTGAACTCTGGGCCTGGGCACTGTGCCTCATCTCTTCAGCTTAAGTCTAGCGCTCTACCACTTGAGCAACAGCGCCACATCCAGCATTTTTTCTTTTTGCTTATGTTGTGCTGAGGAATTGAACCCAGGGCCTCATGCATTCGAGGTAAGTGCTCTACCACTAAGCCACCTTCCCAGCCCCTCCTCAGTTGTGTTTTAAATACGCTCTTCATTACAGAACATTCCTAGATGCAAATTGGTTCATGATTCCCATCCAAAATTTGCAAAAGTAAGTAATCATCATTCTGTTAGATTCCAAGGAAAGGATGAAGGATTACAAAAGCTTAAGCCTGGAGCAATAGCAAAGATCACCTAATGTAGGTCTTTATAGATCTTGCTAAATTGGAGTTTAGACTTCAAAAAATATTTTGGTTTCGTTTGTAATTTCATATTCTATAGGATACTACAAAATTCTTTTTAGGTAGAGGGTTTAATTGACAAATTTACAGATGTTTCTTTCATTCTATTTACCTAGCATATTGTTTCAAGTGAGTTATAAGGAGAAGTCAGTTAATAAATAATTCTAACTGTTCCTGTAGAAAATGATAATGTGAATAATTTAGACCGAGTTGTCAAGAAATTGATGATATTAATTTATAAATTTAGAAAAAGCAATTTTTGAGGCTTTAATATAACATAGTATGAAGAGAATAATTGTGTGACATCTTTTTTCTTCTACCTGTATGTAACACAGGAAGCAATTTCCTTAATTACGTGCCTCTGTATACAGTGAGAAAAATGCTAGGATTTGGGTTTGTTTTTATTTTTTTTTTGTTTTATTGCTTTGTCATAGGGCTTGAACTCTGGACCTGGACACTGTCTCTGAGCCTGTTAAGCTCAAGGCTTGTGCCTTACCACTTCAACCTCAGTACCACTTGTGTCTGGCTTTTGCTGAGAAGTTTATTGGAGATAAGAATCTAGGGATCCTTCCTGCCTGGGTGGGCTTTGAACTGTAATCTTCCAATCTTAGCATCCTGAATATCTATGATAGTAAAAAAGTATAAATATAAATAATATTTGCAAGAATACCAGTGGAGGAAAAATGATGCAACCCAGTATGTTGTGGTGTTCTTTCCAGAACACGGAGGGCATCACATTAGCAAGGTGTAATATTTTCCCCAATAAAGAAAGCTATTTGTGATGTGAATTAAGGGAATTTTGAGGTTCACCCTACAAGTTGGAAACTGTTGGTCTAGGATGACTTTATGGCATAAATTTTGGGATTGATGGTCATAGAAATAATAGCTTAATCTGATAAATTGCTTACTCTTGAAGAATTAATTATAACCGATGCTTTATAGTTTTATCCTATACCAGAATGTGGCTATTTTTCTGTTCACTTCTCAATCTGTAACACCCCATTGGAAAATGCATCTATTGCAGAATTACATAACATGCAAACAGGTACTATTTTGAATCTCTCAGGTATGGAATGTTGAGAATTTGAAAGTGAGTAGTTATTAGTCATAGGAATTTTGAAGAACACACATATTTTGTCCTCTTAACAACTAATTTACTTTTAAAAGTTATGGGTTTCTATAGAATTAAATGGTTTTCGGTTTTAGTATGAGAAAGTACTAATTTATTCTTTTTTGAAAATATTGGCAAGTATATTGTGAAAAAATTATCTAGTTGGTTAACATTCAAGTTGATGGCCCTCTGATAAAGAAGGGGTAATTAATTCAAATTATATGCCAAATAGTACTGAATTTTTAAAAAGTTACTACATAAAGAATAATATTTACTATACCAATACAATGAAATTTTATTTCATACAGCTTATTTTTTAAATTTAATTTTAATGTGAAAGTGATGTGCAGTGGGTTAGCAATTGTAAGGCAGTGAATGCATAACTTTTCAAACTTGTTATGCCCTCTCTCATTTTTTCTCACATTTTTCCTTCACACCCAAACCCCTCACAAGTTGTAATGTACATTTCCAACATATTGTCTTCTGAGTATTTCTAATGCATTGGTTTGCTTTTTGTCCTTTATCTTGCCATTTTGTTGTTTCTCTTCCCTTCCCTAATTAAGGTAAATGTATACACAAAATGTACCAAAATCAAACACAGTAGGAGTTATACCATAGTTGAAAAACCCAAGGAAAATAGAAATCACATAGTACATTAAAAACAACAACTGCAAATAAATATCTCTTTCCATATCTTGGAGTTCATTTTGCTCAGCATCAGCTTATATGTTCATATATATGCATAACAAAGCCACTGGAAAATAATGGTTTGATGGATACTATATCTTGAAAACAACATGTTAACTGTTTTTGATGGTAAACGTGGAATTAGGATTGGTAAATTTGCGATTCTGATAAAAGAATTTCAAAAGTGTTTTAAAATTAAGACAGGTAAATTTTAATTTTTCTAACTTTTAACTTAGCCTATTAAGAAATTTTAAAATTGCCTGGAAAAATAGGCTTTCATGCAAAGAAATCCATGGAGACTTAGCTGAGAGGGAGCAATGTGGGTAAGGTGGCTCATTTTCACAGTAAACAAACAAACCTCACAAACCTTGCTGTAAATCCTGTAGGTTCCCATGAGAATTGTCCTTACCCAGGAAATATACACTTACTGTGTGAAACAAGGTTGTAGTGGAATTTAAATTCAAAGTTTTTTTTTTAAAAATAAGACATCAAAATTTGTGAATTGACCTTTAATTACTAAACAGTAACTCTTAAAAAGATTATTTGGGTCAAAATATTTAGGGAGAAAGTGTCCTCCACAATGAAAGAACGTATTGAGTTTACACTTCTCTGTTTTAATACTTTCCACAATGTCTGCATTTGAAGCACTGAAACACAGAAAAAAATCTGATTGGATACTTCAATGATTTCACATTTCTAAGTAGCTCAAAAATATAATATCCTTATTAACATGAGATAGTGAATACTTCTTTTATTACATAAGCCAAAAAGTTTGGGGATCAGAAAAGAATTGAGCAAATAGAAAAGGTAAGAAATCACGTTATTAGAAGCCCTAGCTAAGCGTTTTGGTTTCAGCAGTGGAGGGGGCCAAAACTTTTTTATATAGTGATATAGATTGTGTTAATGCTTTTGCTACCTAACGTGATTTTACTGAGCTTATTTGGCTGAGTATAATGCAGAACAAATTGAATGAAGACATGAAAATAAATTCCACCTCCAAATAAAAGAGTTTTCAAAGAGAAACCATGAAGATGTAGCATTGAGGAAGCATTATAGTGCTTCAGCTTCACTAGAATTGAAGCCAGGAACCTGTGATTAATTGGAAATCAGGCAAGAGCTAAGAAGAGGACATAGAAGTAGGACATAGAAGTATTGTCCTTTGTAACAGACAATATCATCCAAGGAATTGGTGATTTAACTCTCTTCTTCTCCATACATCTTGTTGAGCAAATACAAGACCAAGAGGAAAATAACCTATTGAAATAATTTTGCAAAGAATAACTTCATTGTTCCTGATATTGTATCTAAGGAGATTCTTAAGAGAGAAGATAAAAGTTTTATGAGAGAAGATAAAAGTGGAGTATTCTTAGGTTTCCAAGCATCTTGTTAGCAAAATATCTTTGAGGTTACAAGTGATTGAACCAAAATGTGTTGGAATATTTATTTTTGTCGGCACTTTAGACACAAGAAGATTTCAAGGTAAAAGGAAAAAGAAAAAATTATAAATATTTGTGATTATAGGTTCTTTGACTGGATTTTTGGAGACAAAGTTTTGTATTAGCGTTGGTCCTCATTAACATAGTTGTTGGATTTTCGTGGCAACCAAATGAAAAGGGGAAGTTTAATGGACTCGCTTGAATAAGTAAACAGCATGATAGAAAATAGTGGCAAATAATATTTAATGAATTATTTTGAACAATTACTTTGTGAGAACAAAGAAGGAAAGATATAATTCAAAATCACTTGACGTTATTAAAAGTATGAAAATGGAGTAGTGAGGAGATTGAGAGAAAACAGAGAGGACTGTTTTCTCTCCAGTGGAGGAATAAGTTCTTGATCTTGTTTCTTCCATTCTGTCTTCACAAGCTATCAAGTGTGACTCAGGACTGGAGTATCCAGTTCAGACAAAGAGCACTCGCAGAAGAAAATATTTGCAGAAGATATAGGTGATTTATAACCTTAGACAATCTTTTTAAATCTAGTCAAAATCCTTCCCTACCCCAAACTGCCCTCTTTGAACAGTTTGTTTGCTTTTCCAAAGACTGCCCTTCATTAACTGCTTAAAATTTTGAGAGGTCATATTCATACTCTCTAGACATTGCTGTTTGGTTGTCATTTTTGTGTGTTTTTGTTTGTTGTTTTTTTTTAACTGAATTTCAAAGGTTGTGCAAGTGTTTTACAATTAAATATGTCCATCAAATTGTGTAATGCTCCTGGATCAGAATCACTCCTTCTATCAATGTCAACCAACTCTTTCTCCAAGATTGAGTTCAGATTTAGCACTTCCTTCATTACATATGTACATTGAGTATACTAGCTGTACTTGCCCCTTGTTCCATTTTTCATTTATTCTATTTTTTTACTATTGTTCCTCTCTGGTTTCAATTTCCTGATAGTCATTCTGTTAAAGTGCCTGTTAATACTTTGAAAAGTTTATATACATTCCATGGAGTTTCACTCCCACATATACTTGAACTGATGTCAGCTTATATTTCCATAATTCATTCATCTGCAATAGCAATTTGCAGACTGGAGATGTGAAGCACTTAGACATGATTTTATTCGCGTTCATTTGGAAGATTAATCTTTAGTCAACAAGAAAATTTAAAAATGGCTTAGAATTTATTTCTAACTACCAGTTATTATAAATGGCTTTGTACAATGGTGTATGATTATTTTATTTTACATAGGATAATTTTTTCTACTACCTATAAGTTTTGGAAAAAGAAGAAAACTAAAATTTAAAACTTAGAGGAATATGACAGAAATAAAAGACAGATTTTATTTTTGTCACATCTCTCATCAGTACCCATATTCAAAACTTAAAGTCATATTTCTTACTATGTTAGACAGATAGGGAAAATATAAAACAACACATGATAAGGCAACTATTAGTCACTTTTTAAAATGTACTTTCTTATGTGATAAAAATTTACTTTATTAGCTAATATTTGGGTTTGAAATATGGGAGGCTGATCTATTTAACACATTTCTGGAAGGCACCTACTGAACAACACAAATGGTGGGGAGTACTATTTCTACATTTTGATGAATGGTTGAACTTGTTTGCTATTGGTGCTGGGTACGTAAATCAACTCTATTGTAACTAGCTCCCTACACTTGAAAACCTTGTAATGTCACTATCATCTACTTGTAAAGTGTTATTTTGGCAAATGTGATTTTAAATAGTTTATTTGAAAATGAATATACTTTCAGGAGATTAAATATAGGTTATCTTTGGTTTGAGAATGACAACATTTTTTTATACTACAGAACCTAGTTTTACTGAAGTACCAGTGTTTTGAAGCACTAAGGATATTATCAATTAATGTTTTTCTAAATTATATTTGACCTCTAAATCAAGTATTCCTAGCTTGGTAGGCCACTTATGGATCTAACATTACAGAAACTATTTTTTGGCTGCACTGAAATCTTTCATTAATCATTAGGAGAGGGGTATTAAAAATAATCTTGTTCATTTGTAATTTTGTTCACTCATATGGTCTGGTCATCTGTAAATTGAAAGTTTGAATTACAGTACTTTCTCTCTGATTTTGTGGTCTCATCTTTCATTTTAACTTGCCTTCCATTTCACAATTAAATTCTGCTACTTCTTGTAAGGAATTGGGGTCCTGAAATATTATAGGAAATGAGAAATTGAGATGTCTTCAATTATTTTCTGTTGGCATGTTGCATGGGCCTATGTGAGAAGTCTTGCCCTTGTTTTCTGATGATACAGATAACTGGGAACTGGTATCCTCAGATCCGTGGGTCCTTCAAAAGAATAATAGCTTTTAGACATCATATCAGCAAAATTTGGGTATAATCAGTAAGAACGTTTCAGAAATATGGAGAAAAACACTTTGGGACCAGCGAGTTAAAACAATAAACAGAGCATCAGAGTAAAATCCGTTATAGATTAGCAGAAAACAATACTGTTATTTTACCATGTGAATTCAGAAGATCACGAACACTTAGAACGTATCACAAGTTTATACCGATGATATTGCATTAATACTTTTTATATTCTAATATATATCCTAAACCTAATTATTTATATTCCATTCTATTTATTGGAATAAATGTCAATATATTTGTCAAATTATCAATTCTAGTAAGATTCACTGTGTGAAATTTAAAATCAGCACATATTTTATATTTATAAATATAAAATATATAAGTATATATAATATAAAAATTGTTTTGCATTGTTGTGTTGTGGTTAGGGAATCAAAGGCAACTCTGTTTTAAAGTATTATTCCATTATCTCTACCTCAGTGTTTGGTAGAGTTAGACTTCAAGCTTTACCATTTGTAGATTTACAGCCTAGAGGCAAGAGGAAACACTGTGATTAAAACATTACCAATTTAAGGCCTAATATCGAGGAGAAACATATGGACTTTTCCAGGAGCTATGGAAATATTTGGTGATAGAGAGTCAGTAGTGTAAGTTCCTGCTTGGTTGGATGATAGACAGGCCAGGACAGTAGGTAATCATGCGTATGAAAATTTTTTCACCTTCTTGGCTTTAGCTACTTTTGAAATGATAGGTATAATAAACAATTATATTTTGATAAAATCCCTTCTAGTCTGAACAGTTATGACTGAACTGTTAATCTCTCTATGATCCCTTGTAACTAAGATTAGTTTTGTTCCAGTAAGACAATCTATGCTGTCAGCGTAAGATATTCTGGTTGGTCTGTTCCTACAAGGAAGAAGGGTAAAAGGTTCAGGTAGACATTTGTCCCAGCAAGACCTCATTTGGGAAATTTTAAGCTGCGGAAATTTAGAAGTAGCTCTCAAGCAAGGCTTACTTTGAACCCATTAGCTCTACAAAGCTAACTCAGTTGATAAATAAGTACTTGAAAAGCCATCACCTTTGGTCTTAGCTTTAAAGGCTTCAAAGTATGATCAAATTTAAAATGAAAACGACAAAATAGTCATTGACAAAAAAATTGTAAATATGAGCAATCGACCAAATGATATAAGCTTTTCCACTATACACAGAATTTTAGAGAAACAAGATCAATCGCATTTTAAGGAACAATAAGGGTTCCTTGTTACAAATAGGCAACCATGGATATATGCCTGTATAAAGATTGCATCATTAAGTACTTAAATTTAGAGGGTACTACATGCTTCAGCAGCAGGTCTACCCAAATTACAATACCACAGAGATTAACATGGCACTTGCACAAGGATGATATGAAAATTTGTGAAGTATTCCATATTTTTCATTCTTCTGATGCAAGAAATATAAAAACAGTTATTAAAAAGTTGATTACAAAAATACAAGTGTAACAATACATGCAATTCATAGAATTAAAGGTTAGTTTTACATCAGTGTATTAAATCTTCACCTTAGAAAGGCCTTTACATAGCATAATCTTTACAAAACTTGAAATTAGATAACATTGTCATGTTATCCCAAAGAAATAAAATAATATAAGGACCTAGGAAAAAAAGGAATCTTAAACTTCTTCTATATGGAATGCAATCTGAAAGGACACATTTATTAATGAAACTATACATTATATAAAAATGTAGAATTCAAAGTATTATATATAGGAGCGAATGAAATAGATTATGGATATTGTACAAACATAGATATACTTTTTTCCTAAAAGCACCAGGAACATCTTTAGTTTCTATACTAATCATTTCAACAGATAAGTTAAAATTATTTCTGATTAAAAAATCACAAACTCTGCAGAAATCATTATAGATGTATACAAAAAATTCTTGAATATATTTTGACATCAGAGTCAGGCAATTCACTTGGAAGAATACCATGGAATCCATGAATTTTTAAAGTAAGATATTGCTGTTGCTTTGTATTGTGAAAAAAATGGTAGGGCCACAAAGGATGGACTGGCATTTTTGAAATTTAATAAACTTAACCAAAACATTACGACTTATGAAAACAATTTGTACAGCCTTCCACAACTTCAAAGAGGTAGTGATACATACTTATCCTTTTGGCAATATTAAATGCAGTTTCTTCCAAGCTGTTCTTCAAACTTGGTTTGATATAATGGTTCAACAGAGTACCTATTCGATTTCTATTCCCAGCAGCAACATGCAAGGCGGACAAGAGGCCTTTAGTTTGGGGATTGGTATCTTCCACTCTGGTATTATTCCACATATAAGCGCTGTGCAGGGGTGTCAGCCATTTAGAGTTATTGCATGAATATCTGCCTTGAGCTACCAACTCATGGACAATGTCTAAATGTCCACTCTAGGCTTCCATATGAAGAGGGGTATACTCATACTCATCCCTAGTATTCATTTGGGTGGCCTTTTTGGAAAGTAGTCTTCACACCATAGTAAGCGGATTAATTTTGGCATCCCAAAGAAGAAATTTGCTTGGATCCTACTCCATTTTTTTCTTGAAATTGATACAATTCCTCACTCTTTCATCTTGTTCCTTGTCTGAACATGAGGACCTTTGGTGTCTTCATGTGCAACTTATTCTAGGAATGAGAAAATAGGAAACAATGCCTTCTTTGTAAATGATTTGGGAAATATCATGTTATAGTGTAAGAGAACTCACTATTCAACATATGGGCTTTAAGAGTTTTCCAGTAGCTTTCTAATGTTGGTATCCAACATTAGAAAAAATGTATAATGCAGTAGTAAAATAGAAGTCCTTGGTATGACTACCTAAATTCTTGTTTTTTTAAAGACACTTGTTTTCATCTAAAAATAGTCCTGTCTATTGCCTTCAATTGATTTTGATGATTGAAGATGCTTAATGAGAAGTCAAAATGTATTAGTAGTCCTTTACTATCAATGAAATTTCACTTTTTCTTCTTGGAAAATATAATGATCAAAGCAATAGTTCAGAATCAGCAAGCAATAGTTCAGAATCATGCTTCAAGTGCAAGTGAATCACCAGTAAGTAATCCTTGATTCCATTTTCCACAAAGTTTTGTCACAGATACAATCTCCCTGCCTTCTGTAGCTGCTTTCCTAGCCTGGACCTATTCCTTCATTGTACAGGAAAAGTGTGATTCAACTGATTTCAGTCAGATCTGTTAGTAGAATTATCAAGTATTTAGATCCTTTTTTAAAATTAGTTGTAGGGCCTGAACTCTGGGCCTGGGCACTGTCCTTTAGCTCTTCAAATCAAGGTAAGCGCTCTATAACTTGAGCCACAGAACAACTTCTGGATTTTTCTGTTTATGTGGTGCTGTTCTGGGAAATGGCAGAGCAGAAAGTGAAATGATGCAACTAAAAATATAGAAGCAAAATAAATTAGGATAATTATGGAGCAACCATATTGTCTATGAGAACCATGAAAGAGAAAGCGGAAAAGAGATACAGATGTGAAATGACATAGCTAGCCACAAAATCCATGCTTCTAATCAATTTACAGAGCAAACATTTTTTTTTATTTTTTAAAAGAGATGGAAATAGAATTTATGTGTTTACTTGAAAATAGTAAATACATTTTTAGTCGCCTACGTAAAGAGACACAGCTTTGACCAAATTACAGACAAGAATCTTAATCCTTGGGCTTTGAAGGTGGCTCAGTGGTAGAGTGCTTGTTTTGCAGCTTACTATAGTGTGGAGAGTACTTTCCTAAAAGGCCACTTATATGAATACTAGGGATGAGGATGAGTATACCCCTCTTCATCGCGAACCCTAGAGTGGACACCTAGACATTGCCCATAAGTTGATATCTCAAGGCAGATATTCATGCAATAACTGTGAATGGCTGGACACCGCTGCACAGTGCTTATATGTGGAACATATTGCAACAGCACACACACACACACACACACACACCCCATGTACACACACAACATCAGATTTCTTAAGTATTTTTTGTGTATGGTCTTTTAAGAAATTTACATTACTAACTTGAAATTCTGACAGGACAATATCATCACTGTACATCTTGCTTCTATGCTCTCAGTTTTAAATTACTATCTAAGTATGTGCATTACATATGTACAGGAAAAATTAAGAGCCACACGGGTGGCTCAGGTCTTTAATCCTACCTAATCAGAAAGACGAAATCTGATGACTGTTCTTTGAAACCAGACAAAAAAGTGCATTAGATTCTGGTTTGAAAGTAACTAGCAAAAGCTAGAAATGGAGCTGTAGTATGAGCAGTAAAATGCTAGAATTGAGAAAACTAAAACAAAAACATAACAAATTCTAGGACAGAGCCAGGCCATGAGTTCAAGCTCCAGTATTGGCACCAAACTAATGAATGATGAATGAATGAATGAACTAAAAATAAATTAAGTGGTCACATGTGGAGAGACAATTAAAATATAACAACCGTGGTAATTGGATTATGTATTATTTTGTAATAAGTCAAATTATCTTTTTTCCTAATCACTAATATTTTAATTGAACTTTTATGTACAATAAACCCTGAATTTGGCATTCATGTATATGTGTGTGTACATGTGTGCACGTGTGTGTGTGTGTGTGTGTGTGTGTGTCTGCAGTTGCAATGTTGCTTGCCAATGTGGACAGAGTGAGGCTGAAAAGAGCTATGTTGCAATATTGTTATTTATCAGTGTTCCGGCCTGTCATTTCAGTGGAACCACCCTTCTGTACATTTTATTTGTAAAATAATAACATCATCATAATCAAAGCATTTACACCATTAAGTTAGATAAAAGAGATCACTTTCAGCTCTTAGTATATGCTAGGAAAGAAGATACACATATAATTAGGTAGTAAGTTATTGCTGTAACATGACTGTCAATACAAAATATGTATTTGACCTCTTAAATTGGATATACTTTAAAGATATACTCATAGAGTAATTTTGACCAACTTGACCAAACAGGTATTACTCTCCGGTTATTCCTGTGAAACTCAAGGTGGATAAACTCCGGATTTCTGTTGAAAATAACTTTCTTTGTAAGATTGTATCTATTCACACTAAGATAATAAACCGTATTTTTTAGGTTTGAATATCCCATCGTATTGACTGAAAATCAGTATTGTGGATATGTTTGTTAGATATACATTGCAAAAACAAACAAAAAGCATGTGTCACCTCCAGATTGTGGATGCATTTGAAGTTGTATTATACATACAAAGGTTTCTTCATTAATAGTACTTTTGTGGGAGTAACTATCACAACTTTAACAAATAAGGCTTTTTGAATATCCTTTCCAATATAAATAACATCCCAGAGCGAGTCTTGCAATTTCTGAAAACCCTTTGAATATTTTAGTGTTATTTCAGTTCATTGACTATACAGCTAAATATATTTCTGAAATAAACATTGTTAAAATCTGAAAATGTAAGTGGGTATATAGGCTTTTTATGCATCATTTTATGAAAAGCCAGTTTTTATGAAAATAAAAGATATAGAATAAAAAAATGGAAGTGAATTGGGTGAGCTAATTATTAGTATAAATTTATTTTCTATTAGCAAAGTCCTTTGAATATATATGATGAAGTTAAATTATGTCCTTCGTGACACTATGCTTCAGTTATTTTTAGAATCTTTGTAGTTATAAGAGTGAATTTGTAGTATAAATAAATGTCTTTGAAAATGATTAGGATTAATCTTGTTTTATGTTTCCTACTCCCAAGAAAATGAATTATTTTCAAGTGTTAACAGTTTACAATTGAATCTTCAGTATCATAAGAAATTTTGAACAAATATAGTAGTATTGATTTCTTTTTTTCGGGGGTGGGGGGTCTGGTAGTGGGGCCTGAACTCTGGGCCTGGGCGCTGTGCCTCAGCTCTTCAGTTCAAGGCTAGCGGTCTTCCACTTGAGCCAGAGCACCACTTGCGGTTTGTTTTCTTTTTGCTTATGTGGTGCTGAGGAATCGAACCCAGGGCTTCATGCATGCAAGGCAAGCGCTCTACCACTGAGCCACCTTCCCAGCCCTTAATGTCTTTTTAAACCAATTGTATTCACTAGTTGGAGAGGCTTTAATTCATGCTTAGGCCTTCTTGTCTATGATTTTTTATCCTCTCATTCCTAACATTAATAATAGGTCAGACTGCATTTTTGGTTACATGAAAGGTAAATTATTTATCTGGGGTCAAAGGTGATTTTTATATCAGTGTTGCTTTAATAGCATTTTAAAGTAGTACCTTTGTCTCAAAATGTTGGGTATAAATAGCAATCAAAATACTTCTAATGGTAAACAACTTTGTTGAGCTACAATGTGGAAATGATTGGTCCATAAGACCTGCAGTCTGTTTCCATCAGGAATTGGGGAGGTCATTCTTTCAGTAAGACAGTGTTAAACAGAGTTAGGGTCCCCAGGCAGTGCAGGGTTGAGTGAAGGGATAGAATATGATTTCTGCTATTTTGACCTAGAAATCAAGAATGTTATACTTTAGCAGTTCCTTTCACCAGGGAGGTTAGCATTGATTCTGAACTTCGAGTTTTCATATTACAGTTCCCTATTTTCTAACAAAGGTAAACTGAAATATTATGAGTGTACACAATAATTCTGGGAATTTTTCCTAGAATTTTAGTCACAAAATAGAATGAGGTTAATTGATACATTCGGGGATGGACCTCAGGCTAACACTTACCATGTGTGCAATGTTGTACTAGTAATTACAACTCTGAAGAATTAAAAATGTAAGTAGTTCCACTTTATGGAATTATTCTGAGGATTAAATTAGATACCATAGGTAAAGTACTTGGAAAAATAATCAATTAGCATTTGGCACATTCTACCTGTTATTTTATCATGTGGTGAATTCCACCATTTTTACTGTGATTTTTATTGTGTCTCTTTCTGATGTGCAATGTGATATATTGATATTCATTGCATTGATCATTTTTCTCTCACTATGAGGAAAATACCTGCAAAGAAAATTTCTGAGGAGGAAACTATTATATTGACTCATGGTTTAAGAGAACACAGTTTAAGATCAGATGTCTCCATTGTTTTTAATTATATTTTTATTATTTTAACTAGTTGTACAAGGGAATTTCCATTCAATAAATCATGATTTAAGTGTAATGGGTCTTTATATAACTTTTCCCTACACTTTTTTTCTTTTTTATTTCTTTTTTATTTTATTTTATTTTTTGGTGAACATACTGTACCAAGAAGTTACAATTACATGGGAAAGATAATGAGTACATTTCTTATCAAGCATTGCAGCCTCCTCCTTTGTTTACCCTTCACATCCGTTCCCAGCCTCCCCCAGCCCCCTCATCCAATACTCCCCCCCTCCACAGTTGATTGAAATTAATAGCAATTATCCATTTTGTTAAAGTAGAGATGGTTTTCCCAATCTGATTCTCACAATTCATTGTCGAGAGCCCTGCAGGGAGTCTATCTGCATGATAGGCTTGACTATCACACTGGAACATCAGGAGGCTGTTCACAGAATCCGTTCTTTTCATCCTGCCCCATACAAATACCAGTAGCTGCTAACAACCTCCTTTTCACCCCCCAGTAGCTGCTAATGACCACCTTTTCACCCCCCAGTAGCTGCTAACAACCACCTTTTCACTGCCCTAAGCAAGCATCCTGCAGCTGCTACGCCCAATGAAAAAGCTTCCTTATTCTAAGCATATAAATACCCCTGTGTGAAAAATAAAATTTGGCAGCTTGATCAGAATCCTTGTCTTGCTGTCCTTCGTGTCTCTTGTCCCTTCATTCCTTCTCGCTTAGGTTGACCGCCCTTGTTGAAGTACTGCCGGTCGGGACAACTGGTGCCCAACGTGGGGCTCGAGCCTCTGACTAAGGAAGGAACGCCCTCCTCTGGGAAAACTTGGCCAAGTACAGTCCGAGATCACGAGATCGCCTTGACACACCCCACCTAGAGACAGATCCAGAAGGAGAGTGGGGACAGTGCATGGTAAGTGACCCACTATGGGACAAGCAATATAGTCACATGGTATATTTATGTCAGACCTCAAGGAGGCCTTCAAGACACGAGGAACGCGGGTTAAGAAAAAGGGTTTAGAATTATTTTTCTCATTCATAGAGGACTTGTGTCCTTGGTTCTCCTTTGAAGGAATCATAGATGCAAAAAGCTGGCAAAGAGTAGGAGATTGTTTAAAAGATTATTATGAAACCTTTGGTTCAGAAAAGGTTCCTGCTATGGCCTTTTCCTATTGGAATTTGATTAATGACTTTTTAAAATGTTCTCTGTTTGATAGTGGAATTTTAAAACTTGTGAAAACGGGAGAGGAGGTTCTCCAACATGCCTCTCGGCCCCCCGAGGCTTGCCCATCGGTTGTATTAGATCTTGAAACTCCTTCTCAAAAGGTAGATGAACATTATTATCCTGTACTCCAGGCTGCCCATTCCCCTCAGAATAATTTAAATCCCGAGGAGGAGGCCACCCTGGAAGAGGAGGCGGCCCAATATCGTCAGCCTGATTGGCCCCCTTTACTCAGTCATCCCCTACCTCAGATTATACCCTCTACCTCAAATATTCCGCATTCCTCTTATGCACCCCCTCCCTTTTGTGACCCGGCCTTTCAAGGGCCCACTGCTCCTCCAGATCAAGATGTCCCCCCCCCCCCTTTACCTAACCTGGCACCTTTACGCGAGACTCTTCAACATAGGCGAGAACACCTTCAACTTTTAAAAGAACTGCGGTCCCTTGATTATGAACTCCGCATACTGGCCTTGACCAATACGCCAAAAACGCCTGATAAAATTAAGGTTAGATCAGGCTATCAATCAGTTCTCGCCTTTCCAGTAACTCGGAGCCAGATAGATAGGGCCTCAGAGGGTGAGGAGGATGAATCAGAAGAGGAGGAAAAGGAAGATGAAGAACAGGATACTGTGGATGAAGAGGAACAACCCACCCAGGGAAAAGGCCAACAAGATTATAAGAGGCTTAGCCTCCGGTTTGTTGAAAAGCTTAAAAATGCATGTGCCCAATATGGCCCAACTGCCCCTTATACATTAGCCTGTTAGAAAACCAAAGTGCACGCTGGCTCACCCCTAATGATTGGAAGTTCCTGGCCCGCGCCACCCTTAGTGTGGGTGATTTTGTTTTATGGAATGCGGACTTTAAGGAACAATGTAGAGAGACCGTGCAAAAAAATTTGGCTAAAACATCTTCAAAAACCTGGACCTATAATAAACTTTTGGTTAATGCGCCCTTTGATACCAATGCTAAACAGGCGCACTTTCCTACCGGACTTTTGGCACAAATTCAAAACGCTGGCCTTTATGCTTGGAAGCGTCTCCCTCAAAAGGGATAGGCTACTACTTCCCTGGCAAAGGTTAGACAGGGGCCAGAGGAACCCTACAGTGACTTTGTCTTGAGGCTTAACTTGGCTGCAGAAAGGCTTCTTGGGCCTAGTGAAAGTGAACGTGCCTTTGTTAAACATCTTGCCTTTGAAAATGCTAATCCGGCATGTCAAGATGTCCTCCAACCACATAAAAACAAGGGTGATCTCTCTGAGTTCGTCAGGCTTTGTGCTGGAGTAGGAACTGCTCACACCATGGGGCTCGCCATAGGTGTTGCCTTTAACAAGGCATTTCAAGGTTCAGTCCCCAGCTCGCATACTTGCTTTAATTGTAAACAACCTGGTCACTTTGCACGTGAATGTCCCTTTGGCAAACAAAGCCAAGGGGCAGTGCCCTCCAAAGCTACAGGTAGACCACTCCCTGCCACTTTTTGTCCCAAATGTGGTAAGGGCCTTCTTTGGGCCAACGAATGTAGATCTAAAACAAATGCCCTTGGACAGTCCATTCTCTCTCATTTGGGAAACTTCCCTCGGGGCCAGCCCCTGGCCCTGACTATCCCCAAGACAAGCCCAGAGGCAATAGGGTTTGTCCCCTCCCAAACTCCCAGTCCTACACAAGCCCCCCACCTCTCTCAACAATTGCTTCCCTCCAGTGGGCAACCCCAGGCAGTGCAGGACTGGACCTCTGTGCCGCCACCAACACAGTACTAGACTCTGTACAAGGACCTCAAATAATAGCCACTGGGACCCTGGGACCCCCTCCGTCTCATATGTGTGCCTTTATTTTTGGAAGAACCTCTGCTACCTTACCAGGTGTCCAAGTTTTTCCTGGTATTATTGATAATGATTATACAGGAGAATTAAAAATTTTGGCCACGGCCATTAATGGTATTGCAGCTATTCCAGCTGGAACTAGGCTTGCACAATTGATACTGCTCCCATTAAATTCAGGGGGTTCTTCCACTGCTCAGACTACACTGCGAAGAACTGCTTCTTTGGGGTCTTCTGATGCATATTGGGTTCAGCCTATCACTCAAAAAAGACCCACCCTCACCCTGCGAATTGAAGGAAAGGAGTTTCAGGGAATTTTGGATACTGGTGGAGATGCCACAATTCCAAAAATATTGGCCACCAAGTTGGCCCCTTACCTCGTCCCTAACTGACCTTAAAGGCATAGGGCAGTCAAAAAACCCTTTGGTAAGCTCCAGGGTTCTTAATTGGACTGACAAAGAGGGCAATAAGGTAACTGTTACTCCTTTTGTTGTTCCTGACCTCCCTGTTAACCTACGGGGCTGGGATATCTTGACCCAGATGAAAGTTATCCTTGCTAGTCCCAATTCTGTGGTTACACATCAAATGCTCCGTATGGAATTTGTCCCTGGTACGGGTCTTGGGAAATCAGGAGAAGGAATCGTTGAGCCCATCCAAGCTACCCAAAAAACAGATAAACATGGGCTTGGGTATTTGGATTTTTAGTATCGGCCCCTGACCCTCCTGTGCCCCATGCAGATAAAATCATTTGGGTGGATCAGTGGCCCTTTACCCAAGAAAAATTGGAGGCAGCCTCCATGTTAGTACAGGAACAGTTGGTGGCAGGCCATATAGAGCCATCTACTTCACCATGGAATACTCCTATTTTTGTTATAAAGAAAAAATCAGGCAAATGGCGCCTTTTACAAGATCTACGCGCCTTTAATAAAGCTATGCGCCCAATGGGAGCACTACAGCCAGGCATTCCCACACTGGTGGCTATTCCCAGGGACTATTACAAAATGGTTATTGATTTAAAAGATTGTTTTTTTTTTAACCATTCCCCTACATCCTGAGGACATACCCTATTTTGCCTTTAGCCTTCCTCGCATTAACTTTCAAGGCCCCATGCAAAGATTTCAATGGAAGGTACTTCCCCAATAGCTCTAGCCTTTGTCAAAATATGTTGCCCAGGCAGTGGACCCTGTGAGAAAACGATGGCAGCGTGGCTATATATTACATTATATGGATGACATGTTGCTTGCTGCACCTGACACCCACGAACTTAGAAACTGCTATTTAGACCTTTATAAAGCCCTTACTGCCCTGGGACTACAGGTTGCCCCCGATAAAGTTCAAACACAGGATCCCTATACTTATTTGGGTCTAGAACTCCAAAATAATCAAATTCGGGTTCCTCAAATTCAACTTCGTTTAGACCATCTTCACACCCTTAATGATCTTCAAAATTGCTTGGAGATATTCAATGGCTTAGGCCATACCTAAGGTTGCCCACCAGCGTGCTTTTGCCTCTTAATGAGATTTTAAAAGGGGATTCTGACCCCTCCTCTCCTCTCAAGCTTACTCCCAATGCACGAAATGCCTTAAGCCAAGTTACTGAGGCCATCGCCCAGCATTTTGTTACACAGATTTCCTATAATCTTCCTCTGGTCTTAATTATTTTACATACCCCTCATACACCCACAGGATTGTTTTGGCAACAGATTCCCCACTCCAATAATAAGGGCAGCCCCCTGCTTTTGGTCCATTTACCCACCACATCCCCCAAGGTTATTGCTGTTTACCCTGCCCAGGTAGCCTCTATCATTATCAAAGTTCACTTGCTCTCTCGACAATATTTCGGCAAGGACCCTGATACAATTTTAATTCCATACACCAAAGACCAGAGTCAATTTTTACTTCAGACTGGGGATGAATGGGGCATCGCCCTGTCAGGATTTTTAGGACTAATTGACAATCATCTCCCCAATGATCCCCTTTTACACTTTGCCCAGCTATATCCATTTGTTTTTCCCAATGTTACTCAAAAGACTCCCATTCCTCAAGCCCTCACTGTCTTTACAGATGGCTCAAGCAATGGCCGTGCAGCCTTCATTGTTAACAACCATACCACCACCTTTGATGCCCCTTACCAATCAGCCTAGCTTGTGGAGTTATTCGCTATAACACAGGTTTTTATGACGTTTTTTGATAAGCCTATTAATATTTATACAGATAGTGCTTACATTGCTCATTCTGTTCTCTTGCTAGAAATTTTACCCGCTATTAAAGTTTCCTCCAATGCAGCATTTTTATTTACTCAGCTTCAACAGCTAATTCAGGCCAGGAGACATCCATTTTTTCTGGGACACATTAGGGCACATTCTGATCTCCCTGGCCCTCTTACACAGGGTAACGCTCAAGCTGATGCGGCCACTCATTCCATTTTTCCCGTTTTTGTTGAGCCTGTCCAAAAGGCTACAGAATTACATAATCTTCACCATCTAAATTCCCAGAGTCTTCGATTGCTTTGTAAAATTACTAGAGAGCAAGCACGGGAGATAGTAAAGTCATGCCCTGCCTGTGTTGTCTCCCTTCCTGTACAACATCTGGGTGTTAACCCCCGTGGACTGCTACCTAATCAAATCTGGCAAATGGATGTTACCCATTTTCCTGAATTTGGAAAAACAAGATATATACATGTCTCCATAGACACATTTAGCGGGTTTGTTTTTGCTTCACCACACTCAGGAGAAACTGCCAAAAATGTTCTCTCTCACCTTGTTTTAGCCTTTTCTGTAATGGGAAAACCAGCCCACATAAAGACAGACAATGGCCCTGCCTATACCAGTGCCAAGTTTAAACAGTTTTGTGCTATTTTTCAGATTTATCATACTACTGGGATTCACTATAACCCCCAAGGTCAGGGCATCGTAGAACGAACCCACCACACCCTAACAACCTGGCTTACTCACCTCAAAGCCTCTGCCTTTTCATTTTCCACTCCTAGGGATCGCCTTAGTCACACATTGTTCTCCCTTAATTTTCTAACTCTGGACAATGAAGGCCACTTGGCAGCTGACAGGCATTGGCACCCATCTTCCAGTTCTGCCTGCCCGTCTGTCATGTGGCGAGACCCCCTTACAGGCAAATGGAAGGGCCCAGATCCTGTTCTTATCTGGGGGTGAGGTTCACCCTGTATTTTAGATCAAGAACAAGCAGCCCCAAGGTGGCTGCCAGAACGCTTGATAAAACAGGTTAATGGCTTACCACAACCCAGGGGAAACCTTCCCCCTGAGGATGATGCCTTTTCTCTTGCAGATGCAGCTAGAACTCCAGACATGGACCATCCTGTTTAAATTTATTAAATAATAGATTAATCTCTTGGTTTCTAAGCCCATACAGGTTCATCACCATCGCCTTGATATGGCAGACGCAGCATTGAGATCTAGAAATTAGTGTTTTTGCCATGAGCTTGTTCCAGTGGGAAACAGCCCCCCTTCTTTTTCTTATTTAGAAAACCCTTCTTATTCTTAACTCCTGACCATTCAACAGGCAAGGCCTATTGCCATAAATAGGCTCGCCCCTCCTCCTATAGGCCCCTCCACTTGGGGGAGGATGCACCTATGGGAGGAAGAAAAAATGCTCTAATCAAGGGTGCAGGTAAGACTGCAGGGGGATGGATCCGCAAGATCCCAAAACCCAAGACCCCTGAGTGGCAAGCTCTGGTGCATGACGGTTGGCATGCATACCCACAAGCCATCTCCTCAAAAAACATGCCAAGGCCTGTAAAATTCCCCTCCCCAAGTGAGGACGCTTGCTCAGAGCAGAGAAAAACCCTGGCCCCTTAGAGGAACAGAGCCTCTGTCACCCCCTCAAAAAGAGCACCAACAATTGATGGTCAATTTTCTAAATAAGAAAGGGGGAGATGATGTGAGCCCTGCAGGGAGTCTATCTGCATGATAGGCTTGACTATCTCACTGGAACATCAGGAGGCTGTTCACAGAATCTGGTCTTTTCATCCTGCCCCATACAAATACCAGTAGCTGCTTACAACCACCTTTTCACCCCCCAGTAGCTGCTAACGACCACCTTTTCACTGCCCTAAGCAAGCATCCTGCAGCTGCTACGCCCAATGAAAAAGCTTCCTTATTCTAAGCATATAAATACCCCTATGTGAAAAATAAAATTTGGCAGCTTGATCAGAATCCTTGTCTTGCTGTCCTTCGTGTCTCTTGTCCCTTCATTCCTTCTCCCTTAGGTTCACCGCCCTCGTTGAAGTCCTGCGGGTCGGGACAATTCATCTTCCATTCAACAAGTAGTAATGTGTAACAATTCCCTTTGTTTTGCTCCTTATTAAATTTGTTTCCATTTTATTTCATAAGGAAGGATGATTTCATAAATCTATTGTAGATGCAAAAATATGTCAATATATTTCTAACTGTATGCAATGATTTATACATACACATATATTACACAGGTTACAATGATAATTTATAACTTCTGTTACTATACAATTTACTGAATTATTAAAAACGTCAACGGCTCATGCCTGGAATCCTGGTTACTCAGGAGGATAAGATCTGACGATCATGTTTTGAAGCCATCCTGGGCAGGAAAGTCCATGAGCCTCTTATCTCCAAACAACCAACAGAAAATCAGAATTGGAACTGTGGCTCAAAGTATTAGAGTGGTAACCTTGAGAGAAAAAGCTCAAGGACATCACCCAGGCTTTTAGTTCAAGAACTACAATCTACCCAAAAAAATCTAATTTACACCTTTGTAAGTAGAGTATTTCCATCACCCAAATGTACATCCATGCTCATTTGCAAGGTAACTCTGTTTTGTCTCAAGTACCACTAAATATTATCACTAAAGTAGCATTACAACGTGGGTTCATTCTATCTCTCTAATGGATTTTTCTCCACTCAAATACTCAAGTATTACAATTGTTCTAATTATTTAAATCATAGCTTTTTTTTACCCCTAATACTAGAGTTTGATTGAGTGTTTTGTGCCCCTTAAATGGATGTTCTTACCACTTTGTCATGCCGCCAGCCCTAAGTTATCCTGATTATTTTTCAGCTAGAAACTGGCTTCCTACTTGTGTATTAACTTGGTCTCAGTGTACTTGATGTTATTCTTCCTGGAATTTAGAATAACAGGTGCATGGCATTGTGTACAGAACTTTCTGTTCAGTCTGGGCTTTAGCCACTATCCTCCCAACAGTGCACTCCCATGTAGTCACAAATTTCATAAGCTTGTCATAGCTGATTTTTTTAAATCTTTCATTTCCTGCAGGTTCTTGAGTACTGAATTAATTTTTGTTTTCTTGGGTTGTTTTGTTTCATTTGAATCTATGTGTTGAGTTGTTCCTCACTTTTCCTTTTGTTTCTTTCCCTCAAGTTCTTACCTAAAGTGCTAAGAAACCAATTCTTCTTTTTCAAGATAGTCAGTGTGAACATTATTTATTCCATAGCAATTTCAGTATCTATGAATGGTATACACATGCTAAGCGCAGACTTTGGCATACACAGATAGATCATGAAATATATGAAGAAAATAAAACTACAGATGAATGCCAGGAGGAGAAAAAGCTATTATTAATTGTTTGACAGAGGTTTCTCTTCTAGTGAAAGAAATATATTGCTTGATGCAGGATTTCAAAAAATCATTTTGCTAGGAGGAACCTAAACAATCATCTAATACTATAGACTTGAGAGTGATGAATTGACTTCCTGAATAATTTACTTTTGGGACAAATAAAAGCAGGCTTCCAAAAAGAGAGTAGATTTTAGAGAAACATGATGAATTTTATGTAAATCGGTCCTTAGCTGATTTTGTTAATTTGTGAACTAATAGAGGGAAATAAAGTACAGCAAGGTAAAAAAAAAATAAATAACTTCACATTGAAATATTCATTTGTGTTTGTATATGTGTGCATGCATGTACGAGTACGCACACGAACATGTGCATATGCTCATGCATGCATTCATCATTCTTGAGGCTTGATAGTCGCTGGGAACTATTCCTCAACTTCCGTGCCCAAGGATAGTGGTCTACTACTTCAGCCACTGCTACAATTCTGTTGTGTTTTTTTTTTTTTTATAGATAATCGCTTGTATTTTCATGATTGAACCGTGGTCTTCAGATCTCAGACTCCCGAGTAGCTAGCTAAGCTTATTCAGCCTCTGAGTAGCTAGTTAAAATTCTACCTATCCTCTGTGCTTCACTGCTCCTGAGGCATTCACAAGCCTAAGTCATATATATGTCTACTTGCTTTAAAAAATATTCTTAGTGTTTGGCACCAGGGTATCACATGTGTACTCTTAACTACTTAGAAGACTTGAGGACAGAACCCAGGACAAAATTTAGTGGACTTATTTCTCAATCTATAGCTGGGTGAATTGGATCATTTCCACCATCCTGCACTATCTAGAAACTAAGATTGGAAGGACTGAGGATCCAGGCCAGGCAAGGTAGCAAGCTAGAAAAGTTGGTGTGCAACTCTGATGCCATTGATGATGGGAAGGCTAAAAGGACAGATCAGGTGCATGTTCTTGTGGAAAGGGAACCACTATCCTAAAATTAACCACAGATATGATGCCGGCCTGCAAGAACAATATACCCCAAGTTGAAATCCCCACATTTTCCACAACCAAAATAAGTATATACATTAACATCCAAAAACTTAATAAATCTGTTCTTTGTTCTAATTTCAGCTTTGTCTGATTATCATATGATGTGACAGAATAATTTCTTCATTAAACTTATGACAATTTAAAAAGACCTAGAAAATTCTTTCTCACTTATTAAGTGCAAATGAATGGAAATTGCCTCATTTCTTACATATTTGATTACCACTATAAATTTGTCATATGATTATTATTAATAGTAATATATTCTTATTTATTACTTTACTTTGTAACAGTTTTTAAACTTTTTGCTTTTCTGCTGAAGTTGAAGCATTTAAATAGTATCATCAAAGTATATTCCTTGGATATTTAGGGGAGTTTTTTACAATATTTTTAACCAATGGCTTCTAAGAATTCTTAATTGGTATGTTATTTGGTTTATTTTTAATTTCAAATTAATTTTATTGTAATGATAATGTACACAGGGGTTACAGTTACATAAATGAGGTAATGAGTACATTTCTTCGGGAAGGAACATTGTTATATATTCCAACGATATTTTTGTACACTCAAAACGAGAACTATTGATGCTTTTATTGTTGCTATTGATCAATGGGTACTTTTGCTTTTTTTGTTCAAGCATTTTTTATTATAAAATTGATATACAGAGCGTTTACACTTAATTAAGTCAACTGAAGAGTATACTTCATTTTCTTTTCTTTTTTGGGTGGGGGGGTCCGGTTGTGGGGCCTGAAGTCTGGGCCTGAGCCCTGTCCCTCAGCTCTTCAGCTCAAGGCTAGCGCTTGAGCCACTTGAGCCAAAGCGCCACTTCCGGCTTTTTTTCTTTTTGCTTTTGTGGTGCTGAGGAATTGAACCCAGGGCCTCATGCTTGCAAGGCAAGTGCTCTACAACTGAGCTACCTTCCCAGCCCCTACTTCATTTTATTTTCTAAATTTCAAATTTTGAGCTTAAATGTTTCCTTTTGTGTCTTTTTTTTTTTTTTTTTTTTTTTTTTTGTCAGGCATGGGGCTTGAACTCTGGGCCTGGGCGCTGTCCCTCAGCTCTTCAGCTCAAGGCCAGCGCTCTACCAGTTGAGCTACAGCGCCACTTCCGGTTTTCTGGTGGTTTATTGGAGATAGGAGTCTCACGGTCTCTCCTGCCTGGGCTGGATTTGAACCGCGATCCTCAGATCTCAGCTTCCTGAGTAGCTAGGATTACAGGTGTGAGCCACCAGTGCCTGGCTCCTTTTGTTTCTTTAGAGTAATTCTTTTTTCAAAGTTTAAGATCAGTTAATTTAATTTTGCATGATTTTTACACATGTAAATTATTCAGACACATATATTTTGCTTTTATAGTATTTAACATGTGGCTATTTAAAAATTAATTTCTTAATTTTATATGGTTAGTGAATCTAAATACATTTATTTTCTTATAGTATAAAAATATTTGTCCAGGTAACAAATACTTACAGTATTTTTAAGAAGCACATACTTTACTAAGAAAGGCTTCATTTCTTGGTCACTTTTTGGAAGTACTTTTACTTGAACTAAAAAAAGAACTTTGAGCTCGGCATGGTGATTTGTGACATCCATTTTCTAGCTATGGTGGGAAGTGTAAATAGAGTTTGTAATTCGGGAGAGACTGGGAAACTATGAGACCTTAGTGTAAAACTATTCAGAGTGAAATGATTATGGATATAGCCATCCCTATCGTTATATACAGTACCTCGCTATCATATTCTAAATCTTGAGTTCAAACACCAGTAATATCAATCATTTATTAACATAGAAAGAAACATGTTTCAAAATGTTTATTATTTAAAACTTATTTGCGAAAGTTCTCATGTCTTCTATTAATTTTCAATTTACTTAATCTATTAAAATCCAAGTATATTGTGACTATTTTCTTTCTACTAAACTTTTAAATACTACGAGCAATATTATTATTTCATATATTAACATACTTTTACTGTTTGTGATAATTTCATCTGTTTAATATGATAATATCAATATTGCAAATGTGTGTATGTGGTGTGTGTGTGTGTGTGTGTGTGTGTTTATGTGGCTTTTGTTTGTGTGTGTGTGTGTGCTTTGTGTGTACTTTGTAATGCTTGGGAGTTCACACCATTGCTTCACATATGCAAAGCCAATGGTTTACCACTGAGCTATACTGTCTAGTTATAATCCAAATAATGTTTTAAACCATGACTTTCATTCCTATTATGCTTTTTCAAAATTATATATGATAACATGTGATCCATATTCTATCCACGCTAGCAATTTTTATTGTAATTTAGAATATTTCCACTTCCAAACTCTTGTGTTCGTTATTGATAAAGGTTTTACTTTGCTTCTTTTCTCTCTTCATTCCTTTTCCCTTTAGAGTTTAACTATTCTCTCTCTTATTTCTTTGAAAATTATCATATTCCTATTACAACATGTATATACAACGCTTTAATTTCTATTTTAATTTTTCCCATTTCCACTGATTTTAGTACCAGCTATTAGATGGATTAAAAAGAAACTTCTCTCAGGACACTTTATTTTTCTCCTTCTCTTCTCTGAAGTCTTTTTTGAAACATAATAGCAATCACCTATAGCTCCTATGTGGTCCATCATTCTTACTCCTCTCACTTTCCTCTGTTGTTTTTGTACAACTCAAGTTGTTATCATTCAGCTTTTTTATGCTACAGTGTTATCTAAATCTTACCTAATTCCTGAGGTAATTTTAGTTGTTTCAAGTATTCTCTGAAGACATTTTTCTATATATAATATCTGGTGTCTTGTGTTTTTTGAAGGTACAAAATATGAGTGACTATCAAACATCTAGATATCTCTGTAGAATATTGGTCCACCTGCTCAATAAACTCCTATGTAAATTCAAGGAATACAGGTCAGTCAGAACAATCTTGTAAAATGGTGTAGCTTTATCCTTCATACTAGCTTTGAATCTTTCTATCATGTTTAGTAGTGAAGACAACATAGTTCTACTACAAGAGCAGACACATAGAAGAATGTAACAGATTTGTTAAAAATAAATTCTCAGTTGTATGGTCAATAGATTTTGAAAACTATCCTATGACTTCATGAAATAAAAATAGAATCTTAAATGGGTGTATTGGCACTATTTTCTTTCGGGATTTACAGAATGATCTTAGACTACTACCTCAATCCATTTTTTTGTTTCTTTTGTTTTGTTTTTTTGTCACTCATGGGGCTGGAACTCTGGGCTCAGGCACTGTCCTTGTGCTCTTCAGCTCAATGTGAGCACCCTACCACTTGAGCCACTGCACCACTTCTGGATTTCTGTTGGTTTATTAGAGATAAAAGTCTCATGGACTTTCCTGCCCAGGCTGGCTTTAAACCGTGGTCCTTAGATCTCAGACTCCTGCCTAGCTAGGATTACAGGAGGGACCTACAGGCGCCTGGCCTACCTCAATCCTTATACAAAAATTTATAATAAAAAAGATTATCAAACTAAATGTGAGATGTAAAAACCTATAAGAGATAAACGTAAAAATTCATGACATTGTATGAGTAAAGATTTCTAATGGAAATCATTAGTGGCTAAAGAAAGGCAAGAATATACTGGATTATATCAAGTGATAGCATTTCATAATTCAAGGGACACTATACTCATAATTCAAAGGACACTATAACCGAAGTGAAACTTATCCAACAGATAGAGGGAACATATTTGCTAATGCTACAATGTGAATGCTACAATGATTCTGAATCTTAAGTATTTTTATATCTTCTAATTCCATATAATTTTTCCTGAATAGGATATTTCTTTAAAGAACATGTGTAAATTAATAGTCAATAGGAGGAGCATATGAAATAAGTTACTCTTTAGGATCTAAGGAAAAAGACAAAGAAAACTCACTAGTATGACCCTAACATAAAAAGATGACACAAAATAAAGTAATGCATTTGTGGAGAAATTGATAAACTTCTCATAATGATCGATTTTTATAATACTGCAATAATTTTAGCAAGCAAGTTTTCAAGTCGTAAAGGTCAAAAAGAATTGTATATTCATTACACTTCTATGCATTAAAGAGAAGTAAAAAACGTGTTTCGAAAGGGAATTGTAGTTCATTGACAGTGCACTTGAAAATATGTGTGAGACTCTGGAAAAAATCCCCCAAAATCAAATTTTGAAAGGACACACTATAGAGGATGTACGCTGGACAAATTCCTGTAAGTGAATTTTATATCTATTTTAATGTCTGTTCTAAAATTTATAGCATTTCTATTTGAAGAAATGCAAGTTCGTGAAAATTAGGCTTTGAATACCTATGAAGGTACAATTCACTTCCAAAGCACTAAAATGTATACAATAAAAGGAGATAATATATTGCAAGTTAATTACATGTGATCCTACGCAGGATGCCAGTGGCTCACACCTGTAATCCTAGCTAATCAGGAGGCTGAGATCTGAGGATTGCAGTTCAAATCCAGCATGAGTAGGGAAGTTTCTGAGGCACTTATCTCTAAATAACCACCAGAAAACTTGAAGTGGTGCTGTGGCTCAAGAGGTACAGCACAAGCTTTGAGCTGAAGAGTAGAGGGACAGTGCCCAGGCATGGAGTTCAAGCCCCACTACCATCAAAAGAAAAAGAAAAGAAAAAGAAAAAGAAATATGATCTTAGCCAACAGTTCATTGCTAGAATAATTTCTGCTCTCTCAACATGGCCTTTTTTTCCCCCAGTTTAGTCCATGGTCTTATATATGACTTGCTTGGAACCAGAATTATTCTTCCATTCTAGTTTTTACAAATTTGCATGATTAGCTACCATGATTTAGAGCTAGTAGAAGAAAGACAGTGGCCTCATCCTTCATGTTCCATTTAGGAGTAATGCTTTCTCTATGTCACTCACATAGGTCTTTATCAGTATTTATACTGGCCTTGGCTTTATTGTTTCAAAGTTGTCTTATTTGCAGAGTCTTCTATAGTTTATTGAACCATTATACTTAAACACAGAACTTCTCTTTCTCCTATTCCTATTGTTTCTCCTACTGTTAATTTATGTACACTTGGGTAATAATGCACAACACAAACACTGACAAAAAATGTTTCTGAGAACCTACTTCCCACTTAAAATTGGTCTTAATTTACAGAACATTTAGGAAATTTGAACTTAATGTACTCCAGGATAATTTTTTCATGTTTTTTTTAATTGTGAAAATGGTAGACAGAGGGATTAGAGTTACATAAGTAAGTTAGTGAGTACATTATCTAACGAACATTGTTACCTCCTCTTTTGTTTTTCCCTGCCATCCCTTTTCTCACCACCGCCCCAATTCTCACCTTTCATTCCCAACTAGTAAAGTTCATTTTCAACATAGTGTCTTGTTCATCTCATTGTAACAATGGGTCATACTGTGTACTTCTTTCAGCATTTTATTTCCCTTCCCCTCCCCATATTAGAAATTTGTATATGCAAGTAGGAGCTCACAGACCTCAAATACAGTGGAAATGGGTTATACCATGGAGGAAGAAAATAGAAGAGAAACAAAAAAATCACATAATATATGGTAGATTGGTAGTTGGGGTGGCTTTGCTAGGACATGTTAGCTTGGTGAAGAAAGGAAGAAGTCTCGAGTCCCACCCAAACAGAAAATGAAAAATGAGACAACCAATGGCTGAAGAATTTCAAGAACAAAGGCAGGGACTGATAGTTAACCTCTAGGGGCAGTGAGGGCAGCAAGGCTGGGCCTGTGGTTGTCATGCCTCTCTCGATGCCCTTGGAAGTGAGGGCCAGCTCTGCTGTGGGCTAGGCCTGGCTCTTGCCTTAAGCAGGCACCAGGCAGGAATTGTCAGCACAGCTTCAGGCTGCCCCAAGGAGGTGGCCTGTTGTGGGTGCTGTAGCCTGGGCAGGTGCTAGGAGGATATACTCAGCAGGGCAGAGGAAACAAGGCTGCGAGGCTCCGCTCCAGCCCAGCCAAGCTCAGGGCCACTTGGGAAGTTCCAGCTCTGGATCAGGACCAGGAACTGCTCCCCAGACAAGTAGGGCCTCTGGGGACCTGTGCAGTGGCCGCCACGTGTGGGTTGTGAACCTCCTTAGAATGGCCGAGGAGTCTCAATGGAGACATGCGTTTGCTTTTGTGCCTCTCCCATCTTCAAGATTCCTGCTCTCCTCCTGCCTCCTGCCATGTGCAACTACAGGAGTCAATTTCTCCAATCCACTGAGAGGCCATCCCGGAGATGTTCACAGGACTTTCCAGGCTGCTTCACCATGCATGCAGGGCTCACAGGGTGCCATCCTCCAGGCAAAGTTTACCACCATTTCAGCTTGGCCACCCCTGCCTAGAGGACCACAAACTGCATTGTTACACATAAATCCAGGGGTTCACAAGGCCGTCCTGCAGTCTAAGGCATCCTTTCCTTCCACCTGCACAAATGTGGAGCAGTTGTGGAGCCAACTGCAACATCATGATTGATTATCTGAAAAGAAGAGGAAAAAAGCTTCACTGTTCCAGATACAGCTGCCCCTGTGGTTCTCTGTGTACACTAGCCTTGTGCTTAGATAAGGATCCCCAAAGACCACCATGGAGCCAGTTCTTATGTGACCACATTAGAGTCATTTATTGCAAGGTCGAGCCTGGACTCACAACTGTCACCATTGCAGTGGGTCAGAGTTGAGATCCCCGACCCTTCTGTTAACTGGGTAATCTTATACCAATCTTATTGGCTAGCGAGTGCAGGCTAAGCAATAATCAATACTTTGTGGAGGAGAAGGGGAAAAAAGAACAAATCGTTTAAATAGGGATACAGGTGGACCCATTGCAACAATGAGATGTACAAGTTCTTATGGAGAAAAATGAACTTTGCAACTTTGGTGAGGGGAAGGGGGGAGGAAGATTCGATGGGGGGTCGGGGGGACAATGGGAAGGGATGGGAGGGGGAAACAAAGGAGGAGGCAAAAATTGCTTGATAAGAAATGTACTCATTATCTTGCCCATGTAACTGTAGCTCCTCTGTACAGTATTTCCACAATAAAAAAGTAAAAAAAATTAAAAAATTAAAAATAATCTGTAACTTTAGGTACTTCTTGTCATCCGCTGATGGCTATTGCTAGGGGAGTTATGGGCAGAACTTTATTGTGACATTTCACGGTTTTTCCAGGAACCTGAGTTTTAACTTTCAGTAAATGACTAATTTCAATGGGTACTTTCAGTAAAGGCCTTCACAATGGATAGTTCCTGAGTATTCAGTGTCTAAGTCCAGAATGCCTGTGCTTTGGCAAAGATCTCTCACTAGCGGGTGTGTGTGTGTGTGTGTGTGTGTGTGTGTGTGTGTGTGTGTGTGTGTGTGTCTGTGTGTCTGTGTGTCTGTGTGTCTGTGTGTCTGTGTGTGTGTCTGTGTGTGTGTGTGTCTGTGTGTGTGTGTGTCTTTGTGTGTTGTGTGAGAGAGTCAGACACAGCTGAGGTTTGGGGTAAAATTCTCCTTCCCTTCAGCATTGAGTTTTGGTATCTATTGTTTGTCCCACCTCCCCAATTTTGAGTTCTAAAGTTGTCCTTCTAAATACTTTTATCCTTTGATCTTCTTGATATTCAGATTCCTAAGGTCTGCTTGTGAACTTCAACATTTGCTTCATTAAGGTGATGCCTTTCTTCCATCTTTTATGAAGCGCTTTGCTCTCTTTAAATGCAGTTTATACTGTGTTAGTGGTTTTACTTATCCCATACTGTGGTGGCCCAGGCTCTGACTGTTAATTCTGAGATTAGTTTAGGCCAATATGAGATACTATATTTCAGTATATCAATGAAAGAAGTTCAGCATCTTTATTGAAACAATTTCCTGGCTGTAAATACAAACAAAAACATCCAGTGTTGTTTTTAGTTAATTGTGCACCACTGTAATGAAAAAAAAAACTTTTTACTAACTGAAATGTGTATTTGTAATGGGAAAAAATCAAATGTTATAAATCTTAAAAATTGATCAAATACCAAAGAAAAAGAAAGACACTAATCAGGAATGAAGTACAAATGTAAGTGTTTAATAAATAAATGAAATTTTTGAGATTCATATCTACATAACAAATACGAAGGAAAATAAAGAGGAAAGTCACTGAGATCCTATCTTACACACCAGAATAGCTACCACCACTCAAATAAATAAACTGCTGGAGAGGTAAATAAATCAGGAAGTATATTTGGTTTTGTGGCATTGTAAACTAGTGCAACCCATAGGGATATCTTAATGGAAGTTTACACAATACCAAAAAGACAGATATGTTGATGACCTTTACTGCAATTGGATACATATTGAAGGAATATGAATCAACATGAACATACATGTTCATGGTATTAATATTCTATAGCAACCAAGCTGTGTAATCAACCTAGATGCACCAGAAAGAGGGAATGAAGAAAATGTGCTATTCATAGCTATAAACATGTTCTGGTATATGAGAAGTGAATGTTTGTACTGTATCATTGCTAAATATTTTTAATATATACCTAATCCTAATTTCACTAATTTTTGTGGCATTGTGTTTTTGCTTTAATGAGGAACATCCATATTGATTTTCAGACCAATTACAATAGGCTGAAGATTTCCTATAATATGTAGATATTAGATCAAAATTTAAATATATCAATGAACACATAGAGGACCATCATATATAGTTTATAATTTGAAGCAATTTTAAGAAGGCAACAGTTGGGGGAAAAGATGATGTTAGAAACTTAAAATATACACAGACATGGGAAAATACCAAAAAATGTGCAACTAATTACTGCTAATAGTAAAATATTTTTCTCAAGTATTAACAATGAAACTATTAAAATAATACTTAATAACATCAAATAAATATGCCATAGAAGAAAATGTACCATAGATATATGTTTCCCCATAATTTGTTTTACTTTATAACAAATGGATTAGAAGATGCTAACACATTCAAGTGTCATTGATTGAATGCAGCAAAGGAAAGTAAGAGAGAAGTAGAGAGTAAGAACAACCTGGGGTATGGATAAAGATACTCAGTAGAACTTTGTAAGGAAAGAATGTGCTCTGTTTTCCTGATCAAAATAGAGCTAGGACAGCTAACTTTTGACAGAACACTTGTAATGTAGAGTAGTGGAGTTAGTAATTTAGGTAGTAATTTATTACATTTATTCCCTACTCTTATGATGTGATTCCCTAATGATGTGAGTGATACTAGATTTTCTTTTTTTGGGGGAGCGGTGTCCGGTCCTGGGGCCTGAACTCTGGCCTGGGCACTGTCCCTCAGCTCTTCAGCTCAAAGCTAGCACTCTACCACTTGAGCCACAGCACCACTTCCAGCTTTATTCTTTTGGCTTATGTGGTGCTGAGGAATCGAACCCAGGGCCTCAGGCATGCAAGGCAAGCGCTGTACCACTGAGCAACCTTCCCAGCCCCCTGATTCTATATTTTCTGAGCCTTTTTTTTCACCCAAAATCTCTAAATTCCTCACCCTGCCAATGGTTCTTCTGCTTCTCTCATTTCTCCTTGTTTCTGAACTAAACTCCTGTAACCTTTTGGTTCATGAGAAAAAGCTGGAGAAATATGAGGATGGCTTGGAGTCAGAGCTTGGAGGATCTGGTAAAGGACTTTCACCTGGGTCTCAGAATCAGATATTAATTGACCTCTTTGGAAATGGAGATACTCACTCACTCAGGCAGAATCTGTCATTCCTTGACTTTCTCTGAAGAAAGGGCACAATACTAGGGCACAATTCAGAGAATGAGCTTTCCCATTGTCAGAAGGAACAGGTTAAAAACTAAAAGTGGCTTCAGGTCCCGAAGGGCCAGTCAGAAGCCAAGAGATCACACTTTTCTCCTCATTAGGGACCTTCTGGTAGGAATAGAGTCTGAGCAAAGTCTGACATAAACTGAGACTGGGCCTAAGGTGGAAACAAAAGAATGACCCTCTCTTTGATTACAAGGGAGTTATATAGTGAGACATGACAACTTCCTTCATATAAGAAAATTAAAGTTATCTCACTGCCACTTTGCAGGAGATCAGTTTCCCCAAAGTAGAAGTTGTTAAATGTTGTGACTGCCAGTTTGCTCTGTAGGCTGTTGTCACTCTCACCCCTTCTCATGTCAGGAATGCATTGCTTCTTTCAGGCACTCTACTACCTGTACTGACTCCTAGGCAGGAATACTGTAGGCTGTTCTTTGGCTAACCTCTTGCATTTAAAGTAAATTAGGCACAGGCTCTGCTCATGCCAAGAGGTAGATGCAAGAGGTGAATAAAAGCTCAGATTTGTACAGAAACATGATCATATTGAAAAAAATTAAATTAAATTAATAGTTGAATAATTTAGGGTTTATAGCCACAAAATTTAGGTAATTATTAGTAATACATCTAGAATCATGGATTAGGAAGAGAACTGTGAAGTAGGTTCAGGATACAATGGAAAAGACACACCATAGCCATAACAGGAGATGAGAGTATGAAGGAACTATTGGCATAGGTCCATTTATTATCTTAGGAGTGACCTTGGATAAGAGGCTTTTAGAATAATATCTAAGAGGGACTTGCTGGGCACTGGTGGCTCACACCTGTAATCCTAGCTACCTTGGAGGCTGAGATCTGAGTATTATGATTCAAAGCAATCCCAGGCAGAAAAAGCCAGAAGTGGTGCTGTGGTTCAAGTGGTAGAGCACGAGCCTTGAGCTCAGGGACAATGCCTAGGGTTCGATTCTTCAGTGCCACATAAGCAAAAAAAAAGCCAGAAGTGCTTTTATGGGTGAGTGGTAGGGAACTAGCCTTGAATTGAAGAGGTGAGGGACAGTGCTCAGGCCCAGAGTTCAGGCTCCTTGTCCACCTAAATAAAAACAAAAAAATAAAATAAAATAACTTCCAAACTTATTTTTTATCATAATTGAAGAGAGGCTCCTCTTACAGAAATTCTCCTTATCTAGCTCAAGGTCATCAAAACTTCAGTAGACTTTTCCTGTTGAGATGTAATGCACCTAACTCTAATGAACCTAATCATGGCTGGGAAAGTATGGTCATAGATACGTTTGTTGTATTTTTCCTTATGAATATCTAATACTCAGTTATTATATATAATATATATTATAATATAGAATACATTATACATTGTATAAATAGATTAAATAGATTATAACATGTATTATGTATTAACAGACTTCCTCATTTTAGATGTAGGAACAGGCAACATATTGAAAGAAAAATGTTTGAATCTCTGAGTTATTTCTCTACCACAGGACAATACCAGGTTTCATTCTTATTACCCAAAGAGCAACATAGGAAAACGATGCCCATGGATTTTGGATATATATATAATGAATAATATTGAATATGTAAAACTATAACAACAGATAAATAAGTGAATACCTATGTGCACACACTCCCAGTCACTTTCATGTATAAGACTTTCTTTTCTATGCTCTTATTCACCTACACAGAGAGTACATGAGTTGCCCTTGAATTGTCCTGGAAGTTCTTTATTGGGATACTGTAACTTCACATCCTTTGTTCCCTAAGTAGTCAGATGCTATGTATTCAATAACAAAACTGTTACAAGCAAAAGTATCCACGCTGACACACAGAGGAACTTGGATTTCAGAAATGCCACAAATAAGTGGGAGGTACAGCAGTACTTTTCAAAATTGAATAGACTACATATTTATTAGAAAGCTTATGAGAAAAAAACTTCAGCGTAGGATGATACACTTGAAGAAAACTACAGTTTAAATTACATATAGCCGGGGGCTGCAATAGACAATAAATAAGAATTTTTAAAAAAATAAAGTACATATGACATCAAATTACAAAGTTCCAGGGCATTTCCCTACTCTTGAAAACTAGAGTAAAACATATTAAAAGTAAATAAATGAAAAGACAAATGTTTTATACCAAATTTCAAAACATACTATATGTTATACAAAGGAAATGTGATAAGCATGCATTTTACAGTCTATTAAAATAATATGGCATGAAGAATCTGATTAACTGATTCATAAAAGTCAATACAATGCAGTTAAAACATCCGATATCTCAAGTGTTAACTTAGCAGAATACTTTCCATCTATGGTGTCTATTTTGCATATCATCCAGCCCTATCCATCCCACAATGGCAGAAGGCTTTTCCTGAGAAAGTCCAGAGACCCGTCTACTGTGAGTGCTCAATGTAAACCTGTTCCAATTCTCTTTTATTTGGAGATGTGATAGACTGACTATCTGTTAACTTGCCAAAGGCACAATTTGGACAGGCTTCCAGTAGTGATATTTTAGCTCTCAGAAAAAAAGGGAAATTGAAGACAGAGGGAAAATCTACCAGATCCCTGAAAGATTTCTATCATTGTGCTAAACCTGTAGCTTTCTAATGACAGTTGAACAAACTGCAGTAATTGCCACTCCAACCACAGGTCCAAAAAGTGGCTTTCCAAATATTGGCCTATTTTCACTTTGGTAAATCAAGACACACTATTGTGGCCCCGTTTTACTTAAACTATCAGCTATGGTTGGCCCAAAGGATAGTTGAACTTAAGAATTTCTTAAATTTTAGGTCATCACACAATCACTTCATAGCCCTTAAACATTAAAAATACCTACCCATATAAGTCTGCATTACATACTTATTACTGTTTTTCTTCATTTGTCATGATTTACATATTTGTGTATCCCGGGGCTTAGCTCTGTAATATTCCTTCTCATGTTTTTTACCACTGAGTACAGTAATTATTTCTGTATTTTTCTCCATCTCTGTTTACATTAATTCAAGTCCTTAATAGCATCCTGTCTACTGACAACTCCTAACTACTGATTTTAACAAACACAAAATGTCCCAAGTGAGCTTTGATCTCTATCTACAAACCAATACCTCATTACTATTTGATTAAGTGATAACTGTTCCAGCTGTCTTCTCAAAATACCTTGGAGTCATTTCAGACTTACAAACTTTTTCACACCTCATATTTATTCTATGACCAGGTTTCGACAAATTAACTCACTGTATATTTTAGGAAGAATATTATATATATATATATATATATATATATATATATATATATGTATATATATATATATATATATATATATATATGGTATATGAGTGCTAGTACAATGACTAAAATTTGCAGCCTAGGTTCTTTTATTTTTATTTTTTTGGGGGGTTCCGGTCGTGGGGCCTGCACTCTGGGCATGGGTGCTGTCCCTCAGCTCTTCAGCTCAAGGATAGTGTTCTACCACTTGAGCCACAGCACCACTTTCAACTTTTTTCTTTTTGCTTATGTGGTGCTGAGGAATTGATCCCAGGACTTCATGCATTCAAAGCAAGCGCTCTATCACTGAGCCACCTTCCCAGCCCCTTACTTTTCTTTTTGGTTCAGTCTTTATTTGGTATAAAGATCACCTACAATATCATTACCCACACCCTTTTAATTTAAAAATATGTATATTCTGTAGCAATGTTATTGCCATTATAACCATAATTAGGAAGATAATGTAGGTTCATCTGCTCCATACATCTTGAAAGGTAATGAGGGTGAAACTTACAGAATATCCTCAGATATGCCTGGTGGAAACATGGATTTGAATTATGGTTCTACAGCTGATCCGTATTGGGTACTTGGGAAATTTGTTTGGCCTTGTTGCCTACTTCTGTTTTTAATAAAATACTTAATTCATTTCCTAACTGGAAGAACTATCTTGAGCGCTAAAATTACCCTAATGCAGGTGCAATGCTTGGAATGGTGTCTGCACATTGTGTAGTAGGTCCCAAAGAAGTCAGTTTCTATCAACATTGTCAGAGCATCCTTCCTGAAGGCCTTAAGAAATATATACCCAACTGATGTTAATATCTGTGAAAACTTATCTTTACAAAAAAGGTCTTGTCTTCATATGAAACAATTAAAGTAATGTTGGGGCTGTCCTGTGGCTTTTATTCTGAAGGAGGTTTGCCTAAATTTTATTCTTACTCTATTAGTAGTAGCAGTAGCATTCTTTAGTGCTACCCTTCATTTTTCTAGTTCTGTGTTCCATTTGGAATACTATTGTAACTTAGTTTATAATCTTTGTTATTAGAATAAATAAACTACAACTGCTGAAGTTTTAAATAAAGAGACAATTATAGGTGTGCATTACATTTTATGTGCTTAATACTTTCCTGAAATTATTCCTTTTAGGTTATATATCCCTAACAAACTATTTTTAAGATTTCTTATATGATTTATGGATTTATTTTATGATTCTTATATGATTTCTTAGAGATCCATAAATAAAACATCTCAGAACAGGACAAAAGAAGGTAAGAAGTTATAAAAATACTATTATGGGGGCTGGGAAGGTGGCTCAGTGGTAGAGTGCTTGCCTTGCATGCATGAGGCCCTGGGTTCGATTCCTCAGCACCACATAAGCAAAAAGAAAAAAGCTGGAACGGGTGCTGTGGCTCAATGGTAGAGCGCTAGCCTTGAGCTGAAGAGCTGAGGGACAGAGCCCAGGCCCAGAGTTCAGGCCCCACAACCGGACCCAAAAAAATATACTATTATGGTGTCTTAATGGCTAAGTGTAAAGAACATGTAACAAAACAGTTGGAAGATTCATTTGCTCTTTTTTCTATTCTCTCACCCTTCATTGTAGAAACTTTCTCACTATGAAGTGCCAAGTCCTCTGGACATTTCAAGCCTTGTCTCAGTGACAGAAGTGATGGGATTAGGACATGTGCTCCTATGACTTGCTTTTAGGAAGTTCACAATAAAGCAATACCAGTACATATTAAGAAACTTTTCTGAGAGATGTGCATTGACTTCCTCAATTGCCAAAATTAAATTCATATATCAAAACATCAAATTACTTACATTATAATATATGCAGTTCAACTGGCATTACTAACACTTCCATAAATCAAATACAAACTAAAAGCTCTATATCAAAAACCAACATCTAAGGCAGTGTTGAAAATACAAGAAGAAATACAATAAATCTAATAGAGTGAGATCTTTAACACTGGCAAGAGCAATGATAGCTGAATTTTTAACCAAGCTTGGAAAGTTCAGGTGTCCACTAATTATGTGATTAGAGTTGCGGAGTTGACCTTGGTATTAAGATTAGAGGTAAAATTCAAAGACAGCTAAGGTTGCTGCAGTATTTTAGCTCTATACAGTGTGACCCTCCCTGATAATGGTAAAGCACAGAGTAGAAGCTAAGTCAATAAAATGTATAGGAAAGATTTTCCACTGAGAATAATTGCAGGTGGTGATCATCACACTTGCATTGAAAATGTACAGCCCATCATTCTACTTTAAACTCTAGAATATTTCTGATCTGAAGACAATTATAACACACCAATGTGCTGTGAGTGCTGAGCAGTTTAGGTGTGTATTACTGTAATATATGTAAAGTCTTTAGAGGTATGGAGTGACCTGACCTTCAAACTTCATTCTGTGTTGTTAAGTTTCATGGAAAAATGTTCACAATTATGCAATTCACACTCATCTAAGTCTGAATCAGGCAACTGAGATAAGACATTTGAGTCAAGCGGAAAAGGTCAGATAATGTGATGTTAGGAAAATGAACCCTTAAATATGTATTTTAATGTTTTCGTTTCTTTCATGCATGTGTTTCTAACGCATTTATAAGATTATTTCTTTGTTGCTTTGTATGTCCCTCCCCCACAGTGTAACCCCCGCTTTCACTATATTTGATGTCAGTATAACATGTGGAGGAGATGGGGACAAACAAGTTGTTTAAGGATTCAGGTGGACCTGTTGCAACAATGAGAAGTACAAAATGTCATGTCAAAACCAACTTTACAATGTCGGTGTGGGGGGGAGGGGGGTATAATTGGGTGGGGGGAAGGAGGAGGCTGGGAAGGGAGGTGAAGGGTAAACAAAGGAGGAGGCTGCAATGCTTGGTAAGAAATGTATGCATTATCCTGCCCATGTAATTGTAGCCCCTCTGTACAGTATGTTCTCAAATAAAATAAAATTAAATTAAATTAAAAAAAATAACAAACAAAAAAAAAAGACATTTGGGTCATCACTCCAGTGACGTGGTTTGTGACCTATGAAATAAATAACATTATTTCACAATGTATATGTGTTTCTGAAAATTTATGCAATACCAAATACCAAATGTACAAAATGGACAATTGTCCATCTCTTATATATATCCGAAGTAAAGATACACTTGAACTATACTTTCTTGTTAGAGGATCACAGAATGACTGCTGATGTTTGGTTTCTTTCCAGGTGCTCCTATACATTTGTGAATCTTCTCTGAGGAAGTGTTTTCCATAGTTTGTTTTGACGTGTTCCGAATATCAGTACTGTAACTAACCACAACCATGAAACAGCAAAGATGATGGGATACCTGGCCAAAGAACTGAGAAATCACAGGAAGTTATAGGAAAGAAGACACCAGAGGACCCAAAGCCTCATTGCCAGCTTCTGGATCACCAAATCCTGTTTAAAATGCTTTATATTCATTCTACTACAGGGGTGGGGTAATGAGAGGCTACAGGTATGTCCACAAACTGAGGCATCAATCTAGTTTGTGGTTACAACCATTAACTGAGGTATTGTTTGTATACATAGTGATAATTGAATCCCTTATTTTTAAGGAGCAGAAGGGAGCAATAATCATTACAACCATAGCACAGACATCCATCTTGTTTCCAAAGTCTTAAACTTTTATTTTCCAACAGCTCTAACGTAAATACTTTTGAGGTAATAACCCATACCCCTGTCTTCCCTTAACTGTTTGACCTTTCCAGAGCACAAGCTCACAGCCTTTTGATTGCTGTTTGAGATGGCTTCCCAATATATCCCTTTCCAGGTATAACAGTTTGACTCTAGAATCCCTCACAAGTACTATTACAGATGGGTTATTTTGAAAGGGATATTTTTTTCTAGGATAGGTTCACTTTTTAAAATTTTATTTTATTTAAAGGTACTATACAGAGTGGTTACAGTTACATGAGTAAGGTACATTCCTTGATGAATATTGTTACACACTCCATTGTTGTTCTCTTATCCTTTCCCACCCTCAACCATCCCCCCCACCCCAAAGTTGTAAAGTCCATTGCTGGTATATTGTCTTGTGAATATCATTGTTGTAATGGGTCACTTCTTTCATCATTATGTTATTTCCCTTTCCTTCTCCAAATCAGATAATGTATATACAAGATGGAAGGTACCAGAATCAAGACAGAGATGTCCAGAGATAAATCAAAGACAAATGAAATAAAATAAGATCTAGTTACACTTCTTTACCGACATCAAGGTTGATATCTGAAAAAAAAGTAATTGTTGTTTCCATGTCTTGGAGTCCATTTCAATTAGCATCATTTTGTATGGTCAAATGTACATAGCTCTAGAGCCAGCAATCCCATTCATGGGCATTTGTGGAAATTATCTCTAGATAGCTAATGGATGAAAAATGGAATTGAAAATAGCAAAGGAAAACAAATCAACATTCAGGTATTATGATTTTATAATTCTAATATGAAAGAACTGAAGCTTTTGTTTAATGAAGAAGAAAGTTTACCCTGTAATTTCAATGCAAGTTATCAGTTGTAATGAGTCTAAAGTCTTTTCCTCAAAGATATCCAAGAGTAATATACTCATCCTCTGAAGAGTAAATAAGTAATTATTTATTTAGCTTTGCTTAATATTAATTTACATGTACAAAATAAGTTAAAATATCTTCTCAGGCTGGGAAGATGGCTCAGTGGTAGTGTTTGCATGCAAGAGTCCCTGGGTTCAATTCTTCAGTACCACATAAGCAAAAGAAAAAACCCAGAAGTGACACTGTGGCTCAAGAGGTAGAGCGCTAAACTTGAGCTGAAGAGCTGAAGGACAACGTCCATGTCCATAGTTCAAGCCCCACGACCGGACTCCAAAAAATAAAACACTAAAACTACCAGCACAAGTATGTTTTTGGAAGCATTATTACCATATCTAAGATATGGAACCAGTCCAGATGCCCCTCAGTAGATGAATGGATCACGAAAATGTGGTATATATACACAATGGAGTTTCATGCTTCTATGAGAAAGAATTACATAGCCCCTTTCTTAAGAAAATGGAAAGACTTGGAAAAAAATCATTATGTGAAGAAAGCTAGACTCAAAAAACATAGGCTCTATGGTTTCCCTCATTTTTATTAATTAATATATGCTTAGGATAGTCCTAGCAGATAGTTTCATTTTTTACACTCTTAATATTTGCTGTTTGTGTGTGTGTGTGTGTGTGTGTGTGTGTGTGTGTGTGTGCGTGCGCGCATGTGTGCAGTAATGAAACTGACTCAGAGCCTCAAAATCTTGCTTGTTTTTTTCACTCATGACTGACTGAATCTGTACTATTTTAACCAAGGTTTCACTACGTGTTTGATTGAACAATTGAACATAAATATCTCGTGGATTGCTACCCCAGCCATCTGTGAACCATGGTCTTACAATCTCAGCCTCATGAGATGAGATACTGGCATCTAGCTCTATTGCCAAGTGTCATTTTTCATTTTGTTTTCTTTTGTTTTTGTGCATCCAAAATCTGTATGGGAAACAAATCATTTATAATCAGGACTATTCACATAAAATTGTGTGTTGTTTAAAGATTACCTTAATAATGTAGTCCTTTTGCATCCACATTATGTGATTTGATTTTTTGAACTCTATTGTTGCAGTCAAGTCAATTATATATAATTTGAATCTTCTTGTCTTGGTTTTAGAGGGTGTTAGGTGTTTAAAAACAGAATTTATCAAGGTTTAACTCTACACTACTGAAGCAGGACCTTTATTATTACTCAATGTCCTGTAAATCATAAGTTTATCACTACTTGAGGCACCATATGAGCACACATAGTTTCTTATAATACCTACAAATATTTTAGACCTCAATGCCATGCAATGCACACTTCTGTCAAATATGCAAGGGCATTCTTTGTGATTCTCCATGGATTTTCACTGTTCTTTTCTCTATTCTCCAGTGCTAAGTCATGTGATGGTCATGTTGATTTTCTCCCCTCTTATATTCATCATTGTATCTTGGGAACTACTGGTATGCATTATTGTACTTCTGTCCATTCTCCTTGTGCTTCGGCTTGTACCCCTCTGACCTCGAAGGGCTAAGAATTGGGGATATTTGCTTTACTCTTTATCTCAGACATCTATCTCTACTTTCTAGAAATACATTCATTGAATTCCTTCTGTAAAGTCTAATGTCTTGAAAATTATTACTGCATTTTCATGGCTTTGTTATTTGGCATTAAGGAAGAACATAGATCAGTACTGTAACTTAGGTAAAAGATTATTGCAATCATGCTTCAATAGATATTCTTCATTGGATAATGTGTATTTCAAGGTCTGCCTGCCTGCTTCTTTTTTTTGTTTATTTTTCAATGTAGTCTTTTCTTCTGGAAAATATTTATGTGCCTAGTGAAGATCAATTCTTACTGTAACTATTCATTAATTTTCTTCCAACCTCATTTCACAGATCCCTCTGAGTTTCTTCAGGGTCTGTATAGTGCTTCACATTTTTAAATATGTTTTAACATCGATGCATCCAATGATGAAGACACATTCCTTAAGTCACCATTTTGATGACTGAAAAGAAACCATGCTGCAATCTCACTATATGGCAATTTTCTGGTTTTAAATTCTTTTAGATTAAAATTGATGCTGGACAACAAATATTCTGTGTACAATTTTATATTTTCCTAATTATTTTAATATACTTCCAATATTATATAAAGTTAAAACATTATCACTTACTTAGTTTTAGGATTTCTAAAACGGTCAGAGTAAAAGTTCTATTCATTCACAATTTTAAGATAATAGAGTGTCCATTATGACCAAGTGAGATATTTTAAAATTTTTTTTGTAGTCCTTAAAGGTTGTGCTGGGGAATCCAGTCCAGTGCTTCATATTTCTTAGTCTACTGTAGGCCACTGAGCCTGATGTGACCTGTGGTTTTATTTTCACTCAACAGGAATTTTTAAAAATTCAATAGAAATTATTACTTGCTTACTTTCTCCAATATCTCTCGCATACATAAAAGTAATATAATTCTACACTGACTGAAAATGGTGTTCCTATTAGAGTAATTGTTTATTTTTTGTAGCCCCACTCTTTACTAAATCTTGTCCCTTTCCTATCTCCCCTTCCCATAAAACTTGACTGGATCCACTGGAAACCCTCTTCCAGTCAGCCTGGTCCTTAAAAAGCCCAACCTTAAATAACCTACCCCCTGGTAGTCCTGCTATAAACTTTCAAAGGCCTGACTGCAACCAGAATCCTTCCTGAAAGTCCTCCCCTGCTACAGGGAAATCCTTTTTCCACTCCACCCCTTCCTGGAATCCCTGCTCTTCACCACCAGAAACCAAGCCACATCCATATCTCCTCCTAAGATCCACCTTGCTGCACCAAGAACCCCGCCTACATTGGGCTCCTCCCTCTAATCCTAACTTCATCCACCAGATACCCTGTAGCTAACTACTCTATTCCCTCAGAGTCCCATTGTTCCCATATTCTATTACTTCCAAGCTCCTCCCGTCCCTTTCATACCCCACTCCCAACCAAACTTCTCCCTCGACCCCTTCTGGTTTCATCAGAAACTGGATCCATAACTAGTCTAAGTAGCCGAAATTTTCAAGCCCAGCCCTAAACCTACCTCTTCCCACAATTTCCTTCATGCTATACCAAAAACCCTCCACCTCTCTATAACTGCCCTTGTAGCCCCGTCTTAATTGACCAGAAGCTTCTCACACAGCCCATCTCCTGCTTGGAAAGCCAGCCCTGCTTCACCATAGGCCTCTCTACCTCTCATATCTACTCTCTCAATGGCTTCATTGTTCCCGTGATGAATCCTCCCCTTATTGGCTCCTCCCACAGAGCCACACCCTACTCAACCCTGCCCATAATTACTCTACACCTTTGTAGACCTTCCACTCCTTCTCAAAGTCCTTCTTCCAATTAACCCCATGGCTCCAAGCCCTGACCTGTTCTAGAAAACCCCCACCACACTATCCCATCTCTCTACACCCTCATTGCTCCAATGCAAACTACTGCATCTGTTGGCCTCCCTCTGGAAGCCTCACCAGGCTCAACTGTAAATCCCTGTCCCTTTATAATCCCTTTTTGAAAGTTGCCTTGCTCCACTGGAAACCCTGTCCAAGTCTAATGTCCTACCTTGCAACACTGAAATCCCCACCCAAACTTACTGCTCTTTTCGAAGTGGTAACTGGCTACACCAGAAACCCTGTCCTAACTAGTGTAGTCCACTGGATCCTATCTCTGCTCTCACAAAGCTCTGGTCCTAAAAAATTCCTCTATACATTGTTACTACATCCTGCTCTGCCCGAAACCCCACCTCCACCATAACACACTTCCCAAAGGCCCGCCCCTTACTAGCCCACTTCTTTCTAGCACCACTCTGCCCTCTCACAGAACTTGAAAAGCCTCTCCCTCATAGCTCTGCATTCCTGCACCAGAATCCCCACCTTTTGTCAGCCTCTTGCCTTCATTATATTCCCTGCCTTATGGGAAACCTCACCCTACATATCCCACCAGGGCTCACAGTGCTACACCAAAACCCCTCCTCTAAGTAACCTCCTCCTCTGTAGCCTTGTACTTCCTTTTCAAAGCTCTGCCCCAAACAGCCTCTTCCCCAGTGACCTTGCCTTCTTCCACTGAAAACCCATCCACCTGACAGTCTCCATCCTAAAGTCCCACCTACTCCACAAGAGACCCTGCTCCTAACAAGTCTACTCTTTCCTGTCCCCTCCCTGCTGTCTCAAAGCCTTACACAGACTGGCTTTCACCCTCAAAACCCTGCCCTGCTTTACCACAGAGGCTGTGCCAATACCAACTCCTCCCTTGAACCAGACAGGGCTCCACCAGAAACCCCACACCACCTCATCCTTGAAGTTCCCACCTAGGAACATTTATTACAAAAGTGATTTTATAATGGTCACAGAATTCATACTAGTCCATATGATAAGAAAGAAGTATTGACAAAAGACAACAAAAATTAGATAGCTATTAGATGCCTTAGTCTAGTTTGGGGTTCTGTTAACAGGCAGATTCACATTGTGTGAAAATGTGTGAAGATGATTCCTCTAACTGGAAAGCATTTTTTGAAGCATCAGTAAGGTTTCATGAGTGATCATTTTATTTCTAGAATTTTCGTCCACATTTGTGTCCATTAACTTATAAATATAAGTTATTTTAAATCCTCTGGTTTATTTGAGGAAAGAGTATTAAGATGTAAAAAGATGACTTTCAAATCATCTCTCTAATGAATAATTTTGGACTTACTTACTTTACTATGTACTAGAATTTTTAGTAACAGAAATTCTCTACCAGAAACCCCTTTGAATTTCCTACTTCCACTAAAGTGCCCTTTGGAAAAGATTGAAGTGAGATTATACAGGTAGAATGTCAGAAATAAAAACGTATTTGAGATCATAACAAAATCATGATAAAGACCCTACCCAATGTGGTTTAAATTTTCTAATGAAAGGAACGTAAGCATATTTAACTGCAGACTTTCTGAAGACTAGAAGACAAAAATATAAGAAATACCCTCCTATACCACGGTTCTGAAAACAAAACAAAACCAAGGAAAGACAACATAATGAAACAGAAGGGAATGAGAAACTTGTACATGTGATATAGAATGTAAAGATACACTGAATCAGGTAAAAATAATTTTGGACACAATACCTGGTTGTTCAATATATTTCATTGTATATATTGTTCCTGTTTAACCTGTGACATAATATAGGTCTCAGCAGGGATCTGTCAAGGTAATTGTGTAGTTAGTCAATTTCATCATTGCAAGATCATCAGGATGATAAACTCCCACACACCTTAACATACCTGCAATAGCTCTAGACATACATTCCTATTGGTCCAACAGTGTAGGGCAGACCTGTATTTAACCCAAGTTTTGTATGCGGTATGCTATATTTTTTTTCAGGCTTGATACAAAATGTCTCTGCCCAGAATTAAATGAAGGCATTTATAGCTAAAATGATTAGGGTCATTGTTAACATCTAAAGCATGCTGAGGTTTTTCTTTATACCTCTCCTTTTCCCTTTCTTTCTTCCTCCCTTTCTTTCTTCCTCCCTTTCTTTCTTACTCTCTATCTTTCTTTTCTTTTCTTTTCTTTCTTCCTCTCTTTCTTTTCTTTCTTCCTCTCTTTCTTTTCTTTTCTTTTCTTTCCTTTCCTTTCTTTCTTTCTTTCTTTCTTTCTTTCTTTCTTTCTTTCTTTCTTTCTTTCTTTCTTTCTTTCTTTCTTTCTTTCTTTCTTTCTTTCTTCCCTTTTCTTTCCTCTTTTAGGAACTGAGTATGAATTTAAATATTTTGTTTGCTGAACAAGTATTCTACCATTAGAATAAACCTTTTTCGATTTATTTACTTTGTTCATAGGTTATCCATTTTGCTGAGGGCTGAACACAGGCTAAGTTCCTCACCTCTGTCTGCCAAGTAGCGGGGATCACAAATGCATTCCAACATGCGAACCTTTAGGATGATATGAGACTCTTATTACTTTCCTTGCACACTGGTTCTGATCTGTGATCCTCTCAAATTCTACCTCTTCAATTAGTGATGTGAGTTCCAGTAGCCTGCCCTCAGTTTAGATCGTCTAAATGAATTATTGAAGTCAATTTCACTTTAATCTCTTTTTTGCCAGTCCAGGGGCTGTTATAGTTTTATTTCTAGACAAATTTTGTGTATATACGCACATGAGCGTTAAAATATTACTTTGTCCCCCTCTTTTCCTTTTTAATTTTCTTGGTCAAGGGGCTTGAATTCTGGGTCTGGGCGCTGTCCCTGGCTGGTCAGATCAAGGCTAGCATGTTACCACTTGAGCCACAGTGCTACTTCTGGTTTTCTGGTGGTTAATTTGAAGTAAGAGTGTCATGGATTTCCTGCCAGGGCTAGCTTTGAATTACTATCCTCAGATCTCAGCTCCTGAGTAGCTAGGATTCCAGGCATGAGCCACTGGCACCCAGCTAAAAATGTTACTTATTTTAAGTTCTGTGTTTTAGTTGAGGGAGTAACCTAAGTGTGTAGAAATTTAACTTTCAAGTTACCTCTCTAAGTAATTTCAGAGTTTCATTTTCATATTCATTGCAGTTATTAATAACAAAAACTCCCAAAGTAACAGAATAATCCTTCATTTTCTCCTTCCCATAGGTACTATTGGAAGAGTATAAGTGAGATCTTAGACAATATGTACTTGAAATTATAAAAAAAAGTTATATTGATGATACATAAAGGGCCAGATAACACAACGTGCTTTGCATTTTCTAAAGAAATGAATGTCATGAAAGTATACTTATTGGCAGGCTTTTCACTTGTAAAACAAAGAAAAAACAATTTCATATAAAAGTTCTAGGGGATCAGCAGCCATGTAAGTGTGATATAGCATTGGAGACTACGAAATGAACTGGTTCAGGTAAAGTAATACTTTGGAAAAGTTATCTGTTCACTAAATTTATTCATTATATTTTTTTATTTTTATTTACCTGTCACTTACTATATAAATGCATACATGTGTGTGCAATATATATATCAGCACTATCTGTCCAGTGAAGTGTATGGTTATGTATGTTTAGGTAATTTCATCATGTCAAGTCCATCAAAAAGATGGACTTCCATAAACCTTAACAACCCTGCAACACCACTGCACATGCAAACTTAAGTGTTCACCATTGTAAGCTAGACCTGTGTTTTACCAAAGCTTTATATATATGGTGTTAATTTTTCATTTAGTCTTGACATAAAATGTGTGTGCTCCTAGAAATAAATGATGGCATTTATAACTACAATAATTTAGTGTAAATCTTTACAATGAACACATGCTCAGTATGAGTCGTTCTTTCTTTCCTTGTCTTATTTTATCTTTAGGAAGTTGATTTGAGTTTTGATGTTGTTTGCTATATAAGTATTCCACCACTGGAGTCACTCCACCACTCCTTTCTAGTTTAAGTTACTTTACGCATAGAGTAGCAATTTTTGCACCCAGTCCAAAAAGCAGGGATCAGGATTGCATTCCAATATCCCTACCTAGTAGGTTGATATGGCTGATAGACCTTCCTAGACCTATTCAGAACTGTGATCCACTCAAATTCTACCACTTTAGTTAATTTTGTGAGCTCCTGTTCTCCCTCCTTCTAGAAGATAGGGCAGACATAAATAATTACAGGTAATTTGAGTGAATCATTGGCTAATATAAGTGATTTGATATTAAAGTGTAGGGTAAGTTTGAAAGTATAATCACAGTAGTCAGATATTTTGCTAAGTAATTTTGTTTCACATTAACAACACATCTTGACCAGAATTAAGGACTTACTTTTGCTGTCTGTCTAGTTGTATGTCATTTGGTAAAAAAAACTTCATGTCTTCCATGTGGGATAAAGAACTTTGAATGGTCTGATGTGCTGGTTCACATCTATAATCATGGTAAGCAATCAGAAATAAATAGATCACAATTTGAGCATAGCCTAACCAAAAATTTAAGAAGTCCCAATCTCAATAAACTAGTGGATCATGTTGAATCATGCTGCCATTAATCTCAGCACCACAAGAAGCTAAGTCTCTGCCTTGTAACTGTTTCACTTGAGTAACTGGGACTCTTTTTTTTTTTTTAAGTTTTATTTTTTATTGTGAAAATACTGTACAGAGGGGTTACAATTACATGGGCAAGATAATGAGTACATTTCTTTTTTTTTTTTAATTGTATTTTATTTTATTTGAGAACATACTGTACAGAGGGGCTACAATTACATGGGCAGGATAATGCATACATTTCTTACCAAGCATTGCAGCCTCCTCCTTTGTTTACCCTTCACTTCCCTTCCCCGCCTCCCCCCTCCCCCCACCCAATTATACCCCCCTCCCCCCACCCAATTATACCCCCCTCCCCCCCCACACCGACATTGTAAAGCTGGTTTTGACATGACATTTTGTACTTCTCATTGTTGCAACAGGTCCACCTGAATCCTTGGAGGCAGTCACCTCTACGGATGCAGAACCTGGGCTGAGATTTAGCAAGAGGAGGGAGGAGTCTGCCCCACCTTCCCAGTGTGAACCTCACAGAATGAAGTGAGCATGCTTGCTATCCTCCTCAAAACGGCTTGAGATGCCATGCTGCTGCGTGTTCATTATTTGATTCCAGTGACCTGTGGTAGAAGTAGAAGGAAACATTAAATAAATTTCACATATGCTAATTGAGCTGCTCTCCCAGCCTGTGAGTTCAACTCAGCAAGTGTTCATTATTTGAGAGTTGAGAATGCTGAGGCAGGGGAGAGAGGGAGGGTGAGTGAAAGAGAGGAGAGATAGAGAGAGAAAGAGCTGGGTGCTGGTGGATCACACCTGTAATCCTAGCTACTCAGTACGCTGAGATCTGAAGATTGCAGTTCAAAGCCAGCCTGGGCAGGAAAGTCCGTGAAACCCTTATCTCCAATAAACCACTCAAAAAACAGAAGTGGTGCTGTGGCTCAAGCAGTAGAGTGCTTGACTTGAGCTCAAGAGCTGAGGGACAGTGCCCAAGCCCAGAGTTCAAACCCTACGACCAACCAATAAAACAAAAAAGAGAGAGTGGAGGGAGAAAAGAAAGAAAGGAAGGAAGGAAGGAAGGAAGGAAGGAAGGAGGGAAGGAAGGAAGGAAAGAAGAAAGGAAGAAAGAAAGAAATTAAGAACATGATTGAGAATGAATTGTTTGGAGTCAGGAGTCATATGTCAGAAGAACTACCTGTATTTGTTGTTAGGTCTACCCCAGGTCATGCAGACCCTATGCAGCCACTTCGTGGCTAAGTTTCAACCCTTTATGTGTTGCCTAGTATCTGGCACACCTGGAGGCAGCCACCTCCCCATCCTGTTAAGTCACAACCTGGTCAGCCTCTGGTCCCACTTTCTATCTGACCAGAAGTGAGTCCCAGAACTTGAAGTCACATCCAGATCCAGTGTGGCCAGAGTTTCCCCCAAACAGCCACACCTCATCTGGTTTTTCACATAGATACATCCTTGCCAGAGGTTGGATCGCCCCATTTTTTTTACATGCATTTCCACCATGTATGGCATAGGCAGCAGTTCAGTAAATAAACTTCTTTACCTGACTGAAAACCCTGTGGTGTTCTCTTCATTGGCTACCTAATGAAACTCACCTAATTAATATACTTTACACTTCAGATTTTCTAGTTATGAATCCATGGATATTTTTGTGACACATGTGAGATCAGTATCTACAAAACATATTTACTAACATCATTTAACAGTATAATTGTGCCTAGAATCTTTAATAGCAGCTTAATTAATGATAATGTCTATTTTGTTTGCTTTGCTTTGCTTTGTTTTTGCTTAAAGTAATAGAAGAGTTGGTGAGACAATCTGTGTGAAGACTCAGGGTCTGTGTTGGAGGGACAGAATGATGCTGGCTCCGGCCTCAGCATTATCTGAGGACTGTGTTTGTGTATGTGGAAAGCTCTTGGCATGCCGGCCTAGAGAGGGAACATGTTCTCTCTCCCTATCTCAAAGCTATCATGTCTCAAAGCTGAGGAAGTAGCTCTTCTGCTTACTTACGCAAAGACAAACAGCTAGTCAAGCATTTTCCAGAGTACAGGGAAATGGTTTGCGCTTGCTCTTAAATAGTTTAGATAAAAATATACAAAGACTTATCTCATAGTTTAAGCAAAATTGTATCTGTTGAAATTCTTTGTGTGAATGTCTCCTGAATAAATCTTGGCAAAGATAATACTTGCTTGTCTTTAAATACCCACTAACAATAAAGCACAGCATGCAGTGGCAATTGCTGTTTGCACTCTGCAACCCCTGTATCCGCGTGATTTTGCGACCCTTACCCAGGAACCCCAATGCCTGAGACGTTGACAACTGGCACACAAACAGGGACCCTGCAGTGTTGAATACAGGAAGGGATATTCAGGTAAGTACTTTTAATTACAGGGTGATGGAATAAGTTAAGTCTACTCCGTACTTACATATGCTAAAATATTTACTTGCTGCTTATGGTGTAACTATTTTTTCTTTTGACATAGAAATGTGTATTAATGTAGTTAGGGAATGGAATCCTTGGTTCCCCGTTGATGGGGCATTAGATGTTGATAAATGGAAAAGAGTAAAGTATTGTAGAAAGAGATGTTCGAGAAGGGGAAAGGATTCCTGTTAGATTTTGGTCCATTTGGGCTATTTTACATACCCTTTTTAAAGCTTTAAATGAGAAAAGATTAATAGCGGACTTAAAGAAAGAGGCAGCGCCTTCTATTGTAGGTTTACTATTGGACTCGGAGGTTAAGGACGCAGTAGATAAGGCTGCATCACAATTACGAGAAAAAACAAGAGGGAAATATGTATTTTAATGTTTTCGTTTCTTTCATGCATGTGTTTCTAATGCATTTATAAGATTATTTCTTTGTTGCTTTGTATGTCCCTCCCCCACAGTGTAACCCCCGCTTTCACTATATTTGATGTCAGTATAACATGTGGAGGAGATGGGGACAAACAAGTTGTTTAAGGATTCAGGTGGACCTGTTGCAACAATGAGAAGTACAAAATGTCATGTCAAAACCAGCTTTACAATGTCGGTGTGGGGGGGGAGGGGGGTATAATTGGGTGGGGGGAGGGGGGTAAAATTGGGTGGGGGGAGGGGGGAGGCGGGGAAGGGAAGTGAAGGTTAAACAAAGGAGGAGGCTGCAATGCTTGGTAAGAAATGTATGCATTATCCTGCCCATGTAATTGTAGCCCCTCTGTACAGTATGTTCTCAAATAAAATAAAATACAATTAAAAAAAAAAAAGAAAGCTGAAAATGAACAAACTGAAAGCGTAAATAGAATGTCTGAGCAAATGGAATTGATTTTATCAAGATTACTACATATGGAGTTAGAAATTAGCAGAGTGAAAGGATAATCTGAGAAGGTGAAAGTAAAACAGCCTTCCTCTCCTCAGCTTGCGGAAGCAATTTTTACCGCATCACTCCTTCACAAAACAGAAGGCTCAGTGAGTTTGATGAAGAAATGCCTATTTTTCCTTATCCTGTAATTTGACCACCTCCTATGAATGGTATAGCTCAAACAACCAGATATGAGGGTGTTGCTGTCGATGATATTGGTAAACTTAACAATCAGTGACTTATGGTCCTCAGTCTCATTATGTTAAGGAATTACTTAATGGGTTTGCCCGATAATTTTGCTCCCGAGGATTGGAAAATGCTTTGTAGAGCCTTGCTTAAGGAACCTGAATACCTACAATGGCAAATGTAGTTTACTGAGTTATATACAGAAAGGACTAGATAAAATGCACAGAGCAATAATCCACGCCTGCAGATCATAACCTGTCCTATGTTGAGGGGAACAAATCCATATGCAGATGCTCATATGCAAGTGAACTCTCCTGAAGAGATCCATGAGCAGTTATGAGACATAGGTATTGAGGCAGGCATGGGGGAGGATTCGGCTGGTAGGAGAGCATTACGGCTCCTGGACTAAAGTAATTCAAAAACTTAATAAACCCTATGTTGAATTTTTATCACGATTGACACTGACCTTGGAACATACTGTTGTGGGAGAGGCTGCACTGCAACAACTACTAGGCATGTTGGCTTATTAGAATGCTAATGAGGACTGTAAACGAGCCCTATTGCCTATTAAAGAATCTGGGGATGTAAATACATATTTAAGGGCGTGTAGAGACATTACATCCGAATCCCGGCATTTGCAGTTGTTTGCTGAAACTATGCCCACTACTGGCATGCTTTACAAACCATCTAATCTAAAATGTTTTGGATGTGGTCAAATGGGACATATAAAGAAGAACTGTAAAAAGGCTACTGATGTTAACAAGAGAGGACCAGAAATTTGCCCTAAATATAAAAAGGAAAGCACTGGGCAAGAGTGTGTAGATAAAAAAATTAGACAATAAAGGAATTCCTATAAAAATGCTTACCCTATTCAGGGAAACTCTCCATCTGGCTAGCCCCGGGACCCAGGATTAATAACCGAGGGTAGCCAACCATTTTTCTTCCTCGTCCCTGCCACAGCCCACAGCACCGCAATGGACATGCCAATTCATTCATATACTGAGAGGCATATTGGTTTAAAACATGCTTGCAAAAGTATCAATTATGGTCAATCAAAAATGACAGATGTCACCTCCTCAGACATACTAAAATCATGATTTCTAAGTAGGATAGGATTTTATGGTGGTACAAGTGTTGAGATATATGGATGAGTCTAATGTGTATCTTGCACTGAATTAGGCAGGAAGATATCCAATATCATATGGGATAAAAAAATGGTAGTAAGAAGATATTCCCTTGAGAAAGATATAGGAGGCTGACAGAAGTATGGAGAAATTCAGATAATTTTGAAGGATTTAGAAATGCAAGCTCAAGTATGTCTCTTTAAGTGGAAGGGCAAAAGAAGGGGAAGAGAAGAAAATAACTGAAAGCAGATCATTGTCCCAACATAGAGTATAAAAAAAACATAACCGATAACTTCCAAGTTAAAGAGAGACCAATATAATTCGTCCCACTTAATTTAGATACATGCAAAATATTTACTTTGCTTTTTCCCACTTTAATGCTCCAAAATAAATGAAAACTTATAAGAAACGTTATGTGATTGTCGTTACTTCAACCTGAACACTAATTGTGATGAGCCCTCTTTTTCTCAGTATGCTCTTGGAAAATACTCCCTAAATTGATGATGTTGTGACTGATTAGAGAGTCAGTGTATCAGGTTTCAACTTGTATGATAATCCCAGAATAGTTTAATGCAGTTTTTTCTCAAGGTATACAAGTATATTGTCTGACGCTGTACTTTGAACACACCTTCACACCTGAGCACATTATTTGAAATTGTACATCAGCATTTCCTTGGCACATTCTATTTTGTGCCTTTGTTTTTTTGCATGTTCCTTCTGATTGCTCTATTTCCATTTCATCTGTACAAACTGCTAAGAACATTGTCCAGCTACCACTTCTTGTTTGCAAACACCGAGTCTATTTATGGAGGTACTTTGTCCATGTTAACCAATAGGGTAGTACTCACTCTCTGAGGATAAAAGTTCCACAGTGTAACTCTATGCCAACATTAGAAGATGTAGAATTTAAGGCATTTTGAGACAAACGGTGATATTTGAATTGAAAGGCTCCTTAGAGACATTTTCTTGGAGCTCATTAGTTCTTCTAAGGTCAGAATAAAAGCATTTGTTCCCAACATTTAAAATAAAAAGGATCTGTTGAATTAATGGATCTAGAATTTTATGGCTTCACATTCATATATCAAAATTTCATCAATATGAATTACATCTCTACCAGTTCACCAAAACACTGTTCTTATTGAACTTGTCTATGTCCTTTTAGTTTTCAAATCCAAATAACATATTTCTTTCAATGTCTCTGTAACAGTTTTGACCTTTTCTTCCTGCAAATTCTTTCTTTTCTTTTCTTCTGTAAATCTATTTCTATTACCTTTTAGTTTCCTTATGTCTTTCTTCCAATCTTGTCCACACTGGTGCTCACATTGCTACACTTATGTCATAACTTTTCTTTTCTTCTTCCCTTTAATAATGCCCCCAATTTTTATCATTCTTTTTCATATTCATGGTCATGGATATTTTGATGATATCTAAACAGATCAATCTTTACATCTGTTTAATATAAACGTTAGAATTATCAGAGTTTTTTCCCCTAAATTGATCATTTTCACCTGTAATCCTTATCACCAAGAACATGACTAACACATTTGCCTGGGCATAGATGTAGAACCCTTTAGATTTCTTTTTACCCTTCTTCTCCCACCCATTATATAAGAGGAATGATCAAGGTTTTCTCATTTCTGTTGCTAATTTGATTTCTTTTTTTTGTTTTTGTTTTTGTTGGTCATGGTGCTGGAACTCTGGGCCTGTGTGCTGTCCCTGTGCTCTTCAGCTCAAGGCAAGCACTCTAACTCTTGAGCTACAGCACCACTTTTGGGTTTTCTAGTGGTTTTCTTTTTACTTTCCTAGCGAGTCCATTAAACTTCCCTCTTGAATTTGGTTGTCATGAATACCCAACTTCTATGTTAATGAGGACAAACTCTAATGTAAAACTTTGTCTCCAAAAACCAGTCCAAGAAGATGTGATCACAAATATTTGACTATACTTTTTTTCTTTTTTTTAACCTTGAAAGTCTTCTTGTGTCTCAATTGCCAACAAAAATAAGTATTCCACCACTTTTGGGTTCAATCGTTTCTAATATCAAAGACATATTTTGGTAACAAGATGCTTAGAGGAAACCAAAGTATACTCCACTTTTTGTCTTTTCTATTAAGTCTCTTCTTAGATATAATATCAGGAAAAGTGAAGTTATTCTTTGCAAAATTATTTCAATTGATTATTTTTCTCTTGGTCTTGCATTTGTTCAACAAGTTGTATCGAGGAGTATAGAGTTAAATCATCCATACCTTGGATGACAGTGTCTGTTACAAAGGACAATGCTTCTATGTCCTACTTCTATGTCCTCCTCTTAGCTCTTTCCTGATTTCCAAAGAATCACAGCTTCATGGTTTCAAGTTTAGTGAAGCTGAAGGAATATACGGCTCCCCCATTGCTCCATCTTCATTGTTTCTCATTTAAAACTCTTTTAAGTTGCCTCATTGGGATGTGTAATTTATTTTCATGTCTTCATTCAATCTGTTCTTTATCGTAGTGAGGCAAATAGGCTCTGTAAAATAACTTTAGGTAGCTAAAATATTAAGAGAATCTATATCAAAAAGTTTTGGTCTCTCTCCACTGTTGAAGCCAATATGCTTAGCTCGGGTTCTAAAAAGAGATTTCTTACATTTTTCATTTCCTCAATTCTTTTTGATCCCAAAAATTTTTGGCTTATGTAATAAGAGAAGTGTTCACTATCTCATCTTAATAAGGATATTATTTTTTGTGAGCCACTTAGAAATGTGAAATCATTGGTTTGAATTATCCTATCAGATGTTTTTTCTGTGTTTCAGTGCTTCATGTGCAAGACATTGTGGAAAGAATTACAAACAGAAACATGTAAACCCAATACATTCTTTCATTGTTCAGGACACTTTCTCTCTAAATATTTTGACTCAAAATATATTTTTCAGAGAATTACAGTTTGGTAATTAAAGGTCAATTCACAAATTTTGATGTCTTTTTTTTTTTTTTTAAAGAACTTTGAATTTAAATTCCACTACAACCTTGTTTCACAAACTGAAAATATATTTCCTGGGTAAGGACATTTTCAAGGGAACCTACATGATTTCCAGCAAGTTTTCTGAGGTTTATTGGTTTGTTTGTTTGTTTGTTTAATGAGCCATCTTCACCCACATTGCTCTCTCTCCACTAAGTCTCCATGGATTTCTTTGCATGAAAGCCTCTTTTCCCAGGCAATTTTAAATTTTCTTAATAGGCTAAGTTGTTAAAAATGCTGAAGAATTAAAATTTACCTGTCATAATTGTAAAACTCTTTTGAAATTCCTTTATCAGAATCGTGAATTCACCAATCCCAATTCCACCTTTACCATCAGAAACAGTTAACGTGGTTTTCATGACATAGTGTCCATGCAACGATTCTTTTCCAGTGGCTTTGTTATGCATATATATATTACCATATAAGCTGATGCAGAGCAAATTGAACTCCAAGATATGAAACCAGAGGCTTTTTTTCTTTTTGCGGTTGCTGTTTTTAAGGTAGTATATGATTTCTATTTTGTTTTGGGTTTTCTCCCTATGGTTTATCCCCCTGATTTTGGTACCCTGTATTTTGTGTATACATTTACCTTAATTAGGGAATGGAAGAGGAAAAACAAAATGGTGAGAAAAAAGACAAAAGGGCAAACCAATGGAATAGCAATGCTCACAAGACAATATATGAGAAATGTACATATCAACTTGTGAGAGGTATTGAGGAGAAGGAAAACTGTGAGAAAAATGAGGGAGGAGGTAACAAGTATGAAAAGTTATGTATTAACTACTTTACAATTACTGACCGGATCATTGCAAGATAATGTTAAAGCATGCATAGATGCCTCACCAGCAGTCACTCAAGGAATGGCATATGCTTCAGCAATGAAAGGAGAACCATTCAGTGCTTATGAACAAAAATTACATAAGACATGACCTCAGGCCAGAAATTGGGTCTGTTTCTCATATGGCCAGTCAGAACACACGAGTAAAGATTTTCAAGAAAAGCAAAATAAACCTAGTAACAATAAACAGGATAAAGTGCCTGGACTTTGTCCACGATGAAAGAAAGGCAATCATTGGAAAAATGAGTGTAGATCAAAATATCATAAGGATAGAATTCTCCTAATAGCAGAAGAAAGGAGACAAAAAACAAGAAGAGGGGTGCTCCCTCTGCCCCTTAAACGAAAGAGGGGAAACACCTACGGTTACACAAAAATCCCCTAAGGGATCAGTTCCATTAAATCCCTTGTCTCCTCCATTTACAGTATGGGATTTGCCAAGAGCTACTCCAGGAAGTGCAGGGTTTGATCTGGCAGCAAAAAGAGATTACATCATCTCTATCATGCAGGCTGTTCAGCTAATAGAAACTCAAGTTTATGGTTCTGTAATTGAAGGAACTGTGGGCTTGATAATTGGTAGAAGCTCAAATTATAATAAAACTTTGAGGTATTACCCGGAGTAGTTGATGAAGATTACCAAGGGGAAATTAACGTAACCGTAAGGTCTTTAAAAAATATGCAAATACATATGGATCAAAGATTAGCTGAAATCTTAATTTTAAATTATGTCCATCTTCCAAATCAAATCCTAAAACAAGATCGAGGTACAGGAGGTTTCAGTTCCACAGAAACTGTGGTCTGGGTACAATCTATTTCTAAGGATTGACCCATGAAAACTATAAAAGTGGATAGAAAGCCTATTAAAGGTCTCTTGGACACAGGGGCAGATCCAACATGTATTTCAGGAAAAGACTGGCCCTCATCCTGGCCAATTATGAAGACAGAATCTACATTAATGGGGTTGGGTATGGCTAACAATGTTGCTCAAAGTTCAAAAATTTTAAAGTGGGAGTGTGAAAATAGATTTGGAAACTTTCAACCTTATATTATATCTTCTTTGCCCTTACATTATGGGGCAGAGACATTTTGCAAAACATTGAACTAAAATTCGTTACTGCAGATTCCTTTACTGTACAAATTTTTTCATAGGGGCCGCTGATGAGAAGTTTGCTGATGCAATATCATGGAAAAATGATCAGCCTGTGTGGGTTGATCAGTGGTCCCTAACTCAAGAGAAGATACAGGCTGTAGGACAATTGGTAAATGAGCAAATACAGAAAGGATATTTAGAGGAATCCAATTGCCCTTGGAATACTCCAATTTTTCTAATTAAAAAGAAATCTGGGTAATGGATATTGTTACAAGACCTCAGAGCCATTAATAACACCATGTATGACATGGGGGCTCTTCAGCCAAGACTTCCATTTCCTGTGGCTGTTCCTAAAGGACATTATATAATAATCATTTATTTTCAGGATTCTTAAACAATAAAATCGGATCCTAATGATTTTCAAAGTTTTGCATTTCATGTGCCCTCATGTAATTTGAAAAAGCCCCGGCAGAGATATCAGTGGAAGAACTTGCCACAAGGCATGAAAAATTCCCCTACATTGTGTCAAAAATTTGTGGATAAAGCTTTACAAAAAACTAGGGAAGAGTTTTCTAATGCTTATATTATTCATTATATGGACGATATTTTAATAGCTGCTGAAAGTAAACATTTAACAGAACAAATTTTAACAATTAACCATTGAGCAATTAACCAGCTTTGGTTTGCATATTTTCCAGATAAAATTCAACATAATAAACCTTTAAATTATTTAGGAAAAATAATACATCATGTCACAAAAATGAATATTAGGCTAGATAAATTAAAAACATTAAATGATTTTCAAAAATTACTAGGAAACATAAACTGGGTTAGACCCTACTTGAAAATTACCACAGGAGAATTACACCCATTGTTTGAAGCCTTAAAAGGGGATTCTAATCCTAAATCTAAGAGACAATTCACTCCAATAATGTTAGAAAAATTTTATTGGTGGAAGAAAAGTTACAAGCAAAAGTGGTCCAATTGGAGTATAATAAAGACTGGGATATTATAATATTAAAGACATCTTATATAAGATGTTTATGGCAAGATGGAGTCCTGGAATGGCTTCACTTGCCTCACAGTCAGACAAGAATGATACCTTCTTATGTATATTTGTGCAGCCAACTCATTGTCAAGGCAAGGAGTAGGTCCTGAGAGTTACTTTAGAAAGAAATGTATAAAATAATTATAACTTGTAATAAAAAACAATTAAAATATTAATACAGAATGATGAGAATTGGAAATTAGCATTATTAAATTATATAGGACAAATAAAATTTCATGTTCCTCCACATCCTTCATTAAAATTTGTGGAAGAGGGAAAAACCATATTTCCATTAGTGGTAACAACACTTTTCGAAGGAGCTCTAACAGTTTTTACTGATGGGTTCTCAAATGGAACTTCGGTTGTATACATTCCAGACCACTTCCCTATTATTAAAAGGGATCTGACATATCAGAGCAACAGGCGGAAATTATTGCTGTAATTTTAGCTTAAACCATATTTCCCCAGCAGCATAACATTTACACAGACTCTAAGCATGTGGTTAACTTATGTCCTGCCATAGAGACAGCTCTTTTATCAGGACAATCAAAAATTATAGACTTGTTACAACAGTTACAAAAATTAATTCAACTTAGAAAAGAAAAATTATTTATTGAAAACATAAGAGACATACAAATTTACCAGGTCCTCTTTCATTTGGAAATATGATGGCTAACTTATTAACTAGAGAAACCATCATGCTTTATTTATAATTAATCACCTTAATACTAATCAACAAAATCTTACACTTATGCAAAAACATTGCAGCGAAATTGGATTTAAAGTTCAGCCAAAAGTTAAAAGGAAAGATTTGCTCACAGGCACCTGATGTATTAATCACCTCGGGAAGAGGGTATACATGTGTGTTTCCACAGGAGCCGAGTCACCCATCTGGAATCGCAACCGACTTGTGTGCCCTACAAAAATAAGAGAAACCCAGGAAAAAAAACAAAACAGAAGATGCAAATGAAGAAAGCGATGGCAAAGCTCAAAAGTCTTCACCTTTCTCCTCAACAGGCGAAGACAACAAAAGAAGCCCAACCACCAACCTGGGAATAAATTAAGAAGCTCACCCATTCTGCGGAGGAGATTGTTGTTTCTACAGGAAAGACTATCACTGTTGAAAATACTTTTCTTACTATGCTTGCCATTATTGCTGTGCAGGCAGTGTCTGTTTCAGCAGAACAATACTGGACATATGTTCCTAATCCTCCTCTTCTACATCCTGTAGGATGGGGTGGGGGGATGAGGATATAATACAAGTAATGACAAATAATAGTGACCTGTTACTGGGTTTGGAGGACTATTCTAATTTTCATATGACTTCTCAAACAATTAATTATGAAGGAATGACAGATACCACTCCAATTTGCATAAAGGTATCAGGAGAAAATCTCCACAGGTGTTTGCCTATAAACTATAGAACTTTTTTGACTGATACCCTTGATCAATCCAATGATAAAAAGTTCAAAAAAAGATTGATGTGGGAAATTGGCATGACATTAGATTTTCATACTTATAACGAATCCTTTTTCATTCCCAAGAGGAATATACATTTAGATAACTGCCTACAAAAATATCATGACAAAGATCAGTTTGGGGATGTATTAATTACCTCACCGAAATGGTGAGAATGTGGATTTCAAAAGGCCTCTTTTTACAACCCTTTGGGGCACCAGATAGTATTATTGATTTTTCCATTACTAACCCCGATTATGATTATGCCACCTACTTAAAACATAATTCAGGAAAGTTTAATGGCTATGCTCCTGATAGGCACGGGGAACCCCTGAAAAGATGGCTCACTCCAGCGTGGGTGGCTTCCGTTTTGGTGAGTCACTCTCCCTTTCACAATAAAATGGGCATTCATCTGTATTTGTTTAGACTTTTTGCAGCAACAAACATGATTTTACTGAAAAAGCCCAAAGAAACTAAGAGTACTGCAATTGGGGTAAGAGCATGTGTAGATTATCCTATGGGAATTTTAGCTAGAAAACTAGATAATTTAATCATTATTAATCAAGGAAAATCTTATTATATTAGCTGTAAGGATTATATTTTTACTAATTGTCTTACTTCTTCTCTGGATAAAACATATTCTGGATTTGTTATTTTAAAAAGACGTTCATATGTAATGTTATGTGTAGATCTATAAAATGACCCTTAGTTTAAAAATTCTGCTTTACAAATGCTGAAAATTCTGGATATTGTGTTTCAGCCAAAATGCTTTGTTGCGGCCTTGATTTTAGGAATAAGTGCTTTATTAACAATAATTAGCTCTTTAGCAATTTCTACAGCAGCCTTAGTAAATGAAGTAAACACTGATCATTTTGTTACTGATTTAAACAAATATGTTTCATTAGCCCTAGCAGAACAACAAATTATAGATAAAAAGTTAGAAATGAAAATAAATGCTCTGGAGGAAGTGGTTCTGGCTATAGGTCAGGAAGTTAAAAATTTAAAAACACAACTCTCCGTTAAATGTCATGCTAGTTTTAAATATATCTGTGTTACTGTTCTAAAATATAACATTTCTTTTAATTGGAATGCCACCAAAAATCATTGGTTAGCAGTCTGGAGAGATAAAGAAATCTCTCATGTTATGGAGGCTTACAGGATAAAATTACAGCAGTTAGTAAAGCTCATTTAGATGTAAAAAGTTTACAATCTTTGGCAGCATTATTTAAGCATAAGGTGGAGGCCCTCAATCCTCTGGATTGGATTAATGTAATAATTATAATTACCATTGTCAGATCAATTCTCCCAATTCTTATTCTTATATTTCCAGTCATTTTCCGGATGATCTTTAGATTTATGTCTTCTGGGCACCAAGACATTCATGAGCTTCAATTAAAAAATAAAAAAAGGAAGAAATGCCATGATACCTCCTGCTGAATCTGCATGAGAGATCACACCAGACAAAGCATAAGCTTCATGGAAGCATGCTTGCAGGAAGGGGGTGTTGGTTCAAGGCTTCCTATATACTTGGCTGCACCTTTATTGCCTCTACCTTTATTCTAACTATATTCTTCTTGGCTGTGCATTTGTTTCCTTTATTCTCATTTTGGCTATTTTTCTATTGATCCACGAAGAGAGCATGTGAAGCCACTTACCCTCGTGCCTATCCTTGATCTTCTCTGCTCTCTCTCTCTAATTCTACTCCTCTTGCAGGCCGCCTCACATCCTCTGCGCATGTACACCTACCCCTGGGAGACCCTGGCCACAGCTGACTACACAGTGAGGCCCCCGGACCCTGCCTCCTCCTCACCTCTGCCCAGTCCCCTCTTCCCCTTGGCTCTGCCCCCTACCCTTGCACACAAGAGCAGCCCTGACTGGGCCCTAAGGCTTCCAGGCCACAGTAATTACAGCCTCAGCTCAGCTCTGCAATCCCCGCCAACCCTAGCACTTGCTCAGGGGATCGAATCTCCCCTCAGCCCCACCACTAGAGGAGACTCCTCCAAGCCTCTCCACTCCACATATCAAGAACGTGCACAGTGACCCAGTTAGAGAGAGAGACAGAGAGAGAGAGACTGAGAGACTGAGAGAGATTGTTGGGGAAAACTACTTCTCAAGGACTCAGAACATAGCACCCTTTGAGATGACTCAGCACACAGCATACTTCAAAAAACAGCACAAAGCACACTAAGAAAAAGACTCAGCACAATGTGTCCTTTGAAGGACTTAGCATATAGTAGCCTTTGGGATGACTCAGCACACAGCACCCTTTGAAGGAGGGAGTCCATAGCACGCTGTGTATAGGACTCAGTGCATGGCATGCTTTGAAAAACTCAGCACATAGCATTCTTTCCCAGGACTCAGCATATAGCACCCTGTGTTATGACTATTTAAATACGTATACTTCAGCAGAAAAGCAACATGTTTAACAACTGTTACAAATAAAGTAATAAATCAGAATATATTACTATACTAATCATTGAATGGATTTTTAGTGGCAGTCAAATATGTAAGAAAAGAGGTAATATACCATTCGTTTGCACTTAATAAGTGAGAAAGAATTTTCTAGTTCTTTTAAAATATATCATAAGTTTAATGAAGAAACTATTCTGCCATGTCATATGATAATCAGATAAAGATGATATTACAGCAAAAAACAGATTGTACTAAGTTTTGGGATGTTAATGTATGTATTTATTTTGGTTTTGGAAAATTGTGAGGATTTCAAATTGGGGTATTGTTCTTGCTAGGCTGGCATTATATCAGTGGTTAATTTTAGGATAAGGGTTCCCTTTCCACAAGAACATGCACCTGATCTGTCCTTTTAAGTTTCCCATCATCAATGGCATCAGAGTTGCACACCAACTTGTCTAGCTTCCTGGATCCTGCAGTCCTTCAATCTTAGTCTCTAGATAGTGCACGATGTTGGAAATGATCCAATGCACCCAGCTATAGATTGAGAAGGAACTCCCCTAAAATTCGGCCTGGTTTCTGTTCTCAAGCCTCCTATGTAGTTAAGTGTACAGATTGGAGCCCCTGGTGCCAAACAGTAACAGTATTTTTAAAAAAATTAGACATTTATATGACAGGTTTGTGATTACCTCAGAAAAAGAATAAAAAAGCAATGAAGCATAGAGGACAAACAGAATTTTAGCGAGCTACTCAGAGGGTGAATCAGCTTAGCTAGCTACTCTGGAGGCCGAGATCTGAAAACCACTTTTCAAAGCCAGTACAATCATGAAAAAACATGTGATTATCTCCAAAAAACCAGAAGTGCAGCAGTGGCTCAAGTGGTAGACCACTACCTTGGGCACAGATGCTTAGAGCAGGAATGATGAATGCATGCATGAGCACATGAACATGCACGTGTGTGTACAGGCACGTGTGCGCACACACACACACACAAATGAGTATTTCAATGCAGAGTTCTTTATTTGTTTTTTTTTTTACCTTGCTGTACTTTATTTCCCTGTATTAGTTCACAAATGAACAAAATCAGCTAAGCACCTATTTACATACAACTCATCATGTTTCTCTAAAGTCTACTCTCTTTTTGGCCGCCTGCTCTATTTGACCCAAAAGTAAATTATTCAAGAGATCAATTCATCTCCCTGATCTCTGTAATGTTAGATGATTGTTTAAGTTCTTTCTAGCAATATAATTTTGTGAAATCCTACATCAAGCAGCATATTTCTTTCATGAAATGGGAAGCATCTGGAAAAAAATAAACTGTAGGTTTTACTCCTCCTGGCAAGCGTCTGGAAATTTATTATCTTCATATAATCCATGATATGTCTGTGTATGCCAAAAACGGCTGTGAAGATAAAAAGACCCTTCTAAACACATAGAATTCGTATACCATTAATAGGTATGAAGGTTTTTTTTTTATTATTCTGAAAATACCATACAGAAGAGTTTCAATTACATGGGCAAGATAATGAGTACATTTCTTATCAAGCATTGTTGCCTCCTCTTTTGTTTCCACTTCCTATCACTTTCCATCTCATCCCTCCTGCCCCTCCCCCCGATTATGCCCCGCCTTGCGAAAATTTTAAAGTTCATTTTTCGACAAAACATCTTGTACATCTCATTGTTACAATGGATCCAACTCTATCCTTTTTTTAAAAGATTTGTTTTTTCCCTTCCCCTCCACAAACTATACCAACATAAAATACAGTGAAAACAGGAGCTTTATGGTGGGGAAGGGACATACAAAGCAACAAAAATTCATCTTATAAATATGTTAGAAACAATCGCATGAAAGAAAAAATATTTGAATGCTTATCTTGGGGTACATTTCACCTAACATCAACGAATCTTACCTTTTCTGCTTGTCTCAGACATATCCTATTTATTACCAATAAGGGAAACCATGGGGCCTAAGTGTACTTGGGCTTGGCTTACTTCACTTAATATAATTTTTCCCAAGACTTTCATTTTCCTAACAATGGGACAATGTCATTCTTTCTGATGGAGGCAAAAAATTCCATTGTGTATATATACCACAATTTATTGATCCATTCATCTACGGAGGGGCATGTGGGTTGGTTCCAGGCTTAGCTATGGTAAATAATGTTGCCATAAACATAGTTGTGCTGGGAGCTTTAGTGTGGTCTTCTTTGTGATCATTTGCGTAAATGCCCAAAAGTGTGATTGCTGGGTCATAGGGAAGCTCCATATGAAGTCTTTTGAGGAACCTCCATACCCTTTCCAAGGTGGTTGAACAAGTTTACAATACCACCAACAATGCAGTAGGGTTCCCCTATCAACATCTCCTCCTGCATCTGTTGTTATTAGAGTTCTTGATTATAGCCATTCTAACTGGGGTGAGGTGGTATCTCAATGTTGTTTTGATTTGCAATTTTTATAGCTAGGGAGGTTGAGCATTTCTTCATGTGTCTATTGGCCATCTTTCCTTCCTCTTCAGAGTAGTTTCTCTTTAAGCCTTTAGATCACTTATTTATTGGGCTGTTGATTCTTTTAGGATTTGTTTTTGGGGGATTTAATTTTTTGGAGTTCCAGATATATTTTAGATATAAGACCCTTGTCCATTGTATGGCTAGTGAAGATCTTCTCCCAATTTGTGGACTTTCTATGGATCTTGCGAGTTATGTCCTTTGCCATATAAAAGCTCTGCAATTTCATGCAGTTCCATTTGTCAACCTTTCTATGATTTGTTGTGTTTCTGGGTATATATTAAGCAATTTTCGGCCTGTACCAAGGAGATCTAGGGTTTCTCCTATTCCATCCTGTAATGTTTTCAGAGTGTCTTCATATTGTGAGGTCTTTGATCCATTTGGAGTTGATTCTGCTACAGGGTGATATATGAGGATCTAGATTTATTTTTCTACAAGTAGTTAACCAATTTTGAGAGTACCACTTACTGAAGAGGCTGTCTTTCTTCCATTCTATTTTTTCAGCTCTCTTATCAATGATTAGATGGCTGTAGGTCTTTAGGTTCATTTCAATTCTATTCCATTTGTCCTGAGGTCTGTTCTTGTGCCAGCACCAAGCTGATTTGCTTACTATGGCTTTGTAGAAGAGTTTGAAATTTGGTACTTATTTTTCTCCTACACTGTTCTTTCTGTTAAGGATTGTTTTTGCTATTCAGGGTCTTTTATTGTTCCATATGAATTTTTGGATTGCCTTTCCTATGTCCTTGAAGAGTGAGGTTGGAATATTGATAGGTATCACATTCAATTTGTAGATACCATTGGGAAGTATTGCCATTATCACGATTTGATCTTTCCAATCTAGGAACATGGGAGTTTTTCCACTTTCTAAGTTTGTTTTGATTTCCTTTTTCAGGTATTTAAAGTTTTCATCATAGAGGTCCTTCACTCCTTTGATTAAGGTAATTCGTAGGTATTTTATTTTTTGTGGGGCTATTACAAATGGAGTTGCTTTCCTAATTTCAGCCACAATTTTCTCATTGTTGGCATACAGAAAAGCCATTGATTTTTGAGGGTTAATTTCATACCCTTCTAGTTTGCCCAAGTTTTGAGTAACCTTGAGTAAGTTGGGAGCGGGGTCTTTAAATACAAGATCATGTCATCTGCCAAGAGGGAAAGCTATACTTCTTCTTTCCCTATTGGGTTCCTCTTTATGTTTGCACTGAAGAGCAGTAGAGAGAGTGGGCCTCCTTGTATCGTTCCAGAGTTTAGAGGGAATAGCTTTAGATTTTCACCATTGAGTATAATATAATGCTTTCTGTAGTTTTGTCATACACAACCTTTATTGTATTGAGGAATGTTCCATAGATTCCTAATTTTTCCAGGACCTTCACCATAAAGGGGTGTTGGATCTTGTCAAAGGCTTTTTCTGCAACTATTGAGATAACCATGTGGTTCTTATACTTGGTCTTGATGATGTGATGAATTATGTTAATTGATTTGTGCATATTGAAGCAGCTTTGCATCCCTGAAATGAATCCTGTTTGCTCATGGTGTATGATTTTTTGGATGAATTGTTGAAGTTGATTAGCTAAAATTTTGGTGAGAGGCTTTGCATCAATGTTCATCAAAGAAATGGGTCTATAGTGCTTTTTCTTTGATGAGGGTTTGGGGATGAGGGTTATGATGGCTTCATAGAAAGAGTTCGGTAGTGAACTTTCTCTTTCAATTTCATTGAAGAGTTGGAGGACTATTGGTGTGAGCTCTGCTTTGAAGACCTTGTAGAATTCTGCTGTATAACCATCTATTCCTGGGTTTTTCTTAGATGGGAGTTCTCTTATTGCTCTTTCTATTTCAATGCTTGATATGGGCCTGTTAAGATGGTTTAACTCATCTTAGTTTCTGCATGTCAATATTTGCCAGGAAAATGTCCATTTCTGCCAAGTTCTCAAACATATTAGCATAAAGTTTTGAGCAGTATTCCTTTATAATGTTCTATATCTTGGTTGTTTTTGTAGTGATGTTTCCATTCTCATCTCTGAGTTTATTAATTTGGGTGTGTTCTCTTCTTTTTCTTTTTTAAGGGTCTGTCAATTTTGTTAATTTTTTTGAAGAACCTTCTCATTTTGTTGATTCTTCATATGGGTTTTTTGGATTCTAATTCATTTAATTCTGATTGAATTTTAATTCTTTCTTTCCATCAACTGGATTGGGGTTTATCTTGATTCTCTTTTTCAAGGAGTGTCAGATCTCATTAAATTGTTGGTTCCAGGTCTCTCTAATTTGTTTATATAGGAACTCAGAGCTATAAACTTGCCTCTAAATCGTGCCTTTTCTGTGTCCCAGAGGAGCAGAAAATCTCTGTGCTAGTTTTTGTTGAATAATATGAACATTTGAACCTCGATTCTAAGCTCTTCCATGACTCACTGATGTTTGAACAGAGTGTTTTTCAGTCTCCATCTTTTACTGGACTTTCTTTGGTGGCTTTTTGTGTTGAGTTCTAATTTTATTCCCTTTTGGTCTGATAGAATGCAAGATATGAATTCAATGTTTCTGAATTTTGACAAGTTTGATTTGGAAAATGTTCCATGTGCTGCTGAGTAAAAAGTGTACTCTGATGCTACTGGATGAATATTTGCTAGATGTCTGCTAAATCAGTTGATGTATGCACTTGTTGAGATCTGCGGTTTCTCTGTTGAGTTTTTGCCGAGTTGATCTATTTAGTGGGGATAGTGGTTTGTTAAAGTCCACAACAATTAATGTCGTTGGATCTATGTGAGATTTAAAGTAGTATTTCTTGGATAAATTTGGGTGCACTATTGTTTGGCAAATATTTAGAATTTTAATATCCTCCTGAAAGAGATATTAGTATGTAGTACCCTTCTTTATCTCTCCTCAATAATGTTAATTTGAAGTCTATTTTATCTGATATTAGGATTGCAACTCCTGCCTGTTTTGGGGGGCCGTTTGCTTGGTATATTTTGTTCCAGCCTTTCACTTTCAAAATGTGTTTGATTTTTATAGGCAAGTTGTGATTCCTGAAGGTAGAAGATAGAAGAATCTTGCATTTTAAACCAACTAGACAGTCTATGTCACTTAATTGGAGAGTTACATCCCCTAATATTGAGAGAGAGGACTGAGAGGTATTTGGGTGCTCCTGCCATTTTATCCACCTTCTTGGGTGCTGCGCCTTCTGGATTCTTTCTATGGTTCTTGGATTCTGTTTGTATGTGGTTTCTTGGCCCTTATTGTGGTCTTGTTGTTTTTCTATGTTTAGGACATCTTTAAGAATCTTTTGTAGAGCTGATTTGGTGGAGATATATTGTTTGTTTTTCTTTGCTATGGAAGATTTTTATTAGACCTTCAATTATGAAGGAGAGTTTAGCTGGGTACACTATTTTTGGTTGATAGTTGTTTCTCTTTAGAGCATGGCATACACCATTCCAGGTTCTTCTTGCTTTAATTGTCTCTTTTGAGAAATCTGAGGTGATTCTAATTGGTTTTCCTTTATAGGTGACTGATCTTTGCTCCTTGACAGCTTTAAGGATCTTTTCCTTGGTCTGAATTGATCCTGTGTGGCTTATAATTAGTTGGACGATGGGAAGTCCTGTTCTTGTCTGGTCTATTTAGAGTTTTAAAAGCTTCTTGTATCTGAATATGCCTATCTTTTTGCTTGTTGGGAAGTTCTCTGCTGGGATCCTGTTGAACACATTTTCTATACCATTACCTTCTGTCTCTTTGTGCTCCTCTACACCCATTTCCCTCAGATAAGGCCTTCTGATGGTGTCTTTCAAATGTTAAATAGATCTATCATTTTTCTTGAATTTGTCTTGGATAGTTGTATGTTTTTTCTCTATAATACCTAGGCTGTCTTCACTGCCGGAGATTCAATCTTCTGCATAGGCTAACCTACTGTCAAGACTTTCTACTTTATTTTTCATTTCTTTTCCTTTTAATTGGTCGGCTGTTATGGCTTCAAATTCTTTGTTGGAGCTGTGTTTTAGATCTTGTATGAAATTCTTTACTTCCTTAATTTGGTGTTCAGTGTTTACTCTCAAATCACTTAGTTGATTGGTTATGGTTTCCTTGGACTCCCATTCCTCCTGTTGGGCTCCATTCAACATTCCCTTTGTGGTCTCCCTGACTCCTTTCAGGTGAGTGTTTATGGATTCCATGAATGGCTCTATTGATCTTTGTCTATGCTCATCCAGCTCTTGCAATTCTTGTATTACTCTTTGATTAGATTTCTCACGTTCATGTAACTTCTGTAGTTCTCTTTGACTGATCTCAGCCTGCTCACACAATTCCTTTATTTCTCTTTGAGTATTTCAACCTGCTCATACAATACCAGTATCAATCTTTGAGTAGCTTTCTCAAGCCCATGAGCTTCCTGTTTTGATCTTTGGTTTGCCTCCTCTCTCTCCCTAACACGTTCACACTGAGTCCTTTGCAGGGTTTCAATCTTTTCATTCACCATGTTTACCAGTAGTGTTTGTAGAGCTTTTTGGGAACTCTCATCTGTTCTGTCACCTGATTATCTTGAATGGGAATTGAGATACCCGGACTTGCCTTTTTCCTTGTGTTTTTCTTGCTTGTTCTGCCCATTTGGGATGAAAGTAATGCCAGTTTTGTGCTAGAACACCATTTTAAGGCAAGCATCAACCAAAGCCCTGTAATTGCATAGTCAAATGTTTGAAGATGCAATCTAGTTCAACAGATACAGTCCATTCAACATTAAATAACTATGTTTTAATGGGCTAAGAATACCAAAGAATAATTTGAAAAACCAGAAATTGTTATGTTTAGGGAGAAAGGTGGGGAAAACTGGGTTAGAGGGATGTGGAAAGGTAAAAGGAGAGTGAAATTAACCAAGTCCTAATCTCACAGAGGGAAATGGATTGGAAAGAATGATAGAAAAGAGAGAAGAAAAAAATTTAAATAAGAGACAAGCAAAAAAGGAAATACAAATATTTAAATTTAAAAAGTGAAACTCTTAAAAGTAATGAAAATTTAAAGAAGTAAAATTGAGAGATGAACGGGGATGAGAGGAGGGGAGGGATAGAAAGGAGACCTGAAAAACTAAAAAATAAAAATACTTAAAATAATTTATAGGTATAAATAAATAATACTGCTATTAAGGAATTTAATCCTAAGAGGTTTTGAATTGAGTAATACATTTTTGGATTAAGAATGTACACAATTGGGGATAAGGTCTTATAATCAATGACAGGTATATAGGAGGTGAACAGAACAACAAATAATTCATGCAAAAAGAACAAAAGATGAAAAAGTAAAACGAATGAGAAAGAAAGAACAAAAAAGACCAACATGTCAGTAAACTTTTTTTTAAAAAAGCACACACACACACACACATACACCTAAAAGTTATAAGAGGAAGAAAAAAAAGATTAATGAAAACAATTTTTATAATTAAAAAGTAAAAATTTAAAAAGATACCAAAAAAGACTTCTTTGATTTTGTTTTTGGGGGGTTGATGGGAAGATCCTGTATCTCCCTTGTGTCAGTAACCAGTCTCTTGTTGGAGTCTCTGGTTTGCTTGTGGTGTTTGGTTTTCTGTGGCTTGATTGGTTTCTTAAGTCAGTTTGTTTGGGCAGGCAGAAAAAATTCTGTTTGTTTACCCAGAATTTGTGATCGCCTCCCAGGCTAGTTCAGTGGGAGGGAGATCTGCTTTGAGTATCACAAAAGAGGGAGGTGGCTGTTTCCTCTAGTTTGGAGTTGCTGTGATAAGGCTGGGTTCTGGGTAAAGTTGAGGCCTTTCAGCAAACAGTAGCTTCCCTGAGGGGCTAGCTTCTGAGACATTCACAGAGCCCAGCCTGGAGCCATTCTCAGGGTTTATGTTTACTGAATTTCAATTGATTGTCAGGGCTGTTGTAGGGAGGGGCAGCCTCTGGCTCTGTTTACCCAGTGAAGAAGGCCACTCTTCGTGGGTGTAGCTTTCTCTGCCTTGTTGTGGTGACTTTCCCATGGGTGGAGTTGAGAATGGCAGGTCAGGGTAGGTACTTGTGACTCACTAAATGACTCTTTTGTTTTCATCAAAGAACTGAGTTGGATCTAGCTACTTAGCCAGGCTTTTGTCTACATCAAAGGTGGATATCTCCGGTGTTGGGGGGAGGGGTGTCCTTCCCTCCTCTGCTCCCTTTGAGAAGGAGTGAGGATGTCAGTTTTGTACTCACGCTGGAGTGTGGGTTCATGGGTCGCCTCTGGTCTGCTATCTGCAGGATGAAGATATCTGCTACTTGTCAGTTCTTGCTCGTTTTGAGTAAAATCTGCTTGCCCGCTGCATCTGGCACATTTATCCCAGACTCTCTGGGTTGTAGTTATGGCGGCTATGGATGGCACCACAGTCGCCACAGCAAACTCAGCCATGGCTGCTGGAAAATGCTCAGATCTGTCTCCTTACCTGGATTTTCCCTCTCTGCCCAAACTCTCTGTACTGTGATGGCACACTTGGTGTGCCTAGGACTGTTCATTGGAACATTAGAACTGCTTTCTATGCAAGAGCTTGTTTAGCCACCAGATTCTCCTCTGCCATCTTCTCGAAATTTCTGAAGGTGTTTAAATATTACTGGAATTGTTTTGGAATAAATAATGTTCACCTTGACTATCTTGAGAAAGAAGAATTGGTTTTTCCGCACTATAAGTAAGAACTTGAGTGAAAGAAACCAAAGGAACAATGAGGAACAACTCAACACATACATTCAAAAGAAACAAAACAACCCAAGAAAACACCAATTAACTCAGTACTCAAGAACCTGCAGGAAATGAAAAGATTTTTTTAAAAATAGCTATGATAAGCTTATGAAAATCCTGACTACGAGGGAGTCTACTATTGTGAGGATAGTGGTTAAAGCTCAGACTAGACAGAAAGATCTGTACACAATGCGAGGCACTTGTTAAAAATTCTAAATTCCAGGAAGTATAACATAAAGTAGACTGAGCCCACGATCACACACAAGTTGGAAGCAAGATTCTATCTGAAAGTTAATCAGGATAATTTAGGGCTGTGGGCATGCCAAAGTGGTAAGAACATCCATTTAGGAGACACAAGACACTCAATTCAAATTCCAATCTTATGTGTATTAAAGAAAAAAAAAAGCTATGACTTTAAATAATGGGGATAATTGCAAGATTTGAATATTTGAGTGGAGAAAAATCCATGAGAGAGGTAGAATTTATCCATGTTGTAATACTTTCTACTTAAGTGATAATATTATGTGGTACTCCAAACATAACAGAGTTACTTTGCAAATGAGCATGGATGTGCATTTGGGTGAAGGAAATACTCTATTTATACAGGTGTAAATTAAATACTTTTTGGGGGTAGATTTTAGTTCTTGTACTAAGAGCCTGGGTGATATCTCTGAGTCTTTTCTCTCAAGGCTATCACTCTACTACTATGAACCACAGTTCCAATTCTGATTTTCTGTTGGTTGTTTGGAGATAAGAGGCTCATGGACTTTCCTGACCAGGATGGTTTCAAACCATGATCATCAGATCTCAGCCTCCTGAGTAACCCGGATTCCAGGCCTGAGTCGCCCATGTTTTTAATAATTTAGTAAATTGTACAGTTACAGAAGTTATAATTTATCATTATAACCTTTATAATATATATGTTTATATTTATATCAATACATACATATAGAAATATTTAACATATTTTTGTATCTACAGTAGATTTATGAAATCATCCTTCATTATAAAATAACATGGAAACAAGTTTAATGAGGAGCAAAACAAAGGGAATTTTCACATGTTTCTTGTTGTTGAATGAAATATGAATTGTGAGAATCAGTTTGAGAAAACCATTTAACAAAATGGATAATGGCTATTAATTCCAATCCCTTTATTTGCCCATATTGTGCATCCTCACACATGAGTGTCAAAATCAAACCACAATTTTTTGCCTTTGTATATAATTCACATGTTTTAATTTAGGGGATAGGTGAAGTAATCAAATAAATATTAAAATAATACTAAATGAGGCTATGAGTTAGAGCTGAAAATTATTTAAAATATGATAATAGCTAATTTAATTCCATATCTCTTACTTTTGCTCTATTGTCATATACCTCATTCCCTCATTAGGAAAGTACATAGAATGTTCTCACTAAATTATGTGTAAAATTATGAAAAATGTATTAAAAGAATATGGGCACATCGGGGCTGTGAAAGTGGCTCAGTGGTAGAGCTCTAGCCTTGCATGCCTGAGGCACTGGGTTTGATTTCTCAGCACCACATAAGCAAAAAGAAGAAAGCCAGAAGTGACGCTGTGGTAGATTGCTAGCCTTAAGCAAAAAAGCTGAGGGACAGCACCAGAGGGGCCCAGAGTTCAGGCCCCTCGACCGGAAAGAAAACAATAACAACAACAAAAGAATATGGGCACAGTGTAGATTTAGCTGATTGGTACCTGTAGGGAGTAGTGTGTTTTTGAGGACCTGAAAAACGTTGTGATATAGATGAAGGAAGGGATGTGCTAATTCTGGAAAATTGGCTAGAGGATTGCTCCCAGAAAAACAGTGATGATTTTTTCCAAAAGGTTAGCATAAAATCACTCTCACAATCATGTTCACTACTGCACTACTCACCGTAGAGAATTTATGGAAACAGCCCAGACGCACTTTAGCAGAGGGATGGTTGGAGAAAATGTTGCACATATACACAATTGAATTGCACCCATCCATTATAAAGACTGTTACAACATTTGCAAAGAAATGGATAGAACTAAAATTATGTTAAGTAAACGAAGTCACAGCCAGACACAAAAAGAACGCGTATTTAGAAGCCAGAATTTTATGCAAGTTAAACAACAGTATTAATCAAAGCATGCTATTTGTAGAGGAGTATTTAACAGGTGTAATTTCTTATAAAATTGAACTTTTAATCCAACAAAATGAATACCAGGAGGCTACCACTTGGAAAATGTGAGGGGAAATCAAAGGGAAGAAATAAAGAGACTTATGGAAGTAGAGAGTTAAGCCATAATATTCAATGCAGATAGTATGAAACTAATAAAAACGAAAGTGGGTTGAGGTTTGGAAAAATGTGAGAAAGTTATGTAAAGATCCATTGTAATTATAAACTGATTCATTGAATGGAAAACATTTCGTACAACTATTTAATAAAAATATAATTAAAAACAATGGAGACATCTGACCTTAAACCATGAGTCAAAATATTAGAATATATCACATGATAAAATAAAAGGTAGAAAGTATCAAATTCTGATTGGTTTTCCAAGTACTTTACCTTTGGTATCTAATTTATTCCTCACAATAATCCCATCAAGTGAAACTATTTCTATTTTTAATTCTAAGATGATGATATTTAAGTCTTCAGAGTTGGAATAACTAGTACAACATTCTACACACGGTAAGTGTTAGCTTGCGTTCCATTCCCACTATATGAACTAACTTCATTCTATTTTATAACTAAATACCAGCACTCAGCCTACTAATTCTAGGAAAATTCCCAAAATTATTGTGCACACTCTAATAATATTTCCTTTATCTTTGTTAGAAAATAGGTAACTAAGCTGGACACCGGTGGCTCACGCCTATAATGCTAGCTACTCAGTAGGCTGAGATCTGAGGATTGTGCTTCAAAGCCAGCTCGGGCAGGACAGACTGTGAGACTCTTATCTCTAATAAACCACTAGTAAACTGGAAGTGGCACTGTGGTCCAAGTGGTAGAGCGCTCGCCTTGAGTGGAAGAGCGCAGGGACAGCACCCAAGCCCAGAGATCAAGCCCCATGACCAACAACAACAAAAAAAGAAAATAAGTAACTGTAATAAGAAAACTCCAAGTTCATAATCAATTTATACCTCCCTGGTGAAAGGAACTGCTAAACTATAACAATTCTTGATTTCTAGCTCAAAATAGTAGAAATAAAATTTTATGCCTTCACTCAACACTGCACTGCCTGGGTACCCCATCTCTGGTTAACACAGTCTTACTGAAAGAATGACCTGCCCAATTCCTGATGGAAACAGACTGCAGGTCTTTTGGAGCAATCGTTTCCACATTGTAGCTCACCTAAATTGTTTACCATTAGAAGTATTTTGATTGCTTTTTATACCCACCATTTTGAGAGAAATGTACAACTTTAAAATGTTATTAAAGAAAGACTGATATAAAATCACATTTGACCCCAGATAAATATTTTACCTTTCATATACCCAAAAATGCAGTCTTACCTATTATTAATGTTAGGAACAAGAGGTTAAAAATCATTGACACCAAGACCTAATTATGAATTAAAGACTCTCCAACTTGTGAATACAATTGGTTTAAAAAGACAACAATACTACTGCATTTTTAAGTCCCTATGATAATGATAATGATTCGCTATGATAATCATAATGATAAACTATTAACACTTAAAAATAACTCATTTTCTTGGGAGTAGGACAAAAAGCACAAGGTTAATCCTAATCATTTTAAAAGACCTTTATTTATACTAAAAGTTCACTCATAACTATAAAGATTCTAAACCTAACTGAAGTATAGAGGAAATAATTTAACTGCATCATCTACATTCAATAGACTATTAATAGAAAACAAAATTACACTAATAATTAGCTTACCCAATTCACTTAATTCTTTTATTCTATTCCATTTACTTTCATAAAAACTGGGTTTTCATAAAATGAAGCATAAATATGGGTATATACCCACTTACATTTTCAGATCTTAACAATATTTCAGAAATTTTAGCTCTACAGTCAATGAACTGAAATAATACTAAAATATTCAAAAGATTTTCAGAAATTGCAAGACTTGCTCCGAGATGTTATGTATATTGGAAGAGATATTCAAAAAGCCTTATTTGTTAAAGTCGCCGTATTTTCTCCCACAAAAGAGCCATTAGTAAAGATACCTGTGCATGTACAAAACACCTTCAAATGCACCCACAATCTGGAAATAACACTTGCTTTTTGTTTGTTCGTTTTTGAAAGGAATATCTAACAAGCATATCCACAATACTTATTTTCAATGAATAAGATGGGATATTCAAACATAATATGGGTTGGATTATCTCTTAGTGAGAATAGATATAATCTTGCAAAGAAAGTGATTTTCAACAGAAATCCGGAAAGAGTTTATCCAACTTGTGTTTCACAGGAATAATCAGAGAGTAATACCTGTTTGGTCAAGTCAGTCCAAATCACTCTATGAGTGTATCTTAAAAGTATAACCAATTTAAGAGGTCAAATACGTATTTTGTACTGACACTCATCTTATAGCAACAACTTACCAACTAATTATGTCTGAATCTTTTTACCTAACATACAATAAGAGCTGACAGCGGTCTCTTTTTCTAACTTAATATTGTAAATGCTTTGATTATGATATTATTAGACAAATAATATGTACAAAGGATGGTTCCACTGAAATGACATGACAGAACACTGATAAATAAAAACATTGCAACACAGTTAGCTTTTTTTCAGCCTCACCCTGTCCACATTGGCAAGCAACATTGCAACAGCACACACACACATATACACATACACACATGTTCGCACATGTACACACACATATACATGCATGCTAAATTGAGGGTTTATTGTACAAAAAAGTCCACATAAAATATTAGTGATTAGGACAAATATGCCTTATTACAAAATAATACATAAACCATTACCACGCATGTTACATTTTACATGCCTCTCCACATGAGACCACTTAATTTAGTTTTAATTAATTAATTACCTTATTAATTAATTTATTTGTTTGGTGCTAATACTAGGGCTTGAACTCAGGGCCTAGCTTTGTCCCAGAATTTATTTTTTGTTTCAGTTTTCTCAAGGCTAGCATTTTACTGCTTGTACCACAGCTCCATTTCAAGCTTTTGCTGGTTACTTTAAAATCAGAATCTAATGGACTGTTTTTTCTTGGTCTGCTTTCAAACCACAATGCTCAGATTTCATCTTTCTGATTAACTACTACTAAAGACATAAACCATCAGTGTGGCTTCTACTTTTTCCTATATAGTTATCTAATGCACATACTTAGATGGTAATTTTAAAATGAGAGTATAGAAGCAAGATGTACAGTGATGATACTGTCCTGTCAGAAATTCAAGTTAGTAATGTAAATTTATTCTTAAAACCATACACAAAAAATACCATGATATAGTGTAAGAGAACTCACTATTGAACATAGGAGCCTTAAGAGCTTTCTAATAGATCCATTATTTATTGGTACCCAACATTAGAAAAATGTATGAGGCATTGGTAAAATAGAAGTGCTTTGCATGACTACATACATTCCTTGTTTTTATAAGAAAACTTGCTTTCATCTAAAAAGTAGGCCTGTCTATTGTCTTCATGTAATTTTGATGATTGAAAGTGCTTAGTGAGAAGGTCAAAATGTATTAGTAGTCCTTCACTGTCAATTCTCATTTTCTTCTTGGAGAATATAATGATCAAATCAGTAGTTCAGAATCGGCAAGCAATACTTCAGAATCATGCTTCCAGTGCAAGTGGATCACCAGTAAGAAATCCTCAATACCAATTTCCACAAAGTTTTGTCAAAGATACAATCTCCCTGCCTTCTCTAGCTGCTTTACTACCCTCTTATTCCTTCATTGTACAAGAAAAGTATGATTCAACTGATTTCAGTCAGATCTGTTACTAGAACTATCAAGGATTTATTTTACTGTCTGTAATTTGGTAAAGTTATGTCTCTTTACGTAGGCTACTAAAAATGTATTTACTAACTTCAAGTAAATACATAAATTCGATTTCCATCTCTTTTAAAAAATAAAATTTTGTTTGCTCTACAAATTGATCAGAGGCATTTATTTTGTGGCTAGCTACGTCATTACACATCTGTCTCTTTATTTCTCTCTCCCTTTCATGGTTCTCATAGATAATATGATTGCTCCATAATTATCCTAATTTATTTTGCTTTTATATTTTTGGTTGTATCATTTCACTTTTTGCTCTGCCATTTCCCAAATCATTTATATAGAAGACATTATTTCCTATTTTCTCATGCCTAGAATAAGCTGCACATGAAGACATCACTGGTCCTCATTTTCAGTGTGTACATTTGAATATGGAGGAATATCTTTCCTCTGCTCTCCATCAATTCCCTACTCTCCAGTTAGAATAATTTCGAATAGTAAAATTGGAAAAAGACAAAAAACAATCATGGGGAATAAACAGTTACAGAAAATTCACCAGATATTTCTGACCAGTTCAACCAATGTGAACAATTAGGGAAATAAATGGACACCTCATTCCCACTGGCACTCAAAGTCTCTGGTTAGGCAATTCTTAGGAATATGGGGAACAAGGTGAAAAAGTAAGGAATGGTATCAATTGCAAGAAAAAAAATTGGAGAAGGATCCAAGCATATTTCTTCATTGTGCTGCCGAAAATATTCAGCTTACTACAGTGCGGAGACTTCTTTCCCAAAAGGCCACTTATGTGAATAGTAGGGATGATGATAAGTATACCCCTCTTCGAGAAGCCTACGGTGGACAATTAAACATTGTCAGTGAGTTGGTGTCTCAAGCGGCACATGCAATAACTGTAGATGACTGGACACCCCTGAACAGTGCATATACGTGGAATAATACCAGAGTGGCTTCTTTCTTACTTCATCTTGATACAGATACCAATGCCCAAACTAAAGGACTCTTTTTTAAAAAAAATTTTTTTGGTCTGGTCGTGGGGCCGGAACTCTGGGCCTGGACGCTGTCCCTCATCTCTTCAGCTCAAGGCTAGCGCTCTACCACTTGAGCCACAGCACCACTTCCCGCTTTTTTTTCTGCTTATGTGGTGCTGAAGAATCGAACCTAGGGCCTCATGTATGCAAGGCAAGCGCTCTACCACTGAGCCACTTTCCCAGCCCAAAAATTTTTGTTTGTTTGATTTTTGTTGTTCTTGTGGGGTTTTTTTTTTTGTTGTTGTTCGGTCATGGGGCTTGAGCTCTGGGCTTGGGTGCTGTCCCTGTGCTCTTCAGCTCAAGGGGAGTCCTCTACCGCTTGAGACACAGTAACACTTCCCCAAACTAAAGGACTCTTGACACCCTTATATCTTGATGTTGAGAATTGAGATAGCAAATATACGCTGGATCGCCTTCTGTTGAACTATTATATAAATCCAGGCCTGAAGAACAACATAGAAGAAACTGTATTTGATATTGCCAAAAGGATAAGTATGTATCACTACCGCTATGAAGTTGTGAAAGGCTGTACAAATTGTTCACCGAAGTCCTAATGGTCGGGTTAAGTTTCTTAAATTTCAAAAATGCAAGTCCATCTTTTGTGTCCCTACAAAATATTTTCACAATCCAAATAAAAGTAATATCTTTTTTTTTGGTCGGTCATGGGGCTTGAACTCTGGGCCTGGAGCTATCCCTGTGATCTTCAGCTCAAGGTGAGCCCTCTACCACTTGAGACACAGCTCCACTTCCAGTTTTCTAGTGGTTTATTTGAGATAAGAGTACCACAGACTTTCCTTCCCAGGCTGGCTTTGAACCATGATCCTCAGATCTCAGTCTCCTGTTTAGCTAGGATTATAGGCATGAACCACCAGTGCCCGGCAGCACCAAAATTTTACTGTAAAAATTCATGGATTCCGCGGAATTCTTCCAAGTGAATTGCCTGCCTTGGATGGAAAAATATATTCAATAGTTTTTGTAAACATGTATAATAACTTCTTCAGAGTTTGTGATTTTTTAATAAGAAATAATTTTAATTTACCTGTTGAAATGAGTAGTACAGAAACTAAAATATTTCTGGTGCTTGTCTGAAAAAGTATATTTTAAAATATTCTATATTCTATGTTTGCATAATGTTCATAATTTATTTTCTCCTAGATATACTTTGAATTCTATATTATTTTATAATATATAGGATCATTAATGTGTCCTTTTGGATTGTATTCCATATAGAAACAGTTTGAGTCCTTTTTTTCTAGGTCTTAATATTATTTTTCTTTGGGATAAAATGACAATGTTGTCTATTTTGAAAAGTTTTGTAAAGTTTATGCTATGTAAACACCTTTCTGAGGTGATTTAATACACTGATGTCAAACTTAATTTAATTATATGAATTACGGGTATTGTTACACTTGTAATTTTGTCATCAACTTTTTAATCACTTTTTTTCATTTCTTGCATGTGAAGAATGAAAAATATGGAATACTTCTCAAATTTTCATATTGTACTTGTGCAAGTGCCATGTTAATCTCTGTATTGTAATTTGAGTATACTTGCTGCTGAAGCATGTAGTATCCTCTAAATTTAATAGTTAATGATGCAATCTTTATACAGGCTTATATCTATGGGTGCCTACTTGTAACAAGGAAACCTTATTGTTCCTAACAATGCTATTGATCTTATTTCCCTAAAATTCTGTGAATAGTGGAAAAAATTATATTGATCAGTCGATTGCTCACATTTCCAAACTTTTTTTGCCAATGAGTATCTTAAATCTTTTTATTTGGAATTTGATCATACTCTCTATTATTTATAGTTTGGTCCAAATGTGATGGTTTCTCAAGTACATATTTATCCAGCTTTGTGGACCTAATGGATTCAAACTAAGCGTTGCTTAAGAGCTACTTCTAAACTTCTTCAGCTGACATTTTCCCAAATAAAGTTTTACTGGAACAAATATCTACCTGAGCCTTTACCCTTCTTCCATGTGGGAAGAGACCAACCAGAATACCTTACCATGACAGCAAAGATTTTCTTACTAGAACAAAACTAATCTTGGTTATAAGGGATCATAGAGAGATGAACAGTTCAAACAGAACTGTTCAGACGAGAAGGTATTTTATCAAAATATAATTGTTTATTATACATTCCATTTAAAAGTAGCTAAAGCCAAGAAGGTGAAAAAATTGTTCGTATGCATGATTACTTAATGTCCTGACCTGTCTCTAAGTTCCTGGCAGGAACTTACACTACTGCCTTTTTATCACCAAATATTTTCATAGTTGCAGGAGAAGTGCATATGTTTCTCCTCATTATTAGGCATTAAATTGATAATGTTTTAATCACAGTCTTTTCTCTTGCCTCCATGCTGTAAATCTACAAATGATAAATCTTTAGTTCTAACTCTATCGAACACTGAAGTAGAGATAATGGAATCATACTTTAAAACAGAGTTGCCTTTGATACAGTAACTACAACAGAACAATACAAAACGTGTGTCTTTTAATCATATTATATAGTTATATATTTTATATTTTTATGTGCTGATTTTATATTTCACACAATGAAACTTACTAGAATTAGTTGATAATTTGACAAATAAATTGATATTTATTTACTCCAATAAATAGAATTGGAATATAAATATTTAGGTTTCAAATATATATTAGACTAGGAAACGTATCAATGCAATCTTTTTAGTATAAACTTGTGATACATTATAACTGTTCTTGGTCTTCTGAATCCACAAGAGAAAAAAACAATGTTTTCCTCTAATCTGTAATGGATTTTACTCTGCTGCTCTGTTTTTTGTTTTAACTCGCTTGTCCCAAACTGTTTTTGTCCATATTTCTGAAGCATTCTTACTGATTATGCCCAAATTTTGCTAAGATGTCTAAAAAATATTATTCTTCTGCAGTACCCATGGGTCCTAAGATCCCAAGGCCCAGTTACCTGCATCATCAGATAACAGGGGCAAGAGTTTTCACCAAGGCCCATGAAACATATCAACACAAAGTAATTGAAGATCCATCTCAATTTCGCATTTCCTATATTTCAGGGCCCCAATTCCTTGAGATGCAGGAATTAGCAGTAAGCAATTGTGAAATGCAAGGCAACTTAAAATGAAGGATGAGATCACAAAATTTGAGAGAAAGTACTGTAATTCAAACATTCAACTTACAGATGACCAGCCCATATGAGTGAACAAGTTCACAAAGTGTCATAAGATTATTTTTAATACCCCTCACCTATGATTAACGAAAGATTTTAGTCCAACATAAGTGGGCAAAAAAATAGTTCCTAGAAGGATAGATCTATAATTGTTTTACCAAAGCCGGAAAACTTGTCTTAGAGGTCAAATGTAATTCAGAAAAACATTTGAATCACTAAGGAGTGCTTCAAAACACTGGGACTTCAGTACAACATGGTTCTGTGGTATAAAAATGTCAGTCTCAAACCAATGATAATCTACATTTAATCTCCTGAAAGTATATTCCTTTTCAAATAAACTTTTTAAAATCACTTTCACCAAAATAACATTTGACAAGTTGATGATACTTAGTGACAATACAAGTTTTTCAAGTGTAGGGAGCAAGTTACAATAGAGTTGAATTATTTACACAGCACTAATGCCAAACGTTCAACCATTCATTAAAATGTAGAAATAGTACCAGCCACAATTTGTGTTTTTCAGTATGGGCCTTTCAGAAATGTGTTTAATATGTCAGCCTCCTAAATTTCAAACCCAAATGTTAGCTAATAAATTTCATCATTTAATAAGGTACATTTTAAACAATCACAAATAGTTGCCTTATCATATGTTATTTTATGTTTTCCCTCTGTCTAACATAGTAAGAAATATGACTTTAAGTCTTGAATATGGGTACTAATCAGAGATATGACAAACATAATATCTGTCTTCTATTTCTATCATATTCCTATTTAGGAATAAATTTTAATTTTCTTCTTTTTCCAAAACTTATAGGTAGTATAAAATATTATTCCATGTAAAATAAAAGAATCACAACATTGTACAAAGCCATTTATAAAAATGCAGTTAGTAATACATTCTAAGCCATTTTTTAACTTTCTTTTTGACTAAATAATCTTTCAAACGGTTGAGAAAAAATCATGTTTAGGTGCTTCCCGTCTCCAGTCTTGCAAATTGTTGCTGCAGATGAATGAATTATGGAAACATAAGCTGACATCATTTCAAGAATATGCAGGATTGAAACTCCATGGAATGTATATAAACCTTTCAAAGTATTAATATTTTAACAGAATGACTATCAGGAAGTTGAAACCAAAGAGGAATTATAGTAAAGACATAGAATGAATGAAAAATGAACAAGGAGCAAATACAGCTAGAATACTGAATGTACACATATGATGAAGGAAGTGGTAAATTGGAAATAAATCTTGGAGAAAGGGTTGGTTGAGAACGATAGAAGGAGTGACTCTGATCTAGGAGCATTGGACAATTAGATGGATATATTTAATTGTAACACAATTGCATAAACTTTTAAAATTCAGTTAAAAAACACAACTAGAAACAAAAACACACAAAAATCACAACCAAACAGCAATCTCTAGAGAGTATGAATATGACCACTCAAAATTTTAATCAGTTAATGAAGGGCAGTCTTGGGAAAAGCAAAGAAAGCTGTTCAAAGAGGGAAGTTTGGGATAGGGGAGAAATTTGAACAGAATTAAATAGATTGTCTAAGGTTATAAATCACCTATATCTGCTGTATACAGTATCTTACTTCTACGAGTTTTCTGTCTGAACTGGATAATCCAGTCCTGAGACACACTTGGTAGCTTGTGAGGTAGAATGGAAGAAACAAGATCAAGAACCCATTACTCCACTGGAGAGAAAACAATCCTCTATATTTTCTCTAATCTCTCTTCACTACTCATTCTTCATACTTTTAAGTCAATGGATTTTGAATTATATTTTTTCTTCTTTCTTCTGTCAAAGTAATTGGTCAAAGTAATTTCATTAAATATTATTTGCCATTTTCTTCTTTCATGCTGTTTAATTGGCCAAGTGAGTCCATAAAACTTCCCTCTTGTATTTGGTTGCCATGAAATAACATCTATGTTAATAAGGAGAAATCTAATGTAAAACTTTGTCTCCAGAAAACAGTCCAAGAGCCTGTGATCACAAATATTTGGCTATATATTTTTTTCTTTTACCTTGAAAGACTTCTTGTGTCTAAAGTGCCCACAAAAATAAGTACTCCATCACTTGTTGGTTCAATCAGAATTGTCTAACCTCAAAGATATATTTTGCTAAGAAGATGCTTAGAGAAAACCAAAAAATACTGCACTTTTTATTTTCTCTCTTAAGATTCTCCTTAGATACCATATCAGGAACAGTGAAGTTATTCTATGCAAAATTATTTTAATATATTATTTTTCTCTTGGTCTTGCATTTGTTCACCAAGATGTATGGAGGAGAATAGAGTTAAATCACCTATACCTAGAAAGACAGTGTCTGTTACAAAAGGTAAATGCTTCTATGTCCTATTTCTATGTCCTACTCTTAGCTCTTGTCAGAGTTCCAATTAATCACAGCTTCTTGGCTTCCAGTCTAGTGAAGCTGAAGGACCAACGGGCTCCACCACTGCTACATCTTCATTATTTCTCTTTTAAAACTCTTCAAATTGCCTCATTTGGATGTGGAATGTATTTTCATGTCTTCATTCAATCACTTCTGCATTGTAGTGAGCCAAATGGGCTCTGTAAAATCACTTTAGGGAGTAAAAATACTAACACAATTTACATCAAAAAGTTTTGGCCTCCCTTGACTGCTGAAGTCAATACGCTTAGCTAAGGCTTCTAAGAAAACTTTTATTATTAATTTTTCCATTTTCTCAATTCTTTTCTGAACTTTTTGGCATATGTAATAAAAGAAGTCTTCACTACCTCATATTAATAAGAATATTATTTTTTGTGAGCCACTTAGAAATGTGAAATCATTGGTTTGAAGTATCCAATCTATTTTTTTTCTGTGTTTCACTGCTTCACGTCCAAAGACATTGTGGAAAGTGTTACAAACAGAAATGTGTAATCCCAACACCTTCTTTCATTGTGGAGGGCACTTTCTCCCTAAATATTTTGACTCAAATTATCTTTTTCAGAGAATTACTGTTTGGTAATTAAAGGTAAATTCACAAATTTAGATGCCTTATTTTTTTAAGAACTTTTAATTTAAATTCCAATACAACCTTCTTTCAAACAGTGAGAATATAGTTCCTGGGTAAGGACAATTACAAGGGAACCTACAGGATTTACAGCAAGGTTTCTGAGGTTTGTTTGTTTAGTTTGAAAAAGAGCCATCTTCATCCACATTGCTCCCTCTCTACTATGTTTCCTGGGATTCTTTGCATGAAAGCCTATTCTTCCAGGCAATTTTAAATTTTCTTAATAGGCTAAGTTATTAAAAATTTTGAAATATTAAATTTTACCTGCCATAAATTTAAAACTGTTGAAAATCCTTTATCAGAACCACAAATTCACCAATCGTAATTCCACCTTTACCATCAAAATGTTAACATGCTGTTTTCATGATATAGTATCCATGCAGCTATTATTTTCCAGTGGCTTTGTTATGCATATATGTAACCATATTAGCTGATGCTAAGCAAAATGAATTCCAAGATATGGAACCAGATTTTTTTTCATTTGTGGTTGTTGTTTTTGATGAACTATGTGATTTCTGTTTTCTTTGGGGTTTTCCCCTATGGTTTATCCCTGCTGTATGGTGAGACAATGGTGAGCATAATGGTGAGACAAAGGACAAAAGGCAAACCAATGCAATAGCAATACTCACAAGACAATATGTTGGAAATGTACTTTACAACTTGTGAGGGGTAAAGGGGTGAAGGAAAACTGTGAGAAAAATGAGGAAGGGGTAACAAGTTTGAAATGTTTTTTATTCACTACCTTACAATTACTGTAAAGTCACTGTACATCAATTTGATAATAAAATTGAAAAAATAAGCTGCATAAAATGTAATTTTACTGTATTGGTACAGTAAATATAATTCTTTATGTAGTAACATTTTAAAAATCAATACTATTTGGCTTCTAATTTGAATTAATTACCCATTATTTATCAGAGGTTTATCAACTTGAATGTTATCCAACTAGACACTATTTTCACAATATACTTGCCAAATTTTTCAAAAAAGAATAAATTTAGTACTTTCTCATTCTAAAACAGAAAACAGGGTCTGGGAAGATGGCTCAGTGGTAGAGCGCTTGCCTTGCATGCCTGAGGCCCTGGGTTTGATTTCTCAGCACCACATAAGAAAAAAAAAAGCTGGAAGTGGTACTGTGGCTTAAGTGCTAGAGCGCTAGCCTTGAGCTGAAGAGCTGAGGGACAGCGCCCAGGCCCAGAGTTCAGGCCCCACGACCAGACCCAGTTTAATACTATGGAAACCCATAATTTTAAAAGTAAGTAAGTTTTTTAGAGGACAGAATATATGTGTTCTTCAAAATTCCTATGACTAACAACTACTCATTTTTAAATTCTCAACATTCCTAACAGATTCAAAACAGTACCTGTTTGCATGTTATGTAATTCTGCAATAGATGCAGTTTCCAATGGGGTGTTACAGATTGAGAAGTAAACAGAAAAATAGCCACATTCTTGTAGAGGATAAAACTGTGAAGCATGTGTAATAATTAATTCTTCAAGAGTAAGCAATTGTTTATAAGAGTAAGCTATTATGTCTATGACCATCAATCCCAAGATTTATGCCATAAAGTCATCCTAGCCCAACAGTTTCCAATTTGTAAGGGACACCTTAAAATTCCTTAATTCACATCATGAATACCTTATCTCTATTTTGAAAAAATACTACACCTCTTCTAATGTGACACCCTCTTTGTTCTGAAAAGAACACCACAATAAACTGAGCTGCATCATTTTTCCTCCACTGGTATTCTTGAGATCAGAACACTTGTAAATATTATTTATATTTAGACTTTTTTAACTATCATAGATATTCAGTATGCTAAGATAGGAAAATTATGATTCAAAGCCTTCCCAGGCAGGAAGGTTTCTTAGAATCTTACCTCCAAAAAACTTCTGTGCAAAAGCCAGACTCAAGTGGCACTGAGGTTGAAGTGGTAGGGCTTGAGCCTTGAGCATAAACAGGATCAGAGACCTTGTCCATGCCAAGAGTTCAAGTTCTAGGATGAACCAATAAAAAAAACAAAATTGAAAAAAAACCCCCAAACCTAGCATTTTTCTCCATGTATACAGAGGCGCGTAAATAAGGAAATGGCTTCCTGTGGTACATATAGGTAGAAGAAAGAAGATGTCACACAATTACTCTCTTCATACCATATTAAACCAAACCTTCAAAAATTGGTTTTTCTAAATGTATAAATTAATGTCATCCATTTTTGGCAACTCTGTCTAGATTATTCATATTAACATGGTATACATGAACTCTGCAAATTATCTATTAACTATGTTCTAATTATAACTTTTGTGAAAGAATATCTAGGCAAATAGAATGCCAGAATTATTTGTGAATTTTTCAATTAATCCCTCTACTTTAAAAGAATTTTGTAGTATCCTATAGAATATGAAATTACAAACAAATCCAAAAAATATATTTTAAATCTAAATTCTAATTTAACAAGGTCTCCAAAGTCCTACATTAGACGAACTTTGCTATTTCTCCAGACTTAAGCTTTTGTAATCCTTCCACATTTATTTGGAATCCAACAGAATGAGGAATGGGAATCATGAGCTGTTTTGCATCTACGAATGTTCTGTAATGATAAGAGCATTTAAAACACAAGTGAGGATATGTATGGGGTGCATTCAATAGGAAACTTGACTTCTCAAAACATAATGACAAAATTAGGCCAAACTTCCAACTGTGTATTCCTTTCTTGTTGTTTGGTTTGTTTTACTGAGACAAAATTATTCTACCTGGTCCAGGGAAGGTATCGATATGTAATTCCACTCTCTTATCTCTTGTCTGAGTGCTAGAATTCCAGGCTTGTATCACATTGCCCTGCCATAGTTTGTTTATTTAATCTAGAAACAGACTAGAAATTCTGAACTTCTCTTATGATTTTATCCACTAGACTGACTGCTCAGACTGTTTATGTACTATTTTCAAAGGTGTTTTAACATTTGACACAGGATATGAACATTTTCAGATGCACCTGCAGGCTTCCCTGATTCATTCCACTATGTATCCTATCCCGTTAAGAATGATTGCTTGACTCTCTTACTACCTCTGTTCCCTACCTATGTAATATTCTCAACTTCTGGGGGAAAATTCACTTGAGGACTTTCTAATATTAAAAATTATCACTTGATTCTAGTCTTACTCAGGACATATTTTCTATTGTTTTCTAACTTTACTACATATTCTGAGAGTTGTTTCATTTGTGTATTTTTGTGTGCACATATAAGTGCCTCTATGTGTTTGTGTATGTTTGTATGTATGTATGTATGCAAAAACTTAAAGCTGTAATTCAGCAATCTTGCTCGTGACTGGTATCCCAGCTTTGACTGGTTAATTATAGGTACTGTCTCAAAGCCTATACTGTCCAAGCTGGATGCAAATTGAACTTCCGAGACTCCTTTGCATTCTTAGGTTTTATTTTTCCAGGAGCATCAACTTTTAAACTTTAAACACTTTTGCGAGTGTAAAGTCTAACTGTAGCCCAGATTTTTAACTCAAGAATTCATATAAAGATAGATGAACATATACATTACATATCCTGAGTGTACACTGTTAGAAATGTGATCATAAACCAAGTTGTTGTGAGATCTGAGGATTGGGTTTTAAAGTCAGCACGAGTAGGAAAGTCCTGGAGACTCTTTTCTCCAATAATTACCAGAAAACTGGAAGTGACACTGTACCTCAAGTGGAGGAGCACTAGCCTTGAGCTGCATTTCAGAGGGACAGCGCCCTGTCCCATATTTCAAGTGTCACAAAAAACAACAATAAAAAGGAATATAAGAAAAGGAAAGAAAAAGAAATGTGATCTTAGCCACCAGGTTCATTGCTAGTATAATTCCTGTTCCCTCAAGATAGACTCTTTTTTTCCAGTTAAGTCTATTCTCCCATATGTGACTTGCATTGGAAACAGAATCATTCTTCCATTCTCCTTTTTGCACATTTACATGATCAGCAAGCGTGATTTAGAAAGGGAGTGGCCTCATGCTTCATGTTCCAGTTAGGGGTAATGCTTTCTCTATATCACTCCCATAAATCTACATACGGGACTTGGCTTTATTGTTTCAAATTTTTATTTGTAGAGTCTTGTATATTGTATTGAACACTTATACATAAACACAGAACTTCTTTTTCTCCTATAATTGCTATTGTTTCTTTTACTGTTAAATCATGGACAGTTGGGAAATTAATGCATAGCATATAGATTCACAAAAAATTATCTGAGAACCTTCTTACCATTTAAAATTCACCTTAATTTACAGAGCACATGAGAAGTTTGAACAAAATATTCTCATGGATAATGTATTTATAAGCAATTTAAATTGCATTTGTCTTTACTAAGTTGTCTCTGAAACATGTGTTACCTCATGTCCAAAAGTGTCTTTGTGCTATTTCAAAGAAGCCAGAAAACATTCATTTTTTTCTGGAGCAGCACCATAAATTGTTTCTGAAGTAAGTGGAAGTAACTGTTACTGGATGTGGAAACTGATCCCAGGAGAGGAATTTAACATAGAGAAATGACAAAGTTCAAGTTAACTATTGCGTTGCTTTGTACTGTACAAGAAAAGAATCCAAGGCTGGAAGGAAACTCTGTCCCTGACTTTTTTGAGTGTGTCCTTTACTCATATAAAAGTTGTCTGTAAACTTCTGGTTGAGAGTATTGCAAAAGGAAACAATATGCCATTTGAAGGCAGGCATAGAACAAAAGGAAGTAACTTTGTTTTAAAAGTGTTCTACTGCAAAGAAGCAAAGACATGGAGGTTTTAAAGTGTCTTATCGATGGATGTTTCACTCCTGAGATGATTCTCTTGTTGCAGGAATCAGTTTTCAATTCCTTTAGTCTGGTCTTGAGTTTTCCATAGCAATAAGAATTCCAAAAAAGCAGGATCCAGTGAGTATGATCAGCAAAAGCAGCCTCTTCTCGGACCACCACTATTTTAAGGAGAGTCCCAAAGAAATACCCAGGGTTTGTTTTGTTTGCTTGTTTGTTTAGTTTGTGCTGGTTCTGAGGCTTGAACTTAGAGACTGGCCCCTGTCCCTGATCAGTTGTCTTTCTTTCCTACCTGGACCAAACCTAGTACTCCACTGCTTGAGCCAAAACTCCACTTCTGGCTTTTTTGGTGTTTAATTACAGATAAGTGTTTGACAGACTCTCTTGCCTGGGTTGGCTTTGAACTAAGACAGTAAGAAAGCTACGTGACATCAACTCTATGGAACTCTTTTGAACCAAGAAATATTAGATGAAGTTTATTACAAAGCTAATATTTGATAATTTTTAAAGAAGAGAATATGTTTAGCAAAGAAGCCATAACAAATAATTCAGTAAAAGTAGGTGCACTACTAAATCATTTGGGAAGATTACTATTGACTTCATCATTCCTTTGGGGGAAAATTAAACCTATATTTGCACTTTTTTGTTTGTTGTGGGGATTGAACCTTGATCCTAGGCACTGTCTCTCAGCTCTTCAGCACAACTTGAGCACTCTACCACTTTAGCTAGAGCACAACTTCTGGGTTTCTGGGGTTGATTGAAGATAAGTGTTTCATGGACTTTCCTGACCAGGCTGGATTTGAACCACAATCCTCTGGACTCAACCTCCTGAGTAGCTAGGATTACAGGCATGAGCCACCAGCACCCCGCTCATATTTGCATTTATGTGCACTTAATGTCACTATGTAGACAAAGAATGGAAATATGAACCATATGATGTGACATTGCAGCTTTTCAGAATAATTAAGGTAGCAATAAATATGTCCTTTTCCCTTTTGTTACATAAATGACTCATGAGCTATGGGACTCTTACATTAGCATCCTCTTTCATCTTTGTAGGTGTATTTAGTATTAGGAAATGTTCATAGATAAATACAGCAAGACAGACTTTTAGAAAGCAAAGGAGATCAGGTATGAAAGATCAGCATAGGAGATACATTCATCACACAGAGATTAAGAACTAGCCTTGAAGATTTTGAATGCCAAAGAGCATGAGGAATTAGCCTAGTTGATAACTAGTTCTTTAATAAGCAAAAATGGTTCCCTAGAACGGTTTCTGCTATACCTTAGTTACTATAATTTATTCTTTCCATCTGGGGTTATTCCTTCTCTTCTGTCAATACTGTTAATTAGCCTCCGCCTTTTTTGTAAGATGACTGGCCAAAATAGTTTCTGAATCTCACTTACACTATCCTTCTCATTGTGATTAGCAGTGACCCCACTCAAAAGCCTGGAATCTTTGAATTTCCAGAATTAATCTTCACATGACATCTAAACACATTCCTAGCATTAATTGCCGTGACCTAATGAACAAAACATTTTTTCAACACAGTATCCTAACATAGGTAAAGTACATGTATTAGGAACTATTGTCAGGTATCAGTATGGAAGGAGCATTTATATATTCCAAGTATGGGTTCTTTATTTCGCATTTACTAACTAAATGTTCATTATTGTTGTTGCTGTAGTTTTGGCAGTCCTGGGGCTGAAACTCGGTGCTTGGGAATTATTCTTCAGCGTTTTTTTTTCCGCAAGGCTAACCCTCCACCACTTGAGGCACAGGACCACTTCCAGTGTTTCTTTTTCAATTTATGTGGTACTGAGGAATTGAACCCAGGGTTTCATGCATGCTAGGCAATCACCATACCATGAAGCCACATTCCCAAAACGCTAAATGACTTTCTTAAGATGGAATTACATTTTCATTCTATAACTCTGTATCATAATTTTAGCCAGGAATTTTTGCTAGAAAAGAGCATTGAACACAGTACTGAGTCCAGTAAGGCTAGATGGACAATGGATAACTGTCACAGTGTAGCCAGGGCACAGAGGGACTTACCTCATGGAGCTGGTACAACAGAATGAGCGAGACAGCTCCTGACCCACAGCCTACCTCGAGAATGAGAGGACCACCTTGGTTCCAGCCACATGGGGATGCTGGACCTCCTCCTCCAGCACCCATTGAATCAGTTCCTGAGAGAGAAAGCGAAAGAAAGAAGGTCAGAATTCCACTTAAGCCAGGTGCTGGTGGCTCAGGCTATAATCCTAAGTACAATGGAGGCTGAGATATGAAGATTGTGGTTTATAGCCAGCCCGGGCAGGAACACCTGTGAGACTCTTATCTCCAAAGAACCACCAAAAAACTGGAAGTGGTGCTGTGATTCAAGTGGTAGAGTGGTAGCTTTGAGCTGAGAAGCTCAGGGAGCTGCCCTAGGCCCAAAGTTCAAGCCCCATGACTGAAAAGAAGTGGACTTCCCACCACAAGAAGTGGACTGAATAGCACCCATTGTCCTAGGGAGCATGGCAGAGAAGTCAGGCCGAGCTTCCTGTCAGCTGGGAGTCATTAGTAGGTCACCAGGCTTCTCTGTGCCTCAGTTTCCCCAGCTTCAAAACTGAACAAAGTGAAGGATCCCGTTACTCATGGGGATAGAGTAATAAAGAAAGAGAGCGATGTTTTGTTTCATAATCCCAAAACTGTTGCACCGTTAATAACACACACCATCTGAGATCTTTCCGGGTATCTTCCTATCATATGCTCACAGAATTGCCAAGAACAGTATCAGATGGCCCCTCCCTCTGTGCCTGTCCCTGCTCCAGAGATCCCTCTGTATCAATCCCTTGTTTCCTCACAACTGTCCCATGAGGAGATTGAAGTCCAATGGTTGAGGCCCAACCCTGAGACTCACATCTGGTCAAGAATCTGCTGCCTTGGACTGAGTTTGGGACAATCCATCTAAACCAATGACTGAGCATGTCGCTACATATCTACCATCCCAACTACAGAAGAACGGGCCTTGTGGCTCAGGCCTGTCACAGATAGGCGGACCATGATCCAGCCCAGAATCAGCATATATTAATTCTCCATCTCAGAAATGCCCAAGACAGAAAAGCTTGACTCGCATGGTAGAAGACTTGACTGGCAAGCCTAAGGCCTTGACGTCAAACCCTAATATACCAAAAAGAACCAGAGTCCCAGTGCCAGAGGCTCATGCTTATAATACTAGGTACTCAGGACGCTGAGATCTGAAGATCACAGCTCAAGATTTAAAATAGGGTTGGCCTCGCCCATCAGACGTCATTATGAGAAGACTCAGAGACTGACCTATGCTGTTGCACTCCATACTAGCAGAACTCATATCCTTACTAAGAGTTGGCCATGCTCTCTGTCCTCCTGGGAAGCCATCCCCTGCAGGCAACACTCCCAGGTCCTCCCAAGCTCCCACTGCCACCAACCAGGCCCAAGGGAGTACACAGTTCCATTGCACACAGATCCCTTGTTCTTGTAATTTAACTGTGCTGTGTCCCCTTCAAGCCTCTCACCCTTCCAGGCCCCCAGACCTCAGCTGTGAAACCCATACATGCCCCAAAGATAACAGGTAGAAGTTACCAAAGCATTCGGCCTCCTTCCAGACAGGTGACAGAAGACTCCTCCATGCAGCACCTGCAATTTACCAACTGATCACTCACCTGAGCACAGTCAGGCTGTACAAGGAAAAAGGTTATCTCTCTGTCTCTCTGTCTCTGTCTCTGTCTCTGTCTCTCTGTCTCTCTGTCTCTCTGTCTCTGTCTCTTTCTCTCTTTCTCTTTCTCTCTCTCTCTTTCAATCTCTCTCTCTCTTTCTCTCTCTCTCTCTCTGTCTGTCTCTCTGTCTTCAGGTGAAAGTTTGACTGAGCACAAAAGACAAGGTCTCACACAGTGAGGGTGTCTATCTTCTGCCTCCAACACCTCCCATCCCCAGAAAAAAAGGAAAAAAAACCCAGAAGGCAGGTGTAGACATGCTGCTCCCCACCTCTGACTAAAGCCACTGGGTTCCCACCAGGGAGTGGAAGGGCGCAGATATGCTGCTGTGTGGCTCCGACTACTGCAGGCCAGGGGATCTTTGGCGCCCACTCCTCACCCAACCTGCATCTCCCCGTATCCTGGACAATATCCACTGGGGATGGGGTGGCATCCTCGGGTCAACCCCCACCCCCACCCCTGGGGCACATTTGTGGCAGGTCGTGGGCCAGACTGTGGGGAACATGAGAGGCGCGTCCGGGTTAGAGGGGAGGTAGTGGTGTCAACAAACAGAGTGAATCAAGGTGCTACTGGGCAGCAAGGGATGTGGGCGTGGCCACCATTCTTCTATCCCATTGGTCAGAAAGAACCATGAAACAATAGAGGGGTGGCTGGAATCTTCTGATGCAGGCAGAATGGGTGGAGTCAAAATGAAGGCAGCCCCTTTCCCAGGGAACTCTGTCCAATCCAGTTGGGGACAAGAGAGTGACCCACTTTAGCCGGATGGCTGCACAGATTGTTGTGTATGTCTGTTTGTTCCCAGACCTAGAACTCAGGATCTGGGCACAATCTGTGAGTTGTTTTTGATCAAGGCTAGCTCTCTACCACTGGAGCCACACGGCTTTACTTCTGTCTTTGATGGCACAAGTTGGACAGGAGTCTCAAGGACTTTCCTGCCTAGGGTGACTTTGACCATGATCCTCCTTTCACAACCTTGTAAGTTTTAAGGAGGACTGCTGAGAGCCACTGATGCCTGGTTTTGCTGATGTTCTTGGAAAGACCTGTGAGTTCTCTATCCTCAGGTTTAAGTGGTAGGAGCTGGAGCCCACAGCTTGAATCCTGGTCCTGCCACCAACAAATGGCAGGACATCCTATGAAATTCATTCCTACTCATATGATTACCAAAGGAATGTGATGTATGTCATGATTAAATGGGCAGTACTTGAATGTTTAGAGGATAAAATTATACACAATTACATAACAGGACACTGATTAATATTAATTAATACTTTATGAAGCATTTAAACAATCACCTTCAAACAATGAGAAGTACAAAATGTCATGTCAAAACCAGCTTTACAATTTCGGTGTGGGGGGGGGGGGAGGGGGGTATAATTGGGTGGGGGGAGGGGGGTAAAATTGGGTGGGGGGAGGGGGGAGGCAGGGAAGGGAAGTGAAGTGTAAACAAAGGAGGAGGCTGCAATGCTTGGTAAGAAATGTATGCATTATCCTGCCCATGTAATTGTAGCCCCTCTGTACAGTATGTTGTCAAATAAAATAAAATACAATTTAAAAAAAAAAAAAAAAGAAATACCTACGAATTGGGCATCACATAGCATAGAGATGCCATTTTTTTTCTGACAGGACTGGGATTTGAACTCATGGTCTAGGTAACCCTGCTGTTGCACTGTGTGGGAAGGGGAAGCTTGCCTCCTTGAATTCAAGAAATTCAAGTCTGTTTCTTAGGCCTGAAATCGATGCCCACCACTAGAAAACATACTATTTGTTTACATTTTAAATATATGATTTATATTTTTAAACATATGTTAATTCCATATTGCATTCAGTGTAGTTATTTTATTTTTTGTTTTATTCATGTACTGACTACTCATTTTATTAACTATTATGAGACATAGAACAGTGATTACATTGATTACATAGGATATAGTTTTGCATATGTATTACACGTCCTTCCTGACACCCAGGACTTTCACAGAAAAGGAAAACATGTGTCACCATCAGCTTCTTACTACACGATTCATTTTTTGGGAGTGCTGGCATCTGAACTCACAGCCTTCAAGGCCCAATTCATGAATGGGTGAGTGTCAACCTGCCAGCCTGTGGCAAATTGAGCTGACAGGCAGTCTCAAGTACCTGAGATCGAGCCCCAGCGGTTGACAAAATAAGAACAGATTGAAATACGGATATAGAGTGCTAGAGATGTCTATACATTATTCAGTTATATAGACTACATTCCTACCAATTCCTGGGTATTTATAATGCCTCCATGTAATTAATCTTATTGTTTTCATGGTTAACAAACTATTAAGTAAATCAATCAATATCCTGAAATTACTGCATTCTGTACGTAATGTTTCATAAATATTAAATAAAGTTAGTCTTCTGAAATGATGCTGTCTAATTTTATAGGAGCGTCATTCACCATCAACTCATTCAACTGTGACATTGATAATATTACCTTGTTATTCCCATGGATGGGAACGAGTCTCTTAGTATCTCCTGCCATTGATTGGTGTCATGACTGGGATTTGAAATCAAGGCCTACATTGCAATGTGGACCTATGACTTCCTCAATAGTCTGACAACCTTCAGCAATGAAAGGTGAAGTACCCTTTGCAACAGTGTCATTCAGGCCCAGGAGGGTCACTGTGCAAAAGAAGAAAACATAAAAAGGCCATCTCGCTGCATTTTTTTCTGTACATTTTTGTCACACAAGGCCTGGGGGTCTAGGATCCCAGGATCTACTGTGGGACCAGTGGCTACACCCCAGCATAGGGTGTCAAAGGTGAGGCAGAGTTACCAAAACCTGAGTTCAAGCCCCCTGCTGCAAAAAATAATTAAAAGAGATTAGCTCCCTGGCTTGCAATTCACCCCATTTATTCTGCCAGGCTTTGGATTTGAACTCAGAGTCTAGGTGAATCTACAGCACTGTGGAAGAAGCGGAAGCTCACCGTAATTGAAGATAAGAAAGTCAGGCCTGTAATCTAAGCCAAAATTCAAGCCCCTGCCTTGGAAAACATACTATTTATGTACATTGTAAATACAGGATTTGTACTTACCTATGTATGTTCAGTCCATACACGTTTGGTGTGGTTGTTCCTTGTACTTTTGGTTTTATTCACTTATTTACCATTGATTTTACTATGATGACACTCATTCCCTTTATCACATTGATTACATCCCATCACATGGAATCTAAATTTGTAGACATGTTCTCTGTCATGCCAGACACCCAGGACTCTCAGAGAAAAGGACAAAAGTTTCACACTTGGCTTCTTACTGCATGATCCAGTTGTTGGTAGCACTGGGATCTGAACTCAGGGCCTAGCAGGACCAATTGGTGAATAGTTCATGGTGACCACACCAGCCTGTGAGCAACAGAGGAGTTAGGCCATTCCCAGGATCTGACATTGATCCCCAGGGTGGGCCATGATAGTCATAAATTAATAATTTAAACATAGGATCTATATTTACATATATGTGTGGACAGTATCTTGCCTTTGGAGTACTTTTTCTCTTATTTTCTGTCTTATGTAAGTATTGTGTATTTTACTGAATAATGTAACAGATATAACAGAACTTACATGGAAGACAACCTATTGCCCTGGCTATAGGGTTTCCTATGCATTCTCCATCCAAGCTGAGACCCAGGACTTTCACAGGACAGGAAAACAGGTGAATCGATGGGCTTCTCACATCAGGATTCATCTTTTGGCAGTGTTGGGATTTGAACTCACACTCTATCAGGCGCAATTGGGGAAATGGTGAAGGTGAGGACACCAGCCTGTGAGCAACGAAGGAGATAGGCCATTCCTAGGAACTGACATCGAGTCCCAGGGAGGTCCAGTTAGTCATAAATTTGTAATTCAAATATAGGATATACATTTACATACATGTGTGGACAGCATCTTGCATTCGGTGCACTTCTCCTTAATTTGTGTCTAATTCATGGAGTTATTGTGTATTTTACTGAGTATGGTGACAGGTATACTGTGCTGACATGGATGACAATCTGTTCCCATAGTTATATGGTTGCCTATGCATTCTACATCCTAGTGAAAGCCCGGTTCTTTCACAGGAGAGGAAAACATGTTCAACGACTGGCTTCTGACAACAGAATGAATCTTTTGTCAGTGCTGGATTTGAACTGAGGTCTGGGTAGCTCTGTTGCACTTTGGGGCAAGTGAAATCTCACCATCCTTGAAGACTAGAATGTCAGGCCTCATCAAGGGCCTGATTTGAAGTCCCAGTACTGGACAAAATAACAAGCCTGCCTTTTATAAACATAGGATCTCTCTTTACCTACAAGTTTGGTATGCATCTTGCATTCAGTGTAGTTATTCTTTTTATTTTGTGTCTTATTCATGGATGTATTGTGTATTTTATTGAGTATGGTGATAGATATAACTATGCTGACATGGATAACAACCTATTCGAATGGCTATAGAGTTGTCTATATAGAATTTCCATCCTAGCTGAGACCCAGGATTTTCACAGGACAGGAAAACAGGTGGATCGATTGGCTTCTCAAATCAAGGTGAATCTTTTGGCAGTGCTGGGATTTGAACTCAAGCCCTAGCAGGCCCAATTGGTGAATGGGTCATGGTGAACACACCAGCCTGTGAGGCACTAAGGAGGTAGGTCGTTCCCAGGACCTGAGATGAAGCCCTGGTGGGGGCCAATATGGTCATAAATTTATCATTTAAACAGAGAATCTATATTTCCATACATGGATGGGCAGCATCTTGCATTTGGTGTAGTCATTCTCTTTATTTTGTGTCTTTTTCAGTGATGTATTGTGTATTTTCTTGAGTATAGGATGACAGATATAACTGTCGTGACCTGGATGACAACATATTCCCATGAGTATAGAGTTACCTGTGCATTCTCCATCCTAGCTGAGACCCCGGACTTGCACAGCACAGGAAAACTGGTGCAATGACTGGCTTCTCACAACAGGGTAAATTTTGGCAGTGCTGGTATTTGAACTTTGGGCCTAAAAGGCCCAACTGCACAATGGTTCCACGTGATCACACCAGACTGTGAGCCACTAAGGAGCTGGTCGGGTCCCAGGAACAGAGATTGAGCAACAGGGAGGCCACAATTGTCCTGAATGCATCATTTAAACATGGGATGTATATTCAAATCCGTGTGTGGACTGCATTGTGAATTTAGTGTAGTTATTCTATTTTGTATGCTATTCATGGATGTATTGTGTATTTTCTTCAGTATATGATGACAGGTATAATTTGCCTCACATGATAACAACCTATTCCCATGGCCACAGGGTGGCCCATGTATTCTTCATCCTAGCTGAGACCCAGGACTTGCACAGGAAAGGAACACAGGTGCAACAATTGGCTTCCAACATCAGGATGAATCTTTTGGCACTGCTGGGATCTGGACTTGGGGACCAGCAGACCCAATTGACGAATGGGTCCATGTGAGCACACCAGCCTGTGAGCTACTAAGGAGTAAGGCCGTTCCCAGGGCCTGAGATGGACCCCCCAGGTGGGGGGGGAGGAGGGTACACAGTAGTCATCCATTCATAAGTTGAAGGTAGTATGCAAATGAGTACACAGTTGTATAGAGTAGGAAAGACGAAAACCTGTGATGGAATCCAATCTACCATGTGTCTACTGATTCTTGGATCTTTCCAGATGTCTTCATTTCATGACTGTGATGATTATTGTCAAGCTTAATCAACACTGCTTTACAAATAAGTGATACCCCATGAGTCTTGCCTATCATTTCCTAGTCACATCATGCATGAACTACTCATTCGATGAGATCGATCACATTCCATGACTTTTCCTGGTCCAGAAACCAGTTTCTTAGGATTTCCTGCCATTGCTTTCTCATGGGGGTGGGCTGAATTCAAGCTTCAGGCATGGAAAACATATTCCTTATATACATTTTAAAGATAGGATTTATACTTCCATACAGATGTTCAGTAGATACTGTGTTTGGTGTGGTAGGATTTATACTTCCATACAGATGTGCAGTCCATATCACATTTAGTGTTGCTATTCATTTTATTTCTTTTTTTATCCATTTATTTACAATTTATTTTATTGTCTTTGATGACACCTATATCATTTATCCATTTATTACAATTTTTACATCATATCACATACCATCTAGATTTGTAAATGTGTTCTCTATCATGCCTGACACCCTGGACTCTCCCAGAAAAGGAAAATATGTGTCACACTAGGCTTCTTACTCAAAGATTAAATTTTTGGCAGTGCTGGGATCTGAACTCAGGGACTAGCAGGCCCAATTCATGATTGGGTGAGTTTTAGCACAGAAGCCTCTAGCCAATGAAGCTGTCAGGTGTTTCCCAGGCACTGAGATCAAGCCCAAAGTTTAGCCTAAACTTAAATACATGGCTAGGCAGAGGTGGTATACAAATAAATATATATTGTTAAAGAGTTCCAGAGCTGTCTATCTATGACTGAATGACATCTACTACGTTCCTACCAACTCTTAGGTATTTATTATATCTCCATTGAAACAATATTATTCTTTTTATGCTTAATAAACTATTAATTAAGATCAATCAGCATCCTAGAATTATTGCATCCAATCTTAGACTAGACAAATGCATGAACTACTCTTTCAATCTGTATTCTTATGCATAGGAACGAGTCTCTTGTGATCTCCTGCCATTGGTAAATATAAGGATTAGGATTTGAACCGAGGGCCTATGTTGACATGTTGGCTTATGGCTTCCCTGATAGCCTGCCAGCCATCAGTAATGGCAGGCCAGGTCCACATTGAAACCATGTCATTCAGACCCAGGATGGTCACCATGTAAAGAAAAAAAATGTAAAACCCTGAGCCCTCTACAGCTCCCCACTTTTTGTGCTGTTCTGCTTTTTTTCCTTCCTGCAAGCCCTCTGGGCCTAGGGTCCCAGGATCAGCTTTGGGTCTCGAGGCTGCACCCCACCCTAGGGAGAGTAAAGCTGAGTCAGAGTTACCATGACCTGAGTTAAAGCCCCATGGTTGGCAAAATTAATTAATTAATTAACTAACTAACTAACTAAATTGAAATAATAAAGCTACTTGGTTTGGAATTTCTGCCAGTTTTCTTTAATAGCCTGGGATTTGAACTCAGAGTCTTGATGAATCTGTAGCAATGTGACAGAAGGCGCAGAGTTGCCAATATTTGAGTTCAAATCCCATGCCAAGCCAAAAATAAATAAGTCACTGACCTCAGCAGGGAAGTTTTAGTTGTGAAGATGGGAGGGAAGGGATGGCAGGGGAAAAACAAACGAGGAGGCAACAATGCTCAATAGGAAATGTACTCATTACTTTGCTCATGTAACTGTGACCCATCTGTACAACATTTTTAAAATAAAAAACGTACAAAAAATTATGTAGTGCTCAAGAAGCACTTTGGGGTTAAGGGGTGGATGTCTGAGTAGCTGTACAAAATTCTACACTGATTTTTTTCAGTGTTCAGTATGGAACTGAATAAACATAACTGTTTCTGTTACAAATATTAAGTCACTGTCTTGGAACTGGGGCCAGTATTTCTGCCATTGCTGGGATTTGAGCTCACTGTCCATGTAACTCTTTTGCACCTTGGGTGAAGGCTAAGATCCCTGTCCTTGAGGAAAAGATTTTCAAGCTAGTGTTCCCAGGGCCTGAATTAAGACCCTGCAATAGAAAAAGTATTTGTGTACATATGTAATATAAGATATATAGGTAAATATGTATGTTTATTTCATATTATGATTATTATTAATTTTGTATTTAATTTTTATTTTACTCATTTTATTGTTTATTGTATTTAGTATTATTATACACATAATATTTATTATGTTGTGTATATATATTATAAAAGTATACACAATAATTCAGTACATTGACTAATTTTCATTAATACTTTATTAAGTTTTGAAATATAATACTTAATTAAATGGAGGCATTTGTCAACTCATCACATGGTTAGAGTCTGTCCCCAGTACAAGTTTTGTCTTATTTATCTTTGGACAACTTCCTATACGGATTTGTTTAGATGATTTATACTCAGAAGCCTTTTCTTGTGGATAGGCAAGTTGAGGGATAAAATCGTAAGGTTGGGTCTGGAAATGTGGCTTAGTGGTAGAGAGCTTGCTCAGCATGAATGAATGCCAGAGTTTGAATCCTCAGTGCTACATACTCAGAAGAAGCCAGAAGCTGTGGTGTGGCTCAAGTGATAGAGTGCTAGCCTTGAGAAAAAGAAGCTCAAAGACAGTATCCAGGCCCTAATTTCAAGCTCCAGGTCTGGCAAAACAATACTCCAGATTCCAGTGGCTCTGGAAACCTACGTTCTCAGGAGGCTGAGATCTGAAGATCACAGTTTGAAGACAGCCTTGGAAAGGAAAGCCTGTTAGACTCTTACCTCCAATGAACCATCAAAAATCCCCATGTGGCACTGTGGGTCAAGTGGTAGAGTGTTTGCCTTGAGCTGAAGCGCTCAGAGACAGCGCCCAGGCTTCAGTTTGAGACACACAACTGGAAAAAGATTGAGGGATAATCAAAATAATTTTCCTATTTGCTACTTATGAAAATATTTTTAGGAAAATGAATGCTGATGTACACCACAATTGGAGTCAGACCTCAAGGTTCAAGTGTAGCACATCCATAAGCCCAGCCTCTCAGACTCTAGCATTATAAACTTGTGTCCTACAGGGTTCTGAAAGGCACATTGTTGAAAGGCTTGATATGCTCCCCAAGCACTTTGTGATAAGCAGTTGACTTGTATTGTCAATGTCATTACAGTTCTGACCCTAGCCGAGAACCAATACCTCACGTCCATCACCCTAGTTCAGGAGGCTGAGGTCTCTCATAGGGTGAAACCAGCCAAGGCAGGGAAGTCTAGGACATTCTGACTTCCTGTTCTGAAAGGTCAGATGCTTAAGAAATTCCTGTTTCACTTGGTGATGAGAAGTTACTTGCACTCTAAATGTTCTTGGAGTTCTTGAGCTATAGAAGAAGGAAAGAAATATTATTGACCCAATCAGGGTTCAAATGAAGTTCTCAGGATCCAAGCCCTAACTCTGTTAGCAGGAAGAACTCCAGTGTAACACTGTATTTGAAGGACAGAAAACAGTTTCAAAAGCCAGGCTAGGTGCAGAGAACTAGGCCTGCAGGATTAGGAGGCAGAATATACACATTCATCATGGAAGTGAGCTGCAAAACCACTTCATTCATTCCAGGCACAGCCAGCATTGGGGGCAACGTGAAACATTTGTTAGAGTTACTGCAGGATCAGGCTTTTCTCAGTCTCTTCAAACAATGACTAATTAACCTTCCTTCCTCCTGTGAAGGGAGCCTCAGGCTATCTTTAGATTACCAATAGAGAGCCAGTTTAATGCTGGAGAGGGGAGGAACAGAGTAGAAAAACCCTGCTCTCTGGTCTTAGGGAGTGGGTTTTTGACTCCCAATTTGTCAAGTTTGAAGGCCCTTCTATCTCTGCCAGTCCATTCTCCTTACTTCATTCTCTACATCATTAATGCAAATCCCCAGTCCAAGGAGGGGCAGGGCAATTTCTCTTCTGACTCCAAGCACCTGAGTTAGAACCTGGCTCTGCCCTCTTGACTCTGGGGCTCTTGGATGCCTGAGAAGTGGGACAGAGACAGTCATCCTGCTCTGCATTTGTGTGTAGGCGATGCTGGTGTCCTGGCACACTGCAGAAAGCCGCATGACTGGGAATGTTCCCTTCTTTCCTTCTGACGTCAAAAACAGATTCATCTATCAACTTTCTTTCTTTCTTTCCTTCCTTCCTTCCTTCCTTCCTTGCCTTCCTTCCTTCTTTCCTTCCTTCCTTCCTTCCTTCCTTCCTTTCTTCCTTTCCTTCTTTCTTTCTTTCTTTCTTTCTTTCTTTCTTTCTTTCTTTCTTTCTTTCTTTCTTTCTTTCTTTCTTTCTTTCTTTCTTTCTTTCTTTCGTTCTATCTTTATTTCTCTCTCTCTCTCTCTCTCTCTCTCTCTCTCTCTCTCTCTCTCTCTCTCTTTCTCTCTCTCTCTCTTTCTCTTTATTTCTTTCTATCTATCTACCTACCATCCTACCAAGGTAGCTATCTCTTTGCCAGTTGTTGGGATGAATTCAAGGCCTGGGAATTGTCTCTAGCACTCTGCTACTTGAGCCACAGCACATATTCTGGCTTTGTCTGTGTACAGGTGCCTGAGGAATCGAACCCAGGGCTTCTTGCATGCTAGGCAAGCACTTTCTTATTAATCCATATTCCCAGCTCCTTCATTTTTTTCTTAATGGTAGTTTTTACATAAGTATGCTACCATTTTATGTTCTCAAGTTTAATTTTCTGGTTACTTCTAAGAAACCTGATCTCTTCCCTTGCCAGATTTGTGATTGTTCCTGGATTGCCTTCATAATAAAATGTAAATAAAGGCTGCTGAGAGCTTCAGTGTGCATCATATAAAGACACAGGCCTAGAACCCTGGAAGAGAAAAGCAATGGGCCTGAAATGAAGAGAATGATGCAGTATGTACAACTAGCATATCTGAAAAATAAACCAGTAAATAAAAGCAGAGTTTGCACTATGGGAGGTAATATATATACACACATAAGTAGGTAGGGCACTGATACATAAAGTTGGCCTTCTCTTTTTGAATTTTTTTGTGGCAGGGCCCAATGTGTTTCTGAGATGTTTTGCTCAAGGCTGAGTCTCTACCACCACCACAGCTCCACTTCCCGCCAGCTGGTAGTTAATTGGACCTAAGCAATTCCCAGGCTTTACTGCCTGGTCTGGATTGTATCTCCTACTCAGTTTTCTCTCTCAAAGCTGGAGCTCTACCTCTTGGCCATTGCTTCACTTCTGGTTCTCTGGTGGTTTATTGGAGAAAATAGTCTCAGAGACTCTCCTGCTCTGCTGGCTTGAATGGCGTTCTCCTGAGAAGGCTTCAAATGGTTTCCTCAGGAATTCACTGAGGAGCCACTCCACACAAACCCTTAGTCTAAATCTCGAGGAGTACTAGAAAAAAAATGGAAACATTGTTATACCCCAGTCGCAGGACCCCCACCAAAAAGACCACCGAGTGTCAGACTTTACAGCTGTTTTAAGGTTTTATTTAAACGGGCGGCAGCTTGGGTCTCATCCTACATTCCAACACAGCAGCACCTAGGAGGAGAGCCCCAAGGTAAATATTTGCAGGGTTTATAAAGGCACACAACCAACCAGGTGTTTGGATTATCACCACGTGTTGCTCTGCCAGAAACAAGCAACAAGTGGTCACTGCCTCAAAACTTTAACCCTTCATTCCCCGCCTTGACTTATGGTCTTGTGGCTCCAGCCTCAAACTAAACTCCAACAGCTCTTGATCTTGAACGGGTATGGTCCCTAACTGACTTTAGCCATACTATTAAACAACAATACCAATAATAATCAGCTCATTTTTCTTTTCTTGAGTTGTATGCAGAGTGGTTGGGTAGGATGCTTGGAGACTTCCCATGTTTCCCTACGGTTGTCCAGGGCAAAGGGATCAGCTGGTCTGGGGTGGGAGCAGTGGATCCCAGCAGCAATGCCATCCACCTTGGCAGTAGGTGTAGCCATTCGCACCATGTAAGGTCCCTTCCACCGTGGTTCCAGAAATATCAGGTTGTGTCTTCCAACAAACACCCAGTCCCCTGGTTTAAACAAATGGGGGGGGGGTAGGAATAGAAGCAGAATCATATAATGCTCTAAGCTGAGTCCACATCCTCTTATGCACCATCTGTAAATAGTCAAGCTTACACAGAAATTCAATATCATCCAAATCAGCAAGCAATTCAGTCTGAAGGGTAGGGATAATGGGTGGAGGGTGTCCATACATTATTTCAAAAGGAGTAAAGCCAAGCTGATAGGGTGAATTTCTTACTCTAAACAGGGCAAAAGGAAACAGCGATACCCAGTCTGGGCCAGTCTCCAAAGCCAATGTAGTTAAGGTCTCTTTTAGAGTCTGATTCATTCTTTCTACCTGACCTGAACTCTGGGGTCTATAAGCACAGTGCAATTTCCAATCCATCTCCAGTGCCACGGCTATTCCCTGACTTACTTTTGAGTCGAAGGCTGGTCCATTGTCCTACCCAGTGGTGGATGGGAAGCCATCCCTGGGTAGAATTTCTTCCAGGATCTTCTTAGATAGGAAGTTCACAGTCTCATGCTTTGTTGGGGAGGCTTTAACCCATCCTGAAAAGGTGTCTACAAAAACTAGCAAATATTTATATCCAAATTTTCCAGTTTTAATTTCTGTGAAGTCTACTTCCCAATACACACCTGGCCTATCTCCATGGAGATGAGCTCCTTTTGTAACCAGTTGATTAGGGGCATTGGTGAGCTGACAGGCTTTAAAATTTTTTAACAATTTCCTCAATGAGTTGATTTCCTTGCCTGATTTTTACTTCTGAGAGTAGGAGCAAGTTCTCCATTCTTCGGGTTCCCATGTGAGAGAGCCGATGGATTCTCATAAGAAACCGCTTGCCCAATCTTTGTGGCAAGATAAGTTTCCCCTCACCAGTTTTCCACCAGTCTTTATCTCTTTCTCTGTTTGGGGGTTTATAGGCCATGGAAATTTTCTTTATCCACTCCAAGTATTCTTGGGAGTACTGAGGCTCAGGAGGCAAACCTTGTGGCCCTGGGCTGGAGTTCCACCTCCTTAGCTGCCTGATCGGCCAAGTTATTTCCTTTGGTTATTGAATCAATTAACTTTTGATGGCCAGGAAAGTGCATAATGGCAATATTTGCTGGTTCCCAGAAGGCCCGGATGAGGCTTAAAAGTTCTTTTTCGTTTATAAGAACCTTTGCCTCAGCTGTCAACAGCCCCCTGTCTTGGTAAATGGGTCCATGGACATGCACAGTGGCAAAAGCATACCGACTGTCCGTGTAAATGTTTAGTCTCTTCCCTTTTCCCATCTGTAGGGCTTTTGTTAGTGTCACTAGTTCTTCTCTTTGTGCAGACGTTCCCTGGGAGAGTGCTTCTGCCCACCCTATCTCAGTGTCCGTGGTGATTGCTGCACCGGTGTACCTTTTTCCCTCTCAAATGAAACTGCTGCCATCTGTGAACCAGGTATGCTCAGCATGCAATAGTGGCAAGTCCAACCAGTCTAGCCTCTTTTCTTTGGCCTAGTCACGCTTTTCACACTCAATTTCATGTTCTTTGTTCTTCCATTCTTGTCTTTGCTACTGTCTCTCTCTTATTGTAAACCCTTTCCACTGCAGCTACTGGATCCCTAATAGACTTTTCACTAAGTCTGTCTAGAGCCTGCAACTTTCGCTTTATGTCTGGTGCAGCTTGATTTATATAGGCAAACATAATCATCTGAGCTGACTCCTGGGTCTCAAGATCATACGGGTATATTGACTAAAAGCTTCCAGGAGCCACTCAAGATATGCTGCCAGACTTTCACTTCCTCCCTGTCTAACATTATAAACTTTGGCCATATCAGTAGGTTGGCAAGCTGCCACCTTGAGACATGCCAACAGAGCCTGGCGATAGATGAGGAGTCGCTCCCTACTTTCAACTGTATTGTTGTCTCAATTGTTGGTTGGATCTCAGGAAAATAGGCAGTGATCAGAGCAGGATCTGTGATAGGTGCTCCTTTGGGGCCAGGGATATGTTTCTGGGCTGCCTCTTGGATATAGTCTCTCTCTTCGGTAGTAAAAAGGACCTGTAAAAGCTGACTAAAATCATCCCAAGTGGGCTGGTGAGTAAAGAGAATAATTTCAAGTAAACAAATTAAATCCTGGTGTTTCTCAGAAAAGGAGGCATTTTGGGTGTGCCAATTGTGTAGATCACTGGTAGAAAATGGCCAATATTGGAGTAGCTGTTGACCATCTGCATCCACAGGACCTATGGTGCGTATGGGAAAAACAGCTGCATTAGAAGGGGGGTTTGATCCCACTTTGTTGTGGAGTGACTGGCCACTCAGAAACTTTAAGGGCAGGTGCTGAGTGTTTTAGAGCTCCCTCCTCCTCTTGACCATTCTCAGGTTCTGCAAAAGGAACCTGGAAAGGAGAGAATGGGGGAGGAAACATTTCTTCTTCCAAGTTATCTCCCTGAAAAACCGGGGGGTACCTTTTCTTTCCCTCTGTCTCAGTTACTTTTTGTAAGTCTAGGAGGCTAGATGGAATGGTGCCTATGGTTTCCAGTCCCGTCAGACGTACAATCCAAAAATCAATAAACAGTACAAACAAAACACACGCAGGCCTGACATTTACAAAAAAGGGCTTACAAAGTGAAGATCTCCCAAATTGGTCCACTGACTACAGTCACGGTGGGGTTCCACACCCAGGCCACACAGCAGAAAGAGCAGAGCCACAGTGGGCTAGTTGGGCCTCTGTTAGGAGGCCCTCTTGGTCAGTTCTGGCCCAACACTGAACCGACCCCCACCCCACAATTCACACAGCGGTGTTCCAAGGACTGCCCCCCCCCCGCCCCACACAGCGGGGTTCCAAGGACCCCTGCCCCACCAGAGGATCTTGGACATCTCCCAGTTCCTCCAGGGTTGTGGTGCAAGCGCATCTGCCTCAACAACCCTTTACGAATCGGAGTGGCCATTCTCACAAAGGAAAACGAAAGTAAAACAGACAAATGACAGGACAAGACAAATTAACAAAGACAGCTCTATATTACCTTTGGAGGCTGAGATCTTGGGGGTCTTTGGGGGGATCCCAGACAAGCCCTCACTAATATGTTATACCCAGGTCACAGGATCCACTCCAAGAAGACCATCGAGAGTCAGACTTTACAGCTGTTTTAAGGTTTTATTTAAACGGGCTGCAGCTTGGGTCTCATCCTACACTCCAACACAGCGGATCCTAGGAGGAGAACGCCGAGCTAAAGTTTTGCAGGGTTTATAAAGGCACACAATCAACCAGGTGTTTGGATTACCACCACGTGTTGCTCTGCTAGAAACAAGCAACAAGTGTTCACTGCCTCAAAACTTTAACCCTTCACATGAAGATGCTACTAGTGTGTTCTAGACACTTAATCTTGGAGACACAAAACACTCATAATTATTAGATCATTTTATAGGCAAAAGGAGCAATGCAGACTGTATGAGGATCACTCCAGCTTTCTGTCCTCATATCCTGAGACAGTAAATTCACAGCAGCTCAATGCTAAGTGACAGAACTGGCATGTACTGTGGATATTTGCTCCCAAATCCTGTGACACTCATTTCTCGCTTTTGGCCTCAAACCTGTGACCAGAGGGGAAGATGAGGAGAGAAAATCCTTCTAAGGGAAAGCAGCTATAAATAACATTGGATAGTTTGCTTATAAATTAAAACCTTTTGAATGACGCTGTTAAGAAGTCAGATTGTCCAGATTAAAAAATGAAGAAGAGAAGAAATAAGGTGCCAGTGGTTGCTGTCTGTAATCCCAGGACCTCAGGAGGCTGAGATGTAGAGAAACTTAGTTTTAATCCAGCCAGTGTGGGAAAGTCCATGACACAGTTATTTCTAAGAGATCACAGAAATACCCAGAAGTGGTGCTGTGACTCAAGCTTAATGCAGTACCCTTGAGCAAAAGGAGCCCAGGGACCATGAATAGGATCATATGTGGAAATATGGGATAGAACCCAGGACGTGTCCCCTCAAAAAGAGCCTGTACTTCCATGTCTTTGTATTCTTATAGGTGAAATTCCCGAGTAGCTATACTGAATGGCACCAACCTAGGAAATTTGTATTCAGTACAATGAGTTCATAACAGAGAGACTTCTTTCAAGATAGTGCATGTTCTGGGGCTCCCCTCACTGTTCACAGTGTAACCTGAGGGTTTCTCTGCATCACAGGCCTGCTGGAGGAAGTCTCTCTCATTGTCTAGACAGGCACACAAAAGTCCTCACTCCTGTACAGCTGGGTAACAAACAACTCCATCTGGGCCAGTTAGTGAGAATGAGTGTGAGTGGGCTCTGAAGGTCAGGAATAATGGCCTCTTTGTACCCTTAGCTATCTCTCTCCCCAGTGCTCTGTTTTAACAGGAGACCTTCATTTGTGCCACCTCTCATGGCAGGCCAAGTTCTGTGCACTTATCCTGCCTTTGTGAGACTATATTCTGTTGTTCAGTTACAGTGCTCAATATAATTCAGGAGTCATTCAGGCAGACAACTAAGGCACTGAACATAATGAAATGATTCATTGCAAGCAATGTGGGCCTATGATGCCTTTCCTATGTTTTCGGAAGCTTGGGAAACCCAAGCACATGTTGGATATCACAAAGCTTCCTGTCATCTAGGACTGGTGAAGCTCATCAGGTTTTGAAACCTTTGACTTCTCCTAGCTGGTCCCTGGGTGGTCAGGTTTTGGGGTTGAACATAAGGCCTGAGTGCTGACCATGAGCTCAGTGCAGAAGCCCAGTGCTTTCCCATTTTGTGTAACAACATCTCTTCTGGTCTGTGGGTGTATGTGTGGGTGTGTATGTGTGTACACCACGGTGTGTGTGTGCGTGGGTGGGTGTGTGCATGCACACATATACATGAGTCCTGAAGCTTGACCTCAGGACGTGAGGACTGTACCTAGTTTCTCTTGTACAATGATATCCCTCTCCCACTTGAGCCACAGAGCCACTTCAGGCTTTGTCCTAGTCATATGGTCCTGAGAAATGAAGCCCACGATTTTATATATGCAAAGTATTCTACCATTAAGGCACATTCCCAGCCCTCTATTTCAGCTTTGTTAGTTTATTTCTGTCTTTTTTATTGTTGTTGTTGTCAATTGAAGGAGTTGAAGTCTTGGTGTGGGTGCTGTCCCTGACCCCTTCAGCTCAAGTCTTGTGCTCTACCACTTGAGCCACAGAGCTACTTCTGGTTTTCTTGTGGTTCATTGGTGCTAAGTTTCTCAAGGACTTTCCTGCCTAGGCTAGCTTTGAACCATGATCCTCAGATCTCATCCTCCTGAGTAGGTAGGATAACCAACATGAGCTCAAGCACCCAGCTTCCCCTTCAGGTTCTTAGTAGTGAATTGGAGATAATAGTCTCATAGTACCTTTTCTGTCTGAGATAGTTTGGAACCCAGATCTTTAGAACTCAGCTTCCCGAGAAGGCAGGATGACAAACTTCAGCTACTGACCCCTTGGCCATAGCCTCTGCTGCAAGGGGGTCCATGGCTCCACGTGGTGGAGTGCTAGCCATGAGCCCAAGAGATAAGGGTCAGTGCCTCAGCCCCGAGTTCAAGGTTCATGACCAAGAAAAAACCAAACCAAACCATTGTCTGCTGTAGACAACTCACGAGTCTTCAGTAATACATAATTTTGTCCCTGACATGGGGGCCTATCTGAGCCGCAATATTCTTGTCTGTATAATCCTCTAAGTTGTGGAGCTCTTACATAGACAAGATGTAAGAATGCACCCTGTTAAGGACATAGCACATGGCACTCTTTGCACCACTCAGCACACAACATCCTGTGAAAGACTCAGCACATAGCACCCTGTGCAGGACTCAGAATGGAGCACCCAATGGAAGACTCAGCACATAGCTCCATTCCACAAGCTGTCATTAGAATTAGGGTGCTTTCATCAGTATCACCATTCTTTGAGGAAAATTTACAAACCATAAAAGTTCACATTTAATGGTTTAGTGGGGTGTTTTTCTGGGGAGAGGGTGTTAGCCATGGGGCTTGAACTCAAAGCTCTACCATTTGGAGCCACATTTTGAGGTGTCTCTCAGACTTCCTGCCAGGACTGGGTTTTAAAGCCCCTGAGCAGCTAAGATAACGGGCATAAGCCAGGATGACATGGGTAACCCGTGGAGCAGGGTTGCAGCAGTTTACATGTGACTAAGTCAGGTTAGGTGGCAGCTGTCAGCACCAGACTCCTAGCTTGCTCTGTAATGAGGTATTTGAAGTTCTGTCCTTCTATAGAATATCCTACCTTTTTTTGCTATCATACCTGGGGCTTGAGTAAGAGCTTAGACACTGTCCTTAAACGTTTGTGCTCAAGGCTAGCACTCGATTGAAAGACAGCAGAACTTCTGAGTTTTCTGTTTTGTGGCACTGAGGAATCGAACCCAGGGCTTCGTGCTTACTATGAGAGCACTCAACCACCGAGCCTCAGGAGTGAACGAGGTATAAATAGATAGAGACTGCTGTATATAAATATTATATACACAAAAAGAGATTTCTACATAATATTAAATCATAGATAATATTGCTACCAATACTTAGGTATCAAATTATGTCTCCATTTAATGATGTGTCCCAGTTAACAATTAATAAAGCATTAATTAATAATTACTCAATATCCCATAACTGTTTATCATATATGTACATATATCCATACATATAATTTGATATTTCATAGAATGAGAAAAATGTCTATATATTATTAAATTATGAATCATGTGTTACTCCCAATTATTAGTTGTTTAATTATGTCACCTTGTAATTTTTATTTTGTTAATGCTTAATAAAATATTAATTAAACTTAGTGCACATCCTACACTTATTGCATGTAATATTATCCTAGAATGATTCACTACTAATTCAATCTGTTTATCATTTACTGTAGTGGTAACTTTTCTACCTATGATGTTTTCTAACTTTATTACATCCTATTACATAGCATATAGATTTGCATCCAAATTATACATCCTACCTGACACTGAGCACTTTCAAAGAAAAGGAAAACATGTGTCGTGCTCAGCTTCTCACTCCAAGATTACATTTTTGGGAGTGCTGGGATCTAAAATCAGGGCAAAGAAGGCTCAGTTCATGAATAGGTGACTGCCAGCACAGCAGCCCCTAGGCAATTCAGCTGCCTGGCAGTGCCCAGGCCCTGAGATTGAGCCCTGTATGTTGACTCCAAATTGTGCTTAGAGTAGTTATTCATTTTATTTTTTATTCATTTACCATTTATTTTATTGACTGCTATAACACATGGAATATTTACCACATTTATTACATTGGATATAGAATTGCCTATGCATGAAACTCCACACCTGACCCCCAGGACTTTCACAGAAAAAGAAAACATGTTTCACCGTGTGTCCTACTGCAAGATTCAATTTTTGTTAGTGCTGGCATCTGAACTCACAGCCTACAAGGCCCAATTCATGAATGGGTGAGTGTCAGTACGCCAGCCTGGGGCATATGGAGCCAACAAGCAGTTCCCAGCACCTGAGATTTAGTCCCAGGGGTTGACAAAACAAGCACAGATGGACATGCAGATGGTAGTACACAAATAAATATAGATCTTTATAGAGTACCAGAGATGTCTACATATTATTTTAGTTATATAGGCTACATTCCTACCAATTCTTGGGTATTTATTATGCCTCCATGTAATTAATATTACTTTTTTCATCCTTAATGAATTATTAATTATATCGACCAATGTCCTGAAACTGTTGTGTCCATGTAATTAATAGTATTCTTTTAATGTGTTAAAAATTTTCATTAAAATCCATCAGCCTCCTAAATTCACTCTGTAATTTTATGCTAGTATCATTCAGGAACAAGTAATACAACCTTGATATTCATAACTTTCCATCGGTATTCCTATGAATAGGAACGAGAAACTTTGGATCTCCCTTCATTGGTAGGGGTCAGGACCCAGCTTCAAACACAGGTCCTATGTTGTCATGTTGGCCCATGGCTTCTCTGGAAGAACGACAGCATTCAGCAATGCCAGGTTACCAACACTTTTCAGCCCTGTCATTTAGATCCAGGATGGTCACCTTGAAAATAAAACAAATGTAAAACCAGCAGCCATCTGCAAGTTACTGGGTTTTTTTTATGTGTCTTTTCATTTATTTATTTTTCCTGTCAGCCTTTGAGGCCCAGGAACCTAGGTTCAGCTGTGGGTCCAGTGGCTGCAACCCAGGCTAGAGTGATCAAAGCTGAGAAGAGTTGCCATGCCCTGAGTTCAAGCCCTGTGCTTGGCAAAATAAAAATACGTAATACATACATGCATACGTACATATATACATTAAAAATATTTAACAATTATTAGGCTACTTGGAGTTGTTTTCACGCCATTTTTTCTTCAGGGCCTGGGATTTGAACTCAGGGTCTGGGTAAATCTGCAGTAATGTGGGGGAAGGGAAAGCTCACAGTGCTGGAAGATAAGAAAGACAGGCCTGTTCCTAGCACTCGCAAAAATAATATTTGTATACATTTTAAATACATGATTTATACTTATATACACATATTTACTGCATATTGCAGTTAGTGTAGTTATTCATTTTATTTTGTTTTTTATTCATTCATTATATATTTTAGAGAGTATGATTACATGTATAACATTTTTTACATCCTATAACACAGAACATAGATTTTGCTATGTATTATACATCATTCCTGAGACCCAGGACATTCACTGATAAGGAAAGCAAGTGGGACACTTGCCTTCTTCCACCAGGATTAGGTTTTTGGCAGTTCTGTGATTTGAACCCTGGGCCTAGAAGGCCCACTTCATGAATGGGTCAATGTTAGTCCACCAGTCTGACGCAAGTGAAGTTGTTGAGCAAATTTGAGGACCTGAGAATGAAGCCATAGGAGTGGCCAAAATATAAACAGATAGATGTGTAGATTGAAGCCTGTGTGTGTGTATTTACATATGTATATGAATCTATAAATAAAGTTATATAGAAAGACAGATAGACATTTATGTAGATTCTAGTGTATAACTCTATACAAAGAATGATGACCTATATCTTATTTTTATATATTCTATTACTATGAATTATTTGGTCTAAAATTATGCCTCCATTAATTAATCACGGTAGGAGACTTAATAAAGTATAAATTAAATTAATCAATGACCTATATTTATTGTGTACAATCTTATACTACAAATGACTAGCTAATTAGTAGTTCAATTGGTATATTACAAAGATTGTTCTTATAGATAGGAACGAGTAGGTGAAAGTCCCAGGATCAAACTGAGGGCCTAGGTGTCTTGGTTGGGCTCAGGCTTCACTGACAGCCCACCAGCCTTCGGCCATGCAAGGACATGTACAATTTTCAAGCCGAGGCATTGAGAGCCAGGGTGGTCACCGTGCAAAGGAAACAAAGGTAAAACTATTGTCTAAAACTTCCTGGTTTTTCCTCCTCTATCTTGGTTGCTTTATTTTTTTTTTTTGCCAGAGCTGGGAGTTGAACTCAGGTCGTAGGATCCCTGGATCATCTGTAGGTGTAAAAGCTGCACATCAGCCTAGGGTAATCAAGGCTGAGGCAGAGTTGTGGTGACCTGAGTTCAAGCCCCGTGCCTGCCCTCCCAAAAAGTTAATGTCCTGGCTAAGAGTTAGGGCCATTTTATCTGCCATACCTGGAATTTGAACTCAGGGACTGGGTAACACTATTGTGTTCTGGGTGAAATGAAAGGTAACCTCCTAGAAGAAAAAAAAATCCGGAGCATTTCCCAGTGTGTGAATTCCAGCCTTAGAAATGGCAAAAAAATATTTATATACATGTATAATATCTATCATATATATGTATTTGCATAGATGTTACATATTGTATCTAGGGCACTATTTCCACAGAAAGGAAATCAGGTCAACATTGGCTTCTTACTCCACCTATTGACTTCAGCACTCCTGGGATTTGAACTCAGGGCCTGGAATGTCTAAATCATCAAGGGGTCAGTTTAAGGACAGCAGCCTCAAATAAATTCAATGCCAGGCAGTTCTCAGGACCTGAGTTCTAGCCACATGAGTGTCCAATATATAAATAGATAGATGTGTAAATTGCTGCAAATACGTGTATATAAGTATATATAGTGAGAGAAAGAGAGTGATGTATATGTATATTCCACTGTACATTTAAATATAAATATATTTATAGAATGTGAGATGTCTATATATTATTAAATTACATGTAATATATTACTAATAATTATTAGGTATTAAAGTATGCCTCCATTTAATGAAGTATCATGGATTAAGGCACAATAAAGTGCTTCCTTGTGTAAATGGAGCTCTGGGACAATTTCTAGGCTCATAGTTTAAGCCTCAGGATCTGCACTAAAAAAAAAGCCAGTAATTGCATGTGTCTGTGTATATATGCATGTATTTCTATCAGTGAACATCCATAGTCGTTATGAACAATAGCACCCTGCTAACAAATTTGCTTTGAATAGAATGATGTCATAGCACAGAGTGCTTTCAAGATAGTGCATTTTCCTAGTCAAAAAAAATTTAAGACCGTGGCTTGGAATTTGCACCATTTTTCTGACAGGCCTGGGATGTCAACTCAGGGTCTGATTATCTCTCTGGCACTGTGGGGGAGGGGAACCCACCATCGTTGAAGACAAGAATTTCAGACCAGTTTCCAGGGACTGAATTCAAGGCCCAGTACTGGAAAAAATAATATTCATACATGAGATCTATTTACATACATGTGATTACTCCACATGACATTTATTACCCTTATGTATTTTTTATTTATTTTATTTAGTATTATTACATATATAACATTTATTTCATTTATTACATCTTATGAAATGGATTTATTTGCATACAGATTATACATCATACAGAGACCCAGGACTTTCACAGAGAAGGAAAAAAATGGGTCAAAATTGGCTTCTGACTCCACATATAAACTTTTGGCCATGCTGGGATTTGAACACACAGCCCACAATGCACAAATCATGAATGGGCCAGTTGTAAAACAAAAGCCTTTGGCAAACTGGACTGCCAGCCACTTCTGAGATCAAGCAATACTAGTGGCGGATAGATAGATAGATAGATAGATAGATAGATAGATAGATAGATAGATAGATAGATAGATAGATAGATAGATAGATAGATAAATAGATAGATAGATAGATAGATAGATAGATAGATACATAGATAGATAGATAGATAGATAGATAGATAGATAGATAGATAGATAGATAGATAGATAGATAGATAGATGTGTAGCTTGCTATGTATATGAGAGAGAATATGAGGATATTAAATTATATATATTATGGATTATTAGTTATTAAATTATGCCTCCTTTGAATGTAATGAAGTATCATGGTTGAATACTTATTAAAGCATCAATGTAAAAGTAGTCAGTATTCCTTAATTGGGAGAATCATACCATGGTGCTAGAATGGAAGACAATACTTTTTGTGTGGCATTCTATAAGAGAATCATGAACTAACTGCAAATTTAATTGTTACTTTTATAACATTCCATTAGGCATTCCCATGGATAGGAATGATTTCTCAAGATCTCCCTCCATTTGTAGGTGGCAGTCCAGGCACTTCAACTCCAGGCCTGGGTAATTTACTTCAAAATGCAAACCATTGGAATGACACTGTGAAGATTTCAGATTGTCAGGATGAAAGAAAAGAATGAGAAGAAAAGAAAGCAAAGTGTCAGTGAATCCTACCTGTAAGCCTAGCTCTTCAGGAGGCTGAGAGGTAGAGAATGCCAGTTTGAATTCAGCCAGGACAGGAAATCCCACCACACTATTATTTCTGAGGGATTACAGGAATAAAAAATTCCCATGAATGGGGCTATGACTCAAGGGCAAAGCACTACCTTTGAGCAAATGGAGCTCAGGAACATTGCCTAGGCTCACAGTAAAACCCCCGCACCTTCCAATAAAAAAAAAGCCAGTAACAACTTGTCACCCCCTGTATGTATGCATGTATTTCTATTGGTGAAGGTCGAGTTCCTATGATGAAAGGTATCCAGCTAGGAAATTTACTTTGAATAGAATGATTTCATAGAACAGAGAGAGTTTTCAAGACAGTACATCTTCCAGGGCTCCTCTCACTGTTCCCATTGTAGCCTGAGGTTTTCTCCACATCAGGGACTGCTGGAAGAAGTCTTCCTCGTTGTTGGAATAGGCCTCACTCCTGTACAGCTAAGTGATTTAAAAAAAAACTCCTTCTAGGCCAATTAGTGAGGAGTGTGGGTGGGCTCTGAAGGCCAGGAGAAAAAGGCCTCTATGTACCTCAACCTATCTCTCTGCCAAGAGCTCTGTTGTGACAGGAAGACTTCATTTGTGCACCTCCCATGGCCAAGTTCCCTGCAATTGTCCTGTCTTTGTTAGACTATGTTCCAGTGTTGAAATAACCTGCTGCAATTAATTCAAGGGTCCTTCTGGCAGACAACTAGGGACCTGAGCCTAATGAAATGATTCATTATTGGCAATGATCCTCCCTGTGTTTTCAGAAGCTTGCTAAATCAAAGCACATGTGTAATATCACTATGCTTCCTGTCATCTAGGGCTGGTGAAACTCATCAGATTTTGAAATTTTGACCTCTCCTAGTTGGGCCCTGTATGGCTGTGTTTCAGGGTTGACCACAGGACCTGGGTACTGACTATGAACTCATTGCAGAAGCTCAGTTCTTTATCATTTGGTGTCACAGCTTTACTTCTGGTATCTGTGTGTGTATGTTTGTGTGCATGTATGTGTGTTCATATCCTTGTCCTGGAGCTTCAACTCAGGACCTGAACACTGTACCTGAGTTTCTCCTGTACAAGGATAGCACTCTACCACTTGAGGCACACAGCCAATTCATGTTTTTTTCTAGTGATGTAGTACTAAGGAATGAAACCCAGGGATTCACACATGCAAAGCACTGTACTCCAAAGACACATTCCCAGCATTCTACTTCAGGTTTCTTTCTTTTGTTGGAAATTGGAGGAATTTAAATCTAGGCCTGGGTGTTATCCTTGAGCTCTTTAGTGAAAGCCAATCGCTCTACCACTTGAGCAACAGCACACCTTCAAGTTTTTGGTGGGTCACTGGAGAGAAGCGTCTCAAGGAATTTCCTGCCCAGGCTGGCTTTGGACCGTGATCCTCAGCTCTCAGCATCCTGAGTACCTAGGATGACAGGCACGAGTCAGCAGCGACTAGCTTCCACTTCAAGTTTCTAAGTGGTGAATAGGAGATAATAGTCTCATGGGACCTTTTGTGTCTGGGATAGTTTTGAACCCAGATCGTCAGATCTCAGTTTCCTGAGTAGGCAGGATGGCAGACCTCAGCTACTACATGACTAGACTGTAACACTCTGTTGCAAGGGGGTCCTTGGCTCCACATGGTAGGGCACTACCCATGATCCCCGCTGGTAAGTGTCAGTGGCTAGGCCCTGAGTTCAAGGTTCATGATCAAGAAACATAAACCAAAACAATTGTCAGCAGGAGACAACTCACTAGAGTTAGGTACATACATAATTTTGGCCCTAACATGAGGACATATCTGAGCCACAATTTCTCATCTGCACAATCATCTTACTTGTGTAGCTCTTAAAAGAACCAGATGAAAAAATAAAAAATTGCACCCCATGAAGGACTCAGCTCACAACTCATGAAAGACATCACATAGCTGTAACCCACATAATGTCATTAGAAATAGGGGGCTTTCATCAGTATCACCATTCTTTCAGAAACACGCCACATACAGTCCAAATTTAAATTTTAGAGGGGTGAGATTTTTTTGGGGGGGGAGTCAGCCACGGGGATGGCACTGAAATGTTGGGGGTACTGTCCTAAGATCTTTTGATCAGACTAGAACTCTAACACGTTAAGCCACAGCTCAGTGTTTTACAGACTTCCTGCCAGGGCTGGGTTTTAAACCCACCAGTGTCAGATCTCAGCCCCCGAGTATCTTGGATGACAGGATGAGCAAGCCAGCAGCATCTAGTTCATGGAACTGGGTTGCAGCGGTTTACCTCTGGCTAATTCAGGTTAGATGGCAAATGTCAGTACTACACTCCCAGCTTGCTCTGTGATGAGGTATTTGCAGCCCTATCCTTATATAGTTGCAGTCAGAACATTCTCTTTTCCTTTTTTGTTTTTGTTTCGGTGCCAGTCCTCGGGCTTGAGTAAGATTCTAGACACACTCCCTAAGCCTTTATGCTCAAAGCTAGTCCTCGAAAGTTTGAGCTACAGCAAAACTTCTGGATTTTTCTATGCACATGGTAGTGAGGAATCCAACCAAGGGCTATGTACTTACTAGGTGAGCACTCTACCACTGAGCCCCAGTAGTGACAAGTGTATAAACAGATAAATGTGTAGATTGGTAGATAGACAGACAGACAGACAGACAGACAGACAGACAGACAGACAGACAGACAGACAGACAGACAGATAGATAGATAGATAGATAGATAGATAGATAGATAGATAGATAGATAGATAGATATAGATATAGATATATTTAACGAGAGATGTCTGTAAATTATGAAATTGCATATTTGATATTTCTACCAAATATTGCCAATTAAATTATTCCTTCCTTTTTTAAGTATCATGATTAAATGCCTAATAAAGTATTAATTGAAAATTAGTCAATGTAGTATAATGGTTGTGAATAATTTTATAATGTAATTGTACACTACTAATGTAATTGTTGCTTTTACAACATTCTATTTGTACAGATGCCTATTGGAAAGCGTTTCTTTTTTTAATTTTAATTTTAATTTGTTTTAATTTTTGGGGGGGTTCTGGTCGTGGGGCCTGAACTCTGGGCCTGGTTGCTGTCTCTCAGCTCTTCAGCTCAAGGCTAGCACTCTACCACTTGAGCCACAGCGCCACTTGTGGCTTTTTTCTTTTTGCTTATGTTGTGCTGAGTAATCAAACCCAGGGCCTCTAGCATGCAACACAAGCACTCTACCACTGAGCCACCTTCACAGCCCTGGAAAGCATTTCTTAGAATCTCCCGCCAGCCATTCATTATTGAGAGTCCCAGGATTCAACCTTCAGGCCTAAGTTGCTGATTTCGTCTTGGCTTCCCTAATATCCCACCAAACATCAGCAAGGTAAGGTCATGTACATTGTCTGGGCATTGTTATTTAGCCCCAGGATGGTACAATACAAAGGGAAAAAAAAGTAAAACCACCTTATTGAACTTCTCAGTTTTATCCTTTTCCTTTTTATTTTTTGCCAGTCCTGAGATTTGAACTAAGGACCTAAGATCCCAGGATCGTCTTTGGCAGAGATGCCAAGACTTGAGTTCAAGCCCGGTACTTGGACTACAACCAAATAATAACAACAACAACAACAACAATAATAATAGTAATAATAATAATAATAAGGCTCAGGCTTGGAATTTGCACCATTTTACTGGCAGGCCTGGAATTTAAACTCAGGGTCTGGGTAACTCTGCGGCACTGTGGGTGAAGGAGAAGATCACCGTCCTAGAAGACAAGAAGTTCAGAAAAGTTCCAAGGCCCTGAATTGAAGTCCCAGTACTGAAAAAAATAATACTCATATATGAGATCTATTTACATACAAGGGTTTATTCCATATGTCATTTTTTACCCTTATGATTTAGTATTATTACACATAAAACATTTATTTTATTACATCTTATCACATATACTGAGACCCAGGACTTTCACAGAGAAGGAAAAAAATGGGACAAAATTGGCTTCTTACTCCATGAATACATTATTGGCCATGCTGGGATTTCAACTCACAGCCTACAATGTCCAATCCATAAATGGGGTCACAGTATTAGCCCACCAGCCTCCAGAAAACTGAGTTGCAGCCAGGAAGTTCTGAGGACCTGTGATCAAGCCACAGTAGTGCCATATATATATATATATATATATATATATATATATATATATATATATATATATATATGTGTGTGTGTGTGTGTGTGTGTGTGTGTGTGTGTGTGTATATATGTATATATATGTATATATGTGTGTGTGTGTGTGTGTGTGTGTGTGTGTGTGTATGTGTGCTTGTGCACACATGTGCATGAGTGCATCTTGGTTGTAGGGCTTGAATTCAGGGCCCGTGCTCTGTCCCTCAGTTTTTTCATTCAAGGATAGCCCTCTACCACTTGAGCCACAGCTTTTCTTCCAGTTTTCAGGTGGTTCTTGGGAGAGGAGACATTTCTTGTTGGGCTGCATCTTTATGGTAGTCCTCCGATCTTAGCGTGCTGAGGGAGCTAAGAATATGAGAGCATGAGCCATTAGCATCTGGCCACGCTTTCCTTCTTGGATAAAACAGAATACCTATTTCCTAGCCAAGCACCCATCTACAGCTATCCCTCCTTCCCCTCCCCTAAACCTCCAGGCTTCAGAGGAAACATACTCTCCCCTGAGGACAAAGAAATAGGATGCACTGACAGGTTTGAGCATTAAGTTCTCCACAGAGCCAGGGGCTGCTGGGAGTTGATGTAGAGGTCTGAGATCTAGGCCAGGGAAAGTAGACAGCTGTTAGAACAGAAAGTATGAAAAGACATGCCTATAATCCTAGCTATTCAAGGCTGACACTGGAGGATCAATCAAGATTCAAAGCTAGCCTGGGCATACTCTTATCTCCAAAGAATCACCAAAAAGCTGGGAAGAAGAAATATTATAATTCAAATATTAGAGTATCAAACTTGTGCAAACAAGCTAAAGGTTCCCACCTAGGCTCTTCAAGCCTTGGTAAACACACACACACACACACACACACACACACACACACACACACACACACACACACACACACACACACACACCATGTTCATGCAAAATTAGAGATTTCTACACTGTAACCTTTGGGTATTCTCTACCTTTTTCCCCACTAAGTCTGGTGGTTGTTGGCCTAGGACTTCGATGCATCCAACACCACCTAACATCTATAATTTTGGGGAACAGACTGGCTATAACATCAGCCTTCCCCAATCCGAGCTCCTTGATTGGGTCATGGTCTATCCAGACCCTATGGGATACCTTTTACAGACTTGCCAAGATCCTTTAAAAAGGCATCACATGCTGGGCACTGGTGGCTCACGCCTGTTATTCTGGCTACTCAGGAAGGTGAGATCTGGCTTCCAAGCTAGCTTGGGTAGAAAAGTTTGTGAGACTCTTATCCTCAAAGAATCATCACAAAAAAAGAAGTGTCCCTGTGGCTCAAGTGGTAGAGTGCAAGCCTTGAGAAAAACAGCTCAGGGACAATGCTCATGGACAACAACAACAAGGAGAGGCATTGCATGTTGGCTTTGGGATTGACATGGGCCAAATATTGGAAATTTCAAGAGTGCCAAGATAAAGCAGTACCTCCTTTAGTCCCATGCTCTTCTATCTTGTCCAATCCCTGTCCTTGGCTGTGCTTCAGGACAGGATGGCTCTGGCTTGACGGCAAGGCTCCAAGGACGAAGATCCCAGACCAATTGCCCTGGCTCCTTCCTCCCTGCTGATTCTGCTCTTTGCCATAGACGTTCTTCCTGAAATCCATCCATGAGATCATTGACACCAACACAGTGGTGAATGGTGGGTCCAGCCTAACTCAGGGAAGTCAGAGGTGGAAGCCAACCTGGGACTAGGCTTCTACTCTGGGTGTGGGCTGAAGCCAGGGCTGACATTTATTTCATTCTGAGCCTTGCTGGGGTAGGGAGACAGTGTAGACACAACATTGAGTCAGGTAAGATGGGAATCTTTAGCACCACTTGTGTGGGGGAGGCTGTGGCAATCAGGGGGGCACTGTTCTTGGTACTCCTCTTTCGGATGTCCCACTCCCTCTCTCATCCCTCAATAGTAAAAGAGAAACTTTAAATAAGGGTGTCAAAGAAGGGGCAGGGAAGTATTTCCGTGTGAACCAGACTTGTGCTTCATATTCATGCTAGCCCCTAATTCCTATTTATCTGAGGATTGGCATGTGGGTTTGGGGGAGGAGGATCATCCTAGCTGAGAATGTAGCTCAGTGATAGACTGGTCGCCAACAAGTCTGAAGCCCTGGGTTTGATTCCACAAAGATAAAGCTGGAAGGGGAGGTGGGGCTCAACTTGTAGACCACCAGTCTTGATCAAATAGAGCTCAAGGACAGTGGCCAGGCCCTGAGTTCAAGCCCCATAACTGGAAGAACAAATCCTTGTGGAGGCTTTATTTTCCCCTTGGAAACAATTTATGCTTTGTGATAAGCATAACATGGGCCTCTTCCCTGGCCAGCAATGGGCCATTAGATGGCTCTGGAATTTGGGCCTCCTCCCAGCAGCCTCTGCTCTACTTGGCCCACAGGTTACCCTTCCTATCACCAGGTAGATGGAGGCCTAGAGAACCCCACCTGGCCACCTAGTTCTGGTGGCTGCTGAGGATTTGGTAAATCAGTATGTCACATAGGGAGTCATCATCCCCATCAGTCTACAGAGAAAAGGGATGGAGCACTGCAAGCCTGAGTGCACCAGCTGTGGGTAGTTCTGGATGTGGGGATCTGCAGCAGGACACGCTCTGTGGGGGAGTCCTGTATGGGGCAGCAAACCCTGACTTCTCCTCTTGCATTTTCCACACTATCCTGAAGTAGCAATCCTTCAAAACCTTTTTGTGCCTTCCTCATTTTGCCCACCCAGGAGCCTGAGGCCTCTGAAGAAGCTGGACTGGTGGAGAGCTCAGCCTGTGTCGGTATCTGGAGCCCCGTGTAGGAGCGACAGAAACTCTTCCAGCTATCTACTCTTCATCTTCCCCTGGGACAGCCGGCACATGCACTCGGCTTTCTCCTGACACAGCTGATCCAGAATGAACATCTGTCCTTTACATGCCAAGAGGGATTCCTGGACGGTGCGGATATGTGCCGACAGCTGGTTGCATCGATGGTGGAGCTCATCTGCAGGAGTCTGGAAGTCCACCTCATCAGGCAGGTTGCGGATGAACCAGATTTTCTTCTTGGATGCCCACATGTCCCACTTCTCATTCTCTCATGTGTTGTGGTGGCAGCTCATGGGCGGGGCACCTGTGGCTCCAGCTCTATCTGGTACTGAGCTGTCCGGGGAAGGGGGAGTGCCTGCAGCAGTCAGGCAGGAGATTCCCCCTGTGGATCTCAGCCTCTGAGAGTGCTAACAGAACCACATCCCTCTCAGTTTGGGGGACATCTCCATTTTCTGCCATGGGCACATCGAGGAGAGTCGCTTCCTCAGCTTTTGCTTCTCCAGGGTTCACAGCTTCCCCTTCCCCAGGGAAAGCCAGGAAGCTCAGCTGGGCCTGCAGGTGCTCCTCCTGTGGACTGGTCACTTCCAGGCACTTGAAACTGTCCTGCCACTTTGGGGGCACCACCTAGTCCCTCCATTTGGTCGGACCCTGCACTTGTTTCAGCTGCTCCAACTGCTGGGTCTGCTTCTGCAGGTTCTACAGCAGGACCTACTACTTGGAGCAAAGCTGCTCATTTGAAGTGATGTGCTGCTCGCAGGTGGCTCTGAGCTCCTGCAGCTAGGCCAGGGACTGCTCCTGCTGCCCCTGCAGCTCACGAGCTGCTTGGCCTTCTCTCTCAGCCACCTCTTTCCATTCCTCTATCTTCTCCTCTGAGCAGTCCAGCTGTTCCCGCAGATGATTCTTCACCTGCTGCACTGAGTCCACGATGCTGGTGAGCTCCTTTTTCTCACTGCTCACCCTGCAGAGAGCATCCCGCAGCAAGGCCAGCTGTTCCTCCAGCTGTGGGTTGCACACACATGCATATCGTGGGGTCTCGGGGATCTCCTGCCGATCTTTGGTTTTCTCCTCTAGTCTTCCCAGTTGCTCCTGCTGCTCCGCAATCTGGAAATGGAGACTCTGATTTTCCTGGACCTATATGTGAAGTTGTTTCTCCAGGTTTTTCAACCCCATCTGCGTGCAGTAGGCATGGGCCTGCAATTGCTGTTCCTCCTGAGATGGACCCTTGGGGGGCCATGGCTCTGCCAGCTTCGTTCTCAGTTCCCCCAACTATTCTCTAGGTGCAGCACCTACCTCGATCCTCACTCCTTCTCCTCTGTCAGTTGGTTTACGTGCTCAGTCAGCCACCAGGCCACCTCCTTCGGCATGGAACTCTCAATGCTCAGGTTCTGGGAGAAGGTGTCTGTCTCCAGATTTGCTGTGGTCACCATTCAGCTCAGGTTGTCCTGTAGCCTCTTTAGTACATCACACCTCTGCAGCACTTGTTGGAACTTGCAGATTCTGTTCTTCCTGTTGCTCCTCTATGTCCAGAGTGCTTCCAGCTTCTCCGAAAACTCTGTGTTCACTTGCTCCAGGTCATAGAAGCTTCTGGTCTTTTCCTTGAGCTGAAGTGTTACATCCTTCAGCTGTTCAAACAACATTTCAGTATCCTTCTGTAAGTAGTAACCACAGAAGCCACCATCTCCAGCTCCCCCATGCACTGCTCTGCAGCCTGTAGGCAGCTGGTGAGAGCTTCGTGCTTCATTTCTCTGTCATCGGCCGCGAGCTGCATGTGGGCTGGTGCCGATTGTAAATCACTTTCTGCTAAAACCAACCACTGTATGGGTAGCTTGTGGATGTCTAGCTCTGTTCTCGGTGCTTTGTGAACTTGGGCTACCTTCTCCTTCTCTTTCGCTTGTCAATCCTGCAGGTCTTTCTTTTCCTGCTTCAGTGGTTGGATCTCGGCACAGAACACCTGGTTTCTTCTTTTGCTGCAGTCCAGGGAAGGCACCACATGTCGGTAGCACCTCTGCAGATTCTTGGTGGTATCTGGACCCTTGACACTCTGGACCCTGGTGGCTGTGACTGTGTCCAAAGGCAGGGGAGGCCTGTGGTAAGCATCACCTTTGGCCAGACCCTCCATTGAATCACCCTCCCCAGTGGTGTTTGTGTTTGGAATCCTTCCCTTTTTTGTATTCTTTGTTTTCTTGAATGTTGAAGGTCTGACGTGAGGATTCTTCTGCTGGTGTTCTGGCAGTAGTTTGTTGCCCGCAGCTCTGACTCAGAGTCTTGTTGTTTCAGACATCTGAGTGCTTTGATGGGAAAGATGGCCTGGCCACATTCCCAGGCTCTGGGAAATCCTCTATTCTCCCACTCACTTAATAGGTTGCCAATTTTCTATTTTACTCCAAATTCGCCTCTAGACTCTTGCTTACCACTCAGTTACCTCTACCTTCCGCAACTTCTGGTAGTGGTGTCAACCAACAGACAGCCGGATGGCTACACAGATTGTTGTGTATGTCTGTTTGTTGCCAGTCCCGGACATTGAACTGAGGACCTAGGCACAGTACTTGAGCTGCTTTTGCTCAAAGATACCCCTCTACCACTGGAGCCACATGGCTCTACTTCTGGATTTGTTGAAACTGAAGTTGGACAGGCGTCTCAAGTACTTTCCAGCCTAGGGTGAATTTTACCATGAATCTCCTTTCACAGCTTTGCAAGTATCATGGAGGACTGCTGAGAGCCACTGGTGCCTACTTAATCATTGGTCTTGCTGATATTCTTGGACAGACCAGTGAATTCCCTACCTTCGGGTTTAAGTGGTGGGAGCTAGAGCCCACAATTCGAATCCTGGTCCTTCCACCTCCAAATGGAAGGAAATGCTAAGAAAATCATTTTTTCCAGAAAAGGTGCCATAAAAATCTTTCTTTTTTATTTTAATTTTAATTGTTTGTGAACATACTGTAGAGAGGGGTTACAATTACATGGGCAAGATAATGAGTACATTTCTTATAACGAATTGCAGCCTCCTCCTTTGTTTACCCTTCACATCCCTTCCCAGCCTTTCCACCACCCCCACTGCCAATCCTCCCCAACTCCCCCTCATCAAAGTTGTAAAGTTTGTTTTCGACATGAAAACTTGTACTTCTCATTGTTGCAACAAGTCCACCTGTATCCTTAAACAACTTGGTTTTCCCCATCTCCAGAAATTATACCTACATCAAATATAGTGAAAGCAGGGGTTATAGAGTGGGGGAGGGACATACAAAGAAACAAAGAAATAATCTTATAAATGTGTTAGAAACAAATGCATGAAAGAAAAAAACATTAAAATACAAATCTAAGAGTTCATTTTCCTAACATCACATTATTTAACCTTTTCTCCTTGACTCATACATATACTACATATTACAAATAAGGTAAACCATGGTAACTATGTTTCTTTGGGCTTGGCTTACTTCACTTAATATAATTTTTTCCAAGTCTTTCCATTTCCTAACTAATGGGGCAATGCCATTCTTTCTGATGGAGGCATAGAATTCCATTGTGTATATATACCACATTTTCTGAATCCATTCATCTACTGAGGAGCATCTGGGTTGGTTCCAGATCTTAGCTATGGTAAATAATGCTGCAATACACATAGTTGTGCTGGTACATTTAGTTTGGTCTTGTTTGTAAACATTTGGGTAAATGCCCAAAAGTGGGATTGCTGGGTCGTATGGGAGCTCTATGTGAAGTCTTTAGAGGAAACCCCATTCTGCTTTCCAAAGTGGTTGAACAAGTTTACACTCCTACCAACAATGCAGTAAGGTTCCCTTCTGCCCACATCCCCTCCAGCATCTGCTGTTGTTAGAGATCTTGATTTTTGCCATTCTAACTGGGGTGAGGTGGTATCTCAACGTTGATTTGATTTGCATTTCTTTTATGGCTAGGGAGGTTGAGCATTTCTTCGTGTGTCTATTGGCCAACCTTCTTTCTTCTTTAGAGAAGTTTCTCTTTAAGTCTTTAACCCACTTATTTATTGGGCAGTTGTTTCTTTGAGGATTTGTTGTTGGAGGATTTAATTTTTTGAGTTCCCAGTATATTTTAGATATGAGACCCTTGTCCGTTGTATGGCTAGTGAAGATCTTCTCCCAATCCGTAGGCTTTTTATTGATCTTGCTAGCTATAACCTTTGCCATGCAGAAGCTCTGAAACTTCATACAATCCCATTTGTCCAACTTTTCTTTTATTTGTTGTGTTTCCCGGTCTCTATTAAGAAAATTTCGGCCTGGGCCAAGGAGACCTAGGGTTTCTCCTATCCCATCCTGTCGTGTTTTCAGAGTGTCTGCTTTGACTCCGAGGGCTTTGATCCATTTGGAGTTGATTCTGGTGCAAGGTGATGTATAAGGATCTAGCTTTAGTTTTCTATAAGTAGTTAACCAATTTTTACACACCATTTACTGAAAAGGCTGTCTTTCTTCCATTCTATTTTTTAACACCCTTATCAAAGATTAGATGGCTATAAGTCTGTAGGTTAATTTCTGGGTTTTCAAATCAATTCCATTGGTCGTGAGGTCTGTTCTTATGCGAGTACCAAGCTGTTTTGATTACCATGGCTTTATAGTAGAGTTTGAAATTTGATATTGCTACTCCTCGAGCAGTGTTCTTGCCGTTGAGTAGCATTTTAGCTATTCGGGGTCTTTTATTGTTCCTTATGAATTTTTGGATTGCCTCTTCTATTTCCTTAAAGAATGAGGTTGGAATTTTTATAGGTATCACATTGAATTTGTACATAGCCTTGGGAAGTATTGCCATTTTCATGATGTTAATCTTTCCAATCCAGGATCATGTGAGGTTTTACCATTTTCTAAGTTCTGTTTTGATTTCCTTTTTCAAGATTTTAAAGTTTTCGTCATAGAGGTCCTTCACTTGTTTGGTAAAGTTAATTCCTATGTATTTTATTTTTTGTGGAGCTATTACAAATGGAGTTGCTTTCCTAATTTCAGCCCCACTTTTCTCATTGATGGCATACAGAAAAGCCATTGATTTGGGGGGTTAATTTTATACCCTGCTACTTTGCCAAAGTTTTGAATCAGCTTGAGTCATTTGGGAGTGGAGTCTTTGGGATTCTTTAAATACAAGATCATGTCATCTGCAAAGAGGGAGAGTTTTATTTCTTCTTTCCCTATTTGGATCCCCTTTATGTTTGCATCTTGTCTTATTGCTGTAGCTAGGCATTCTAATACTAGATTGAAGAGAAGTGGAGAGAGGGACATCCTTGTCTTGTTCCTGAGTTAAGAGGAAATTGTTTTAATTTTTCAACATTAAGTATAATACTGGCTGTAGGTTTGTCATATACAGCCTTTATTGTATTGAGGAATGTTCCATGGATTCTTAATTTTTCCAAAACCTTCATCATAAAGAGGTGTTAGATCTTGTCTAATGCTTTTTCTGCATCTATTGAGATAACCATGTGGTTTTTATTCTTGCTCTTGTTTATGTGATGAATAATATTAATTGACTTGCATATATTGAACCAGCTTTGCATCCCTGAAATGAATCCTGTTTGATCGTGGTGTATGATTTTTTGGATGAATTGTTGAAGTCGATTGGCCAAAATTTTGTTGTGAATTTTTGCATCAGTGTTCATCAAATAAATGAGGGTTATGATGTCTTCATAGAATGTGTTCGGTAGTGAACTTTCTCTTTCATTTTCATTGAAGACATGGAGGAGTATTGGTGTGAGCTCTGCTTTGAAGGCCTTGTAGAATTCAGCTTTAAAACCATATGGTCCTGGACTTTTCTTAGCTGGAAGGTCTCTTATTGCAGTTTCTATTTCAATGCTTGATATGGGCCTGTTAAGATGGTTTAACTCATCTTGGTTTAGTTTTGGCATGTCAGTATTTGCTAGAAAAATGTCCATTTCTGTCAAGTTCTCAAACGTATTAGCATAAAGTTTTGAGAAGTATTCCCTTATAATGTTCTTAATCTTGGTTGTTTCCATGGTCATGTTTCCATTCTCATCTCTGAGTTTATTTATTTGGGTGCATTCTCTTCTTTATCTGATAAGATTTTCTAAGTTTCTGTCAATTTGTTGATTTTTTCGAAGAAACAACTCTTTGTTTTTTGATTCTCTCTATAGTTTTTTTTTGTATTCTAATTCATTTAATTCTGATAAGTCAGAATTAATTAATTAATTAATTTCCATCTACTGGATTGGGTTTTATCTTGCTGCTCTTTTTCAAGGAGGTTTAGATGTGTCATTAAATTGTTGGTTTCAGATCTCCCCAATTTGTTGATGTAGGAGCTCAGAGCTATAAACTTGGCTCTGAGTACTGCCTTTGCTGTGTCCCAGAGGGGCTGGAAAATTTTGTGCTCATTTTTGTTGAATAGCATGAACATTTGAATTGCCTTTTAATCTCTTCCACTCATGATTCACCAGTGTGTTGTTCACCCTCCATGTGTTACTGGACTTTTTTGGTGGCTTTTCGTGTTGAGTTCTAATTTTATTCCCTTGTGGTCCGAGAGAATGCAAGGTATAACTTCAATGTTTCTGAATTTAGACAAGTTTGCTTTGTGGCCTAAAATGTTGTCTAATTTAGAAAATGTTCTATGTGCTGCTGAGAAAAACGTGTGTTCTGATGCTGCTGGGTAAAATATTCGGTAGATGTCTGTTAAATCTAGTTGATCTATGCAGATGTTTAGATCTGCGGTTTCTCTGTTGAGTTTTTGCTGAGTTGATCTCTCTAGTGGGAAGAGTGGTGTGCTAAAATCCCCAACAATTAATGTCTTTGGATCTATGTGGGATTTGAGGGAAAGTAGTGTTTCTTGGATAAATTTGAGTGCTTCATTGTTTGGGGAACAGATATTTAGAATGGTAATAGCCTGCTGAAGGAGAGATCCCTTAATTAGTATGCTCCTGAAGGCAGCAGACAGAAGGATGTTGTTTTTTTTATTCCACTAGACAGTCTATGTGGCTTAATTGGAGAGTTAATTCCATTAATGTTGATAGATAGGATTGAGTGGTATTTGGGAGTTCCTGCCATGTTATCCACCTTCTTGGGGGTTTCAAAAACTGGGTTCTTCCTATGGTTCTTGGATTCTCAGTTTGGGTGCAGTTTCTTAGTGTTTATTGTGGTCTTGTTGGTTTTCTATATGCAGGACATCTTTAAGAATCTTTTGTAGGGCTGGTTTGGTGGCGATGGATTGTTTCAATGTTTCTTTGTTATGGAAGTTTTTTATTTGGCCTTCAGTTATGAAGGAGAGTTCAGCTGGGTACAGTATTCTTGCTTGATAGTTGTTTGATTTTTAGGGCATGGCATACATCATATCAGACTCTTGTTGGATTGTCTCTGCTGAGAAATGTGAGGTGATTCTAATTGCTTTCCCTTTTTTGGTGATTAATCTTTTCTCCTTGATAGCTTTAATGATCTTTTCCTTGGTCTGAATTGATCCTGTGTGGATTATAATGTGATGGTGGGATGTCCTATTCTAGTCTGGTCTATTTGGAATTCTAAAAGCTTCTTGTATCTGAATAGGTCTATCTTTTTGCGTGTTTGGGAAGTTCTCTTATAGGATTCTGTTAAACAAATTTCCTAGACCATTAACTTCTGTTTCTAGGTTCTCCTCTGCAACCATTTTCCTTAGATTAGGCCTTCAGATGGTGTCTTCCAAGTTTTGGATAGATCTATCATATTTCTTGGACTTGTCTTGGATGGTTTTATATTCTTTCTCTATAATACCTAGTATTTCTTCAATGCCCGAGATTCGATCTTCTGCGTGGTCTAACCTGCTGTCAAAACTTTCTACTTTGTATTTTATTTCTTTTCCTTCTAATTGGGCAGCTTTGATGGCTTTAAATTCTTTGTTGAAGCATTGTTTTTGATCTTGTATGAACTTCTTCACTTCCTTAATTTGGTGTTCACTGTTTATTCTCAAATCACTTACTTGATGGGCTATGGTTATCTCGTGCTCCCATTCCTTCTGTTGGGTCCATTCAGCATTCCCTTTGTGGTTTCCCTGACTTCCTTCAACTCTTTGTTAATGGATCCCATGAATGCCTTTAGTGATCTTTGTGTATTCTCATCCTGTACTCTCAATTCCTGTATTACTCTTTCCTTAGGTTCCTCCCACTCCCATTCATGCCATTCCTGTAGTTCTCTTTGAGTGTTCTCAGCCTGTTAACGCCATTCCTGCCTTTCTATTTGAGTATTCTCAAGCTGCTCATGCAAATCCTTTATCAGTTTTTGAGTAGCTTCCTCACGCTCATGATATTCTTGTATAAACCTTTGGATTGCCTTCTCTCTCTCCCTATCACGCTCATACAGAGTCCTTTGTAGGTTTTCAAACTTTTCCTGCATTGACCTTTTGTTTGCTTTCTCTCTCTCCCTATCACGCTCATACAGGGTCCTTTGTATGTTTTCAAACTTTTCATTTATCATGTTTGCCAGCAGTGTTTGTAGAGCTATTTGGGAACTCTCCTCTGGATTATTCATTATCTGTTCTGTCTCCTGCTTATCATGAGTGGGAGTTGAGATACCCGGACTTGACATTTTTCTTCTGTTTTTCCGGCTTACTCTGCAGATTTGGGATAAAAATAGCACCAGTTTTGTGCTAGAACACTAACTTAAGGCAAGCATCAACCAAAATCTGTATTTGCACGGTCAATAGTCTGCAGATACAATCTAGTTCAACAGATAAATTTATTCAACATCAGACAACTATATATTAATGGGCTATGAACCGCAAAGATGAATTTGGAAAACCAGAAATTATTAGGGTTAGGGAGAAATGTGGGTTAAAAATAGGAATAGAGTGATGTGGGAAGGCACAGGTAGAGTTAACTAAGTCCTAATCTCAAAGCAGGAAATAGGTTGGATAAGATGAAAGGAGAGAGAGAGAGAAAAAGAAGAAAGGGAAAGAAAAAAGAAAAGAGACCAGAAAAATAGAAAATAATAATTAATAATACTATGCATATCGAAAACAAACTATTCAGAGGAGAACATGAACATAATGGGAGAAGGGAAGGGATATAAAGGACATGTGAAAAAATTAAAAATAAAAATACTTAAAATATTATATAGGTATAAAAAGTTAGTACTGCTATTAGGCAATTTAAGTCTCAGAGGTTTTGAATTGAGTAATAAATTTGTGGGTTAAGTGTGTACTCAATGGGGGATAAGGTCTAATAATCAACTACGGGTTTATCTGAGCATGTGCAAGACAACAATTAAGTCACATAAAGAAGAACGAAAGAGAAGAAAAGGTGAAAAGAATAAGAAAGGAAGAAAAAAACAGAAGTCCAGTAGAGCTAAACAAAAAACAAAAAGAAAATTAAAAAAAGAAAGAAAACAAAGAAAGAAAAACACAAACACATATGTATCCCTGAAATAAAAATTATAAGAGGAAAATAAAGTTACTAGAAAACAATATTTTTCAAAAAAGGTAAAAATTATAGATTAAAAATTTTTAGAAAAGAAAAAAAATTTATAAAAAGTACCAAAAAGAAGAAGAAGAAGAAGAAGAAGAAGAAGAAGAAGAAGAAGAAGAAGAAGAAGAAGAAGAAGAAGAAGAAGAAGAAGAAGAAGAAGAAGAAGAAGAAGAAGAAGAAATAGTTCTTTAATTTTTTGGGGGAGGGGTGGGAAAAATCTTGTATCTCCCTTGTGTCCTTAATCAGCCTCTTGTTGTATTCTCTGGTCTGCTTTTGGTCCTGTGGCTTGGTTGGTTTCTTAAGTCAGTTTGTTCGAACAGGCAGAAAAATGCTCTGCTTTAACCAGTGTTTTGTGATCGTCCTCCCAGGGTAGTTCAATGGGAGTAGGATCTGCTTTGAGTATTACAAAAGAGGGAAATAGCTTTTTCCTCAAGTTTGGAGATACTGTGATGAGGGTAGGTTCTGAGTAGAGTTGAGGCACTTCAACAAACAGTAGCTTTTCCGGGGGATAGTTTGTGAGAAACTTACGGAGCCCAGCATAGAGCCATTCTCAGGGTTTCGGTTTACTTTATTTCAATTGATTGTTGAGGCTGCTAAAGGGAGGGACAGCTTCTGGATCTGATAACCCAGAGAAGAAAGCCACTCCTAGCTCTGCCACCCAAGCTGAGTGACTTTTGCCTGGGTGTAGCTGAGTCTGGCAGGTCAGGTTAAGTTCTTGTGACCTGCTAAATGACTCTAGTTTTATTCAAAGGCCTGAGTTGGAGCTAGCAGCTCCGTTGAGCTTTGTCGGTATCCAATATGGAGATCTCCGGTACTGGGGGGTGGGAGGGGTAGCCTTCCCTCCTCTGCTCCCTGAGAAGGAGTGAGGACGTCAGGCTTCTACTTACGCCGAGTCTTGGTTCCTGGGTTGTCTCTGGTCCGCAAACTGCAGGATGAAGATATCCCAAGGAACTCATTTTTATCCATATGAATACCAATGGAATGTGATGTATGTCATGATTGAATGGGCAATTCTTGAATGATTCTACGATAAAATTATATACAATTATATTCTAGGATACTGATTGATATTAATCAATACTTTATGAAGTGTTTAAAAAATTACTTTCATTAAAAGGAGAAATTATGAAATACCTAAGAATTGGTTGTCACATAGCATAGAGATGCCATTTTTTTCTGCCAGGACTGGGATTGCAACTCATGGTCTGGGTAAATCTGTTGCACTGTGTAGGAAGGGGAAGCTTGCTTTCTTGAAGTCAAGAAATTTAAGTCTGTTCTTTACGCCTGAAATCGATCCCCACCACTAGCAAACATCCTATTTGTGTACATTTTAAATATATGATTTATATTTACATACATATATTGACTCCATATTGCATTCAGTGTAGTTATTCATTTTACCTTTTGTTTTGTTCATGTAGTAACCAGTTATTTTATTGAATAGTATGGCACACAGAATATTGATTACATTGATTACATAGGATATAGGACTGCATATGTATTCCACTTCATACCTGACACGCAGTATGTTCACAGAAAGGAAAACAAGTGTCACCATCTGTTTTTTACTCCACAATTCATTGTTTGGGAGTGCAGGCATATGAACTCATGGCCTACAGGGCCAAATTCATGAATGATTGAGTGTCAACATGCCATCCTGGGACAAACTGAGCTGACAGGCATTTCCCCGGACCTGAGATTGAGCCCCTTTGGTTGACAAAATAAGAACAGATTGGCACGCACATCGTAGTATGCTAATAAAAATATATATATTTATAGTGTGCCAGAGGTGTCTATCCATTATTCAGTAATATAGACCACATTCCTAACAATTCTTGGGTATTTATTATGCTTCCATATAATTAATATTATTGTTTTCATCCTTAATAAACTATTAATTAAATCAATGTCCTGAAATTATTGCGTCCCTGTAAGAAATACAAACAAGACCACACTAAAGCTCCCAGCACGCCTTTGTTTATTGCATCATTATTTATCATAGCTAAGATATGGAACCAACCCAGATGCCCCTCAGTAGATGAATAGATCAAGAAAATGTGGTATATATACATAATGGAATTCTATTCCTCCATCAGAAAGAATGACATTGCCCCATTTGTTCGGAAATGGAAAGACTTGGAAAAAATATAGTAAGTTAAATAAGCCATACCCAAAGAAACCTAGCTCCCATGGTCTTTATTTGCAGTAACTAGAATATGTCTGAGTCAAGCAGAATAGGTCAGATAAGTTGATATTAGGGAAATGAACCCTAAGATATGTATTCAAATGTTTTTTTTTTCTTTCATGGGCTTGTTTCTAATACATTTATAAGATTATTTCTTTGTTGCTTTGTATGTCCCTCCCCCATGGTATAACCCCTGCTTTAACTGTATTGATGTTGGTATAATTTCTGGAGGGGAAGGGCAAAAACAAATCGTTTAAATAGGGATACAGGTGGACTCATTGCAACAATAAGATGTACAAGTCATTATGTCGAAATCGAACTTTGCAACTTTGGTGGGGTGAGGAGGATTGGGTGGAGGCGTTGGGGGAGGATGGGAAGGGATGGATAGGAGAAACAAAGTAGGAGGCTAAAATGCTTGACAAGAAATGTACTCATTGTCTTGCACAGGTAATTTTAAGCCCTCTGTACAGTATTTTCACAAGAAAAAATAATAAATTTTAAAAAAGAAAAAAATCATGAAGATGTCATGATCTTGTATTAAATGGACTCCACTCCCAAGTTACTTGAGCTGATATGAAACTTTGGCTAAGTAGCAGAATATAATTTTGTCTCAATAAAACCAACCAAGAAAGGAATAAAAAATAAACAAGAAAGAAAGACACAGTTGGAAATTTGGGCTAATTTTGTCATTATGTTTTGAGAATTCAAGTTTCCTATAGAAATGCAACTCAAATATAATCCTCATTTGTGTTTTAAATGTTGTCTTAATTACATAACATTTCTAGTTGCAAAAGAGCTCATGATTCCCAACCAAAAATTTGAAAATGTAAGCATCATTCTGTTAGATTCCAAAGAAATGATGAAGAATTACAAAAGTCAAAGCCTGGAGAAATAGGAAAGTTCATTTAATATAGGACATTGTAGACTTGCCTAAATTAGAATTAGATTTAAAATAGATAATTTTTGTTTGTAATTTAATATTCTATAGGATACTTCAAAATTCTTTTCAAATAAAAGATTTAATTTACAAATTCACAAATGATTCTGGCATTCTAATTGACTAGAGTAGTCTTTCAAGTGAGGTATAATAAGAACTTAGTTAATAGATAATTCCAACAGTTCATTTGTAAAATGATGATGTGAATAATCTAGACAAATTGTCAACAAATTGATGATATTAATTCATAAATATAGGAAAAGAGCAATCTTTTGAGACTTTGGTGTAACATCGTATGAAGAGAGTAATTATGTGACATTTTTTTCCACCTTTACATAGCACAGGAAGTAATTTCTTAATTATGTACCTCTGTATACAATGAGAAAAGTGCTGTGTTTGAGGGGTTTTTAAATTTTGTTTTTGTTGTTTGGTTTGTCCTAGGGCTTAACCCCTGGCTTGGGCACTGTCCCTGAGCCTGTTTTTGCTCAAGGCTACTGCTCTACCACTTGAACCTCAGTGCCACTTTGGTCTGGCTTTTCCTTATGAGTTTATTGGAGATAAGAATCCAAGGAACTTTCCTGCCTGGGTGGGCTTTCAACCATAATCTTCAAATCTTAATATTAAGATATACAGATCTCCTGAATATCTATGATAGATAATATATATATATAGTAAAATAAATATAAAATAAAAATAAAAATAAATTCTATTTGCAAGTGTTCTGATCTCAAGAATACCACTGTTGGGAAAATAATGTAGCAAAGTTAAGTGTATTATTCTTTCCACAATAGGAAGGGCATCACATTAGCAAAAGTGTAGTATTTTTTTCACAATATTGATAAACTAGTCATGATGTGAATTTAGGGAATTTTAATGTGCACCTTACAAGTTGGAAACTGTTGGGCTAGGATGACTTTATGGCATAAAAACTTGGGATTGATTGTCATAGAAATAATAGTTAATCTGATGAACAAAAGTTTACCCTTACAGAATTTTTATTGGAAGTGGCACTGTGGCTCAAGTGGTAGAGAGTTCACCTTGAGCTGCAGAGTGCAGGGACAGTGCCCAAGCCCAGATTTCAAGCCCCACGACTTACCATAAAAAAAAGAAATTAATTATTATAGTTACTTCATAGTTTTATCCTCTACAAGAATGTGTCTATTTTTTCTGTTGACTTTTAAATATGTAATGCCTCATTGAAAACTGCATCTATTGCAGAATTAAATAAAGTACAAACAGGTACTCTTTTGAATGTCTCTGGTATGGCATGTTCAGAATTTGAAAATGAGTAGTTAGTAGTCATAGGAATGTTGATGAACAGATATATTCTCTCCTCTTAACAATTAGTAAGTTTTCAAAGTTAGGAGTTTCCATAGAATTGAACGGTTTTCTGTTTTAATATGAGACAAAACTAAAAATAATGTTTTATTCCAAATAATGCCAAGTATATTCTGAAAATATTGTATAGTTTGATAACATTCCAATTGATGTCTGATAAAGAAACAGGTAATTCAAATTAGCAACCAAAATGTTCATTTTTAAAGGTAATAAACATAAAATAATATTTACTATACCAATACAGTGAAATTATATTTTATGTAGCTCATTTTTTAGCTTAATTTTATTGTCAAGGTGATATATAGACGGGGTTGCAGTAATTGTAAGCTATTGAATATATAACATGTCGAAATTTTTACCCCCTCCCTCATTTTTCTCACACTTTTCCTTCATCCCAATACCACTCACAAATTGTAATGTAAATTTCCAACATATTGTCCTGTGACTATTGCTATTGCATTGGTTTGCCTTTTGTCCTTAGTCTCGCCATTTTATTGTTCTGCTTCCCTTGCCAAATGAAGATAAATATATATACAATACAATTGTATTGTATTTGGATATTGAATCCAAATACAACAATGGACAAACCATAGGGGAAAACACAAAAGAAAAAAGAAATCACATAGTACATTAAAAACAACAACCACAAAGAAAAACCTCTCAGCATCATTTTATATGATCATTTATACATAGCTATTGATTCATTCTGCTCATCTGCTAAGACTATCAGATATTTCCTAGTTATTACAAATGAGGGAAACCATAAAATCTGTTTCTTTGTTTCTTGCTTATTTTTTTAGTAGGATTTTTCCATGTCTTTCCATTTCCTTATGAATAGAAAGCATAGAAGTACACCGTACATATATAACCATATTTTATCAATTTATTCATCCACTGAGTAGCATATTGTTTTAAAACATGATTGCATGTAAGTATCACTTAATGCCATTCAAAAATGACAGCTGCTGCCTCAACAGATATACTAATATCATGATTTCTAGGTAAGATAGTATTTTATGGAGGTACAAATGTTGAGATATAGGATGAGCCTGATGTATATCTTGCACGAATTAGCCAGGAAGATATCCAATATCATGTAGGATAAAAATGGTAGTGAAAAAATGTTTCCCTTGAGAAAGATATAGGAGGCTGTCAGAAGTATGAAGTAGTTCAGATAAATTTGAAGAATTTAGAAATGCAAGCTCAATTATGTCTCTTGAAATAATAATTATGTAAATTGAAGGGCAAAAAAATGGTAAGAGAATAAAATAAATGACAGCAGATCATTATCCCAAGTTAGAGTACAAAAAGACATAATCTATAACTTCCAAGTTAAAGAGATACCAATATAATATGTCCCACTTAATTTAGGTACATGCAAAATATTTACTTGGCTTTTCCCTACTTAAATGCTCCAAAATAAATGAACACTTACAAGAAAAGTTATGTTATTGCCATTGTTTCAACACTGACTGTGATCAGCCCTCTTTTTCTCACTTTGCACTTGGTAAATTGATGATGTTGTGGCTGATTAGAGTCAGAATTAGGGGCTTCTACTTGTACAATTATCCCAGAACAGTTTAAAGCAGTTTTCCGCCCAAGATATCCAACTACATTGTCTGAACCTGTACTTTGAACAGACCCTCACACCTGAGCACATTATTTGAAATTATACTTTAGCTTTTCTTGGCAAATTCTACTTTGTGCCTTTGTCTTCTTTGCACATTCCTTTTGAGTTCATAGTTGATCTATTTCCATTTCATCTGTACAAACTGCTAAGAACATTGTTCAACTACCACTTCTTGTTTGTACACGCCCAGTCTAGAAGGTACTTTGTCCATGTTAAGCAATACGGTAATATTCACTCTCTGAGGAGAAAAGTTCCACAAAATAACCCTATGCCCACATTAAAGAATGTAGAATTTAAAGCATTTTGAGACAGTGATATTAGAATTGAAAGGCTCCTTAGGGACATTTTCATGGAGTTCATTAGTTTACCCAGGAGAAATTTAAATATCCACAAAATTTGGAGCTAATTAGTAAGCATCCAAATTAACATTAGATCCTAGATGTTGTGTTAATACAAGTCACGATTGTCTTATTGTTAAATCAGAATTCTTCATTACTTGACAATGTGTATGAGAAAGTGAAAGAAAAGCATTAAAGCAAAAGGTCTTATCTTGTTAGGCATTTAATCATAGTGGTGAGAGTAATGTCTGAATTTTTCCATTCAATAAAAGCTTGAAGTTTATAAGAACATTTTCCTACATATAAGAATTTGTGTCAGGTTGGTTGACAGTGTTATTTCAGCATGGAGATATACCTAACAAGATTTAGATTTCGATAGTGTATATGGCAATTATGATGTGTCAATTGCTATTGAGGCATTTTCTATTCTAAAGAGAAATCAATTCCAGGAGTCTTCAGTCACATCATTAAAGCTGTATGTTCAACCTAATACTTGGTGTTTTTTTCCTACATTTATAATGAGTAGGCTGATAAGATATCCAAACATATCTAAATATATTTCAATAAAATCCCAAACTGATATGCATAGATGGGTCACTAATTGGAACTGTAGGAGAAATTAGGCTTTTTTGTGCTGTAGTTCAATCTATAATCTCCTAGCTAAATAAAGTTTTCAAAAATATTCACATAATACCACTAAGAAAAGTTCATGACAGTTATATCTGTATAATATTTCTAAGGTCAGGATTAAAGCATTTGTTCCCAACATTTAGAATCAACAGGATCTGTTGAATTAATCTATCCAGAATTTTGTCCTCATATTCACATCTCAACATTTTATCAATATAACTTTCACCAAAACACTGTTCTTATTGAACTTGTCTATGCCCTTTTACTTTTCAAATCCAAATAGTAGGTTTCCTTCAATATCTTCCTGAAAATTCTTTCCTTCCTTTTCTTCTGTAAATCTGTGTTTATTCCTTTTTTGTTTCCTTATTTATCACTTTCCTCCAATCTTTTCCACTCTGGTACTCACATTCTTCACACTTTCCTCAGAACATTCCTTTTCCTCTTCCCTTTAATAATGTCCCTGATTTTATTATTTTTCATATTCATTGTTATGAATATTTTGATGATGTCCAAACAGACCTATCTTTGCATCTGTTTAACATAAATCTTAGAACTATCAGAGAGTTTTTTCCTCTAAATCCATCTTTATCACCAAGATAAATCGATCTAAATCCATCCTTATCACCAAGAATGTAACTAACAGAGTTAGGAGACAGAGATGTGGAAAAACTTTAGATTTCCTCTTACTCTACCTCCATCCATTAGATAAGATGAATGACCAAGATTTTCTCAGTTTCTGTCACTAATGTAATTTCTATGTACTTCTTTTTATGACCCTGACACACCAGCCTATTGCAAATACTCATCACCAGTCACTCAGTCCTAAAACAACTGTTTACTAAGTATGCATTTCTCCCTAGTCTTTTCATATTGGTCCTCTCCATCACCCAATGAGTCTCCTTGTAAGCACACAGAGCGAAGAACTCAGACAAAAATTCTAGTACCATTAATTACTCACAACATTGAATGTTGGTCTTACATTTAATGGATGTAATCTGCCAGAAATATTGAAGAATATATTTGTTGACTTCTAGAGCAAGGAAAAAGAAAGTAAACAGTCCTTACATTTTCAACCTTAGCTTACAAATAAGGAAAGAGTCAAATTCAGTTTGTTGTTATAAAGTCAGAAATAGTTTCATGCAGAAATAAAAATAAATTTTAACTCCTGGCTCTGCAACTTGTGTCCTTTTATGGTAACTGCAGATATGTAAGTAGTATTATGTAAATTGTGTCATGTATTTACAACTGTAATGAAGAACATACTCTTAATATATCATTTGAAAACATTGGTTATTGAATGGTATCTATATGAGAATGTTATTTGAACTAATCATCACACTAAGTTGAAACCTACATCTTAGTCCATCAAAATGTGGAAATAAATGATTTTATTTATAAGAAAATAATACCACCAAGAACAGTGAGTGTATATACATTAGAAAGACTGCTGGAATAACATTAGGGTTTTTACTGTCTGTACCTGTTTATGTGATTGTAATTCTTGATATTCAAACTCTCCTTTTGTTATTCTGTTTTGTTTGGTTTGGTTTGGTTCGTCATGGGGCCTGGACTCTTGGCCTGGCATTGTCCCTCAGCTCTTCAGCTTAATGCACTCTACCACTTGAGCCACAGTGACACTTCCCACTTTTTCTGCTTATGTGGTTCTGAGGAATCAAACCCAGAGCCTCATGTAGACAAGGCCAGCACACTGCCACTGAGCCACCTTCCCAGCCCTCCTCCTCTTATTCTTATTGTATGTAATCCCACGCTGTTTATAACTATGCATTCAATGTGGGAAATCCAGCTTCAAAGATATCTACGTATTTTTTTTTCCTTTTCAATCACAACATCGTCATTATCAGGCTACACTGTGGTCATCAGCCTCCCCATCAAAATTATTATTAGCAACATAAGTGCTAATTATTGAATGTTGGATATGTGTCTATTATTTTATTATTTGTCTTTTGATTAATAATTTTAATGTTACCACTGTGCATGAATCCATATTGAAATTTTGAACAAATAAAAAAAACCCTAAACCATATCAGGTAGTTTGACTATGTGCTTATAACAAATTATGGAATAGCTTTTTGAAGCATTGCAATTTCCTAATCAGTATGAATTAACTTCTTCTCTTCCCCTAACTACAGAACCTTTTCAAGTAATATACTGTAAATGTTACTATAATATCATGTGTATATCTAAAATTCCCTTGAAAGTAATAAACTCTACTTTCTATTGAAATATTAGTTATTTTATTCTAGGAAACTTTTAGAAAAATAGGCTGTATATCTTTGAAATGAAAAACGTCAAAAATAGTAGCATAAAATTTTTAGAGCGAATCTGTCTTCTCTCTCTTTCTCTGTCTATATCTGTCTTCTCTCTCTATATATATAAATGTTATGTGTAGAATAGTATATTTTTAGAGATCATTTGTCCTCAGAAATATATACATATATCTAAATTTATGTGTAGAATGATATACATTATAGTGAAACAAGTATCTCAAAATATAATTAAAATTAAAAAAAAAAAAAAACTTCATGAAATCAAGTGCCGGTAACTCACCCTTATAATAAGAGCTATTCTGGGTGCTGAGATCTTAGAATTGTTTCCGAAACTAGCCCAGACAGAAAATTACTTGTTAGATTCTTATCTTCAATTAACCACTAAAAACAACACCCACAACAAAAAATGTAGCACATTAATTTCACAAAAGCATCTTTTAACCGCTGTGAACATTTCTTAGAAACATGAATACATACCCCTGGAAAATGTTAAGTAAAAAAGTATAGAAAATTTACGTCCATGTTAAAGACATGATTATTTAGATTGTTTAAAATATTTAGGTAATGATTAGAAGTTAAGAATAATGATAGATACGTCATATATTGGGACTGATTTTTTATTCTATTTTACAATAGTAATAAAATGATATTTATAATGATTATATAAAATTACTCTTGCTTGGTATTTGAATTATCATAAGTGATAAATATTGTTAAATGATTTCCAAAGCAAAGGAGTATCAATACTTTTTTTTAAATTTAATTTAATTTTATTTGGGAACATACTGTTCAGAGGGGTTACAATTACATGGGCAGGATAATGCGTACATTTCTTACCAAGCATTGCAGCCTCCTCCTTTGGTTTACCCTTCACATCCCTTCCCAGCCTCCCCCCTCCCCCCCAATCCCAATCCTTCTCCTTCCCCCCCTCCCCCTCCTGCACCGACGTTGTAAAGCTCGTTTTGTACATGACAATTTGTACTTCTCATTGTTGCAACAGGTCCATTTGTATCCTTAAACAACTGGTTTTCCCCCATCTCCTCCATAAGTTATACTGACATCAAATATAGTGAAAGCAGGGGTTATACTGTGGGGGAGGGACATACAAAGCAATTGAGAAAATGATTTCAAGGCTGGTTCACTCTAAGTCTATATTTGTTTTCTTGTTCTAGTTTTCCTATGTTAGTAGAAACTAAAATTCCAAAAATTTAATGGATATTGGCATTTAGGAATATCTTCACTTACACTAATATTGGAGTCCCTTCAGTGGAATTATTTTATTTCATTTGTTACTTTCACAAATAAATCAAGATGATTGTGTATTTTGTTATTTTCACTGCTTTTGGCTCTTATCTTGAGAATACATTTTTCCTAGAAAACTAGAGATAAGTAATTGGATTGAGCATGTAACATATGACTTTCATAAAATGCAGATGCATAGATTTGTGTCTTTTGTCATTTGCTAAAAGTTTCTTCCAGAAAAGTTTCTCAATTACTTAGAAGTTTTACCCCTTCCCCTCCACAATTATACTGACATCAAATACAGTGAAAGCAGGGGTTATACTGTGGGGGAGGGACATACAAAGCAACAAAAAAAAATCATAAATGTGTTAGAAACAATCGCATGAAAGAAAAGAAAACATTTGAATACCTACCTTCGGGTTCATTTCCCTAACATCAACTTATCTGACCTTTTCTGCTTGAATCAGACATATACTAGATATTGCAAATAAGGGAAACCATGGGAAAACAATAGGGATACAGGTGGACTCATTTCAACAATGAGATGTACAAGTCGTTATGTCGAAAAATGAACTTTACAACTTTGGCGGGGGAGCAGGGAGGATTGGGTGGGGGACAGGGGGAGGATGGGAAGGGATGGGAAGGGGAAACAAAGGGGGAGGCTACAATGCTTGATAAGAAATGTACTCATTATCTTGCCCATGTAATTGTAACCCATCTGTACAGTATTTTCACAATAAAAATAATAAAAAATTACTTAGAATTGATGCATAATTCCTAGGTATTCCAGTTATCACATATACTTTTGGATTGAGTTATCTCTGTATAAACCCAAACGGACAAAATACCCTCAAAATAAACAGAAATCACATCTTTGTTTTAAATGCAGTAGTTTACAATGAGTTTTTAGCCAACACCAAAACATCTTTTTAGTTATTCTGCATTTTGTGTGAAGAAGTTTAACAATAGTTTTTTTTTTCCTGACTTGCAATTCACTTGCAATATATTATCTCCTTTTATTGTATACATTTTAGTGCTTTGGAAGTGAATTGTGCCTTCATAGGTTTTCAAAGCCCGATTTTCACAAACTTGCATTCCTTCAAATAGAAATGCTGTATATTTTAGAACAGACATTAAAAATAGATATAAAATTCAGTTACAGGAATTTGCCAAGCATACATCCTCTGTAGTGTGTCTTTTCAAAAACTTTTTTTGCGGATCATTTCCAGGGTCTCACACATACTATTCAAGTTCACTGTCAATTAACTACATTCTCTATCCAAAAAAGTTTTTTTACTTCTGTTTAATACATTCATAGAAGTGTAATGCCTGGATCCTATAAAATTCTCTTTCACCTTTTGAAGACTTGAAATCTTATTTGCTAAAATGATTGTAGTATTATACAAATCGATCACTATCAGAAGTATATCAATTTCTCCACAAATGCATTGCTATATTTTGTGTCCTCTTTTAATATTATGGACTTATTAGTGAGTTTTTATTATTTCTTAGACACTAAAAAGGAGCTTATTTCATATGCCCCTCCTATTGACTATTAATCTGCATATGTTATTTAATAAAATATACTATTCAGGAAAAAAAATTATAGAATTAGAAGATATAAAAATAATTAAGTTTCAGGGGCTGGGAAGGTGGCTCAGTGGTAGAGCGATGCCTTGCATGCCTGAGGCCCTGGGTTCAATTCCTTAGCATCACATAAGCAAAAAAAAAGCAGGAAGTTGCTCTGTGGCTCAAGTGGTAGATTGCTAGCCTTGAGCTGAAGAGCTGAAGGACAGCGCCCAGGCCCAGAGTTCAGGCCCCACAACCGGACCCCTCCCAAAAAACACTTAAGTTTCAGAATCACTGTAGCATTAATATTGTAGCATTAACAAATATATGCCCTCTATCTGTTGGATATGGTTTCGTTTCTGTTATAGTGTCCTTGGAATTATGAAAGGTTATCACTTGATATAATCCAGTTCTTGCTTCTCTTTAGCTACTAATGTTTTCCATGTCAAATTTTTAGAAACCTTTACTAATCCGATGTCATGAATTTTTACATTTATGTTTTACAGGTTTTTACATCTCACATTTAGTTTGATAATCATTCTTTGTAAGGTTTGAGGTAGGCCAGGTGCTGGTGGCTCAAGCCTGTAATCCTAGCTACTGAGGAGGCTGAGATCTGAGGATGGTGGTTTAAAGCTATCCTGGGCAGGAAAGTCCATGAGACTCTTATCTCCAATAAACCACTAGAAAACTGGCAGTTTTGCTGTTGCTCAAGCGGTAGAGTGCTCACCTTGAGCTGAAGAGCACATGGACAACTCCCAAGCCCAGAGTTCAAACCCCATGACCGACATACATACACACAAAAAAAGGATTGAGGTAATATTCTAAGATCATTCTTTAAATCTAGAGAGGCAATAGTGCCAATACAACCATTTAAGATTCTGTTTTTATTTCATAAAGTCTCATGGCATCCTCTTCAAAATCTGTGGAACATAAAACTAAGAATTAATTTTTGAAAAATCTGTTACCTTCTTCTATGCGTCTGTTCTTATAATAGAACTAGGTTATCTTCACTAAACATGGTAATACAATTCAAAGCTTGTATGAAGGCTCAAGCTACACCATTTTACAAGATTGTTATGAATTCCTTGAATTTACATACGGGATTATTGAGCAGGTGGACCAATATACTCCAGAGATATCTGGATGTTTGATAGTCACTCATATTTTGCACCTTGTGGAAACACAAACCCCTGATATTATATATAGATAAATGTCTTTAGAGATTGCTCAAACAACTAAAATTAATTTAGGAATGAGTTAAGATTTAGATAACATTATAGCATAATAAAGCTGAATGATAACGACTTGAGCTGTACTGCAGAAGAGAGAGAGATAGGGAAGAATGGTGGATCACATAGGAGCTGTATGTCATTGGTATTGTTTCAAAAAACAGAAAGATTTCAGAGAAGAGAAGGAGAAAAATAAAGTGTCCTGAATCAAGTTTCTTTTTAATCCACCTGATAGTTTGGACTGAAAGTCAGATAACATGGAAAAAATAAAATAGAAAACAAAGCATTGTATAGAGCTGTTACAATGTAAAAAAGTTGTAATAGGAATATAATTCATTTCCAAAGAAATAAGAGAAAGAATAAAACTAACAATTGCTAATGTGGATAGAAGATGGATCACATTTTATCATATATAATTTTGGAAAAGCATACTAGGAATGAAAATTTTAAAAAGTCATAACTTAAAACACAATTTGTATTATAACTAGACAGTATAGTTCAGTAATAAAACTTTGGCCTAACATATGTGAAGCAATTGTGTGATCTCCCAAGCATTACAAAGTACACACAAAGCACACACACACAAAACCCACATAAACACACACACACACATAGCACATACACACATTTGGAATATTGTTATTATCATATTAAACAGGGAAAATTATCACAAACAGTAAAAGTATTTTAATATATGAAATCATAATATTGCTCATACTATTAAAAGTTTAGTAGAAATAAAACAGTCACAAGATACTTGGATTCTTATAGATTAAGTAAATTTAAAATTAAGAAATAAAAGACATGAGAAATTTGCAAACAAGTTTTAAATAATAAACATTTTGAAACATGTATACTTTTATTTTGATAAAAGATTGATGTTACTGGTGTTTTAACTCAAGATTTAGTATATGATAACCAGGTGCTCTATATCTTGCTAGGCATGGCTATATCTCTAATCATTTCACTCTGGAAATTTTATAAGGTCTCAAAGTTTCCCAGTCTTTCCCAAATTACAAACCCTATTTACACTTCCCACCATAGTTAGAAAAAGGAAACCACAAATCACTATGCCCAGCTCAGTTTTTTTTTTTTTTTTTTTTTTTGGTCGGCCGTGGGGCTTGAACTCTGGGCCTGGGCGCTGTCCCTCAGCTCTTCAGCTCAAGGCGAGCTCTCTACCATTTGAGCTACAGCACCACTTCCGGTTTTCTGGTGGTTTTTATTGGAGATAGGAGTCTCACGGTCTCTTCGTGCCCGGGCTGGCTTTGAACCGAGATCCTCAGATCTCAGCCTCCTGCGTAGCTAGGATTACAGGCATGAGCCACCAGCGCCCGGCTTCCAGCTCAGTTTTTTTTTTTAATTCAACTATAAATATTTCCAAAAAGTGACCATGTAATGCAGCCTTTTTTAATAAAGTATGTGCTTCTTGAAAATACAGTATTCATTACCTGAACAAATATGTTTAGAACTTTAAGAAATTAAATTTATTTAAATTCATCAACCATATAAAATTTAAGAAAATATTTTTAAATATTCACATGTTAACTGTTTTGAAAGCAAAAAATATATCTCTGAATAATTTACATATGTTAAAATTATGCAAAACTAAATTAACTAATCCTATAACTCTTAAAAAAAGAATAACCCTAAAGAAACGAAAATAATTAAATTCAAAATTTAGAAAATAAAATGAAGTGTACTCTTTAGTTGACTTAAATAACTGTAAGCCCTCTGTATATCAAGTTTATAATAAAAAATGCATGAAGAAAGAAAAGTACCCATTGGTCAATATCAACAGGAAAAGCATCAGTAGTTTTTTTTTTTTGAGTGTGCAAAAAAATCAATGGAAGCGATAAATATGTTCCTTCCATAATAAATGTACTCATTACTTTATTTAGATAACTGTATCCCCTCTGTAAATTACCTTTACAATAAAATTAAATTGAAATTAAAAATAAACTAAATAATATACCAATTAAGAATTCATAGAGAGCTAAGAAGGTGGCTCAGTGGTAGAACTTTTGCTTTGCATGTTTGAGGCCCTGGGTTCAATTCCTCAGCATCACATAAACAGAAAAAAAAACTGGAAGTGGCACTGTGGATCAAGTGGTCGAGTGCTAGCCTTGAACTAGCCTTGAGGAACAGCGCCCAGGCCCAGAATTCAGGTCCCATGATCCGACACCCCCCCCCCAAAAAAAAAGAATTACTAGAAACCATTGGTTTAAAACTTTTTAAAAAACTGCCCTAAGTACCCAAGTAATATAATTTGATGATACTATTTAAATACTTCGTCTTCAGCAGAGAAGCCAAAAGTTTAAAAACTGTTACATAGTAAATTAATAAATCTGAATATATGACTATTAATAATAATCATAAGATGAACTTATAGTAGTAGCCAAATAGGTAAGAAATGAGGCAATTTGCCATTCGTTGGATTTAATATGTGAGAAAGAATTTTCTAGGTTTCTTAAAATATATAATCAGTTTAATGAAGAAACTATTCTGTCACATCATATGATAATTAGATGAAGCTGATATTAGAGCAAAGAGCAGATTGTACTAAGTTTTTGCATGTTAAAGTATATGCTTATTTTGGTTGTGGAAAATTGTGTTCAATTTGGGTATTGTTTTTGTAGAGTGGTGTCATATCATTGGTTAATTTTAGGATATGGGTTCCCTTTCAAAAGAACATGCATCTGATCTGAATTTTTAGCCTTCCCATTATCAAGGGTATAAGGGGTGCACACCAAATTGTCTTGCTTCCTAACTTGGCTGGCCTGGATTCGGCAGCCCTTCCAATCTTAACATGTAGATAGTGCAGGATGGTGGAAATGATCCAATGCACCAAACTATATATTGAGAAGGAAGTCCACTAAACTTTTGGCCTGGGTTCTGTTCTCAAGCCTCCTCAGTAGTTAAGGGTTCAGATGGGAGCCCCTGGTGCCAAGCAATAAGAGTATTTCTTAAAGCAACTAGACATATATATGACTTAGGCATGTGAACACCTCAGGACAAGAATAAAAAAGCAGTGAAGTATAGAGGACAGGCCCAATTTTAACTAGCTACTTGGAGGCTGAGTAAGATTAGCTAGCTACTCTGGAGGCTGAGATATGAAGACCACTATTCAAAGCCAGTCCAATCATGAAAATACATGCTATTATCTCCAAAAAACCAGAAGTGGAACAATGCCTCAAGTGGTAAACCACTATCCTTGGACACAGAATCTTAGGGATGATGAATGAATAAATTAGCACTTGCACATGAGCATGCGTGTATACACATGCATGTACACACACACACACACACACACACACACACACACACACACACACATGAGTATTTCAATGCGAAGTTCTTTTTTTACCTTGCTGTACCCTATTTCCCTGTATTAGTTTACAAATTAACAAAATCAGCTAAGCATCTATTTACATAGAACTCATCACGTTTCTCTAAAGTCAACTCTCTTTTTAGAAGCATGCTTTTATTTGACCCATATGTAAACTATTCAGGAGTTTGATTCTTCTCCCTCAATTCTGTAGAATTAGATGGTTGTTTAGCTTCCCCCTAGAAATACAATTTTGTGAAATCTTGCATCAAGCAACGTATTTCTTTCACTAGAACGCAAGCCTCTGTCAAACAATTAATAATAGGTTTTTCTTCTCTTTGCTTGCATCTGTAGTTTTATTATCTTCATAGATTTTATGATGATCTGTCTGTGCATGGCAAAGACTGCTGTGAAAATAAAAAAACCCATCGCAGCACTTATCATTTATGTACCATCCATAGATATGAAGATGTTTAAATATTACTGAAATTGCTTTGTAATAAATCATGTTCACCTTGACTATCATGAAAAAGAAGAATTGGTTTCTCAGCACTTTAGGTAAGAACTTGATTGAAAGAAACAAAAGGACAAGTGAGGAACAACTCAACACATACATTCAAATGAAACAACACAACCCAAGAAAACAAATTAATTTAGTAGTCAAGAACCTGCAGGAAATGCAAAGACTTAAAACAACATCAGCTATCACAAACTTATGAAAATCCTGACTACATGGGAGTCTACTCTTGAGGATAGAGGTTAAAGCCCAGACTGGACAGAAAAATCAGTACACAATGCCATGCACCTGTTATTCTAAATTCCAGGAAGAATAACATAACATGGACTGAGCCCAACGTCATACACAAGGATCTGAAAAATAATCAGGATAATTTAGAGCTGGGGACATAACAAAGTGGTAAGAACACCCATTTATGGGGCACAAGACACTCAATTCAAACTCTAATATTTGGGTATGAAAGTAAAAAGCTATGATTTTAAATAATTGGAATAATTGTAAGATTTGAATATTTGAGTGGAAAAATGCATGAGAGAGATAGAATGAACCCACATTCCAATGCTTTCAACTTAAGTGAAAATATTTTATGGTACTTCACACAAAACAGAGTTACCTTGCAAATGAGCATGGTTGTGCATTTGGGTGATGGAAATACTTTAATTACACAGGTGTAAATTAAATAGATTTTATTTGGGTAGATTGTACTTCTTAAACTAAGAACCTGGATGATGTCCCTGAGATTTTTCTCTCAAGGCTACCGCTATACTATTTGAACCACAGTTCCAATTCTGATTTTCTGTTGGTTGTTTGGTGATAAGAGGCTCCTGGAAATTCTTGCCCAGGATGGCTTCAAACAATGATTGTCAGATCTCAGCCTCCCGAGTAACCAGGATGCCAGGCATGAGCTGTCGATCGTTTTAATAATTTAGTAAATTGTACAGTTACTGAAATTATACATTATCATTATAACCTGCATAATATATGTGAGTATGTATATATCAATGCATATGGATAGAAATATTTTAACATATTTTTGTATCTACAGTACATTTATGAAATCATCCATTATAAAATAAAATGGAAAAAATTTAATAAGGAGCAAAACAAAGGAAATTATCACATGTTTCTTGTTGTTGAATGGAATACGAATTCAAGAATCAGGTTGGGAAAATCATCTCTACGTTAACAAAATGGATAAGAGCTATTAATTCCAATCCATCTATTTGCCCATGTTGTGCAACCTCACACATGAGTGTCAAAATAAAACCACACTTTTTGCCTTTGCTTTTAACTCACCTGATATAATTTACGGGTTAGATGAAGTAATCAAATAAAGATTAAAATAATATTATGTGAGGCTATGAATTAGAGCTGAACATGATTTTAAATATGATAATAGCTAATTAAGTTGCATATTTCTTACGTTTACTCTGTCATGTCCCTCATTCCCACATTAGGAAAGTACATAGAAGGTTCTCACTAAATTATATGTACAATTATGAGAAAAATGTTTTGAAAGAATATGGGCACAGTGGTGTTTTAGCTTATTGAGACCTGTAGGGGTAAGTGTGTTTTTGAGGACTTGCAATTCAATGTGATGAAGATGAAGGGAAGGATGTTCTTATTCTGGGTAACTGGATGGAGTATTGCTCCCACAAAGGAAGTGATGAATTATTCCAAAATGTAACAGTAAAATCACTTTCACAATCATGTCCACTGCTGCACTATTCACCGTAGCCAAGTTAAGGAAACAGCCCAGATGCCCTTTGGCAGAGTGATGATTAGAGAAAGTGTGGCACATATACACAATTGGATTGAACCCATCCATTTTGAAGACTCTTACATTATTTGCAACGAAAAGGATAGATCTAAAAATATATTAATGGAACTAAGTCAGAGCCATATTTGGAAGCTAGAAATTTATACAAGTTTACACAAAAATATTAACCAAAGCGTGCTATTTGCAGAGGAGTATTTCAAAGGTGTAATTTCTTATAAAATTGAACTTTACTCCAACAAAATGGATACCAGGAAACTATCACTTGGAATATGTGAGTGGAAGTCAAAAGGAAGGAATAAAAAGAGATATGGAGGAAGAGAGTGAAGGTATAATATTCAATGCAGATAGTATGAAACTAGAAAAAATTAAAGTGGGGCGAGGTTTGGAAGGGTGTGGAAAAGTTATATAAAGATCCATTTTACTTAGAAAACTGATATGTTGAATGAAAATTCCCTTATACAAGTATTTAAGATAATAAGAATATAATTAAAAACAATGGAGATATCTGATCTTAAATTCTATTTCCATCTCTTTTAAAAAATGAATTTATTTGCTCTATAATTTGATGAGAGGGATGGATTTTGTGGCTAGCTAGATCATTGCACATCTGTCTCTCCCTCTCTCCCTTTCATGGTTCTCATAGGTAATATGATTGCTCCACAATTATCCTAATTTATTTTGCTTTTATATTTTTGGTTGCATCATTTCACTTTCTGCTCTGCCATATCCCACTTCATTTACATAGAATACATTATTTCCTGTTTTCTCATTCTTAGAATAAGCTGCACAAGAAGAAAACACTGGTCCTCATTTTCAGTCTGTACCTTTAAATACGGAGGAAAATCTTTCCTCTGCTCTCTACCAATTCCCTACTCTCCAGTTCGAATAATTTAGAATAGTAAAAATGAAAAAAGAGAAAATAAATAATAGTGAAAAAAACAGATGCAGAAAATTCACCAGATTTTTCTGACCATTTCATCCAATGTGAACTATTGGGGAAATACATGGAGAGCTCATTCTCATTGGCACTCAAAGTCTCTGGTTAGGCAATTCTGATGAAGTTGAGGAACAAGATGAAAAAGTGAGAAATGGTATCAATTGCAAGAAAAAAATGAAATAGTATCCAAGCAAATTTCTTCTTTGTTCTGCTGAAAATAATCGCCTTACTACAGTGCAGAGACTATTTTCCAAAAAGGCCACTCATGTGATTACTAGGGATGACGATGAGTATACCCCTCTTCATCGAGACGCCTACAGTGGACACTTAGATATTGTCCATGAGTTGGTGGCTCAAGGCAAATATTCATGTAATAACTGCGAATGGCTGGACATCCCTGCACAGTACTTATACATGGAATAATAACAGAGTGGCTTCTTTGTTTCATCATGATGCAGATACCAATGGCCAAGTTAAAGGCCTCTTGACCCCCTGCATCTTGCTGCTGGGAATAGATATAGCAAAGATACGCGGGATCTCCTTCTGTTGAACCATTATATCAAGCCAGGTCTGAAGCACAACTTGGAAGAAACTGCATTTGATATTGCCAAAAGGATAAGTATGTATCACTACCTCTTTGAAGTTGTGGAAAGCTGTACAAATTGTTCTCCTAAGTCCTAATGGATCAGTTAAGTTTCTTAAATTTCAAAATTGCCAGTCCATCCTATGTGTCCATAGAAAATATTTTCACAATACAAAGCAACAGCAATACCTTACTTTAAAAATTCATGTATTCCATGGTATTCTTCCAAGTGAATTGCCTGACATTGATGTCAAAATATATTCGAGTTGTTTGTATACATCTATAATGATTTCTATAGAGTTTGTGATTTATTAAATCAGAAATAATTTTAACTTATCTGTTGAAATGAGTAGTACAGAAACTAAAGATATTTCTGGTGCTTGTCTGAAAAAGTATATTTTAAAATATTTAGTATTCTGTTTGTATAATGTCCATAATATATTTCATTCGCTCCTATATACAATACTTTGAATTCGACATTGTTTTATAATCCATACGTTCATTAATACATGTGTTCTTTCAGATTGCATTCCATATAGAAACATTTTAAGATTCTTTTAATTCCTAGGTCCTTATAGAATTTTATTTCTTTGGGATAAAATGACAATGTTATCTTATTTCAAAAGTTTTATAAAGGTTATGCTATGTAAAGGCCTTTCTAAAACGGTGAAGATTGAATACACTGATGTCAAATTAACTTTTATTTCTATGAATTACACATATTATTACTCTTGTATATTTGTAATCAACTTTTGAATAACTGTTTTTCATTTCTTGCATCTGAATAATGAAAAATATGGAATACTTCACAAATTTTCATATCATCCTTGTGCAAGAGCCATATAAATCTCTGTATTGTAATTCGGTTACACGTGCTGCTGAAGCATGTAGTATCCTATAAACTTAAGTAATTAATGATGCAATCTTAAGACAGGCATATATCCTTGGTTGCCTATTTGTAACAAGGAAACCTTATTGTTCCCAAAATTGCTATTCATCTTATTTCTGTAAAATTCTGTGTATGGTGGAAAAAACTTATGTTGTTTGTTCGATTGCTCACATTTGCAAGTTTTTGTAAATGACTACTTTAAGTCTTTTTCATTTGAAATTTGATCATACTTTGAAGCCTTTATAGATAGGTGCAAAGGTGATGGATTTTCAAGTACTTGTTTATTAACTGATTTAGCTTTGTTGAGCTAATGGATTCAAAGTAAGCCTTGCTTAGAGCTACTTCTAAACTTCTGCAGCTTAAAATTTCCCAAATGAGGTCTTGCTGGCACAAATGTCTCCTTGACCTTTTACCCTTGCTTCATGTAGGAACAGCCCAACCAGAATGTCTTACCCTGACAGCATATATTGTCTTACTGGAGCAAAAATAATCTTAATTACAAGGGATTATAGAGAGACGAACAGTTCAGACAGAACTGTTCGGACTAGAAGGTATTTTTTCAAAATATAACTGCTTATTACACCCTACCATTTCAAAAGTAACTAAAGCCAAGAAGGTGAAAATATTGTTCATATGCATGATTACCTAATGTCCTGGACTGACTACCATCCAACCAGGCAGGAAGTTACACCACTGATTTTCTATCACCAAATATATTCCATAGTTCCAGGAGAAGTCCATATGTTTCTCCTCGTTATTAGGCCTTAAATTAGTAGTTTTTTAATCACAGTGTTTCCTCCTGCCTCTAAGCTGTACATCCCCGAATGGTAAAGCTTTAGTTCTAATTCTACCAAACAATGAGGTAGAGGTAATGGAATAATGCTTTAAAACAGTTGCCTTTAATTCCCTAACCACAACAGAACAATGCAAAACTTTTTCTTATAGATAATTATATATTTTATACGTATATGTGTTGATTTTATATTTCACACAGTGGATCTTACTAGAATTAATTGATAATTTGATAAATTAATTTATATTGTTCCAATAAATAGATTGGAATATAAATAATCAGGAGTAGAATATATATTAGAATATAAAAAGTATCAATGCAAGGTTTTCGGTATAAACTTGTGATACTTTCTAAGTGTTCTTGGTCTTCTGAATTCACATGGTAAAAAAAAAATGTTGTTTTCCTCTAATCTATAAGGGATTTTACTCTGCTGCTCTGTTTATTGTTTTAACTCGCTGGTCCCAAATTGTTTTTCTCCATATTTCTTTTTTTTTTTTAATTGTATTTTATTTTATTTGAGAACATACTGTACAGAGGGGCTACAATTACATGGGCAGGATAATGCATACATTTCTTACCAAGCATTGCAGCCTCCTCCTTTGTTTACCCTTCACTTCCCTTCCCCGCCTCCCCCCTCCCCCCACCCAATTTTACCCCCCTCCCCCCACCCAATTATACCCCCCTCCCCCCCCACACCGACATTGTAAAGCTGGTTTTGACATGACATTTTGTACTTCTCATTGTTGCAACAGGTCCACCTGAATCCTTAAACGACTTGTTTGTCCCCATCTCCTCCACATTTTATACTGACATCAAATATAGTGAAAGCGGGGGTTACACTGTGGGGGAGGGACATACAAAGCAACAAAGAAATAATCTTATAAATGCGTTAGAAACACATGCATGAAAGAAACGAAAACATTAAAATACATATTTAAGGGTTCATTTTCCTAACATCACATTATCTGACCTTTTCCGCTTGACTCATACCTATACCAGATATTGCAAATAAGGGAAACCATGGGTCCTATGCTTCTTTGGGCCTGGCTTACTTCACTTAATATAATTTTTTCCAAACCTTTCCATTTCCTAACAAATGGGGAAATGTCATTCTTTCTGATGGAGGCATAGAATTCCATTGTGTATATATACCACATTTTCTTGATCCATTCATCTACTGAGGGGCATCTGGGTTGGTTCCATGTCTTAGCTATGGTAAATAATGCTGCAATAAACATAGTTGTGGTGGTAGCTTTAGTGTGGTCTTGTTTGTAAACATTTGGGTAAATGCCCAAAAGTGGGATTGCTGGATCATAGGGGAGATCTATGTGAAGTCTTTTGAGAAACCTCCATACTGCTTTCCAAAGTGGTTGAACAAGTTTACATTCCCACCAACAATGAAGTATGGTTCCTTTCTGTCCACATCCCCTCCAGCATCTGTTGTTGTTAGAGTTCTTGATTTTTGCTGTTCTAACTGGAGTGAGGTGAAATCTCAATGTTGTTTTGATTTGCATTTCTTTTATGGCTAGGGATGTTGAACATTTCTTCATGTGTCTATTGGCCATCCTTCTTTCTTCTTCAGAGAAGCTTCTCTTTAAGTCTTTCGCCCACTTATTTATTGGGCAGTTGTTTCTTTGAGGATTTGTTGTTGGGTGGTTTAATTTTTTGAGTTCCAAGTATATTTTAGATATGAGACCCTTGTCCGTTGTATGGCTAGTAAAGATCTTCTCCCAATCGGTGGGCTTTCTATTGATCTTGCCAGCTATGTCATTTGCCCTGCAGAAGCTCTGCAATCTTATGCAATCCCATTTGTCCAACCTTTCTTTGATTTGTTGTGCTTCCGGGTCTCTATTCAGAAAATTTCGACCTGAGCCAAGGAGACCTAGGGTTTCTCCTATTCCATCCTGTAATGTTTTCAGAGTGTCGGCTTTGAGTTCAAGGTCTTTGATCCATTTGGAGTTGATTCTGGTGCACGGTGATATATAAGGATCTAGCTTTAGTTTTCTACATGTAGTTAACCACTTTTGCCAGCACCATTTACTGAAGAGGCTGTCTTTCTTCCATTCTATTGTTTTAGCTTCCTTATCGAAGATTAGATGGCTATAGGTCTGTAGGTTCATTTCTGGGTTTTCAATTCTATTCCATTGGTCCTGAGGTCTGTTCTTATGCCAATACCAAGCTGTTTTGATTACTATGGCTTTATAGTAGAGTTTGAAATTTGGTATTGATATTCCTCCAGCAGTGTTCTTTCCGTTGAGGAGCGTTTTTGTTATTAGGGGTCTTTTATTGTTCCATATGAATTTTTGGATTGCCTCCTCTATTTCCTTGAAGAATGAGGGTGGAATTTTGATAGGTATCGCCTTGAATTTGTAGATAGCCTTTGGAAGTATTGCCATTTTCATGATGTTAATCTTGCCAATCCAGGAGCATGGGAGGTTTTGCCATTTTTTAAGTTCTGTGTTGATTTCCTTTTTCAAGATTTTAAAGTTTTCATCATAGAGGTCCTTCACTTCTTTGGTTAAGTTAATTCCTAGGTATTTTATTTTTTGTGGGGCTATTACAAATGGAGTTGCTTTCCTAATTTCAGCCACACTTTTCTCATTGTTGGCAAATAGAAAAGCCATTGATTTTTGGGGGTTAATTTTATACCCTGCTACTTTGCCAAAGTTTTGAATCAGTTTGAGTAATTTGGGAGTGGAGTCTATGGGATTCTTTTAATACAAGATCATGTCATCTGCAAAGAGGGAGAGTTTTATTTCTTCTTTCCCTATTTGGATCCCCTTTATGTCTGCATCTTGTCTTATTGCTGTAGTTAGGCATTCTAATACTAGATTGAAGAGAAGTGGAGAGAGTGGGCATCCTTGTCTTGTTCCTGAGTTAAGAGGAAATGGCTTTAGTTTTTCACCATTGAGTATAATGCTGGCTGTAGGTTTGTCATATACAGCCTTTATTGTATTGAGGAATGTTCCATGGATTCCTAATTTTTCCAGAACCTTCATCATAAAGGGGTGTTGGATCTTGTCGAATGCTTTTTCTGCATCTATTGAGATAACTATGTGGTTCTTATTCTTGACCCTGTTGATGTGATGAATAATATTAATTGATTTGCGTATATTGAACCAGCTTTTCATCCCTGAAATGAATCCTGTTTGATCATGGTGTATGATTTTTTGGATGAATTGTTGAAGTCGATTGGCCAAAATTTTGTTGAGAAGTTTTGCATCAATGTTCATCAAAGAAATGGGTCTATAGTTCTCTCTCTTTGATGAGTCCCTGCCTGGTTTTGGGATGAGGGTTATGATGGCTTCATAGAATGTGTTCGATAGTGAGCTTTCTCTTTCAATTTCATTGAAGAGTTTGAGGAGTATTGGTGTGAGCTCTGCTTTGAAGGCCTTGTAGAGTTCCTCTGTAAAACCATCTGGTCCTGGACTTTTCTTAGCTGGGAGGTCTCTTATTGCTGTTTCTATTTCAATGCTTGATATGGGCCTGTTAAGCTGGTTTAACTCATCTTGGTTTAGTTTTGGCATGTCAATATTTGCTAGGAAAAAGTCCATTTCTGTCAAGTTCTCAAACTTATTAGCATAAAGTTTTGAGAAGTATTCCCTTATAATGTTCTGAATCTTGGTTGTTTCCTTGGTGATGTTTCCATTGTCATCTCTGCGTTTATTAATTTGGGTGTGTTCTCTCCTTTTTCTGATAAGGTTTGCTAAGGGTCTGTCAATTTTGTTAAGTTTTTCGAAGAACCAACTCTTTGTTTTGTTGATTCTTTCTATAGTTTTTTTGGATTCTAATTCATTTAATTCTTATTTAATTTTGATTATTTCTTTCCGACTACTGGATTGGGGTTTATCTTGCTGCTCTTTTTCAAGGAGGTTTAGATGTGTCATTAAATTGCTAGTTTCCGATCTCTCCAATTTGTTGATGTAGGAGCTCAGAGCTATAAACTTGCCTCTGAGTACTGCCTTTGCTGTGTCCCAGAGGAGCTGGTAATTTGTGTGTTCATTTTTGTTGAATAGCATGAACATTTGAATTTCCTTTCTAATCTCTTCCATGACCCACTCATGGTTCAGCAGTGTGTTGTTCAGCCTCCATGTGATACCGGACTTTCTTTGGTGGCTTTTGGTGTTGAGTTCTAATTTTATTCCCTTGTGGTCAGAGAGAATGCAGGGTATACCTTCAATGTTTCTGAATTTAGACAAGTTTGCTTTGTGGCCTAAAATGTGATCTATTTTAGAAAACGTTCCATGTGCTCCTGAGAAGAACGTGTATTCTGATGCTGCTGGGTGAAATGTTCGGTAAATGTCTGTTAAGTCTAGTTGATCTATGCAGCTGTTTAGATCTGCGGTTTCTTTGTTGAGTTTTTGCCGAGTTGATCTATCTAGTGGGGAGAGTGGTGTGTTAAAATCCCCAACAATTAATGTCTTTGGATCTATATGGGATTTGAGGGAAAGTAGTGTTTCTTTGATAAATTTGGGTGCTCCATTGTTTGGCGAATAGGTATTTAGAATTGTAATATCCTCCTGAAGGAGAGATCCTTTAATTAGTATGTAGCGACCTTCTTTATCTCTTCTCACGAATTTTAATTTGAAGTCTATTTTATCTGATATTAGGATTGCAACTCCCGCCTGTTTATGAGGGCCGTTTGCTTGGTAGATTTTGTTCCAGCCTTTAACCTTGAAAATATGTTTGTTTTTACGGGCAAGATGTGACTCCTGCAGGCAGCAGATAGAAGGGTCTTGTTTTTTAATCCAATTAGACAGTCTATGTTGCTTAATTGGAGAGTTCAGTCCGTTAAAGTTAAGAGATAGGACTGAGAGGTATTTGGGAGTTCCTGCCATGTTATCCACCTTCTTGGGGGCTGTGAAAGCTGGGTTCTTCCTAAGGTTCTTGGATTCTCAGTTTGGGTGCAGTTTCTTGGCCTTTGTTGCGTTCTTGTTGGTTTTCTATGTGTAGGACATCTTTAAGAATCTTTTGTAGGGCTGGTTTGGTGGAGATGTATTGTTTCAATTTTTCTTTGCTATGGAAGGTTTTTATTTGGCCTTCAGTTATGAAGGAGAGTTTAGCTGGGTACAGTATTCTTGGTTGATAGTTGTTTGTTTTTAGGGCATGGCATACGTCATTCCAGGATCTTCTTGCTTTGATTGTCTCTGCTGAGAAATCTGAGCTAATTCTAATTGGTTTCCCTTTATAGGTGATTAACCTTTTCTCCTTGACAGCTTTAAGGATCTTTTCCTTGGTCTGGGTTGATCCTGTGTGGATTATAATGTGACAGTGGGATGTCCTATTCTGGTCTGGTCTATTTGGGGTTCTAAAAGCTTCTTGTATCTGAATAGGCCTATCTTTTTGTATGTTTGGGACGTTCTCTGCTAGGATCCTGTTAAACAAATTTCCTAGACCATTAACTTCTGTTTCTAGGTGCTCCTCTACACCCATTATCCTTAGATTGGGCCTTCTGATGGTGTCTTCCAGGTGTTGGATAGACCTATCATATTTCTTGGACTTGTCTTGGATGGTTGTATGTTCTTTCTCTATAATATCTAGGCTGTCTTCAATCCCTGAGATTCGATCTTCTGCATGGTCTAACCTGCTGTCAAGACTCTCTACTTTGTTTTTTATCTCTTTTCCTTCTAATTGGTCAGCTTTGATGGCTTCAAGTTCTTTGTTGAAGCTCTCTTTTAGGTCTTGTATGAATTTCTTTACTTCCTTAATTTGGTGTTCAGTGTTTGTTCTCAAATCACTTAGTTCATTGGTTATGGTTACTTTGGACTGCCATTCCTTCTGTTGGGTTCCATTCAGCATTCCTTTTGTGGTCTCCCTGACTTCCTTCAGCTCTTTGTTAATGGATTCCATGAATGCCTTTAGTGATATTTTTGTATTCTCTACCTGGTCTCTTAATTCGTGAATTACTCTTTGATTAGTTTCCTCCCTTCTGTGGGATTCCTGCAGTTCTCTTTGAGTGTTCTCTGCCTGCTCACGCCATTCCTCCCTTTCTCTTTGAGTATTCTCAAGTTGTTCACGCAAATCCTGTATCAGTTTTTGAGAAGCTTTCTCACGCTTATGATATTCCTGTATAAACTTCTGGGATGCCTCCTCTCTCTCCCTATCACGCTCATACAGAGTCCTTTGTACATTGTCAAACTTCTCATTTATCATGTTTGCTATTAGTGTTTGTAGAGCTATTTGGGAACTCTCCTCTGGATTATTCTTTATCTGTTCTAATCCCTGATTATCAAGGTTGGGAATTGAGATACCCGAATTTGCCATTTTTCTTGTGTTTTTCCGGCTTTCTCGGCCCATTTGAGATAAAATTGCACCAGTTTTGTGTTAGAACACTATCTTAAGGCAACCATCAACCAAAGTTTGCATTTGTACAGTCAATAGTCTACAGATACAATCTAGTTCAACAGATACATCTATTCAACATCAAACGACTATATGTTAAAGGACTTCGAACCGCAGAAAAGAATTTGGAAAACCAGAAATTATTAGGATTAGGGAGAGATGTGGGTAAAAATTGGGAATAGATTGGTGTGGGGAGGCACAGGGAGAGTTAACTATGTCCTAATCACAGTGCAGGAAATGGGTTGGGTAGGATGCAAGTAGAGAGAGAGAAAAAAAGAAGAGACGGTAGGGGAATAAAGAGAGACCAGAAAAAGAATAGAAACGTAAAAATTAATGTTATTATAGAGGTTAAAAGACCGTCTATTTAGAGAGGAATGTGAATATGTTCAGAGAAGGGGAGGGACATAGAGGAGATGTGAAAATCTTTAAGGATGGGAAAGGGAAAAGAAAAGATCAGAAGTTCAGTAGAGCTAGATAAAAAACAAAAAGATAATTAAGAAAGAAAGAAAAAGAGAAAGAAGACAAGAAAAGAAAGGAAAACTCTCATTCACGTATTCCTAAAATAAAAATTATAAGATGAGAAAAAAAAAAGTTACTGGAAAACAATTATTTTTTCAGAAGAGGCAAAAATTAAAGATTAATAAAAGTTTTAGAAGGGAAAAAATTTATTTATATATATATATATATATATATATATATATATATATATATATATATATATATATATATATATATGGTAACAAAAAACAAAAAACAAGCAAAAAAAAGAAAAGAAGAAGAAGAAGAAGAAAAAAAAAAGAAAAAAAAGAAAAAAAAGTCTTTTGATTTTTTTTTGGGGGGGGGAGTGGGAAGAATCCTGTATCTCCCTTTTGTCTGCAACCAGTCTCTTGTTGGAGTCTCTGGTCAGCTTGAGGTCCTGTGGCTTGATTTGTTTCTTAAGTCGGTTGGTTGGAAGAGGCAGAAAAATGCTCTGCTTTACCCAAGATTTTGAGATCCCCCTCCCAGGTTAGTTTTCTGGGAGGGTGGTCTGCTTTGAGAGTCACAAAAGAGGGGGATGTGGTGATGAGGCTAGGTTCTGGGTAGAATTGAGGCCTTTCAACAAACAGTAGCTTTTCCCTGGGGCTATTTTGTGATAAAGCTCACAGAGCCCAGCCTGGAGCCATTCTCAGGGTTTCTGTTTTTCAATTGATTGTGGTGGCTGCTAGAGGGAGGGGCAGCCTCTGGCTCTGGTTACCCAGTGAGGCAAGGCACTCCGATGGCTGGCGCCTGAGCTGGGTGACTTTTCCCTGGATGGAGCTGAGTCTGGCCGGTCACTTCGGCGTTAAGTTCTTGTGACCTGCTAAATGACTCGTTTTATTCCAAGGCCTGAGCTGGAGCTAGCAGCTCCTCCGAGCTTTGTTGGTATCCAAGATGGAGATCACCGGTGCTGGAGGGGGAGGGGTGGCCTTCCCTCCTCTGCTCCCTGAGGAGTGAGGATGTCGGGCTTGTACTCACGCCGAGTCTTGGATCCTGGGTCGTCTCTGGTCTGCAAACAGCAGGATGAAGATGTTCGCTCCTTGTCGGTTCTTGTTGGTGTTGAGTTGGATCCGCTCGTCCGCTGCGTCTGGCTCCTTCGTCCCGACTCTCTGTGTCTCAGGTATGACTCCGCGGCGGTGGTTGCCGCCGCGACCCCGCCGCCGGAGCAGCAGCTGATGCGTTTCCTTGGCTTCCCCTCTCTTGTCTAACTCTCTGTCCTGTGATGGCACACTTGGTGTGATTCTCTGGCTTAGGACTGTTCACTGGAATTCTAAAACTACTTTCTATGCGAGAGCTTGTTCAGATTCCAGCTTCTCCTCCGCCATCTTCCCAGAACTCTTCTCCATATTTCTGAAGCATTCCTACTGATTATACTCAAATTTTGCTGATATGGTGTCTAAAAGGTATTATTCTTCTACAGGATCCATGGGTCCTAGGATCCCAGGTCCCAGTTATCCGCCTCATCAGATAACTAGGGCAGAAGTTCCCACCTATGCCCATGCAACATGCCAAGAGAAAGTAATTGAAGACCCACCTCAATTTCTCATTTCTTATATTTCAGGGCCCCAATTCCTTGAAATGCAGGAATTAGCAGTGAGCAATTGGGAAATGCAAGGCAACTTAAAATGCAAGATGAAATCACAAAATGTGAAAGTACAGTAATTCAAACTTTCCGTTTTCAGATGACCATGCCATATGAGTGAAAAAGACCACAAATGTCACAAGATTATTTGTAATACCCTTCTCCTAATGATTAATGAATTATTTCAGTCCAGTATCAGCAGGCAAAAAAATAGTTCCTGAATGATAGATCCATAATTGGTCTACCAATGTTAGGAATACTTGAAATAGAGGTCAAATATAATTCAAAAAACATTAATTGAGAAGATCCTTAGTGCTTCAAAACACTGGTACTTCAGTAAACTTGGTTTTGTAGTATAAAATGTTGTCATTCTCAAACAAATGATAACCTACATTTAATCTGCTGAAAGTATATTCTTTTTCAAATAAACTTTTAAAAATCACATTTGACAAAATAACACTATACAAGTGATGATATTTAGTGATGTTACTAGTCTTTCAAGTGTAGGGAGCAAGTTTCAATATAGTTGATTTATTCACCCAGCACTAATGCCAAACAGGTTCAACCATTCATTAAAGTGTAGGAATAGTACCCCCCACCATTTGTGTTTTTCAGTAGGTGCCTTTGAAAATTTGTTAAATAGATCAGCCTCCAATATTTCAAACCAAAACATTAGCTAATAAATAAATTTCATCACATAAGTACATTTTAAAAAGTCATGAATAGTTGCCTTATCATATGGTGTTTTATGTTTTCCCTATATGTCTAATATAGTAAGAAATATGACTTTAAGTCTTGAATATGGGTACTCATCAGAGATTTGACAAACATACAATCTGTCTTCTATTTCTATCATTTTCCTCTACAGTAGTAAATTTTAGATTTCTTCTTTTGCCAATACTTATAGGTAGTTGAAAATATTATCCCATGTAAAATAAAATAATCACACACCACTCTACAAAGCCATTTATAAAAACTGGTATTTAGGAATATATTCTAAGCCATTTTTAAACTTTCTTGTTGACTACAGATTAATCTTCCAAATGGAGGGCAATGAAATCATGTCTAGGTGCTTCATGTCTCCAGTTTTGCAAATTGTTACTTCAGATGAATGAATTATGGAAATATGAGCTGACATCAGTTCAAGTATATGCAGAATTGAAACTCCATGGAATGTATATAAACCTTTCAAAGTACTAACAGACAGTTTAACAGAATGACTATCAGGAAATTGAATTAATATTAATAATATTAAAGGAATAATAATAAAGCTATAGAATGAACGAAGAATGGAACAAGGGGCAAGTACAGCTAGAATATTTAATATACACATGTGAGAAAGGAAGTGGTAAATCGGAAATAAATCTTGTAGAAGGGGTTGGTTGAGAATGATAGAAGGAATGACTCTGATCCCGGAACATTGGACAATTAGATGGACATTTTTGTAACACACTTTCACAACTTTTTGAAATTCAGTGAAAAAACACAACAAAAAACAAAAACACACAAAAAGCACAACCAAACAGCAGTCTCTATAGAGTACGATTATGACCTCTCAAAATTTTAAATAGGTAATGAAGGACAATCTTGGGAAAAGCATACAAAGCTGTTCGAAATGAGCAATTTGGGGTAGAGGAGAATTTTTTTTTTTTGTTTTTCTTTTTGCTTATGTGGTGCTGAGGAACCGAACCCAGGGCCTCAGGCATGCAAGGCAAGCGCTCTACCACTGAGCCACCTTCCCAGCCCATAGAGGAGAATTTTTAACAGATTTAAATAGATTGTTTAAGGTTATAAATCACCTACATATGCTGCAAATATTTTCTTCTGCGAGTTCTCTTGGTCTGAACTGGATATTCCAGTCCTGAGCCACACTTGATAGCTTGTGAAGATAGAATGGAAGAAACAAGATCAAAAACCCATTACTCCATTGGAGAGGAAACAGTCTTCTACGTTTTCTCTAATTTATATTGACTACTTTTATTCATAAGTTTAATTCAAGTGATTTGAATTAAATATTTCCTTCTTTGTTCTGGCAAAGTAATTGGTCAAAATAATTCACTAAATATTATAAGCCATTTTTTTATCATGCTGTTTTCTTGTCCAAGCGAGTCCATTAAACTTCCTCCTTGCATTTGGTTGCCACAGAAACCCAGCATCAATGTTAATGAGGACAATCTCTAATGTAAAACTTTGTCTCCAAAATACCAGTCCAAGAATCTGTGATCACAAATATTTACCTATACATTTTTCTTTTTTCTTTTACCTTGAAAGTCTTCTTGTGTCTAAAGTGCCCTCAAAAATAAGTACTCTGCCAATTTTTGGATCAATCACTTATAACCTCAAAGATATTTGATAACAAGATGCTTAGAGGAAACAGAAGAATACTGCACTTTTATCTTCTCTCTTAAGACTCTCCTTAGATACCATATCAGGAACAGTGAAGTTATTCTTTGCAAAATTATTTCAATAGATTATTTTTTTCTCTTCATCTTGCATTTGTTCAACAAGATGTATGGAGAAGAATAGAGTTGAATCACCCATACCATGGATGACAGTGTCTTTTACAAAAGGACAATGCTCCTATGTCCTATTTCTCTGTCCTCCTCTTAGCTCTTGCCTGATTTCCAACTAATCACAGATTCTTAGCTTCAAGTCTAATGAAGGTGAAGGACTATAAGGCCTCCCATGTTGCTACATTGTAGGGCTAGATCTCCGGCAGGAGGTAAGTGTGAACGACGCACTCAAGGAACACACGTTGGGAGAACAGGCTTAAGCAGGTCTGGTTTATTTCTGCACAAGGGTTGGGATTTTATAGGCCCAGCGTTCCCAACCTCCTGAGTCCTTCCAAGCCAATTACTTAGCGGGGAGTTGATCATGGGCATTGCTTGGTGAAAGGCACTGATTGGTCCCCTGGGGGAATGTAGGGAGCATGGACAGCTCATGGCTGTAAAGCTAGGCAGACGTGCCTGTGGGTCCCGTCTCTATGAGCAGGAAGTGTGCTTCAACTGCTACTCTAGCTGACTCAACCAGTTCTGACCGGCTCTACCCACAAATTTTCCCTTTTCTTTTAAAAGGACCGTCATTATGGTGACCCGTCATTGGAGGCATTTTTGCCGGGAGTGCAAGCATTTAATAATTCCTAAGAGAGTAAGCCCTACAAGTGCACGGCCTCCCCAGATGACCAGAGAGGATGGCGAAAACCATTGTTGTAACTTTTTAAGCACATCTTCTAAAAAGGAGACAGCGGGAATAAGCTGAATGGTGGTCTGGTTTAGGTGGGTAACATCATGCAGCAGGTTTTGGTTGAAGTTTAACTACTTAAGGGACTTAGGGACTTTGATGTAGTTACTAAGTTCAGTGAAATTGGGTGCGGGAGTGGAAAGCTGACAGACAGAAGTAGTCATAGCATTACATAGTCCTCCTTGTTGTAATCAAAGAAATGTAATCTGTTCTTGGAGCAAGTCTATTTGTTGTTGGAGCACAAGGAGGCCTCCCTTAAGATGATTGGCAACTTGTAAATGTTATAATTCTATGGATGACAGTTGAGGGATGAGCTGGTTTATCTGTTGCACGGTGGACACGCTTTGGGACAGCAATATAGCGGCGGTGGTAGCTGAAGCCACTGTAGCGATGATTGCGCACCGATTGCAAGGATCAATCCTACTGCTCTTTTAGTGCACGGATGAATCAATTGAACCTGGGAAAACTGAGAGTCATTAGTAGCCAGAACAATAAATGGAGGAACACGTACAAAACCTGCAAAAGGATATGAGTCATTGGGTTGCCAGTGATTGCTGAGAGTGCAAGTAGCAGAGGAGTTGTCTCCTAGACAAAAAAAGAACGGGGCTCTAACCACTACCATTCCTGACACCTGGTCATATCCAGATCAGTTACAGCGACGAATATTGGCCAATAGGAAAGGGGACAAACCGAGGCAGGAATGTGATGATCAAACGATTGGCATGGGGGGTCCTAGGTCTCCCAATCGTCCTCCTGAAGAGTCATAAAACTCCTTTAGATTTTGAGGTTTGGGATCTTTTTCAGATTGGTTGTATATAGCTGGGTCTCTACCCTTAAAAGAGTTTTAAAAGAGAAACTATGAAGATGAAGCAGTGGGTGAGGCTTCAATAGCCAAGAAGCTGTGTTTAATTGGAAATCAGGAAATTGCTGAGAGGAGGACATAGAAGTAGGACACAGAAGCATTGTCCTTTTGTAACAGACCTGTCTTCTAAGGTATGGGTGATTTACCTCTATTCTTCTCCATACATCTTGGTGAGCAAATGCAAGAACAAGAGAAAAATAATATATTGAAAAAGTTTTGCAAAGAAAAACTTCACTGTTCCTGATATGGTATCTAAGGAGAGTCTTAAGTGAGAATATAAAAATGGAGTATATTTTGGCTTCCTCTAAGCATCTTGTTAGCAAAATATATCCTTGAGTTTAGAATTGATTGAAAGAAAAAGTGATGGAGTACCTATTTTTCTGGGCAATTTAGACACAAGAAGACTTTCAAGGTAAAGGAAAAAGAAAAAAGTTAGCCAAGTATTTGTAATCACAGTTTCTTGGACTGGTTTTCTGGAGACAATTTTTACATTAGATTTGTCCTCATTAACATAGATGTTGTTTCATGGCAACAAAATGCAAGAGGAAAATTTAATGGACTTGCTTAGTCAATTAAACAGCATAATCAAAAAAAGTGGCAAATAACTTTTAGTGAATTATTTGACCAATTACTTTGCCAGAATAAAGAAGGAAAATGTAATTCAAAATGAATTGACCTAAAAGTATGAATAAAATGTAGTGAAGAGAGATGAGAGAAAAAATAGAGGATTGCTTTCTCTACAGTGGAGTAATGGGTTCTTCATCTTGTTTCTTCCATTACATATTTCCAAGCTATCAATTGTGGCTCAGGACTGGAGTATCAAGTTCAGAAAGATAATATTTGCAGCAGATATAGGTGATTTATAACCTTAGATAATCTATTTAAATCTGTTCAGAATCCTCCCCTACGCCAAACTATCCTCTTTGAACATTTTTGTTTGCTTTTACTAAGACTTTCCTCCATTAACTGCTTAAAATTTTTGAGAGGTCATATTCATACTCCCTACAGATTGCTGTTTAGTTGTGATTTTTATGTGTTTTTGTGTTTTTTAACTGAATTTCCAAAGGTTGTGCAAGTGTCTTACAATTAAATTTGTCCACCTAATTATCCATTGCTCCTGGATCACAGTGACACCTTCTATCATTCTCAACCACCCCTTCTCCAAGATTTATTTCCGATTTACCACTTCCTTTCTCAAATGTGTACATTGAGTATTCTAGCTGTACTTGCCCCTTGTTCCATTTTTCATTCATTTGATGTCTTTACTATTATGGCTCTCTGGTTTCAACTTCCTGATAGTCATTCTGTTAAACTGTCTGTTAATATTTGAAAGGTTTATATACATTCCATGGAGTTTCAGTCCTGCACATACTTGAACTAATGTCAGCTTATATTTCCATAATTCATTCATCTGCAATAACAATATGCAAGACTGGAGACTTGAAACACCTATACATGATTATATTCTCATCCATTTCAAGATTAATCATTAGTCAACAAGAAAGTTTAAAAATGGCTTTGAATGTATTCTTAACTACCAGTTTTTATAAATGGTTTTGTACAATATGTGTGATTATTTTATTTTACATGGAATAAAACTTTCTACTACATATAAGTTTTGGAAAAAGAAGAAAAGTAACATATACTACTATAGAAGTATATGATAGAAATAGAAGATATATTTTGTCACATCTCAAATGAGTACCCATATTCAAGACTTAAAGACATATTTCTTACTGTGTTAGACAGAGGGAAAACAAAACAGCCTATGATAAGGCAAGTATTTGTGACTTTTTAAAATGCCCCTTATTAAGTGATGAAATTTACTTTATTAGCTAATGTTTAGGGTTGAAATATGGGAGGCTGACCTATTTAACAAATTTCTGGAAGGCACCTACTGAGCAACACAAATGGTGCGTGGTACTATTTCTAGACTTTAATGAATGGTTGAACCTGTCTGACATTAGTGCTGGGTAAATGAATCAACTGTATTGTAACTTGCTCCCTACACTTGAAAAACTTGTAATGTCACTAAGTGTCATCTACTTATCAAATGTTATTTTGGTAAGTGTGATTTCAAAAAGTTTATTTGAAAAGGAATACACTTTCAGGAGATTAAATGTAGGTTGGTTTGAGAATGACAACATTTTTATACAAGAGAACGAAGTTGTACTAAAGTACCAGTGTTTTGAAGCACAAACGATCTTCTCAATTAATGTTTTGCTGAATTACATTTAACCTCTAAGTCGTTTTCCTGACCATGGTAGATCAATCACGGATCTATCTTTCCAGGAACTATTTTTTGGGCCGACTAATGCTGGACTGAAATATTACGTTAGTCATTAGGGGAGGGGTATTAAAAAAAATCTTGTGACACTTTCTGATCTTGTTCACTCATATGGGCTGGTCATCTGTAAATTCAGTTTGAAATACAGTAATTTCTCTCCATTTTGAGACTTCATCTTTCATTTTAAGTTGCCTTACATTACACAATTGCTTGCTGCTAATTCTTGTTTCTCAAGGAATTGGAGCCCTGAAATATAAGAAATGAGAAATTGAGATGGATTTTCAGTTACTGTCTGCTGGCATGTTGCATAAGCCTAGTTGAGAAGTCTTGCCCCTGTTATCTGATGATGCAGGTAACTAAGCCATAAGATATTAGGACCCATGGGTCTATAGAAGATTAGATATCGTATTAGGACAATTGGAGTATAATATGTAGGAATGCATCAGAAATATGTAGAAAAACAGTTTGGGACCAGTGAGTTAAAACAATAAACAGAGCATCAGAGTAAAATCTCTTATAGATTAGAGTAAAACAACATTGATTTTTAACAATGTGAATTCAGAAGACCATGAGCAATTAGAAGGTATCGCAAGTGTATACCGAAGACATTGCATTGATACTTTTTATATTCTAATATATATTCTAAACCTAATTATTTATATTCCAATTATATTTATAGGAATAAATAAATATCACTTTATTTGTCAAATTATCAATTGATTCTAGTAAGTTTCACTGTGTGAAATATAAAATCAGCACATATAAATATAAAATATATAACTATATATAATATAAAAAATGGCACATGTTTTGCATTGTTCTGTTTTGGTTAGGGTATCAAAAGCAACTCTGATTTAAAGTATTTTTCCATTATCTCTACCTCAGTGTTTGATAGAGTTAGACTTAAACCTTTACCTTTTGTAGATTTACAGACTGGAGGCAAGGGGAAACATTACCAGTTTAAGGCCTAATAACAAGGAGAAACATATGGACTTCTCCTGGAGCTATGACAATATTTGGTGATAGAAAGGCAGTAGTCTAAGTTCCTGCCTGGTTGGAAGGTAGATAGGCCAGGACATTAGGTAATCATGCATATGAACAATTTTTTCACCTTCTTGGCTTTAGCTACTTTTGAAATGGTAGGTATGATAAACAATTATATTTTGATAAAAACCTTCCAATCTGAAAAGTTCTGTCTGAAATATTCATTTTTCTATGATCCCTTGGAACTAAGATTTATTTTGTTCAAGTAAGACAATTTACGCGATCAGGGTAAGATATTCTGGTTGGTCTGATCCTACATGGAAGAAGGGTAAAGTGTCAGGTAGACGTTTGTGCCAATGAGACCGCATTTGGGAAAATTTCAGCTGCAGAAGTTTAGAAGTAGCTCTTAAGCAAGGCTTACTTTGAATCCGTTAGCTACACAGAGCAAACTCAGTTGAATAAATAAGTACTTGAAAAAGCCATCCCCTTTGGACCTAACTAAAAATGCTTCAATGTATGATTAAACTAAAATGAAAAAGATTTAAAATAGTCATTGACAAAAAAATTACAAACTGAACAATATAATTATTTTCCATTATACACAGAATTTTAGGGAAATAAGATCAGTAGCATTGTTAGGAACAATAAGGTTTCCTTGTTACAAACAGGCACCCAAGGATATAATCCTGTGTAAATATTGCATCATTAACTACCTAAATTTAGAGGACATTACATGCTTCAGCAGCACATGTACCCAAATTACACCAATACAGAGATTAACATGGCAATTGCAAAGGATGATATGAAAATCTGTGAATTATTCCAGATTTTTCATTCTTCAGACGCAAGAAATGAAAAACAATTATTAAAAAGTTGATTACAAAATTACAAGTGTAACAATATATGTAATTCATATAAATAAAAGTTTGACATCAGTGTATTAAATCTTCACCTTAGAAAGGCCTTTATATAGCATAATCATTATAAAACTTTAAAATTAGACAACATTGTCATTTTATTCCAAAGAAATATACTATAAGGACCTAGTAAAAAAGGAATCTTAAACTGTTTTGGTATGGAATGCAATCTGAAAGGACACATTTATTAATGAACCTATATATTATAAAACAATGTAGAATTCAAAGTCTTATATCTAGGAAAGAATAAAATAGATTATGAGCATTATACAAACAGAATACAGAATATTTTAAAGTATAATTTTTCACATAAGCACCAGAAATATCTTTAGTTTCTTTAGTACTCATTTCAACAGATAAATTAAAATTATTTCTGAATAAAAAAAGCAAAAACTCGAGGGGGTCCAAGACGGTGACGGGGAAGTAGGGGAATGCCACAGCTCTCCAAAACCAAAAAGATAGTTTGAGTTCCAACGTTTAATCTCCCCAAGAGACCGACAACAACAACAAAAATCAACATCCAGAGAAAAACAGAAATTGAATAGAAGAATTTCACAACAGAGAAACTTGAAGACGCCTCCCCCAACGTCTATTGGCCACAAAGCAGCGTGCCAAGCCATGGCCAGCCCAGCCTGGTGGGAGCTGCCGGTGGCCCAGAGACACAGGGAGTTGTCTGCAGATCACCCGCACCAAAGACCCCTGAGGTAACAGTGTCAGACTGGCTGATCTTGACGAATGAAGAATCCTCTGAGCAGGGAACTTACACAAAGATCCCACCCCTTCCCATCACTCTCCATTGGAGCAGAGAGGCTCCATCCCACCAAAGCCACTCAGCCCCATGGCAGGAACCTCAGAGATACATGAGATGCCCACAGAACACCAGAGCAGAACTGAAAGGAACTGGTGCTGATCCAGAGAGCGCAAACAGAGACAAACCCCAGCAATCAGTACCTGCACAGAGGACCTCCCCACCCCTCGGGTGGAGGCCGGAGGCCCATCCCGTGGAGCGGACCCAAACAGTGTCAATGGAGGCACTGACAGAAAAGAAACACACAGAGCCACCACCTCTCAGCCTATCCCACAACCACCTCAATTGAACTGTGACTGCAATGGCAACCAACAACCTACATCACACAGAAACAACTAGCTCCAGGGTGATTACCCTGCAGGGGACAGTGTATTCCTCAAGGGAGACAGTGTATTCCTCAAAAGCTTGTGGGAATCCCCAGAACCCCTACCCCAAAACCTGCACCACAGGACCCACTAAAACTAGAAACTTTTCAAGAGCTCCACCAGCCCATGGATCACACTCAGCTGGCCAGGCTAGAACAAGAGAGGCCCTGGAAGGAAGCGTTAACGCCCAAGCCTTGAACAGCACCACTGGGTCAAGACACCCAACGGTGGAAGAAATTTGAACTGTGTACTCCAAGCTGCATAATCTAGGTGGGATACACAGCAGCACAGGTCCAACAGGTGTGCCCAGGCTGGGGTCTGGGACCAGGCCTGGGGATCTGGTGCCTGAGCAACATAACCAACTCCTCCCAACTGAAATCAGAAGCTGAGCATACGCCTCAGCAGAGGGGAGAAAAACAGGGAACTGCACTCCTGGTAATCATGCCTGTGACAGCAAAAGATGCAGGGGGTTCAGGACAAGAGAAGCTCAAACCCCACAAGAACCTGACCCATGTATTCTAGGCTAGGAATTGAACAACACAGGCCTCCAGCACCCGATAATAGTCAGGAGCTCAGGCTGGTAATGTGCTCAGCAGTACAGTGATTGCAAGAGGCCCTGGATCTGATTCCTCAGCAAAACATAAGCAGAAAGGGCCAGATGTGGTGCTATGGGTCAAATGGTAGGGTTCCAGCCCTGAGCTGAAGAGCTGAGGGACAGCACCCAAGACCAGAGTTCAAGCCCACAAATAGCCAAAAATATAAAACAAAACAAAACATCAGGAGACCATAGCAGACTCCAGCATCTGGGAGAGTACATCCAGCACATCCGAACTTGCCAAGAACACCTGTAGGAATAAACAGGAGCAGTCTAGGCTGCTCATCCCATGTAAAGGCGGGAACTGCCAGTGATCTACAGCAGAGAGCTGAGAATCCTGTGTGGGTCAGACCAGCAGCTGGAGGTCGGCCACCAACAGAACCGAGATCAGGTACAGACTCTCTCTACCAGCACAGAAACAGTAACCAAGCAAAGACAGACAACTATTGACCAAAACAAAATTTCAGATTAGTCTGCAATAATCCCTGAATAACCATGAGAAAATCACAGAGAAATATTACAAGGTTTATCAACACCTAGGATAGCAAGCTATCTCTAAAAGCCAGCAGCAACCCAGGGGAGAGCCCCACTGGGAGCAAAGCAGGAATGGAAGACAAACACTACATCCAAGACATGCTGGAGGCAATGACTCAAGAAATAAAGTGAGAAATAGACCAGAATTTGAAAGAACACCAGGTCGAAATACCAAAAGAGGTGCAGGACATCAAACAGGAGATGCATGCAAAAATAGAGGTAGCACACACCTCACTAAGCTATGAGATAAGTGACAAAATAGAGGCAGTGCACACCTTATTAAGAGGTGAGATTAGTATTTTGAAAACCAACATTGAATCCATTGAAATCAACAATGAGTCCATTTCCTCCATGCAAACCACAATGGAAGCCACAGTTAACAGAGTGAACAAAATGGAATACAGAAGACACAGTACATCAACTGGAACAAAAAAATGACAGATATGGAAAAATCACTTAAATTATACCAAAGGGAAATTCAAGGGCAAGCAGATAGTGCCACGAAATTCAACCTTCATATAAGAAGGTGAGGAATATCAAAGCAAGGGAATGCAACAACTATTCCACAAGATAATCGGTGAAAATTTTCCCCATCTCAAAAAAGAACATCTTACCCACATAACAGAAGCATATAGAACACCTAACATGCAGGATCCCAGGAGAAACACTTCTAGACATATTATAGAATAAATGATAGATCTGAATGATAAGGAAACAATCTTGCATGCAGCAAAATTGAAGAAGGAGCTATACTACTATAGGAAAAATATTAGAATCACTACAGATCTCTCCACACAAACACTGAATGCAAGAAAGGTCTGGGAAAGTACCACATGAGCCCTGAGAGCCAATAACTGCCAACCCAGACTGATATACTCAGAAAAGTTAGCATTCACATTTGATGGAGAACTGAAAATTTTTAATAGCAAAGAAAAACTAAATTAATACATAAACATTAAGCCAGCATTACAAAGACTACTAAGAGGTGGAACACAACCTGAGAAAAGCAACCAGGAACAGGGACCTGCACCCAGACAGGCATTAATAGAAGTCTATCTGAGCAAGGACAGAGGAAAGGAAAGAAGATAAACAGTGACTATAATGCATCTCTCTATACTATCTCTTAAGATTAACGGGCTTTCTTCACCAACCAAAAGAAAAGAACTGCAGTTTGGATCCTAAAACATGACCCATCCATCTCCTGCCTTCAGGAGACCCACCTCTAAGCCAAACATGCAAACAAATTCAGAGTGAAGGGTTGGAAAAGGATCTACCAATCAAATGCCCCTAGTAAGAAAGCAGGCGTAGCAATCCTTATATCTGACAAAATAAACTTGTCATTAAAATCATTACAATGTCAAACCATCCCTGCATCTCTGGGATGAAGCCTAACTGCTCATAGTGTATGATTTTTTTAATGTGTTTCTGGATTCTTTTAGCTAGAATCTTGTTAAGGATCTTTGCACCTGTGTTCATCAAGGAAATTGGCCTGTAATTCTCCTTTTTGGTTGGGTCTTTGCCTGGTTTGGGGATGAGTATGATATTGGCTTCGTAGAATGAGTTTGGGTTAGCTCCCTCCTTCTCTGTTTCTCTGAAGAGCTTGAGGAGTGTGGGTATTAGTTCTTCTTTAAAGGTCTTATAGAATTCTGCTATGAATCCATCTGGTCCTGGGCTTTTTTGGTTGGAAGACTTTTGATAGCATCCTGCATCTCATAGGATATTGGCTTATTCAATAGGTTTCTTCTTTGCTCAGTTTGGACAACTTGGATTTCTCTAAAAATGCATTAATATCTGCCAGGTTTTCTTCCTTTAGAGATTAATTTTTGAAAATAGTCCATTAGGATTATTTGGATATCTTGGGTACGTGTTATGATTTTTCCCGTGGCATCCCTAATCTTGTTAAAATGGATTTCCTCTCTTCCTTTTTTAAATATTCTTGCAAACAGTCCATCAATTTTGTTTATTTTTTCAAAGAACCTGCTTTTTGTTTGGTTAATTTTTGCTGTAATTTTTTTTTATTTTCTAATTGGTTAATCTCTGCTCTTAATTTGGTTATCTGGCTCCGTCTAGTAACTTTAGGTTCCATTTTTTAATGTATTTCTAGCTGTTTTAATTGCAACATGAGATTATTTACTTGGTCTGTCTCCATTTTCTTGATGTGGGCAAGGAGGGCAATAAATTTGCCCCTCAGGACTGCTTTTGCTGTGTCCCACAAGTTTCTTTGTGAGTTTTTTTTCATTTTCATTGAGTTATAGGAAATGTATTTCTTCTCTGATCTCTTCCATTACCCAGGCATTGCTAAGGAGTGTGCTGTTCAATTTGCATGTATTAGAGAAATTTCTGTGGTATGCTTTGTTACTGAGAACTGGCTTGATTCCACTATGGTCAGATAGGATACAGGGGATTATGTTATCCATTTGTATTTGCTTAAGTTTCTTGCATGAACTATGATATGGTCTATTTTGGAGAAAGTTCCATGAGCTGCTGAGAAGAATGTGTACTGTGTTGTTTTATGGTGAAATACTTGGTATATGTCAGTTAATTCCACTGGATGTATGGCCTCACTTAATTTGGTAGCTTCTTTGCCTGTCCTTTGGTGAGAGCGGTGTGTTGAAGTCTCCTAGTATTATCATATTGGGACCTATTTTATTCTGTAAGTCAATAAATGTAATCCAACACATCAACAGAGCCAAGGTCAATAATCACATGATTTTCGCCACAGATGCAGAAAAGGCCTTTGATAAAATTCAACATTCATTCATGCTAAAGGCTCTGGAGAAAACAGAAATAGAAGGATCATTAAAACAATAAAACCATTTGTGACAGTCCAATAGCCAATATTATACTTAATGGGGAAAAGCTACAACCAATTCTCCTAAAATCAGGAAGAAGGCAAGGATCCTGGAACCCTTAGCCAGGTCAATAAGGCAAGAAAAATACATGAAAGGGATCCGCATAGGGAAAGAAGAGGTTAAACTATTCCTTTTTGCAGACAACATGATATTATACTTTCATGATCCCAAAAACTCCATCCCCAAACTCTTAGAAATCATAAATCACTTCGGCAAAGTAGCAGGATACAAAATAAACCCACAAAAATCAGCTGCCTTCCTGTACACTGCCAATGTACAAGAAGAGAGGGAAATAAAGTGAGTAACCCTATTCACAATAACCTCCCCCAAAATAAAATATTTAGGAATTAACCTAACCAAAGATGTAAAAGAACTATTTAATGAAAACTATAAAAGGATAAAGAAAGAAATTTCAGAAGACACTAGGAAGTGGAAAGACCTCCCATGCTCTTGGATAGGCCAACTTAATATAGTGAAGATGGCAATACTGCCAAAATTAATATACAAATTCAATGCAATTCCTATTAAAATTCTAATGACTTACATCACTAAAAAACAGAAAACAGTCCAAAAATTCATATGGAACAACAAAAGACCTAGAATAGCCAAACCAATTCTAGGGAATAAAGACAAAATGGGAGGGATATCCATGCTGCACTTCAAACTATACTACAGAGCTATAATAACAAAGATAGCATGGTACTGGCACAAAAACAGACCAGAAGACCAATGGAACAGAATAGAAGATCCAGAAATAAATCCACAGGCCTACAACCAGCTGATATTAGACAAAGGAGCCCAAGATATACAATGGAAGAAACACAGCCTCTTCAACCACTAGTGCTGGGAAAACTGTGCTGCTACATGCAGAAAACTAAAAGTGGACCCCAGCCTATCACCATGTACCAACATCAACTCAAAGTAGATTAAAGATCTTAACATTAAAACTGAATCTCTGAAACTATTGCAGGACAGAGTAGGAGAAACACTTGAACTAATAGGCACAGGAAGGAACTTCCTGAACAGAGTCCCAGGATCACAACAAATTGGAGAGAGACTCAACAAATGGGACTACTTTAAAATAAAAAGCTTCTGCACAGCTAAATCTATTGCAACCAAGCTAGAAAGACAAATAACTAATTGGGAAAAAATATTTACCAGCAATATATCGGACAAGGGGTTAACATCCAATATATACAGGGAACTCAAGAAACTAATCCCTCCTAAACCTACCAATTCAATTACTAAATGGGCAAGGGAAGTAAAGAGGGACTTCTCAGAGGAAGAAATAAAAATGGCAAAGAAACACATGAGAAAATGTTCATCATCCCTGGTGGTGAAGGAAATGCAAATAAAGACAACCATGAGATACCACCTTACCCCAGTCAGAATGTCCGACATCCTCAAGTCAGCCAACGACAATTGCTGGAGGGGATGTGGAGAAAGAGGAACCCTATTACACTGCTGGTGGGAATGTACACTTATACAACCACTTTGGAAAGCATTCTGGAGGGTCCTTAGAAAGATAAAGATTGATCTCCCTTATAACCCAGTCATACCACTTTTAGGCATCTACCCTGAACAACAGGAACCAATATACAATGACATGTGCACCTCAATGTTTATTGCAGCACTGTTCACAATATCTAGGATATGGAAACAACCCAGATGCAGCACCACAGATGAATGTATCCAAAAATTGTGGTATCTACAAACAATGGAATATTATGCAGCAATTAGAAATGACAAAATAATGGCATTTGCAGGGAAATGGATGGAGCTAGAAGGTGATCATGTTGAGCAAGGTAAGCCAAGAGCAAAGAGACAAACAGTACATGGTCGCCCTGATAAGTGGATGCTAAATCCAAAATGTTAGGTGATACGACAAACTTAACAGGACTTAAGAAACAAAGAACTCCCACTCATCTGGTCGAAACACTACTAAATATCCCCATACTGCGGATCACATGTATGTTGTATTCTCTACACCGTTATATGTTATAAACTGTGATAGACAATTTGCTCCAGGAAAGTTAGAATGAACTTATGACTTTAAATGAGCATCATTATTTCACAATACTGTGAAATTTGGAAGTTATGTAATCACTTAATCACAACTAAAATGAAAGAACCTCAGGGAAGTAAGGAAGGAAGGGATGGTAGGGGGAAAATAATAGAGGGGGTAACAATGCTCAATAGGAAGTGTACTCATTACCTTGCTCATGTAACAGTAACCCTCCGTATAGTATCTTTACAATAAAAAATTAAAAAAGATCCAATCAACAGTAAAAAAAAATAAACTAAAATCAATACAAAAAGACAAGGATGGACACTACATATTAATACAGGGAACAATACAAGAGGAGGATATTACCATCATCTACCTATCATTCCCCAAACATCGGTGCACCCAAATATGTTAAGCAAATACTCTCAAACTTACAGAAAAAAATAGATCCAATATGATAATACTAGGAAACTTTTAACACCCCAATCTCACCAAAGGACAGGTCTACCAACCAGAGTATTGGCAAAGAAGCTATCGAATTAATGAGGCCATACTTCAAGCAGAATTGACATTTACCAAGTATTTCACCCTAAAACAACACAGTACACATTCTTCTCAGCAGCTCATGGTACTTTCTCCAAAATAGACCATATCATAGTTCATGCAAGAAACTTAAGCAAATACAAATGGATAACATAATCCCCTGTATCCTATCTGACCATAGTGGAATCAAGTTAGTTCTCAATAACAAAACATACTGCAGAAATTACTCAAATACATGGAAATTGAACAGCTCACTTCAAAGCAATGCCTGGGTAATGGAAGTGATTAAAGAAGAAATTAAAAAAATTCCTACAACTCAATGAAAATGAAAATACCTCGCAAAAACCTTTTGGGACACAGCAAAAGCAGTCCTGATGGACAAATTTATTGCCATTAGAGCCCACATCAAGAAAATAGAGACAGACCAAGTAAATAATCTCATGTTGCAATTAAAACAGCTAGAAAAACATGAAAAAATGGAACCTAAAGTTACTAAACAGAGCCAGATAACCAAACTAAGAGCGGAGATTATTGAAATAGAGAATTGGAGAATCATAGCCAAAATTAACTAAACAAAAACTGGTTGAAAAAATAAATAAAATTGATAGATATTTGGCAAGATTAATTTACAAAAGAAGAGAGGAAATCCATTTTAACAGGATTAGGGATGCCACGGGAAAAATCACAACACGTACCCAAGATGCCCAAACAATTTTAACAGACTACTTTGAAAAGTTATATCCTCTAAAAAAAGAAAACCTGGCAGAAATGGATGCATTTTCAGAGAAATACAAGTTTCCCAAATTGAGCAAAGAAGAAGTAAATCAATTAAATAAGCCAATATCCTACAAGGAGATACAGGAAGCAATCAGAGGTCTTCCAACAACAAAAAAAGCCCAGGACCATATGGATTCGCAACAGAATTCTATACGACCATTAAAAAAGAACTAACACCTATACTCTTCAAGCTCTTCAGAGAAACAGAGAAGGAAGGAGCTATCCCAAACACATTCTATGAAGCCAATATCACATTCATCCCCAAACCAGGCAAAGACCCAACGAAAAAGGAGAATTACAGGCCAATTTCCTTGAGGAACACAGGTGCAAAGGTCATTAACAAGATTCTAGCTAACAGAATCCAGAAACGCATAAAAAAACCATACACTAAAACCAAGTAGGCATCATCCCAGAGATTCAGGGATGGTTTAACATACGTAAGTCAATAAATATAATCCAACACATCAACAGAGCCAAGGTCAAGAATCACATGATTATCTCCACAAATGCAGAAAAGGTTTTTGATAAAATTCAACATTCATTCATGCTAAAAGCTCTGGAGGCAAAAGAATAGAAGGAATATTTCTTAAAACATTAAAAGCCATTTATGACAGATCAATAGCTAATACTATACTTAATGGGGGAAAAGCTACAACCAATTCTCTTAAAATCAGGAACGGGGCAAGGATGCCCACTGTCTCTACTCCTGTTCAATATAGCCTTGGAACTCTTAGCCAGGTCAATAAGGCAAGAAAAAGACATTAAAAGATCTGTATATGGAAAGAAGAAATTAAACTATCCCTTTTTGCAGATGACATCATACTATACCTTCACAATTCCAAAAATTCCATCCCCAAACTCTTAGAAATCATAAATCACTTCGGCAAAGTATCAGGATACAAAATAAACCCACAAAAATCAGTTGCATTCCTGTATACTGACAATGTACAAGCAGAGAGGGAAATAAAGGAAAGCAAGCTCATTCACAATAACATCCCCCAAAATAAAATATTCAGAAATTAACCTAACCAAAGATGTAAAAGAACTATTTAATGAAAACTATAAAAAATTAAAGAAAAAAATTACAGAAGATACTAGGAAATGGAAAGACCTCCCATGCTCTTGGATAGGCAGACATAGTGAAAATGGCAATTCTGCCCAAATTAATATACAAATTCAGTACAATTCCTATTAAAATCCCAATGATGTATTTCTCTGAAAGAAAACAGTCCAAAAATTCAAATGGAACCACAAAAACCTAGAATATCCAAAACTATTCTAGCAAATAAAGACAACATGGGAGTTATATCCATGTCGCACTTCAAACTCTACTATAGAGCCATAATAACAAAGACAGCATGGTACTGGCACAAACACAGACCCGAAGACCAATAGAATAGAATAGAAGATCCAGAAATAAATCCACATGCCTACAGTCAACGGATATTTGACAAAGGAACCAAAGACAGACGATGGAAGAAACAGAGCCTCTTCAACCACTAGTGCTGGGAAAACTGGGTGGCCATATGCAGAAGAATAAAAGTGGACCCCAGCATATCACCATACACCAACATCAGCTCAAAATGGATTAAAGACCTTAGTATTAAACCTGAAACTCTGAAACCTCTCCAGGCAGAGTAGGAGAGACACTTGAACTTATAGGCCCAGGAAAGAATTTCATGAACAGCGTCCCAGGGTCACAACAAATTGGAGTGAGACACGACAACATGGGACTGCCTTAAAATAAAAAGCTTCTGCAAAGCTAAAACTATCGCAACCAAGCTAGAAAGACAACCAATTAATTGGGAAAAAATATTTACCAGCAATATATCCAACAAGGGGTTAACATCCAGTATATACAGGTAACTCAAGAAACTAATCCCTCCCAAAGCTAACAAACCAATTACTAAATGGACAAGGGAACTAAAGAGAGACTTCTCAGAAGAAGAGATAAAAATGGCAAAGAAACACATTAGGAAATGTTCACCATCCCTGGTTTTGAAGGAAATGTAAATAAAGACAACCATGAGATACCACCTTACCCCAGTCAGGATGTCCGACATCCTCAAGCCAGCCAATGACAAATGCTGGTGGGTATGCGGAGAAAGAGGAACCCTACTACACTGCTGTTGGGAATGTACACTCATACAAGCACTTTGGAAAACAGTCTGGAGGGTCCTAAGAAAGCTAAATATTGACCTCCCTTATGACCCAGGCATAGCACTTCTAGGCATCCATCCTGAACAACAGCAACCAGTATACAAGGACACATGCACCTCCATGTTTATTGCCATACTTTTCGTAATAAGCAGGATATGGAAACGACCCAGATGTCCCACCACAGATGAATGGATCCCAAAATTGTGGTATCTTTACACAATGGAATACTATGCAGCCATTAGAAATGACAAAATAATGGCATTTGCAGGGAAATGGATGGAGCTAGAAGGTGATCATGTTGAGCAAGGTAGGCCAAGAGCAAAGAGACAAACAGTACATGGTCTCCCTGATAAGTGGATGTTAAAACCAAAATGTTAGGTAATATGACAAACTTAACAGGACTTAAGAAACAATCTGATCGAATCTCTACTAAATAACCCCATGCTGCTGATCACATGTATGTTGTATATGTGTACAATGGAGGGGAACCAGGAAGAAGACATAGAACTAGAGGGAATCAGGGAAAAATCCATCAGCTGCACTGGACATTGACCAAAATGAACTAAGCAAGTTAATGGCAGGGATGGGAGGGAGGAAACCCGTGGGAAAACAGGAACAGCTGATGGTATACAAAACAAAAAAATGTACATACCAACAAATTTGGAAGGAATAACTGTATCACAAAGCTCATAGAACTCATAAATGTTATAGACTGTGATAGACAATTTGCTCCAGAAATGTTAGAATGTGTTTGTGACTTTAACTGAGCATCACTATTCCACAATACTGTGAAATTAGGGAAATTATGTAACCACTTAATTACAATAAAAATAGCAAAACTCTCCAGAAATCATTATAGATGTATACAACTAACTCTTGAATACATTTTGACATCAAAGTCAGGCAATTCACTTGGAAGACTTCCATGGAATCCATTAATTGTTACAATAAGCTATTGTTGTTATTTGGATTGTGAAAATATTTTATATGGAAACAAAGAATGCAATGGCATTTTTGAAATTTAATAAACTTAACCGAACCATCATGACTTAGGAGAGCAATTTTTGCAGCCTGGCAAAACTTCAAAGAGATAGTGATACATACGTATCCTTTTGGCAATATCAAATACAGTTTCTTCCAAGTTGTTTTTCAGACCTGATTTGACATAATGGTTCAACAGAAGCAGATCCAACATGTCTTTGCTATCTCTATTCCCAGCAGCAAGATGCAAGGGGGCCATTGGTATCTGCATCATGATGAAGTAAGAAAAAAGCCACTCTAGTATTATTCCACATATAAGCACTGCACAGGGTTGTCCAACCATCTACAGTTATTGCATGAATATCTGCCGCTTGAGCCAACAACTAATGGACAGTGTCTATGTGTCCACTGTAGGCTTCCTGATGAATATGTGTATACTCATCGTCATCCCTAGTATTCACATGAGTGGCCTTTTTGGAAAGTAGTCTCCACAATGTAATAACCTGATTATTTTCAGCAGCTCAAAGAAGAAGTTTGCATGGATCCTACTACATTTTTTTTGCAATTGATACCATTCCTCACTTTTTCATCAAGTTCCTCATATTCCTAAGAATTGCCTAACTAGAGACTTTGAGTGACAGTGGGAATGAGGCGTCCATGTATTTCCCTAATAGTTCACATTAGTTGAACTGTTCAGAAAAATCCTGTGACTTTTCTGCATCTGTTTTTTCACCATGATTTATTTTCCCTTTTTACATTTTTACTATTCGAAATTATTCTAACTGGAGAGTAGGGAATTGATGGATAGCAGAGGAAAGAGTTTCCTCCGTATTCAAAGATACAGACTGAAAATACGGACCAGTAGTGTCTTCATGTGCAGATTATTCTATGAATGAGAAAAGATGAAATAATGCCTTCTATATAAATCATTTTGGAAATGGCAGAGCAGAAAGTAAAATGATGCAACCAAAAATATAAAAGCAAAATAAATTACAATCATCATAGAGCAATCCTATTATCTATGAGAAACATTAAAGAGAGAGGAACAGAGACAGATGTGCAATGACCTAGATAGCCACAAATGCATGCCTCTGATCAATTTATAGAGCAAACAGAATTTTATGTTTTGAAAAAGATGGAAATAGAATTTATATATTTACTTGAATTTGGTAAATACATTTTTTACAGCCTACATGAAGAGACGTAGGTTTAATCTTATTGCAGACAAGAATCTAAATCCTTGATAATTCTAGGAACAGAACTGACTGAAATCAGTTGAATCACACTTTTCCTGCACAATGAAAGAAAAGGTCCAGGCTAGGAAAGCAGCTAGAGAAGGCAGGCCGATTGTATCTGTGACAAAACTTTGTGGAAAATGGTATTGAGCATTACTTACTGTTGATCCACTTGCACTGGAAGCATGAATCTGAACAATTGCTTGCTGATTCTCAACTATTGCTTTGATCATTATATTCTCCAAAAAGACAAAGTGAGATTTAATTGATAGCAAACAACTACTAATGCATTTTTATTTCTCATTAAGCACCTTAAATCATTGAAACCACATGAAGAAAATAGACAGGCCTATTTTTTTTAGATGAAAACAAATGCCTTTAAAAAAACATGGAATGTAACTAGTCATTCATGTAAAGGACATCTATTTTAGTACTACATTATACATTTTTTTTCTAATGTTGGGTACCAATAAATAATGGATCTATTAGAAAGCTCTTAAAGCTCATTTGTCCAATTGTGAGGTCTCTTATACTATATCATGGTATTTTTGAGTATGTTCTTAAGAAGAAATTTACATTACTAACTTGAATTTCTGACAGGACAAAATCATCATGTACATCTTGCTTCTATACTCTCATTTTTTAATTACTATCTATGTATGTGCATTAGATAACTATAGAGAAAAAAGCAGAAGCCACACTGGTGGCTCATGTCATTAGTCCTAGCTAATCAGAAAGATGAAGTCTGAGGATTGTGGTTTGAAACCAGACCAAAAAATAAAAAAGTCCATTAGATTCTGCTTTGAAAGAAACCAACAAATGCTAGAACTGGAGCTGTGGTACAAGCATTAAAATGATATCTATGAGAAAACTAAAACAAAAAAAATAACACATTCTGGGACAGAGACAGGCCCTGAGTTCCAGCCTTAGTATTAGCACCAAACAAATAATTGAATTAATTCGTTAATTAAGTAATTAAATATAAATTAAGTGGTCACATGTGGATAGGCATGTAAAATGTAACATCTGTGGTGACTGGATTGTGTATTTTTTGTAGTAAGGCAAATTATTATTTGTAGTAATCATAAATTTTTTATTTGAACTTTTTTTGTACAATAAATCCTGAATTTAGCATGTATGTATAGGTGTATGTACATGTGTGCATATGTGTGTATGTGTTTATGTGTGCATGTGGTGTTGCAATGTTGCTTGCCAATGTGGACAGGGTGAGGCTGAAAAGAGTTAACTTTGTTGCAATGTTTTTCTTTATCAGTATTCTGTCATGTCATTTCAGTTGGACCACTCTTTTGTACATTTTATTTGTCAAATAATATCATCAGAATCAAAGGATTTACCATATTAAGTTAGATAAAAGAGAATGCTTTCAGCTCTTATTATATGTTAGGTGAGAAGAATCAGACATATTTAGGTAGTAAATTAGTGCTGTATGATGACTGTCGGTACAAAATATGTATTTGACCTCTTAATTTTGTTATACTTTTAACATATGTTCATAGAGTGAGTTTGTCCAACTGGACCAAATAGGTATTGCTCTCTGGTTATACCCATGAAACACAAAGTAGATAAAATCGTTCTGGCTTTCTGTTGAAAATAACTATCTTTGTAAGATCATATCTATTCACACTAACAGGTAATCAACCCAATATTTATCAAGTTTGAATATCCAATCATAGTGACTGAAAATCGGTATTGTTGATATGCTTGTTAGATATTTCTTTCAAAAAACAAACGAACAAAAAGCATGAGTCATCTCCAGATAGTGGATGTATCTGAAGTTGTTTTGTACATGCAAAGGGCAAATGGCTCTTTTGTGGGAGTAACTATCGCAACTTAACAAATAAGGCTTTTTGAATATCTTTTCCAATATAAATAACATCCCAGAGCGAGTCTTGCAATTTCGGAAAACCCTTTGAATATTTTAGTATTATTTCATTTCATTGACTATAGAGCTAAAGATATTTCTGAAATAAATATAAAGATCTGAAAATGTAAGTGGGTATATTGGCTTTTTATGCATAATCTTATAAAAATCCAGTTTTTATGAAACTAAATGAAATAGAATATAAGAATGTAAGTGAATTTGGTAAGCTAATTATTAGTTTAACTTTGTTTTCTATTAACAGAGTCCTTTGAATGTAGATGATGCAGTTAAATTATTTCCTTTGTGTTTCTGTACTTCATTTATTTTTCATATCATTGTAGTTATGGGAGTGAATTTGTAGTATAAAGGTCCTTTACAATGATTCGGATTAATCTTGTGCTTTGTGTCCTACTCCCAAGAAAATGAGTTATTTTCAAGTGTTAATAGTTTATAATTGAATCTTCATTTCATAAGAAAATTTTAAAAATGCAGTAGTATTGATGACTTTTTAAACCAATTGTATTGACAAGGTTGAGAGTCTTTAATTCATGCTTAGGTCTTAGGTCTATGATTTTTAACCTCTTGTTCCTGACATTAATGATAGTTCAGACTGCATTTTTGGGGTATATGAAAGGTAAAATATTTATCTGGGGTCAAAGATGATTTTTATATCAGTCTTGCTTTAATAACATTTTATTTTATTTTATTTTTTGGTTGTGGGGCCTAAACTCCACTTCCAGCTTTTCTGTTTATGTGTTGCTGAGGAATCGAACCCAGGGCCTCATGCATGCAAGGCAAGTATTCTACCAATGAGCCACCTTCCCAGCCCTTAATAACATTTTAATGTAGTACATTTTCCTCAGAATGTTGTGTATAAAAAGCAATCAAAATATTTATAATGGTAAACAACCTAGGTGAGCTACAATGTGGAAATTATTGGTCCATAACTCCTGCAATCTGTTTCCATCGAGAATTGGGCAGGACACTCTTTCGGTATGAGGGTGTTAAACAGAGATGGGGTCCCCAGGCAGTGCAGTGTTGAGTGAAGGGACAGAATATGATTTCTACTATTTTGAGCTATAAATCAAGAATGTTATACTTTAGCAGTTCCTTTCACCAGGGATGTTTAAATTGATTATGAGCTTGGAGTTTTCATATTACAGCTACCTATTTTCTAACAAAGATAAAGTCAAATATTATTGAGTGTACACAATAATTCTGGGAAATTTTCCTAGAATTAGTAGACTAAGTGCTGGTATTTTAGTCATAAAATAAAATGAGGTTATTTGATAGAGTGGGAGATGGGCCTCAGGCTAACACTTACCATGTGTGCAACGCTGTACTAGTAATTCCAATTCTGAAGATTTCAATAACATCATCTGAGAATTAAAAATGGAAGTAGTTCCACTTTATGGGATTATTGTGAGGATTAAGTTAGATACCATAGGTAAAGTACTTGGAAAAACTATCATTCAGCATTTGATACTTTCTACCTGTTATTTTATCATGTGATGAATTCTAACATTTTTACTGTGATTTTTATATTGTGTCTATTTACAATTTGCAATGTGATATATTGATATTCATTGCATTAGTCAGTTTTTTGACATTATGAGGAAAATGCCTGCAAAGAAAATTTCTGAGGAGGAAACTATTATATTGATTCATGGTTTAAGAGAATGCAGTTAAAGATCAGATGTCTCCATTGTTTTCAACTATATTTTCATTAAATAGTTGTTCAAAAGAATTTCCATTCCACAAATCAGTTTATAAGTACAATGGATCTTTACATAACCTTCTCATACTCATCCAAACCTCACCCCACTTTCATGTTTTCTAGTTTCATACTATCTGCATTGAATATTATGTCTTCACTCTCTTCCTCCATAACTCTCTTTATTCCTTCCCTTTGACTTCCCCTTACATCTTCCAAGTGATAGATTCCTGGTATTCATTTTGTTGGATTAAAAGTTCAATTTTATAAGAAATTACACCTTTTAAATTCTCCTCGGCAAATAGTATGCTTTGGTTAATACTGTTGTGTAATTTTAACCCCTCTGTATGGTATTTTCACAATAAAAATCACTGATTTATGGTCAATAGATTTTGAAAAGGATGCCATGACTTTATGAAATAAAAATAGAATTTTAAATGGGTGTAGTGGCACTATTGACTCCCTAGATTTAAAAAAAAATTCTTATACTACTACCTCAATCCTTATACAAAAATTTAAAAATTTTAAATAAAAATGATTAGCAAACTAAATGTGAGATATAAAAACATATAAAACCTAAACATAAAAATTCATGGCATAGGATCAGTAAAAGTTTCTAAAATATGACATGTAAAACATTAGTGTGTAAAGAAAAACAAGAATGAACTGGATAATATCAACTTATAATCTTTCACAATTCAAAGGACAATATAACAGAAGTGAAACATATCTAACAGATAGAGGACACATATTTGTTAATGCTACAATGTTAATGCTACAATGATTCTGAGTCCAAGTATTTTTATATCTCCTAATTCCATATAACTTTACCCCAAATAGGATATTTCTTTAAAGAACATATGTAAATAGTAGGAGCATATGAAATAAGTTCCTCTTTAGTATCCAAGAATAAATAAAGAGAAAGCTCACTAGTAGGACCATACTATAAAAAGATGACACAAATATAGTAATACACTTGTGGAGAAATTGATATACTCCACATAGCAAATGAATTTGTAAAATACTTCAATCATTAAAGCAAGCAAGTTTTCAAAAGGTCAAAGAGAATTGAATAGGTTCTATCCATTACACGTCTATGTATGTATTAAAGAGAAGTAAAAAACTTATTTGGACAGGGAATGTGGTTCATTGAGAATGCACTTGAATACTTTGTGTGAGACCCTGGAATTAATCCCAAAAAACAAATTTTGAAAAGGCTCACTATATAGGATGTATGCCTAACAAATTCCTGTAAATGAATTTTATATCTACTTTAATTTCTGTTCTAAAATTTGGAGCATTTCTATTTGAAGAATAGCAAATTTGTGAAAATTAGGCTTGGAAAACCTGTGATTGTACAATTCACTTCCAAAGCACTAAAATTCATACAATAAAAGGAGATTATATATTTCAAGTGAATTACATGTCAGCAAAAAAAACTTTTGTTAAAATACTTCACACAAAATGCAGAATACCTAAAAAGATATTTTCTGTGTTTGCTTAAAAACTTTGTAAACTGCAACATTTAAAACAATAATATGATTTCCGTTCATTTTGAGTATTTTTTGTGTTTATTTTGAGTTTATTCAGAGATAACTCAGTCAAAATTTTGTATGTGATAACTGGAATACCTAGGAATTAAGCAACACTTATAAATAATTGATAACCTTTTCTGGAAGAAACTTTTGGCAAGTGACAGAAGACACAAATCTATGCATCTGCATCTTATGAAAGCCATATGTTACTTGGTCAATCCAATTGTTTTTCTCTACTTTGCTAGGGAAAAAGTATTCTCAAGATAAGAGCCAATAGCAGTGAAAAGAAACAAAATACACTATCATCTTGATTTATTTGTGAAAGTAACAAATGAAATAAACTATTCCACTTAAGGGATTCCAATATTAGTATCTATGAAGATGTTCCTGAATGCCAAAATCCATTGAATTTTGGGAATTTTAATTTCTATGAATATATGAAAACTGGAACAAGAAAAGAAATACAATCTTTGAGCAAACCAGCCTTGGAATAATTTTCTCAGTTGCTTTGAAATTACATAAGAATTGATATTCCTTTCCATTGGAAACATTTAAAAATGTTTATCATTTATTATAATTCAAATATAAAGCAAGAGTAATTTTATATAACCATTAAATATCATTATATTCCTATCATAAAATAGAATGACAAACCACTCCCAATATATTACCTACCCATCATTATTCTTAATTCCTTATCATTTCCTAAATATCTTAAACAATCTAAATAGTCATGTCTTTAAAATAGACGTTAATATTCTATACGTTTTATTTAACATTTTCCAGGGGCATGTACTCATGTTTCTAAGAAATGTTCACAGCAGTTAAAAGATGCTTTTGTGAAATTAATGTGATACATTTTGTTGTTGTTGTTGTTGTTGTTGTTGTTTGAAAGGCCTGGGCATTATCCTTAAGACTTTTTATGCTCAAGGACAGCAATCTCCAACTTGAGACACAGAGCTAATTCATGTTTTTAGTGGTTAATTATAGATAAGAATCTAACAAGAACTTTTCTGTCTTGGCCACTTTCAAACACATTTCTAAGATCTCATTACCCAGAATAGGTCGAATTATAAGAGTGAGTCATTTGCACTTGGTGTAATGTATTTTTTTTATTTTAATTATATTTAAAAAAAAATTTAAGATTTTTGTTTCGCTATAGTGTACATCATTCGACACATAAATTTAGATATATGTATATATTTCTGATGACAATCTCTAAAAATATATGTCATTCTACACATAACATTAATATTTATATATACAAATATTTCTGAAGACAGACTCTCTATAAAAATTTTTGCTACTATTTTTGAACTTTTATATTTCAAATATATACAGTCTATTTTTGTAAAAGTTTCCTAGAATAAAATGATTAATATTTCAATAGAAAGTAGAGCTTTTACTTTCAACGGAATTTTATATCTACTTATGACATTGTAATAATATTTACAGTGTATTACTTGAAAAAGTTCGGTCCAAACTCTTAAATATTTGTGTGTAATGAGGGGGAGAGAGGAAGTTAATTCATACTGGTTAAGAATTAGCAATGTTTCAAAAATCTATTCCATAATTTATTATAAACACATAGTCAAGTCACTTGATATGGTTTAGTTTTCTTGTTTCTTTATTTGTTCAAAATTTTAATATGGATGCATGCACAGTTTTAACATTACAAATACTAATCAAAAGAAAATAATAGCAAAATCATAGGGACATATAAGACTTTCACTAATTAGCACTTATGATGCTAATAATAATTTTGATAAAGATGATGATGATGACCACAATGTAGCCTGACAATGATAAGGTTATTGAAAAGGAAAAAAACTTTAGAATTCTTTGAAGCTAGAGTTCCCACATTGAATACAGTTATAAACTGAATTGGATTATATACAATAATAACAAGAGGAGAGTTTCAATACCAAGAAATAAAATTACATTAATAGGTAGAGACAGTAAAAACCCTAATGTTATTTTTGCAGTCTCTCTAATGTATACTCACTTTTTTATTGTGAAAATACTGTACAGAGGGGTTACAATTACATGGGCAAGATAGTGAGTACTGTCCTTATCAAGCATTGTAGCCTTCTCCTTTGTTTACCCTTCACATCCCTTCCCATCCTCCCTTCCCCTTCACCCAGTCCTCCCCCCACCCAAGTTGTAAAGTTCATTTTTGACATGACAGCTTGTACTTCTCATTGTTACAACAGGTCCACCTGTATTCTTAATTAAATGACTTGTTTTTCTCCTTCCCCTCCACCAATTATACCTATATCAAATACAGTGAAAGCAGGGATTATACTGTGGGGGAGGGACTTACAAAGCAACAAAGAAATAATTTTATCATTGCCTTAGAAAGAAATGCATGAAAGAAAAAACATTTTAAATACATATCGTAAATTTCATTTTCCTAACATCACCTTATCTGACCTTTTCTGCTTGACTCATACATATACTAGATATTGCAAATAAGGGAAATCATGGGACCTATCTTTCTTTGCGCTTGGCTTACTTCACTTAATATAATTTTTTCCAAGTCTTTCCATTTCCTAACTAATGGGGCAATGCCATTCTTTCTGATGGAGGCATAGAATTCCATTGTGTATATATACCACATTTTCTTGATCCATTCATGTACTGAGGGGCATCTGGGTTGGTTCCAGATCTTAGCTATGGTAAATAATGCTGCAATAAACATAGTTGTGCTGGTAGCTTTAGTGTGGTCTTGTTTGTAAACATTTGGGTAAATGCCCAAAAGTGGGACTGCTGGCTCATAGGGGAACTGTATGTGGAGTCTTTTGAGGAACATCCATACTACTTTCCAAAGTGGTTGAACAAGTTACACTCCCACCAACAATGAAGTAATATTCCCTTCTGTCCACATCCACTCCAGCATCAATTGTTATTAGAGTTCTTGATTTTTGGCATTCTAACTGGAGTGAGGTGGTATCTCAATGTTGTTTTGATTTGCATTTCTTTTATGGCTAGGGAGGTTGAGCATTTCTTCATGAGTCTATTGGCCATCCTTCTTTCTTCTTCAAAGAAGTTTCTCTTTAAGTCTTTAGCCCACTTATTTAATGGGCAATTTTTTCTTTGAGGATTTGTTGTTGGGGGATTTAATTTTTTGAGTTCCCAGTATATTTTAGATATGAGACCCTTGTCCATTGTATGGCTAGTGAAGATATTCTTCCAATCCGTTGGCTTTCTATTGATCTTGCTAGCTATGTCCTTTGCCATGCAGAAACTCTGCAACTTCATGCAATCCCATAAGCCCAACCTTCCTGTGATTTGTTGTGTTTCCAGGGTCTCTATTAAGAAAATTTCGGCCTGGGCCAAGGAGACCTAGGGTTTCTCCTATTCCAACCTGTAATGTTTTCAGAGTGTCTTCATGACTCTGAGGTCTTTGATCCCTTTGGGGTTGATTCTGGTGCAGAGTGATATATAAGGATCTAGCTTTAGTTTTCTACAAGTAGTTAAGCATTTTTGCCAGCACCATTTACTGAAGAGGCTGTCTTTCTTCCATTCTATTTTTTTAGCACCCTTATCAAAGATTAGATGGCTATAGGTCTGTAGGTTGATTTCGGGATTTTCAATTCTATTCCATTGGTCCTGAGGTCTGTTCTTATGCCAATACCAAGCTGTTTTGATTACTATGGCTTTATAGTAGAGTTTGAAATTTGGTATTGATATTCCTCCAGCAGTGTTCTTTCCATTGAGGCTCGTTTTGGCTATTCGGGGTCTTTTATTGTTCCATATGACTTTTTCGATTCACTCTTCTATTTCCTTGAAAAATGAGGTTGGAATTTTGATAGGTATCGCATTGAATTTGTAGATAGCCTTTGGAAGTATTGCCAGTTTCACGATGTTAATCTTTCCAATCCAGGAGCATGGGAGTTTTTGCCATTTTCTAAGTTCTGTTTTGATTTCCTTTTTGAATTTTTTAAAGTTTTCATCATAGAGGTCCTTCACTTCTTTGGTTAAGTTAATTCCTAAGTATTTTATTTTTTGGGAGGCTATTACAAATGGAGTTGCTTTCCTAATTTCAGCCCCACTTTTCTCATTGATGGCATACAGAAAAGCCATTGATTTTTGAGGGTTAATTTTATACCGTGCTACTTTGCCAAAGTTTTGAATCAGTTTGAGTAATTTGGGAGTGGAGTCTATGGGATTCTTTACATACAAGATCATGTCATCTGCAAAGAGGGAGTTTTATTTCTTCTTTCCCTATTTGGATCCCTTTTATGTTTCCATCTTGTCTTATTGCTGTAGCTAGACATTCTAATACTAGGTTGAAGAGAGGTGGAGAGAGTGGACATCCTTGTCTTGTTCCTGATTTAAGAGGAAATGGCTTTAGTTTTGCACCATTAAGTATAATGCTGGGTGTCGGTTTGTCATATACAGTCTTTATTGTATTGATGAATGTTTCATGGATTCCTAATTTTTCCAAAACCTTCATCATAAAGGGGTGTTGGATCTTGTCGAAAGTATTTGTGCATCTATTGAGATAACCATGTGGTACTTATTCTTGCTCCTATTGATGTGATGAATAATATTAATTGATTTGCCTATATTGGACAAGCTTTGCATCCCTGAAATGAATCATGTTTGATAGTGGTGTGTATTTTTTGATGAATTGTTGAAGTCGATTAGCCAAAATTTTATTGAGAAGATTTGCATCAATATTCATCAAAGAAATGAGTCTATAGTTCTCTTTCTTTGATGAGTCCCTGACTGGTTTGGGGTGAGGGTTATGATGGCTTCATTTTCATTGAAGACATGGAGGATTACTGGTGTGAGCTCTGCTTTGAAGGCCTTGTAGAATTCCGCTGAAAAACCATCTGGTCCTGGACTTTACTTAGCTGGGAGGCCTCTTATTGTTGTTTCTATTTCATTGCTTGATATGGGCCTGTAAAAATGGTTTAACCCTCATCTCTGAATTTATTTATTTGGGTGTGTTCTCTTCTTTTTCTGATAAGATTTGCTAAGTGTCTGTCAATTTTGTTAATTTTTTCGAAGAACCAACTCTTTGTTTTGTTTATTCTTTCTACAGTATTTTTTGGATTCTAATTTTTTAATCTGATTTAATTTTAAATATTTCATTCCATCTACTGGATTGGCGTTTATCTTGCTGCTCTTTTGCAAGGGGGTTTAGAGGTGTCATTAAATTTTTGGTTTCAGATCTCCCCAATTTGTTGATGTAGGAGTTCAGTGCTATAAACTTGCCTCTGAGTACTGCCTTTGCTGTGTCCCAGAGGAGCTGGAAATTTGTGTGCTCACTTTTGTTGAATAGCATTGAACATTTGAATTTCCTTTCCAATCTCTTCCATGACCCACTCGTGATTCAGCAGTGTGTTGTTCACCCTCCATGTATTACTAGACTTTCTTTGGTGGCTTTTGGTGTTGAGTTCTAATTTTATTCCCTTGTTGTCAGAGAGAATGCACGGGATAACTTCAATGTTTCTGAATCTGGACAAGTTTGCTTTGTGGCCCAAATGTGGTCTATTTTAGAAATTGTTCCATGTGCTGCTGAGAAAAACATGTATTCTGTTGCTGCTGGATAAAATATTCGGTAGATGTCTGTTAAATCTAGTTGATCTATGCAGCTGTTTAGATCTGCGGTTTCTCTGTTGAGTTTTTGCCGAGTTGATCTCTCTAGTGGGGAGAGTGGTGTGTTAAAATCTCCAACTATTAATATCTTTGGATCTATGTGGGATTTGAGGGAAAGTAGTGTTTCTTTGATAAATTTGGGTCCTCCATTGTTTGTCGAATAGATATTTGGAATGGTAATATCCTCCTGAAGGAGAGATCCCTTAATTAGTTTGTAGCGACCATTTTTATCTCTTTTCAAAAATTTTAATTTGAAGTCTATTTTAGCTGATATTAGGATTGGCACTCCCGCCTGTTTATGGGGGCCGTTTGCTTGATAGATTTTGCTCCAGCCTTTTACATTGAAAATGTGTTTGTTTTTATGGGCAAGATGTGACTCCTGAAGGCAGCAGACAGAAGGATCTTGTTTTTTAGTCCAACTAGATAGTCTATGTCGCTTAATTGGAGAGTTAAATCCTTAATGTTAAGACATGGGACTGAGAGTTATACCGGAGCTCCTGTCATGTTATCCACCTTCTTGGGGGCTGCGAAATCTGGGTTCTTCATATGGTTGTTGGATTCTCAATTTGGGTGCAGTTTCTTGGTCTTTATTGTGGTCTTGTTGGTTTTCTATGTGTAGGACATCTTTAAGAATCTTTTCTAGGACTGGTTCGGTGGTCATGTGTTGTTTCAATTTTTCTTTGCTATGGAAGATTTTTATTTGGCCTTCAGTTATGAAGGAGAGTTTAGCTGGGTACAGTATTCTTGGTTGATATTTGTTTGTTTTTAAGGCATGGCATACATCATTCCAGGCTCTTCTGGATTTGATTTTCTCTGCTAAGAAATTTGAGGTGATTCTAATTGGTTTCCCTTTATAGGTGGTTAATCTTTTCTCCTTGACAGATTTAAGGATCTTTTCCTTGGTCTGAGTTGATCCTGTGTGGATTATAATGTGAAGATGGGATGTCCTATTCTGGTCTGGTCTATTTGGAGTTCTAAAAGCCTCATGTATTTGAATAGGCCTGTCTTTTTGTATGTTTGGAAAGTTCTCTGCTAGGATCCTGTTAAACAAATTTCCTAGACCATTAACTTCTATTTCTATATGCTCCTCTACACCCATTGTCCTTAGATTAGGCCTTTTGATGGTGTATTTCAAGTTTTGGATTGTTCTGTCATATTTCTTGTACTTGTCTTGGATTTTTGTATGTTCTTTCTCTATATTATCTAGGCTGACTTCAATCCCCGAAATTTGATCTTCTACACAGCCTAACCTGCTGTCAAGGCTTTCTACTTTGTTTTTATTTCTTTTCCTTGTAATTGGTCACCTTTGATTGGTCAAATTCTTTGTTGAAGCTTTGTTTTAGATCTGGTATGAATTTCTTTACTTCCTTAATTTGGTGTTCAGTGTTTATTCTGAAATCATTTAATTGATTGTTTATGGTTTCCTTGGACTCCCGTTCCTTCTGTTGGTTTCCATTCAGCATTTCCTTTGTTGTCTCCCTGAATTCCTTCAGCTCTTTGTTAATGGATCCCATGAATGCCTTTAGTGATCTTTGTGTATTCTCATCCTGCTCTCTCAATTCCTATATTACTCTTTGCTTAACTTCCTCCCACTCCTTTTCTTGCCATTCCTGTAGTTCTCTTTGAGTGTTCTCAACCTGTTCACGCCATTCCTGCCTTTCTCTTTGCATATTCTCAAGCTGCTCACGCAATTCATTTATCAGTTTTTGAGTAGCTTCCTCACACTCATGATATTCCTGAATAAACCTTTATATTGCCTCCTCTCTCTCCCTATCATGCTCATACAGAGTCCCTTGTAGGTTTTCAATCGTTTCCTGCATTGACCTTTTCTTTGCCTCCTCTCTCTCCCTATCACTCTCACACAGAGTCCTTTGTGTGTTTTCAATCTTTTCATTTATCAAGTTTGCCAGCAGTGTTTGTGGAGCTATTTTGGAACTCTCCTCTGGATTATTCATTATCTGTTTTGTCTCCTGATTATCATGAGTGGGAATTGAGATACCCGGACTTGCCATTTTGCTTGTGTTTTTCCGGCTTACTCAGCCCATTTGGGATGAAAATAACACCAGTTTTGTGCTAGAATGCTATTTTAAGGCAAGCATCAACCAAAGTCTGAATTTGCACAGTCAATAGTCTGCAGATACAATCTAGTTCAACAGATAAATCTATTCAACATCAAACAACTATATATTAATGGGCTAAGAACCCAAAGATGAATTTGGAAAACTAGAAATTATTAGTGTTAGGGAGAGATGTGGGTAAAAAAATATGAAAAAAGTGATCTGAGAAGCCACAGGGAGAGTTATCTTAACTAAGTCCTTATCTCAAAGCAGGAAATAGGTTGGATAGGATGGAAGTAGAGAGAGAGAAAAAAAGAAGAGAAAGGGAAAAGAAACGAGACCAGAAAAAATAGAAAATAATAATTAATAATATTATGCAGAACAAAAACAAACTATTCAGAGAACATGAATATAATGAGACTATGGGAGGGATATAAAGGAGATGTGAAAAGGTTAAAAATAAAAATACTTAAAATATTATATAGGTATAAAGAGGTAGTACTGCTCTTAAGGAATTTAAGTCTTAAAGATTTTGAATTGAGTAATAAATTTGTGGAGTAAGTGTGCACACAATTGGGGTAGAGTATATAGTCAACTTCCGGTTTATCTGAGGATGTGCAGGACAATTAAATCACATAAAGAAGAACGAAAGAGAAGAAAAGGTGAAAAGCATAAGAAAGGAAGATAAAAAGATCAGAAGTTCAGTAGAGCTACACAAAAATCAAAAAGAAATTAAAAAAAAAAAAGAAAGAAAAACGCACACACACATGGATCCCTAAAATAAAAATTATAAGAGGAAAAAAAAGTTACTAGAAACAATTTTTTCCAAAAATGTTAAAAATTTTAAAAAAAGTTTTAGAAAAGAAAAAAATTATGAAAAGTAGCAAAAAAAAAAAAAGACAAAAAAATTCTTTCTTTTTTTTGGGAGGGGTGGGAAAAATCTGTATCTCCCTTTTGTCTGTAACCAGCCTTTTGTTGGAGTATCTGTTCTGCTTGTGGTCCTGTGGCTTGGTTGATTTCTTAAGTCAGTTTGTTTGAACAGGGAGAAAAATACTCTGCTTTACCCAGAATTTTGCGTTCCTCCTCCTAGGCTAGTTCAATGGGAGTAGGATCTGCTTTGAATATCACAAAAGAGGGAGATGGCTTTTTCCTCAAATTTGGAGATGCTGTGTTCAGGCTAGATTCTGGGTAGTATTGAGGCCTTTCAGCAAACAGTAGCTTTTCCTGGGGGCTAGTTTGTGAGAAACTCACAGAGCCCAGCCTGGAGCCATTCTCAGGGTTTCTGTTTACTGAATTTCAATTGATTGTTGAGGCTGCTAAAGGGAGGGGCAGCCTATGGCTCTGATTACCTGTTGAAGAAAGCCACTCCTGGGGCTGGTGCCCGAGCTGGGTGTCTTTTCCCTGGGTGTAGCTGAGTCTGGCAGGTCGGCTTAAGTTCTTGTGACCTGCTAAATGACACTAATTTTATTCAAAGGCCTGAGTTGGAGCTAGCAGCTCCGTTGAGCTTTGTCGGTATCCAAGATGGAGATCTCCGGTACTGGGTGGGGAGGGGTGGCCTTAACTCCTCTGCTCCCTGAGAAGGAGTGAGGATGTCAGGCTTCTACTCATGCCGAGTCTTGGTTCCTGGGTTGTTTCTGGTATGAGAACTGCAGGATGAAGATGTCCGCTCCTTGTTGGTTCTTGCTGGTTTTGAGTAGAATCCGCTTGCCCGCAGTGCTGGTTCCTTGGTCTCGCACTCTCTGTGATTCAAGTATGGTGGGTTCTGCCACCACAGCAGTGGCAAGAGCTCAGATTTCTCTCCTTGCCTGGATTTTCCTTCTCTGGCCTAACTCTCTGTCCTGTGATGGCACATATGGTGTGATTCTCTGGCTTAGGACTGTTCACTTGAACTCTAAAACTGCTTTCTATGCAAGAGCTTGTTTAGCCACCAGCTTCTCCTCCGCCATCTTCCGAGGCTTTCACTACTAATATCACTGTTTGTCTCAAAATGCTTTAAATTCTACTCCCTCTAAGATGGGCAGAGAGTTATACTGTGGAACTTTTCTCCTCAGAGAGTGAGTACTACCCTATTGTTTAAAATAGACAAAGTACCTTGATACAGACACTGGGTGTGTGCAAACAACAAGTGATAGTTAAACAATGTTCTTATTAGTTTATAAAGATGAAATTGAAATAGAGCCACTATGAACTCAAAAGGAATGTGCAAAAAAGACAAAGGCACAAAGTAGAATGTGTCAAGGAAATGCTGAAGTATAATTTCAAATTATGTACTCACGTTTGAGGGTGTGTTCAAAGTACAGCTTCAGACAATGCAGTTGGATATCTTGGGCGGAAAACTGCTTTAAACTACTTTGGGATAACTACCAGTAGAAGCCCCTAACTCTGACTCTAATCACATCACAACATCATCAACTTAGGGACTATTTTCCAAGTGCAAAGTACAAAAAAGAGGGCTCATCACAGTTAGTGTTCTGGTTGAAGTAATGGCAATCACATAACTTTTCTTATAAGTCTTCATTTTTTTGGAAAATGTAGGAAAAAGTAGGAAAAAGTAGGAAAAAGTAGGAAAAAGTAGGAAAAAGCCAAGTAAATATTTTGCATGTACCTAAATTAAGTGGGACGCGTTATGTTGGTCTCTTTTTAACTGGGAAGCTATAGATTATGTCTTTTTATACTCTAACTTAGAACAATGATCTGCTGTCAGTTATTTCTTCTCTTCCTCTTCTTTTGCCCTTCCACTTACATAATTTTTATTTAAAGAGACTTACTTGAGCTTGCATTTCTAAATTCTTCAAAATTATCTGAATTTCTTCATATTTCTGGAAGCCTCCTATATCTTTTTCAAGGGAATATTTTGTCACTACCATTTTTATCCTATATGATGTCTTCCTGCCTAACTCTGCAAGAAATACATTAGAGTTATCCAGGTATCTCAACACTTGTACCACCATAAAAAACTATCTTACTTAGAAATCATGATTTTAGTATATCTGGGGAGGCGGCATCTGTCACTTTTGAATGACCCTAATGATACTTACATGCAATCATGATTTAAACCAACATGCCACTCAGAAGATGAACAAATCCATTAAACACACACACGGTGGAATTGGAAGCTTCCAATTCATAAGAAAATGGAAAGACTTGGAAAAATCCTACTAAGAAAAATAAGCAAGACACAAAGAAACAGATTCCATGCTTTTCATCATGTGTAATAATTAGGTAATGTCTAAGATAGTCCTAGCGGATGAGCAGGATGGCTCAATAGCTATGTATAAATAAACATATAAGAGGATGCTAAACAAAATGAACTCCTAGACATGGAAACAGAGGTTTTCCTTTGTGGTTGTTGTTTTTACTGTACTATGTGATTTCTTTTTTCTTTTGTGTTTTTCCCTATGGTTTATTTCCTGCTGTATTTGATTTCAATATCCTGTGTATTATATACACATGTATCTTAATTTAGCAAGGGAAGAGGAACAACAAAATGGCGAGAAAAAGGACAACATGTAGGATATTCACATGACAACTTGTGAGGGGTATTGGGGTAAAGTAAAAGTGTGAGAAAAATGAGGGAGGGCATAAAAAGTTAGACTTTTTAGATAGTCACTACCTTACAATTAATGCAACCCCTTCCATATATCACCTTGACAATAAAATTAAATTTAAAAATAAGCTACATAAAATATAATTTCACTGTATTTCTATAGTATATGATATTCTATATGTATTTAATTTTTTAAAAATGAACAATAATTGGCTTCTCAAGTAGAAAAAAAAATATTCCAAAATGATTCAGTGCACCTACTTTTGTTGAGTTATTTAAGGTATGGTTTCTTTGCTGGACATATTCTCTTCTTTTAACATTGTCAAATATTAGATTTATATAAACTTCATCTAATATTTCGTGGTTCAAAAGAGAAATCCATGGGGAAACAAAGGAGGAGGCTACAAGGCTTGATAAGAAATATACTCATTATCTTGCCCATCTAATTGTAACCCCTCTGTACAGTATTTTCACAATAAAAAATAAATAAAAATTAAAAAAGAGAAGTCCATACAGTTGAAGTCACTTGGATTTATTGCTATCTCAGTTCAAAGCCAAACTAGGCAGGAGAGTCTGTCTAACTCTTATCTGTATTTAAACACTAAAAAAGCCAGATGTGGAGTTTAGGCTCAAGCAACAGAGTACTAGCTTTGGGGGCAGGTGGGCAGGAAAGACAACTGTACAGGGACCATGTTCACCCTCTGGGTTCAAGCCCCAAAACCAGCACAAACTAAATAAACAAACAAGCAAATGAAAAAACCCACCTGTTTCTTTGTGACCATCCTTAAAGCATTGGTTTGAGAAGAGGCTCCTTTTGCTGATCATACTCACTGGATCCTGCTTTTTGGAATCCTTATTGCTATGGAGAACTCAGGACCAGACTGAGAAGATTACTATTGACTTTGTCGTTCCTTTTGGGGAAACTTAAAGCCATATTTGCACTTTTTGTTGGTCATGGGTCTTTAACTCTGATACTGGACCCTGTCCCTCAATTCTTCAGTTCAAGTTGAGAACTCTGCCACTTTTGGTACAGTACCACTTCTGGGTTTCATGTGGTTAATTAAAGATAAGAGTCTCATGGACTTTCCTGACCAAGCTGGTTTTGAACCACAATTCTGTGGTCTCATCTTTCTGAGTAGCTAGGATTACAGGTGTGAGCCACCAACATCCATCTTATATTTGCATTTATGTGCACTTATTGCCACTATGTAGACAAAGAATGGAAATTTATATCAAATGATGACATTGTAACTTTTTAGGAAAATCGAGGTAACAATAAATTTATCCCCCTTTTCCATGTTGTTACATTAATGATTCATGTGTTATGGGACTCTTATATTAGCATCTTCTTCTGTCTGCATTTGTGGACTTAGTATCAGAAATTGTTCATAGAGAAATAAAAAAGACTGAGATTTTTAGAAAGCAAAGGAGTTCAGGTATGAAAGTACAGCATAGAAGGATATACAATTTATCACACAGAGATAAAGATTTAGCCTAATTACTAGAATGCTAAAGGCAAGGAGGAATAAGCCTAGTTGATGACTAGTTCTTTAATAACCAAAAATGGTTCCCTAGAACATTTTGTGGTATAACTTAGTTATTACCATTTATTCCTTCTATCTAGAGTTATTCCTTGTCTTCTGTAAAAAGTATAATTAGCCTTTGCCTTTTTGGTGCCATATCTTATCAAAAAGATTTCCAAATCTCACTTATACTATCCTTCTGATTGTGATTAGCAGTGACCACTCAAAAACCTGGAATCTTTGAATTTCCAGAATTAATCTTCACCTGATATCTAAGCACATTCCTGGCATTAATTGCCATGACTTAATGAACAAAAGTTTTTGGGTTTTTTCAATATTGTATACTAATATAGGTAAAGTACATGAATTAGGGACTATTGTCAGGTATCAGTATGGAAGGAGCAATTATATATTCTAAGTATGAGTTGTTTATTTTCCATTTACTAACTAAATATTTGTTGTTGTTCTTGTTGTTTTGCCAGTCCTGGGGCTTCAACTCAGGGATAGGGAATTATTCCTCAGCTATTTTTGTTGTTGTTGTTCTAGGCTAACCCTCTACCACTTGAGACACAGCGCTATTTCCAGTGGTTCTTTTTCTGTTTATGTGGTACTGAAGAATTGAACCGAAGTTTTCATGCATGCTAATCAATCACCATACTGTGAAGCCACATTCCCAGAGCCCAAAATGGCTTTCTTAAGATGACATTACTTTTTCATTCCGTAACTATGTATCATAATTTTAGCCAGAAATTTTTGCTAGAAAAGGACATTGAACACAATACTGAGTCCAGTAAGGCTAGATGGACAAGGAATAACCGTCACGGTCTAGCCAGAGCACAGAGGGGCTTACCTCATGGAGCTGGAACAACAGACTGAGCGAGACAACTCCTAACTCACAGCCCACCTCCAGAATGAGAGGGCCACATTGGTTCCAGCCACATGGGGATGCTGGGCCACCTCCTCTAGCATCCATTAAATAAGTTCTTCAGAGAGAGAGAAAGAGACAGACAGAGAGAGAGAGAGAGACAGAGAGAGAGAGAGAGAGAGAGAGAGAGAGAGAGAGAGAGAGAGAGAGAGAGAGAGAGAGAGAGAGTCATAATTACACTTAAGCCAGGTGCTGGTGGCTCAGGCCTATAATCCTAAATACACAGGAAGCTGAGATATGAGGACTATGGTTTATAGGTAACCTGGGCACGAACATCTGTGAGACACTTATCTCCAAAGAATCACCAGAAAACCAGAAGTGGTGCTGTGACTCAAAATGTAGAGTGCTAGCCTTGAGCTGAGGAGATCGGGGACAGTGCCCAGGCCCAGAGTTCAAGCTCAACGACTGACAAAAAGTGGACTTCCCACCACAAGAAGTGGACTGAATAGCACCCATTGTCCTAGGGAGCATGGCAGAAAAGTCAGGCTGAGCTTCCTGTCAGCTCTCTTATTTTTTTTGTTTATTTTTATTATGAAGGTGATATTCCAAGGGGTGGGTTACAGTTACATAAGTAAAAGTACTTTTTTTTTACAGTGTTATCACTTCCTCATTTTTTCCTGCTTCCCCCAACACTGATATCCCATTTCCCCAAAGTTGTAAAGTTCATTTCTAACATAGTGCTTAGTGTATATCACTGTTGCTTTGGTTAATCTTTGTCCGACCATTTCTGTGATTTCCCTTCCCTTCCCCAAATCAGATAAACTTATATGTAAGACAAAGGGTACAGAAATCAAAAACAGTGACTACAGGGAATAATCCAAAGGGGGAAAAGTAAATAGAAATATCTAAAAGCAGTTCACTATACAATCATATTATATCCATGTCTTGGAGCTCATTTCAATAAGGATCATTTTCTATGATGACATGCATATAACTATTGAGCTGTTGTGATCTTTTATAAGAATATCCTAGACATATTCTAGTTCTTTTAAATGAGTGAAAACATGTAGCCTATGATTCTTTGGGTGTGGTTTGTTTGATGTATTATGTTTTCCAAGTCTTTCCATTTCCTTACAAATGGGGCAATGTCATTCTTTCTGACGGAAGCATAGAATTTTGTTGTGAATATATATGACATTTTCTCGATCGATTCATCTACTGAGGGGCATCTGTGTTGGTTCCATATCTTTGGTATGGTAAATACTGCTACAATTGACATAGTTGTGATGGTAACTTTAGTGTGGCCTTGTCTTTGGTCATTTGGGTAATTGTCCAGGAGTGGGATTGCTGGGTTATAGGGGAGATCTTCTGAGGAACCTGTATACTTCTTTATGGAGTATTTGAACAAGTTTACTTTTCAACCAATTGTGTAGTAACATTCCTGTTTGGCTACATTCCCACCAGACCAGCCTCTGTTATTATTAGTTTTCTTCATAATGGTCATCAAACTGGAGGGAGGTGGAATCTCAATGTTGCTTTTATTTGTATTTCTATGGCCAGAAATGTTGCATATTCCATCATGTTTCAATTGGCCATTCATATTTATTCTTCCGAGAGGTCTCTCTTTAAATCTTTAGCCCACTTATTAAGAGGGTTGTTTCTTTGAAGATTTGTTTTTTGGGGGAGTTAACTGCTAGGGCTCTAAATATATTTGATATGTAATGCCATTGCCTTTTGCAGAGCAAGTAACGAACTTCTCCCAACCAGTGTGCTTTCTATTTATCTTTCTATCTATGTAAGTTCTCTTCTTAGATTTGGTAAGGGTCTGCCAAGTCTGTTAATTTATTGAAACAACCAATTCTGTTTTGTTGATCTTTTTATTTTTTAGTTTGTCTTTATTTAGTTATTTCTGATTTAATTTTTTTATTTGTTTCTGTCTTCTGCTTTGGGTTTGGCCTCTTTCTTGTTTTCAAGAATTTTCAGGTATATAATTAAAACAAAACTTCAGATTTCCCCAATTGCTTGATGTAGGCACTTAGAGCTATAAATTTTCCTCTAAGTACTGCATTTACTGTTTCCCAGAGGAGTTGTTATTTTGTGTGTTCAATTTGTTAAATTTCAGAAACTTTCAGATTTTCATTCTAATGTATTCAGTGTCTGGTCATTCAGCAATGTGTTGTTCAATCTTCATGGGTTTGGGAACTTTTTTTTGCTTTTGCTTTTTTAATTCTAAGTTTATTCTGTTGTGGTCTGACAAGATATGGCAATTCAAATAATTTTTCTTTCAATTTGGATAAAATTTCTATGTGATATAGGATATGTTCTATTTTGGAGACTCTTTCATGAGCTGCTGTGAAGAATGTGTATACTGATGCTGAATGTATATTCTGTAGATGTCTGTTAGGGCTAGACATTCAATGTAGTTATTTAGGTCTTCAGTTTCTTGGTTGAGTTTTTCCTGCATGACCTATCCATGCATTTCAATGATGTGTTGAGAAATGTTTTTTTGGTTAAGTAATATTTGGTTGATGAAGTGGGGTGCTCCAGCCATTGATACTTAGACTTGATATATATACCTAATGGAGATGTGCTTTTATCAATATATAATGTCTCTTCCTAGTAATTTTATTTTGAATTCTATTTTATCTTATGTTAGTAATTCTACTGTGGCCTGTTTATGGTGTTCATGTGCTTGAAAATTTTCCTTCCAGCCTTTCAGTTTGAGTATGTGTTTTTTTTTTTTCAATAAAATGTGTCTCTTGTATATATTACATGCATGCGTCTTGTTTTATTATACTATTTAGTCTGTTTTCTAATTGGAAAGTTAAATCCATTGATATTGAGAGTTAAGTCTGTGAAATATCTCATAAGTCCTGCTATGTTATTCACCTGCTGTTAGGCTCTGTGTCTCATCTACTCTAAATATATTTACCTTGTTCACTGGTAGGGAGCATTTTATATAACCAGTTCCTGTTCTTCATGAGCTTCTCTATGTAGGATATATTTGATTAACTTCTATCCTGTTGATTTGGTGGAGATACATTGTTTCAAGATTTCTTTGGCATGAAATATTTTTATATATCCTTTTAATGTAAAGGAGAGTTTGGCTTGGGACCATATTTACGGTTGGTAGTTGATTGCCTTTAATGTTTGTCATATATCATGTGAGGCTCCCCTTTTTACCATATCAGCTAAGAAATTTGTATTTCTTCTGACTGTATATCCTTTATATAATCTGTCTTTTCTCCTGACATATTTAAGAATCCCTTCATTGATGTCTAATGATCCTCTAATGGATTATGATGTGATGGTGGTTTGTTCTGTTCTTATACTGTTTGGTGTTCTAAAGGGCTTCTCTTATCTTAATTAGCCTCTCTGCTTGATTTCCCTGTCTTACAATTGGTTATTTTTTTAGGGCTTCTATCTCTTTATTAAAGCTTTATTTTAGGTTTGTATGGATTTTCTTTACAACTTTTTATTGGATGGTGGCTTGGGAGGTATGTGTTTTAGCTGTATGTTCTCTCATATCTTTTAACTTGGCATCCATTTTTCCCTTGGACTCTCTTGCCTTCTCAGAATTTATTTTTCTTTGTGTTTGGAGTCTCCATGAAATATTTTGCTGATCTTTGCTTGGTCTCATCTTGTTCTCAAATTTCCTTGCAGAGGTTTTGTATCTTTTCATTAATCACATTTTTCAGCAGTATTTGTAATGTATTTTGAAAAATATCTTCTAGATAATTGATTGTTCTAATGCCCGTTCATTTACTGTGTGAATTATATTACCTTGGCATGACTTTTCTCATAATTTTCTGATTTGTTCTGTCCATTTGAAGTGTTTCTTGGCTTTCATTTGGGGGAATGTATGATTTTAATAGGTGACTATCTATGTTCTTGGATGATTTGTCAGGTGTTTCTTTGGTCTTCTGTTGTGATTTGTTTTTCAGGAATTAGGTTTTTGTCTAGATCATTAAGTGTAGGAGAAGAGATCAGTTGTGAGAGATGTTGTGAAATTAATACTTGTGGTTCCAACGACAATTCTGACTATCCAGTGGCAAGGTGAATTGTGCCTGTGTTTATATGTGACTGTCTCTCTGTTCATGATTTTTTTTTCCCAAGTGGCCCTTTCATTTCCACACTGCAATTGTGTTTTTGAATATGTTGGCCAACACAGTCACAGCAGTCACCTTCCTGCCTGGGTAACTTTTCATAGATTTCTGTTTTTTTGTGAAGACAGTATAAAATATTCTTTTGAATTGTGTATCAATATATAATTATGCCTAACTTGGTGTGACACCCTAGAAATGGAGTACCTTCTAGGACTCTAAATCTCTGTTTCGTTAGGGAAATCTAGGGTACATTCCTGTTGTTATTCTGCCACTGTTTTTCCCCTTCCTCTGGTTCATTTATTATATTGTGGATTTTTTTCACATAATTTAGGATTTGTGATGGTTGTATCAAGTTATTTTTGTTTTTCAGTTTGTGTTACTTTTACATAGTGATTTCTGGCTTGTATGAAGAGACAGTAATAATATGAAATGTGAAGAGCTAAAAGCTTAAAGAGGCACAATGAAGGCCTAAGTAACTACATTTCAGGCTAGCAACCATCTTGTGAGGTATGAATTATGAAAATAACCATGGGTTGGACCCAGAAATGACACAAAAGAAAAACACTTCCTGGACAACTGACACATAAACAATCCTCGGGAAAACCACAGGAATTTTCTCCAAATGCATTGACCAAACATTGGTTGGCCATGCAGGACACGGTGACCCAGTGGCCAGACACTTCTTGTCAATAACACCTCAATAATATTAGCCAATCACATATGTATAGCTTAGTTTATTTAACTGTTAATCAATCACGTAATTTCTCATTTAAAACTTCCATAAAGTTGTTTGTTCAATACTATAAAAACTGTGCTGATTCTATGCTTGGGGTCTCTTAGTGTCATGGGTTACCGATTGCACAGAGCACCAGCCTGGAGCTTGCAAATAAAAGATGCCTTTGTTACTTGTATTGGTTGGGTGGTCTTCGGGGGGTCTTGAGTCTAGTAAAACAAATGTAAGTTATTACATTGAAAGAAAGAGTGCAGGCATTTTAACCTATTTGCCACAATTAAATTCATATTAAGCAAAGCTACTTAACTCTTATTTACTCTTCAGAGGATGAGTATAGTACTGTTGGATATCTTGGAGGAAAAGACTTTAGACTGATTACAACTGATGCCTTTCATTGAAATTACTGGCTAAACATTCTCCTTCAGAAAGGCAAATGCTCCATTTTTTTTCGTATTAGTATTATAAAATCATAACATCTGCATGTTGAATTGATTTCCTCTGCTATTTTCAATACCATTCTTCATCTATTAGGTATCTAGGGCTTGGAATGACCCGTTCTTTAAAATACCTATATTGCTTATATTGTGATATAAATCTCAGTAATATTAATATGAATTTATCACTGAGTCTCATCTTGAGCTACATTCATATGTAATTTATGCAGTCTCAAGCAAGAAACCTATTTTACTCTTTTCTATTCTTTAAACAATAAATCTATTATCTTTAGAAATATGTTCTAAAGAAAATATGTTCTTTTATATTGTTCCAGTAAACATCATTTATTTCTAGTACATTTACTGAAATAAATATAAAGTATGGAACATGCAGACAACCCCCCCCTTATCACTTTAATGTATATCCTTGGGGACTATGTTATATATAAAAATAAAAAAGTGCAATGCACATGTTTATACATGAATCATCTAATGGTTATGTCAATTAGACACAAGAACTATCATACCACATCAAGTCTCAGTTTACTTAAAGGCACCAACATATTAGTGTTCATGAATATCACTCATCTTTAGAAAATGACAAGTCACAACAAAGTTTATATTTCAAATTTAAGAAATAAAAATTACACCCAGATTTGATGTGAATATCTTGTTTCCAGGAAAACAGTTATTCAGCAAACAGGGAAACAAAAAATAAGGGCTTGTCATATAGAAAGAAAGATGTAAAAGCATACTGTCTTATTTTAAGATGATACATACATGCAAATCTTTATTCAAAGATACTATAAAAATTCATGAGCGGATTTGTGAGCAGAAGTGATAGGTAAGCAAAGTAACTGGAAAACTGTATTTGTAAATAGTGCTTTCAATATATGATTACGTTTTCAATAAATACGCCTATAGATGATGATTTTGTATCTGTAACACATATCCAGTATTCTACATTTTAGACATACTCCCATTCTCTTACCTCGTTTCTTGATCAATATTCTTCTACTTTCATGATGTCAATTTCTACTATAGTAACAAGGTGGGTGTTCTCTTGGTTTCTACATCCAAAAAATGTTAGTATTTTGCAACGGTGTATAAACTCATGGAGTTTGACTGGGATGTGAAGTTTGAGGATACTGTATTCAGGGTATTAATTGGCTTGAAGCAGGCAGGAACCTATTGTGAATACACAGACACTCGGTATACTAAGAATTAGGGACTTGAACTCGGGGAAAGATAAAGGTCCAGGAAAGATCTTGAAGCTGAGATAAAGCAATGCAGCAAACATTAATCAACAATCATTACAAGGGAATGGAACATATATCTGATGTGTCTGGGTGGAAGTGGTGTGTCTGTGTGCTTGTTTGTGTGTGTGTGTGTGTGTGTGTGTGTTTGTGAGTGTGTTTGTGTGTTTGTGTGTGTGTGTGTGTGTGTGTGTGTGTGTGTGTGTGTGTGTGTGTGTAGAGAATTTTAGTGTGGCTTCTATATTTACAGTCCATAGGGCATTAATTGTTAAGGAGAAGGTGCCCTTACCAGAGCTCTGATACCATTGTCATCACTTTTTACTGCAAAAAAAAAAAAAAAAAAAAAAAAAAAAACACTTGCTTAATCTCTAACTAAAAAGGGAAAAATAAACTAACATCTTACATGATTGTTCTGAAAATTAATTGGCAAATTGAAGGCCAAAGGGAGAAATTGGAGATTAATACAATCTTTTTCCTCACTTCTGATTACTAAACTGTAATAGCTGTGATTTTCAGGAATCTCCTGTAATGTACTTACTGCTTAATTATTAATATGTTTAATAATATGAAACATATGATAGAGAAATAGATCAGCCAGCAAGCACAAAGACCTAGTGATAAGATTGAGCTTTTGAGCAGGGTTGCCACATCTTTTAGTAAAGCAATTCCTTCATATGAATTTCAAAGGTTATGGCTTTCCCTGTGTGATTAAAAGGTAAGAAAGTACTGTAGAAACAAAAATTCCTGTTCAGCCAAGTAGAAAGTGCTCATGTTCTCATCCTCATGTTGCAAATTTCCATTCCGTAAAGACTCTTTGTTAGTGTGCTTTCATTTAATATACTTCAGCACATCATCCTTCCCTGTTGGAGACGGAAAAAAAAGATAATTTTTTTGAATATTATCTTACATAAGTTAGTGTGTACCGGCATGATTTGTATAATTACAGAAGTTTGTAATTAATATAAGTAGGGATCATATCACAACTAAAAAATATAATTAAAATCACATAAGACTAGAAGTTACAGAATTTTGTGCATGAAAACATACATTAGATTAGTTGTAGAATTTCTATTTTGAGACAGACTTTATATTAAAGTATAAAGCAGTTTACTAAAGGTTAAAACATTTTAATAAAAAAATATATTCTTAAAGATATTTTTGCTTCATATTTTAAGAAGAAAAATGGTCCCAAAGTAATTATTTTTAAAAAATTATTTTCTTGTTTCCATGTGATTAACCTCCTAATTAGAAATCCAGATATTTAATTTAATTTAATTTAAATTAACCAAAAATATTTATTGAGTATATGAAACTTCTGCTCTCTACATTCTTCACACTAATTTTACCAAATATGATGAGTCTGAAATAATCAGTCTCTTTGTGACCTGTGTTGATATTATTTACAATGTGAGCAAAATCTTTAAAAAGTAGTATATAGTTTAGCTTAATTTCTCTGAAGAGACAATAAATGATATAATCAAAGGCTGAAAATGATAAGATTTAATTTTCAGAATTCAGGAAATGTTTTGACCACACTGGTTATTGGAGCCTTTGCAACAACCTCATGAGATAATTTATATTGATGAAGCAAAAATCCCAGTGGTTAGACATTTATGAATACAAAAATTCTGTCATTCTGAATATGTGGAGCTACATATCAAACATAGAATTTTTAACTTTTAAATACTTGAATATGCTAATACATTTAATTGCAGGGTAAATACTTGTTTTGAAAGGAGATAAAATTGCATTTACATTGAAAAGTAAACCTAAGTATTCATTTGAATGAAAGACAATGTTTAAACATCACACATTAAAGAAACAAGATATACAGTTAGTTGTTTGTCATGCCAATATGTTCTCTAAAATAACTAGATTAGTAAACCTAAATTATTGCTTCATAGAAAAATAGAAATTTAGTTTCCTAAAATTCATGACTATAACTTTTTCTCAATTACTAAAAAACTGTTTTATGATTTTTTCATGGAATCTTATTTGATATATTTTTCTTACTAAGTTAATAATTGACCAATAACAATATAAAATATGCATGAACAAAGTTTATCTAACACAAGTATTTTATTCACAAGACATATCATGGCTCTCTTAAAAAATACTAGACAACAGTGTGTTCTTTATTAATTTTTAGTTATTTTGTTAATGGTTATTAATGTCAGAAGTGGCAATTCCATAATATGTTTAAAGCATTTGATTATACTCCCACCTTCTATTTTCTTTTCATTACTTCTTCTTCCAAAGATCTTCTGTATTTCACATAAAGTTACATCTTTATATATGCACATATAATCTAATTTGGAAAAATAATTAAGGTAAACTGCAATTTAATTCAACTTGTATAGTGGATTAACAAGATGAATAAAAACTTGAATATTTTTATTAACTTCTGAATTTAGCTATCATTATTATTATGGTTAGATTTAGGATCCCAGACAAAATTAGAATTATGGTTAGTGAAATAGGTTCAATACAGGATGACTCATTGCAACAATGATACTCAGAAGACCCTATGTTGTAAAGGGATTTTACACCAAGAGGAGGGAGGATTAAGGGAGGAGGGCTAGTAGGAGAACAACAAAGAAGGGTGTAACAATGCTCAACAAGAAATATACCCATTACCTTACTCGTATAACTAATCTGTCTTTAAAGCATCTTTACAATAAAATAAAATTTAAAAATATAATAAAGATGGGTGTCAGTGGCTAACACTTTTAATCCTAGGTACTCAGGATGCTGATGTCTGAGGATCAGAGTTCCAAGCAGCCCAGGCAGGAAAGTCTGTGAGTCTCATATCTCCAATAAACTACTAGAAAACCATAAGTGGCGCTTTGGCTTAAGTGGTAGAGCACTCGCCTTGCTCTGAAGAGTGGAGGGACAGTGCCCAATGCCAAAATTTAGGCCCCATGACCGACCAAAAAAAAAAAAAAAAAGAAAAAGAAAACCTGACAGGAAATAGAAAAACACTTAAAAAATGTAGGCTCAAAATGCAAGTAAAATTTAGACCTACATCCTGAGCAAGAGAATTAAAGTGCAATAGAGGCTTGCTATTAACATTATGATTCGGTTATATGTAGGTTTAGGATTAGGCAAGGTGTTCCAGTTAGAGCTGGGGTTAGCATGAGAAAAAGATGTAAGATTTAAAAAGGTGCAAAATTGCAACATATTTTAAGAAGAATGAATGGCATCAAGGTTAGAATTAATGAAAACCAGTGTCTGTGTAACTTTAAACATTTAGACATAATTTGGCTTAAAGGTGAATTACATTTTGTTCTCCTTAGGTTTAGGGAAGGATAAGCTTTAGTGTAAAATTTAGTTTTCCAATAAGAAGTAGAAACAAAAAAATGTGTGATTGAATAATCTAGACAATTTTCCTTACAGTAACTATTTGGTGTTAAATCAGATTTTGATTAGGATTAGGTTTCTGGTTAAAGGGGGTTGAGAATAGGATAAATAAATTGGTTAAACTAGTTTCTCGTGCCTATTATCTTAGCTAGTCAGGAAGCTGATTTCTGAGGATCGCAGTTCAAAGCCTGCCAGGGCAGAAAGTCCATGAGACATTTATCTCCAATTAACCACCAGAAAACCCAAAAGTGGTGCTGTGGCTCAAGTGGTAAAGTTTCACACCTACAGCTAATGAACTGAGGGATCATGACCTAGAGTTCAGGGATCATGCCCAGGCCCAGAGTTCAAGCCCCACGTTGGACAAAAAGAAAAAGAAAAGAAATGTGTTAAATGTTAAGTAAATCTGAACTTATTTTAGGTTCTAGGAATTCAGGAAAAGCTTGGATATTGGAAGTATAATGTATTTCATAATATCAGGATTTGAGATCAATGGATATAATGATTCCTGTTAAGGAACAAGATAGATTCAGAGTTAAAAGTGAGAAAATCCATAGGGTTTAGGAAAACCTGCAATTTATTTCAAGAATTACAGGTGAAATTTCAATAATGATGACACAAAACAGGCATTTTTCATCAATTTTAGAAGTGAGATACTGTTAGTGTCAAGGATATGGTTACGATTCTAGCCATGATTGGATTTAGAGTGAAGGAGAAAAAAATGAGAGTCAAATTGAAGGTAAATTTTAGAATAAGCCTGGCAGGAATTAGAATGAATGTGAACTAGAGTATTGCTATTAGTATTAGAATCTACTTGCAATTAGGGTTATGGTTATTCTTAATGTTCCAGTTAAGATTAAGTTTAGGGTTAGAAAATGACTAAGATATTGGAAAAAAATTGAAACATATTTTTGGAAAGCTTATTTGAATCAAGTTAGGATGAGTGAAAACAAGTTTACTTGTGTTAGTGTTAGTATTGACATATAATTTGGATTATCATTAGGGTCAGTATTTTGTTCTGAGTATGAATAGTGTTATGAATAGTAAAGTTTTTAGTATAATATTAAGTTTTCACTAACAAGTGGAAGCAAAAATATGAGATTAAACAGTAACTAGACCATTATCATTATATTTATTTCTCAGTGATCATTCTTGTAATGATTAATGAGAGTTTTCCAGCCAGGTTTAGGTTGAGAGTTAGAGTTAATTAATGGACTAGATGGTAAGGAAATCTGATATTGTTTTAGGGCACAGGGGTTCAGGAAAAGGTAGGATCATTGGAAACTACAGTATTTTTCCTGATTAGAGAATGTGAGGACAACTAAAATAATGGTTCATGTTAGGGAACAAGATAACTTCAGAGGAAGAGTCAGAAAATTTGTGGGAATTAGGGCAAACAAACTCATTTCCAGAGTGCAAACTGGAGTATTCATTAGAATGAATAAAAACTAGAGTATTTTTCTTAAACATTAGAATTGGACTATCATTAGTGTGAAAGTTAGGTTTTAGTTCCAGCTGGAGTTAGTGTTAGCATTAGGGAAATGGAACGTTTAGGGTCCAACTCAAAGTAAATCTTCGAATAACAAGTCTAGTTAGAATTAGGATGAATGTGAGATAAGAAACTGCTAATAATATTAAGATTAGGGTATGGTTATTGTGAGGGTTAGCTTCAATATTCCAGTTAGGGTTATGGTTACAAAAATGGCAAGATAATGAGTAAAACTACAAAGTATTTTTAGAAGGATGAGTTAAATCAAAGTTAGGATGAATAAAAACTAATGTATTTTTATGACCTTTAGAATCCAAAGGCTATTAGTTCTAGGGCTTGGGTTGCTTTTCTAGTTCAGGTTAGACTTAGGCTTAGGGAAGGGTAAGCTTTCAGGTAAAACTGAGTTTTCTGCTAACACTTTCAAGTAAAATAAGTGTGAAATTTAAAGAAAACTACAGAGTTTTCTTAAGTTTATTATTAAGGGTTCAATAGGGTTAAATTTAGAGTTAGGTTTCTAGTAATGTTTAGATATATAGTTAGGGTTAAGAACTAGAGTAGATTTTAAGTAAACCTGAAACTTCTTTTTGGAGATAGAGGAGTTCATTAAAAGTTAAGATTAGTGGAAACTACAGAAGTTTTCATGATATGAAGATTTGAGGTTAATGATTAATAATAGGGAACGATTTCAGAGTCCAAGTCAGGGAATCTGTAGTATTTGGAGCAAAGTCCAAATCATTTCAAAGACAATGAGTATCTGTTAGGATATATTTTCCATTAATTTTAAGATTGGGTTACTATTATCATCAAGGTTACTCTTAGGGTTCTTTCCAAGATTTGAGTTAGGATTAGGGAAATGGAAGATTGAGAACTTGAGTGACTTACTTCCCCTGTGTTTGTATATGCACTATTCTAAGGCGTGAACTTTAGGATTGGGTTCTGCCTCTGAGCCTTTTGCTGTAGGCCAGCATTCTACCACTTGAACCATGAGTCCACTTCCAGCTTTCTTTGGCAGTGTGTTGGAGATGAGAAACTCACAGACGTTCCTATCTAAGCTGACATTCAACTGAGATCCCCAGATCTCTGCCTTTTGATTAAAGGTAGGATTAAAGGCATGAGTTACCAGTGCCCAGGAAAGTGCCTGAATTTTACTGATTGTTTGTACTTTTGTTCGAGATTGAGACTTGAATTCATTATCTGACAGCTTTGCTCACTAAGTAGCATTTTGCCACTTGAGCCATATCTCCAAAATGATTACTATAAATAACTGAAAATCATTAAATTTTCTTCAGGTGATATGTATCATTAGTGTTGTTCTAAAACTTATCCTAACAAAAAAAACTTATAGACCCTGGAGTTGATCAGAGCAAATTTTCATTCTTTGCTTCTAATTGCATAACAGTTTAGGGACATGATTTTTTAATTATTATTTTAAGTAGAAAGAAATTTTAAGCAGTAAGAAATTATCATTAAACAAAGCATTTTATGCGTACAATATACCTTGATCAGTGCCAACCCTTTCAATGTTCTCATCCATCCTTCCTCTATGCACTTCTTCCTTCACTCTTCTTAATATTGTAGGATGTTTATTGGATTCCTTTCTGCATTTTCCCCCTTTTCTCCTGTTCATTCATCTACCTTTTAACCCTTCACCCCTCATTTGACTACCCACTTCCATATGATCCAGCAACTCTACTCCAGGCATTTACCTGAAAGATTACAAACCAGGATATAGTAAAGGTTTCATCCAGACCATTCTTATTGAATATGCCCAGATAACCTTCAAGAGAAAAAAAATCAAGAAAATGTAATACACACACACACACACACACACACACACACACACACACAGAGGAAATTCTACTTACCCATAAGAAAGAATATTTTAACATTTGTATCTCTCATTTCTAATTTCATCTGCCTAGTATCCCACTGTTGTCCCTGTACTGCAGTAACTGAAACATGCAAACTGATGTAAAAGATTTTCAGGGTTATGGGCTAGCCATAATTTCCTGAATATGAGTTCTTTGCTCATTCTCTTTGTCTATTCATGCATTTGAATAGTGATTATACAGATTCATTTGTACCATTTGCTACACAGAATAGAGATGAACCACTTGTATGTATGTATGTATATATACATACATATAAATACATATACATATATGTATGTATATATACATATATATACATACATACTTGGATATACATATATACATGGACATATGCACACATATGGATATATATTAAATACTTGAGTACATTTCATGTTTTCAAGAATTACAGAGCTAACAAAAATCACATGTATTTTCCTTTTCAATTTTTTCAAAATCTAAATAACTTTGTCTCTTTTGAATACCTAATTTTAAAGAGAATGTCATCATCTCTGATCTGTCAGGCTCCTTGAAATTAGATGTTCAAATAGGCTAAAATTATTTAGGCTTTTTGGTGGAAGGGTTCTATTCAGGGGTTCCCTGTTTGCTAGATAGGACTCTGGTTGAATAGCATCAAGAAGCTCAACTACTTTTACCATAATTCTAGTCCATTTAATTACTTGAGGTCTTGAACTTTTTGCCCGGGTCTGATCTTAGATTGACTGAGACTTTGCTACCTATGCCTCCCACATAATTAGCTAGGAATACAGATGTGAACCACTATGGAAAGCTCATTCGTTAGGATGGCCGTCTTGGCAGTTTTTTCTCTGGCCTGGCCTCAGACCATGATCCTTGTCATCTCTGCTTCCCAATCAGCGGGAATTACATATGTGGGCTGCTATACTTGGTGTACATGACACCTTCTGTTTTATAAAAGAGGTTTTTACTGTAAAAATATGGTATAGAGGGGTTATAGTTACATGAGCAAGGTAATGAGTACATTTTCTATGAGGTATTGTACCTTCTCCTTTGTTTTTCCCCTACCCTTTCTTCCTCCCACCTCCACAACTACACACCCCCCTCTCCTCCCTTCCCTGCTTCCCCACCCATATTGTAAAGATTCTTTTTCAACATAGTGTCTTGTGCATCTCATTGTTACAACGGGTCAGCCTGCCCTATTTAAACATTTTGTTTTTTCCCTTGCCCTACCCAAGTTAGAGAAATGGTGTATACAAGATGCAGGGCACATACATTAAATACAGTGAAAAAAGGAGTTATACCTTGGTGGGGGAAAATACAAAAACAAAAACAAAAAGAAATCACATGGTAAATTATAAAGCCTATCTTGGGATTCACTTCGCTTAACATCATCTTATCTGTTGGTATGTACATAGCTTTTGAACTCTTATGCGTGTCCCAGATATACACTAATTATTCCAAATAAGGGAAACCATGGGACCTATGTTTCTTTTGTCTGACTTACTTTACTTAATATAATTTTTTCCAAGACTCCACTTAGAGCTCCCCTATACCCCAGCAATCCCACTTTTGGGCATTTACCAAATGATAACACACAAGTCCATACTAAGCTACCGGCACAACTATGTTTATTGCAGCATTATTTACCATAGCTAAATTATGGAACCAACCCAGATGCCTCTCAGTAGATGAATGGATCAAGAAAATGTGATACACACACAAACACTGGAATTCTATGCCTCCATCAGAGAGAATGAAATCACCCCATTTGCTAGGAAATGGAAAGATGGGTAAACAATTTTATTAAGTGAAATAAGCGAGGCTCCAATAACCATAGGTCCCATGGTTAACCTCACTTTCAGAAAGTAGTACATGGTACCATATAACCTTATAAGAGAATGTTATGTGAAATAAGATAGGGACACAAATGATTGTTTTTATTCCATGAGATTCTTATCTCTATGTTATCCCCCAAATAAAATTCGAAGGAGAGCTGTGGTTGAAATACAGAGCACCACCCTTGAGGGAAAAAGCTTAAGTGAGAAGGTAAGGTCCTGAGTTTAAACCATAATATCAGCACTAAAAAAAGTGATTTCTTTTCCTGGAGGTTTTTATTAAATTGCTCAGAATATAATCAACGTTGTATTTATGTTTAGCATTATTATTAAAATCATGTTACAATTATTGATGTTATTTTCTTAAATTTAACTTACACATTAATATCCAATACTGATAAGAGATGATTACTGTTTCACAAGTTTTTATGTCAGCTGAATATATGGATGAGAGGTGTATACAAGGAATTTGGGCTGAAAATAAATGTTTGAAAGCTCTTCACATAAGTAAATGATTGCTGAAGAAGCTGTGGACAATTATGAAATAAACCAAAGAAATTAGCAAGGAAAGATAAGGTATGATTCTGGAAAGCACACAATTTTGGAAGAAAAAAACACAAGGAAAATATGTAACTTTTGGTAATAACGTTGTAACCCACCTACTCATTTGATTCCTTATTTCTAGTGGAAGGCATTTCAGTTAACTTCATTTTACAAAATTAAACATGATTGACATTTAATATTAACTGGCCTCTGTCTCAGGTAAGCAAAAAGCCAGGTGCCAGGGACTCAGGCCTATAAACCTAGCTACTCAGAGGGCTGAGATCTCTAGATCCTAGTTCAAAGCCAGGTTGGAGAGGAAAGTTGGTGAGACTTTTCTGTGCAACTAATCACGAGAAAATTGGAAGTGGCACTGTGGCTCAAACTGGCAACCCAATCTTGAGTAGTAAATCTCAGAGACAGAACCCAGGCCCTGAGTTCAAGCTCTCTGAAATTATTCTTAAAATACTTGTTATCAGGATTTCTTTAACTTGTTTAGAAGAATGTTTTAAACTTAGGGATTTTTAATTTCATGTTGTCAGCATTGATTTTTAAGATGTGCAGGGAAAAAATTATTTATAGTCAGAAAGGGTTTGTATTGTTTTGTATTACACATTGCCTCTACATCGAGAGATCAGCTGGAAAGCAGATGGCCAAATCCTGGCTGTTGGCAATGAAGATGGATACGTATTTCTTTTAGCAAAGAAAAAAACTTATGAATTGGTAGCCTTTATATATAACACCTTAATAGTAACAATAAAATTAATATTATTACTATTACTATTTTTTGTCAGTTGTGGAGCTTGAACTCTAGGCCTGGGCATCGTATCTCAACTCTTCAGCTCAAGACTAGCACTCTACCACTTAAGCAACAGTGCCACTTCACATTTTCTGAACCTTTAGTTGGATATAAAGGTCTCACAGACTTTCCTGCCCTGGCTGGATTCGAACAGTTCTCAGTCTCCTTAGTAGCTAGGCCTGGCAGTAAAATTATTTTGAAAAAGAACAAACCCACGATTGTATACTTAAAAAAATCACAGTTTGGCAAGTGTATCTATAACATTGTTGTATCAATTAACTATAGGCACCAATCATTTTTACATCTCACTATGTTCTTTCCAATGCCAGATAATATTTCATTAATTTATTTTAATTTTTCCTAACAAAGTTCATTATGAATTCCCAACAGCACTATTTTCTAGTGAGTATAAAAATTCTTCAACATATTTATTTCAACAAACAGCATTTTGCACTTGTTTTTTTTTTTAAATTTTGACAGAGCTGGGGCTTGAAATCAGGGCCTGTGCACTCTTCCTAAATTTCTTTTGCTCAAGGCTAGCACACTACCAATTGAGCCACAGCACCACTTCCAGTTTTTCTGCTTACGACATACTGAGGAATCAAATCAAGTGCTTCTTGCATGTAAGGCCAGCACTCTACCACTAAAAATACTCCCAGTCACTGGGTCTTTTGTTGTTGTTGTTTTAAGATAGCATTTTACTATATGTCCTTCTGATTGCCTAAAACTTAGGCTGGCCTCAAGCTAACTTCTAAATCAGCCTCCCAAGTTCGGAGATTACAAACATTGACCACTATATTCAGCTCATGATTCTTTGTGAGAGAATACTCTTTTCAGATATAGAAAGTTATTCGGTCTTCCTTTGGATGGTTTTTGCATTCAGCAATTTTAATCACATTTCTTGTCCTGGTATGTTTCCTCTTCTAGATGAATAGAAATATTTCAGGTTCTTAACTTGAAGCTGATCCCTACTATCCAACAACATCACATTCTGGTGAATAGCACCAGCTAGCCTCATGAGCATAGCAGCCAGCTGGAGCTCAGCTATCTGATGGCTTTGGGCTCCAATAATGTAATTATTTCTGTGCACAGACTGAAAACTGTCATAGGTAATTTTGATTTATTCCATTCTGTTCTCAGCTCCTTGCCATTCTCAGCTTTGTATGTTTTAAATTCTGTTAAACATTAATGACTATTTCCAGTCACTCTCAAATGTAACATATATGTATTACTTTAAAATTCATTCAAACAGGCAAAAATATTAACGTAGTTGATTTCCACCAGTGGCTCATATTTTAAAACCTATCTACTTTAGAGGTCAAAAACTGAGGATTCAGGTTTAAAGCAGCCCATGCAGAAAATCTGAGATATTTCTCCAATTAAGAAAACAAAATCCAGAAGTGGAGACGTGGATCAAGTGGTAGAGTGTCATCTTTGAGCAAAAAGACCAAGCAAGAATAATACATTTAATTCTAACTCCAATATTACTCATGGAAAACACACAGACACAGACAGACAGACAGACAGACAGACAGACAGACAGACAGACACACACACACACACACACACACACACACACACACACACACACACACACACACACACATATACAATCTACATTTTCCTAGATTCCCCTCCCTGAGCAGTATACAATGCCATTAACTTAATGTATGTTTTCTCCAAATTATTTTGGTAGGGATTAAACTACATGTGTATTTATGATAATATTTGTTTTGTACTTTTTGTTTTACAATTTTGTGTACTTATGTGAGAGAACAGTGTTTTGTGAAGACTAAACAGAAATCAATGTGTCAGTAAATAAGTAGGTGACAGGTAGACTGAAAGATGCAGATAAAAGCACTTGAAATTTTATTTCTACAAGTTTAAATATATATGCATATGTATGTATTTAAAATTTCTGCCAAGATTTTATTTTTATTAATAATGATCTATTTGTTACATTATATAAATTTAACATATTGTATGTTTCATAGTAGATTAATATTTATAGAATTTCTTTCCTTTGGAGACCAGGTTTTGCAGCGTAGACCAGGCTTTCCTCACCTGCTTATTCTCCTGTGTCAGGTTCCTGAGTATTGGTTGGTATTACCATGTGGTAGGATAGTACCATATCCAGTTATATTATTTACATTTTGTACAGTAGAATATTACTGTGAACAGCTTTAAGCCAAATATCTTCATGAGTATGAATGAATTTCTTGCTAATATGTTATAAATAGAGTTACTGAGTGAAGGCAATTATAGTAGGCTTGCCTGTACTCCCAGTACCCAGGAGGATTGTAAGTTTAGGAGCAGCCTGTGCTACACAGAAGTCCCTTTTAAAACAGAAAAAAACAGGTGAGCTTGGAAAAGGAAATATATTGTTAAGCAGGGTGATAGGAACACAAACAATTTAGTGTGTGTGTGTGCTTGTGCATGTGTGTGTGCTTGTGCTGGTCCTAGGGCTTGAACTCAGTCCCTTGGCACTGTTCCTGAGGCTTATGCTCCAGTATAGCACTCTACCACTTGAACCAAACTCCACCTCAATCTTTTTTAGAGATCATTGGAGATGAATCTGATCCAGTTTCCTCCAGACTTAAAACCTTGATCCTCTTTTCTCAGCCTCTTTTGTAAGTAGGATTACAGGCATGTTGTATTACTCTTAAGTAATATAGTAAACATCATGCCAGTTTTTACTCCTTCCAGCAATGTTTGAGTGTTGCACACACACCAAAGATAAAACCGCTCCATGTTTGATGACAACCAGATCTCATAATGCTGTGAGGTACGTATTGTTATGCTCATTTTACCTGTAAAGAATTTGAGATCCAGAGAGTTTCAATAATTTTGAGCCCCCATCTAGTATACAGTGGAGCATGTATTCAATTCCAACTAGTTCTGTTTATTTCAGAAAACGTGGAGTCATCAAGTGGTCTAGTAAACATGTGTTCTAGTGAGTACTGCTCTTTGCAGTACAGTTCTGTGCCTGACAGATTACCTTTCTCTTTCTTTAACTGCACCCCTTTTCATAAGCTAAGGAAAGCACAAGTGATAAGAAGAACCATTTTTGAAGGAGAAATTGATAAGGGGGTTGACCTTGGTATCACATACATATTAGTCTGACCTCCCATTTGAGTTATGGCTCCAGCACTACATTTCTGTTTTTTCTTTTGTATTGTTATTATAAATGTGAATTACACTGAGGTTACAGGCATATAAGTCAGGTATGGATATATTTCTTTTTGAAAGGTCAGTCCTTCCCTTGCTCTCTCAATTTTTCTCACTGGTTTGGTTTTTTTTAACTTCCTTCTTCTTCTTCTTCATCAGCATCTACTTCTATCATTATTATTATTATTATTATTATTATTATTATTATTATTATTATTATTATTATTGTGCTGTAGAGGTTTTAGTTACAATCGTGTGGTAAGGATTACATTTCTTTTTTCTTGTTTTTGTTTTAGTCAGTAATGAGGCTTGAATCCAGGGCCTGGACACTTTCTCTGAGCTCTTTTGCTGAATAATGGCACTCATATTGCACCACAGCTCTAATTCCCTGAGTGCATTTTTTTGGACAATTTTACCCTTTCACTTTATCTCTTTTTCTGTTTTCCCATTCTTCCCCCAAAACAAATTTCATAGGTAATTTTCAACATAGTACCAATTGAATACCAGTGTTGCACGTGTTCATTCTTTGTCCCTCCTTTTCTATGACCCCTTTAACTTCTGAAAAAAATGACAAAAAGGAAAGAAAATATATATCATCTTGTTTCTGTTTCCTGGTCACTGGTTATTTTTGAGAATGTGTGTGTGTGTGTGTGTGTGTGTGTGTGTGTGTGTGTGTGTGTGTGTGTGTGTGTGTGTGTGTGTGTGTGTGAATACTGGGGCTTGAATTCAGGGAGCTGACATTTAGCTTTTTTAATCAAGGTTGACAGTTTAAGACTTGAACCAAACTTCCATGTCTTGATTTTGAATGGTTAATTAAAGATCAAAGTTTCACTGGATTTCCTAACTAGTCTAACTTCAATTCACTTTCCTCAGATCTCAGGTTTCTAACTAGCTAGAATTACAGGTTTGAGCCACCAGTGGTACTTGGCCTACCTTCTTTTTGTTAAGTAGTTGAAATGTAAAAGACAGTTGCAACCATAGTAAAAAAGAAATCAATTTAACTTTCCCAGCTTCATTAATTTTTAATATTTTGTCACATTTGATACATACAGAAAAACATTTTTTGTAAATGCTCCTGCAATTTGGTTTTCATATCAGATTTTTCGTCATGATGAACTTGATTTTTATAGCTTTTTACTTACTAAATATTGATGAGAATATGTTCAGAGGGCATTGATGACCTTTTGTTGGCTTTCATGCAGAAATGTTGCAAGCTAACACTTGATAAATTTGTGTGCAAGACCCCGATGATATATCCACATTCTTAGCCAGAATACAGTAGTGCCTGTTACAAATCATCTATATCTGACAAACCCTGACTCAGGCCTTGTTACCACCTTCATGAATGTCCTCTTAGTGTGCAATACTGACTCTCCAATGACCATGACAGAGCCCTGCTGCACGTTCTCATGACACAGCCAAGGTCACCAGTCAGGCGTGGCACCTACAGTATGATGGGAGACTGGTGACTGTTCCTATGGTTGAACGACACAGGAAATGTTAGGTCCTTAAGCTGTCATCAGTCCCCAGGGTTCTTCATGAGTATTCGATCCTAAGATTTAAGGAGACATCAAACTCTCTCTTCCTTGTGCAAGTTGTGGACAAGTTTTTCTTCTGGGGCTGTCATCTTCTGTGGAAAGATATGATCTGAGCTCTATAAGCCATTTTGTTTATTCTAGGCCCTTAGGGTAAGTCTGGCATGTATACTTAGACAAAAAGAAATGTAGTGATAAAAAATAGGAGACAACATTTTTCCTAGTCTATTTATTACTCAAATAGGTTTTCAGATTCTACCAATAATTCTTATTAGTAAGAAGCACTATCTCAAAAATAATCAGTGACCAGGAAACAGAAACAAGATGATATTTATTTTCTTTCATTTTTTTCATTTTTTTTACATTTATCTCTCTTTCAGAAGTTTAAGGGGGGCTGGGAAGGTGGCTCAGTGGTAGAGCGCTTACCTTGCATGCTCGAGGCCCTGGGTTCGATTCTTCAGCACCACATAAGAAAAAAGAAAAAAGCCGGAAGTGGCGCTGTGGCTCAAGCAGTAGAGCGATAACCTTGAGCTGAAGAGCTGAGGGACAGCGCCCAGGCCCAGAGTTCAGGCCCCATGACCGGACCCAAAAAAAAAAAGAAGTTAAAGGTGTCATTGAAAAGGAGGGACAAAGAATGAACATGTGCAACATTGAAACTTTGATCTCTAATTAACCATTCAAAATCAAGACATGGAAATTTGGTTCAAGTCGTAGACTGTTACCCTTGATTAAAAAAAGCTAAAGGTCATCTCCCTGAGTTCAAGCCCCAGTATTCACACACACACACACACACACACACACACACACACACACACACACACACACACACACAAACACAAACACACACACACACACACTAGTCCTTAGTGCTCAGGATCCTGACATGGAGATCAGCCTTTTCCAGCTCAATTTATCCTAGTTCTGGTAAGGACAGCTATTTAAGCTGAAGTTTGGTGGATAATAGTCATTCCTTCTCATTCTTTTTGCCTGTTGGTGTTGTTGAGTCCACTTCAGGGCAAAATCAGTGCCTGACACCTACTTGCTGCCATGGCAAAGTTGGCTGTGACATCCTAAATGTTATGGCCATTTTATTGTGAAGCCGTGTGAGGACACCCAACCCCACACAATTTTCCCCAAGGTATGTGTCTCCTTTGCCCAGAAGTGCATTCAACAATTCAGCAACCAAAATATCACCCAGTTCCTGATAAACTCAGAGTATGTTTCTATTTCCTTTAAAAAAATTCGACATGCCTTTGATAATTTGTCATTGAATTACTGAAACAGAGTATATAATTTTATGTATTTGTAAGTCTTTGACCATCTTTCTTTAGCTCTTGTCATATTTCTACGTGTTTGCAGCTTGCGAAGGGAAAAAGATTTAATTCAATATAGTCAGACTATCGTTCAGAAGGATATTTTTAGAACCTTGTGGAGGGAATGCCAACTTTCCATCTGGTGTTCTAAAGATGGCCTTCTTGGTACAGGAACTGAGTACACAGTCAAGATAAGAAGCTTGTCCTGATTTCTACTGACTTTCCTCTGTGGTCAGGGAGTTTGATCCCATGGCATATGTTTGTTTGCTACACTGGAGGGCCCATGCCTCCTCTGAAAAATCTAGGGCTTGGGGATAAGAGATACTAAAACTCAAAACCGAGCTTCCTACATCAGTAGGATTACAGGTTTGAGTCTCATGTACTCAACTTTTTTATACATACTAAACTCAGTTTCATTATATTCACTTTCATTATATTCACTTCATAGACAGATATATACAAATATATGTATATAATATTTATGTATAATCAGTGTTATATCTAGAAACACACAAATATATATTCATATAATTATAATCAAATTATATCACTACTTTCTCCAATAACATTTACACTAATGTTTTGTGCAAAAAACACGCAATTCTAAAATTTTAAATGCCTTTTTACTTTGAAAAATCATATTGAATCTTATATATTACATAATATACTATGTAGAACATAAAGAATATAACATGTATTTACATATAACTGATTTAATTGTGGAAATTTTTCCTGATTTTGTGTTTGTTCATCTATGTAAGCCTTCTTTCTTCTATTGATGATGGCTTTTACTTTCCAGTATACATATCTCCTATATATTGTGTCAAATATTTTCAGCCCAAAGTAGACTTTTTATATTATTGGAGCCAAATTTTCCTTCCATATTTGCTCAAGGCAAATGAATGCAATGAAAATGTATACAGATTTGAACTCATTGTTGGAAGAGAGTCCCACTTAACGCTATAAGTATTGTGGTATTTGTCCCAATTGACAGAATAGCTTTCTAGGACATCTGATCTGCTATGTCCTAGACCTTTTGTAGCCACCTTATCACCCCATACAGGCATGGCCTGGCTTCCTTCTCACTCTTGTTGCATTTAACAGCTCCCATTATATCCAGTAGGCTCTCTTCTACAGCCCCCTGTCACTCTGCTTCCCCACCTCCAGAACAGGTATGCACGATTCTTCAGTTTGTAGGTTTAAAAAGAAATATATTTAGGATTCATGAATTCTAGAATATGTCAAAAATATTTACATATTAATAAAGTTAGAAAAATAAATAGAATGAACCTTTTACAAAAATCAGAAAAAAAAAGAAAAATAAGGATTTTCTTAGGAAGGGGAGAAGGAATCTCAAAATCTAGATTGGCCTCTAAGTTGCCTTCAGACAGAAATTCTGCCTCAGAGTCTTCAAAGGGATCTACTTCCTCAATAAAGACAGGATTTTCTTCCTGAGTCCAGGGAGGGACAGATTCTAATTTATCAACTGGAAATTGGATCCCTTGCAAGAAGAGAGATTGGTCTGGGTATTCTGTGAGGAAAAATTCCCTTTCCTCAACTGAATCTAGATTTTGGACCTCACTTATTGGTTTTCCTAAACATAGACTGGAGTCATTTTCCATTAGCACATATTTAACCATCACACCAAGAAGTGTTTTTTTGTTGACTGATTTAGAGCTGATCTAGCTGGATTGTGAACATCAATGGCAGACATTCTGTATCGTCTTCTTCCTTGGTGGTATGTGTAGATACACCTGCATCACATGTGGGGTTCAGAATCAGTGGGATGTCCACAGGACTCAAAACCTACTTTGGCCTTTCTACAAATTGAAAAACACCCTCTACCTTCACAGGATTTCTGGAGATCGCGATGGCTTCCAATCTCCATCAGTCACCATAGACGACATCACTGATGGGTTCTTTACCTGGAGTTCTGCAGAAGCTTTTCTACGGTGATGCAAACCTGAGAATGAAAATAGGTACAGGAGTCTTTGAGTAGACCCTCGTAGTTAAGGTGTCACTAAACTTCCAAGATGATCTAATAGGAGAAGCAGTAGGATTTGAGTTGGGACTGAACACTGATGAGGAGGTAGGCTTTTTCTAATGAGTGGCTACTTCCAAGTTCTTTCAAAAGGAGAACAGACATTACCTGGCAAAGAATATCCATAAAAGGAAATTTTGCCAAGCTGGGGAGTACTAAGGGCTCTTGGCCAATCAGAAACATCCCTAGAGACTCAGGTTCCATCCCTACTCACAAGCTCTGGGGCATCTAAACAAGGACTTCTTCCTCTTTTTCTTGGTCTCATGGGTTCCTCCAGCTGGTCCAGAAAAATATGTAAGCGGAAGAGCAGGTCTGAAGAGGCCATGATGAGGTTGACATTCTGTGTAAGTTCTTTCAGGGTGTCATTGTTCTTGGGCTCATAGAAATCATCAGGGTAGAAGTCCATCCACATGGGGAGGATGAAACAAACAACGTTGTGGGCAGATTGATTGTTGGGAAGTGGAAAGAGACTCCTGCAAGCAGGATGCTCCTCACAACTCACTTCTAGTAATTTCTCAAATATAATCCTCTAAAATTCTCCCTGTAATAGGAAGAGAAATTTTTTTCCCCACTGGATCTGACTTGCTACACACAGCCCTCCCTGTCATCCATGAGAGTCCAAAAGCACAACCACAACCACAACTGTGTAATCTGCTATCCACTGATGTGCCAAGCCTCAACCCCCTGTTGAAAATCACAACTGGTGTTCAAAGAAGAAAGTTGAGTTTGATTCAGAAACCTCAAAGATACCAAGTTTTCAAGGATAGAATTCTTTGTGCCAGTGTCCACTTACTTCTTCACTTGTTCATCTTCTTCTCAGTTATGGTAGAAGTATCTGTACCAATGGGAGGAGAGAAGGAAGTTAACTCTATGCTTCTCCTTTTCTGAACTAACAGGACACACATAGGACTCGCTAAGTCCCACATGGTAATGTAAACATGACACACAAAATTGCAGATATGTATATACAACTTCATGGTAATTCTGTGAAGATGCTTATGTGCATCTGTCCAAATAAATGCACAATGGCTCATGCCTCTAATCCTACTAATCCGGAGGGTGAGATCTGAGAATCACAGTTTGAAGCCAGTCTAGTTTGTAAAAATCTAAATATACTTATCTTCAATTAACCAGTCAAAGGCCAGAATTGGACCTGGGGCTCAATTGGTAGTGTGTTAGAAATGGGACAGCACTCAAGCCCCCAATTAAAGTAAAAGTTGCCTCCTTTCTTCTGTCTATATTCCTTCAAAGGCCTCAAAGATAGTGATTTCCTAGGTGAGCGTTGACGTTGGGTGCCACTTGCTCCTTCCTTAAATCCTAGTCTCTCAGCAAGCAAATTACTAAGGCTCCACTAGCTTATGAGGCACATGAAATATTCTGGCAGCCCAGTCCTAAGGAATTAGCCAAAGACTGCACTTCTTTGTCTCAAGCCAAGCTCCTTTGACTAGACCCCAGTGAAACTGTCTCAGAGATGTACCTAGTATTCCAATATTCTGCCAGGGGGTATCATCAGCCCTGGGTTTGAAGGAGGAACACTAACTTCTTTTGTTTGTCATGGGGCTTGAATTCTGGGCTTGGGTGCTATCCCTCAGCCTTTCAGCTCAAGGGGAGCACTCTACCACTTGAGCCACAGCACCACTTCTGGTTTTCTAGTGTCTTATTGGAGAGGAGTATCATGGACTTTCCTGCCAGGGCTGGCTTTGAACCGTGAACCTCAGATCTCTGTCTCCTGAGTATCTAGGATTACAGGTGTGAGTTACTGGTGCCTGGCTTAGGAACACTAACTTTTTTGTTTGTCAGGGCTTGAACTCTGGGCCTGGGCCCTGTCCCTCAGCTCTTCAGCTCAATGCCAGCACTCTACCACTTGAGCCACAGCACCACTTCTGGCTTGTTTTCTGCTTATGTCGTGGTCAGGATTCGAACCCAGGGCCTCATGCATACAAGGCAAGCTCTCTACCACTAAGCCACCTTCCCAGCCCAGGAACACTCACTTTCAGAATATCCAGCAACTGCTCCATTGTCCTACACTCTGTGAAGTGGTGGAGGAAGTTTCCCACATAGAAGGGATCAGCTTTCTGGTAGGCAGGGACAAGGTCCATTACCAGAATTTCCAGAAAGCCTGAGTCCAGGCTCCATACATAATAAGGCACATTCAGGGTTTGGATGGACTCATTGTCACACTGAGGTGGTAAAAAAGAATGGATCTATGAAACATGGAAATGAGAGTACACTTCAAACTGAGTAATTGTAGTAGAGTGGATTGAAAAGTGCACAGCAAATATTTTCTGTCTACACATATAAAAGCACATAAGAAGAAGTTTCTAGTGTGGGCTAGGATGAGATTAAATAGGTTTACTGTCATAGTTATACCTGGCCTGAATTTCCTTGTGATTTCCTTGGTTTCTTCTTATAAAAAGTCCTGAGACATTGGATTCGTGGTTGGGCACTGATCGATTGTCTGCAGCATCGAGTGAGGCACTCACACCTCTCATTCTTGAGACCTGAGTCTCTTGACTTTGAAAACAGTACAGGAACATCTTTCTTGTTCCTGAGCCACAGGCCAAGTGAGCTGGCTTGAGCTAACTGTAGGTTACAGTTGCGTGGCTCTCAGAGATCTATATTCTATTCCATTGTGAGTGAGGTAGTGTCATCTCTCAGAGCCCAATGATCTAAGCTGCTTGCTCACATAAGACCATCCCCAAGACAAACTGGAGGCTGAAATCTCCCCTCCCACATCAATTTATACACATGTGGACATTGTCAAATCCCAATAGCCTCAGCTAGGCCTAGATACAGGCATGTCTCAACCTCAAATAACCCTTCCTAGGTCAGATCCAGGCCTTATTTGTCACTATTCCTCTCATCCTGCACAAATCATTTTGCCTCTCAGGGCCCCCTCGGCCTGCCATGTGCTTCTTGCATCAATTTTTGACATCTACTTCCTAAGACATTATTAGGTTTTTGTTTCCTAATCTTACTTGCCTTTGAAACCCCAGTGTGCTTTCATCTGGAAAAAAGGCAAGTTCTTAGCGGTGGGAAAATCAAACAAGTATTGGAAAACACATGTATTGTTACACATATAGACAGACATTTTTACAGGTGTACATTCTTGTAAGATAAAAGAGTATTTTTGAATCTTTTGTTATATTTTATGACAGAGGGGAAGGGGAGAAGGGAAGAGGTGCATTGTTTTCTCATAATTCAATGATTTTTTTTAAATAGTATAGTTGAAGGAATGTAAGATTTAAAGATAAAAACCCTGCTCCTGTTATTTTTATAAGCGAGTCGTTTATAAAGTATTCCTCACTAAAGTCTTGTCGTCTGTGTCCCATGAACTATCCTCCTCCATCAAAATAATCAAGGAAAATCCTTCACAAGTAAGTAGACAGTTGTCCGATCTCTGGATAAGTATTTAAGGTACAACTTTGCCTGGTAATTTGTGCGTGTACAAGTGTGTGGGAGTATGTGTGTATGAATGTGTGTCTGTGCATATTTGTGTCTTAGGGCTTGAACTCGGGGGCTATATGACAATCCCACGCTTCTTTCCCTTGACCTTATTGCTCTACCAATTATACTACAGTTCAGCTGCAAGCTTTTTTTTAGTGAACTAGAGAGGAGAGACTCATAATATTTCCTGCTCAGGCTGTCTGAACTAAATATCAGTTATCAACCTCCTGATTAGCTAGAGTTATAATTATCAGCCTCCAGTACCTGGTGATAAAGCATTGTTAATGGAGGCAGTGGAGTTGCAAGTTTCAGTCCGGCTTCAAGACACTATATCATAAAACAGCAACAGCAAAATCCTATATCAAAATACAATAATAAGATGTAATTACAATACAATATAGTGATATAGTCTGCTAGCATAACTTTCAGGAAACCTTGGTTTTAATGATTTAGCAACACAAAACCAAACAAAATGTGCTAATTTTAGGAGACTCTACGATTTTTTAAATTCCATCTTAATAATTTCAAAACATAAGAAACAAGAAAAAATTCATACTTATGAGAATGTAAAAAGATTAAAAGATGGCAGATAATGAAATGGAAAATTCTACACTGCAGGAAAATTATTGTCATGGTGAATATATGGTGGTATTTTTATGGTGAATATATGATAATGTTCTTCAAAGCAGCAATAGATAAATATATATTTACTACACATAGTCTAACTTGTCTATATCTATCAACATTTAATCTTCTAGTGCACATTATTAATGTATTCATGTTTATGGTATATTCGAAAAAGTGACTAGCAGAGTGAGGAAGTTACCAAAATATATTAGCTGCAATGTTTTAGGAGATCAACTTGCTAATTATATTGACTATTCTATATATTAAACATGTAATGTGTTACCATTTTATCTCTAAGTATGTACAAACACTACTTCAAAGTGAAACGGAATACAACAAGGTTTTGAAGGCATATGCCTGTAAAGCTAGCCTTTTGGGACATCATTTCAAGACCAGTGAAATTTTACCTGCAATGATCCCCACCCCTGGCTGTGCATGATGGAATACTTCTATCACCCTGGTCCATGGGGAGGTGAAAGCAGGAGGATTTCAATTACATGCCATACAAGGCAAGAACTACCACATGGCTCCCTCTCAACCAAAGAAGGCTAAACACTGGCTAGAACCTATATCCCCCACCTAGGTAAAAATAAAAATAAGAGCATTGTAGTATAAGAAACAAACGATATTAAATAATGCCAATGCAAAGCATCATGAACAACGCACACTCGGTGTTTGTTTCTCATACCTTTATTCTTAACTATAGCTTGGATTATATATGTGAGCCAGAGACACTAAGCAGTTCATCATTATAAAATGACTATTTGAGTGTCTGCTTTGACTCCAAGGTCTTTGATCCATTTGGAGTTGATTGTGGTGCAGGGTAATATATAAGGATCTAGCTTTATTTTTCTACAAGTAGTAACCCAATTTTGCCAGCACCATTTACTGATGAGGCTGTCTTTCTTCCATTCTTTGTAAAGCTACCTTATCGAAGTTTAAATGGCTATATGTCTGTAGGTTCATTTCGGGGATTTCAGTTCTATTCCATTGGTCCTGAGGTCTGTTCTTTTGCCACTACCAAGCTGTTTGGATTACTGTGGCTTTGTAGTAGAGTTTGAAATTTGGTATTGATATTCCTCCAGCACTGTTCTTTCTGTTAAGGATAATTTTTGCTATTTGAGGTCTTTTATGATCCATATGAATTTTTGGATTACTTCATCTATTTCCTTGAAGAATGACGTTGGAATATTGATTGGTACCACATTGAAGTTATAGTCTTGGGAAGTATTGCCATTTTCATGATGTTGATCCTTCCAATTCAGGAGAATGGGAGGTTTTCCATTTTTACATTGTTTTGATTTCCATTAACAGGTTTTTAAAGTTTTCACCATAGAGGTCTTTTACTTCTTTGGTTAAGTTAGTTCCCAGGTATTTTTTGTGGTGCTATTACGAACGGAGTTGCTATCCTAATTTCAGCCACGCTTTTCTCATTGTTGGAATACAGAAAAGCCATTGACTTTTGAGGGTTAATTTTATACCTTGCTGCTTTGCCAAAGGTTTGAATCACCGTGAGTAGTTTAGGAGTGGAGTCCGTGAATAAGAGACTACCTAGGTCTCCTTGGCACACGCCGAAACTTTCTTAAGACACCCAGAAACACAACGAATCAAAGAAAGGTTAGACAAATAGGATTGCATGAAATTGCAGAGCTGCTGCATGGCAAAGGACATAGCTAGCAAGATCAATAGATCAACCACATATTAGGAGAAGATCTTCACTAACCACACAACGGACAAGGGCCTCATATCTAAAATATGCCTGGAACTCAAAAAATTAAATCCCCCAACAACAAACCCTCAAGGAAACAACTGCCCAATAAATAAGTGGGCTAAAGACTTAAAGACATACTTCTCTGAAGAGGAAAGGAGGATGGCCAATAAACACATGAAGAAATGCTCAACCTCCCTGGCCATGAAAGAAATGCAAATCAAAACAACATTGTGGTACCACCTCACCCCAGATAGAATGGCTATAATCAAGAACTCTAATAACAACAGATAACAACAGGGGATATGGACAGAAGGGAATCCTACTGAATTGTTGGTGGGTCTGTAAACTTGTTCAACCACTTTGGAAAATATTATGGAGGTTCATCAAAAGACACCACATAGAGCTCCCCTATGACCCAGCAATCCCAGTTTTGGGAATTTACCCAAATGATCACAAGACCATACCAAAGCTACCAGAACAACTATGTTTATTACAACATTATTTACCATAGCTAAGATGTGGAACCAACCCAGATGCCCCTTAGTAGATGAATGAATCAAGAAAATGTGGTCTATATACACAATGGAATTCTATGCCTCTATCATAAAGAATGACATTGCACCATTTGTTAGGAAATGGAAAGACTTGGAAAAAATTATATTAAGTGAAGTAATCCAGGCCCAAAAAACATAAGTGAAAGAAGCATAAGTCCCTTGTTTTCCCTTATTTGCAATAACTAGTATATTTTTGAGACATGCAGAAAAGGTCAGATAAGTTGATGTTGGATGAGATATACCCCTAGAGAAAGATTCAAATACTTTTTTTCTTTCTTGCGATTATTTCAAAGATATTCATAAGATGATTTCTTTGTTGTTTTGTATGTCCTTTCCCCACAGTATATCCACTGCTTTCACTGTATTTGATGTTGGTATAATTTGTGGAGGGGAAGGAAAAAACACATTTTTAAAAAAGGATACAGGTGGACCCATTGCAGCAATGAAATATACAAGCCAATATTTTGAAAATCGAACTTTACAACTTTGGCCAAGAGGGGTGAGAAGTGGGGGTGGGGTGGGGAGGTGTGTGGTGGAGATAAAAAGGTATGGGATGGAGAAACAAAGGACAGGGCAACAATGTTTGATAAGAAATTTATTCAATAACTTGTCCATTTAATTGTAACTTCTCTGTATGTTATTTTCACAATAAAAAAAAAGTCTATGTGAAGCCAGGTGCCAGTGGCTCATGCATGTAATCCCGGCTACTCATGAGGCTGAGACCTGAGGATAGCGTTCAAAGCCAGCCCAGGAAGAAAAGTTCCCATAAGACACTTATCTACAATTAACAACTCAAAAGCTTGAAGTGGCTCCATGGCTCAATTGACCCAGTGTTAACTAACTTTGGCACAGAGTCTCAGAGTCAGTGCCCAGGCTCGGAATTCAAGCGCCACAACTGACAAAAAAATAAACATATAAATGTCTGAATTTCTTGTGAATTAAAATGACAGCTCTGGTATACAATTCTATAGTCTACTACAGATTTCATTATATTTACGTTTAGAAAAAGTAGCAGCACTTGAATAAAGGACACTTTTTCATAAACTAGGGCAGATTGGTCTCTAATTAGAGGAAATTGCTGGGTTCATACATAATACTTTTGGTTGGTTTTTGTTTTGTTTTTAGGACAGGATGAGAAATCTTATTTCTACCAATGGCTATTTGGATATGTATGACATCATTCACAGGCCATGCAGAATTAATAGTAAAGACAGGACACAGTAAACTTGCAGTAAACTTATTTGTCTTTATGTGATATTCCGAATGATTTGTTTAGCTTATATTTCCCTATGGCCTATAGTTTCCTATTCGTGCCTTCCTCAAATACAAGCATTTTCCACCAATTCAGATTTGAGCCAGGCAATATGTAGTATTAGTGCCAAGAGGTGAGGAAAATTGTAACACAACCAGGAAAGCATGAAACCAACTCTATATTAGCTGGACACTGGGGACTCAGGCCTAATCCTAGCTACTCAGGAGGCTGATGATCACTGTTCAAATCCAACTGGAGTGAGAAAATCTGTGAGACTCTTCTCTCCAATTAACAACCAACAACCATAAATGGAGCTGGGGCTCCAGAGGCAGAGTAGCCTTGCTTACAAAAAGTCAGAGGCGAGGGCTGGGAAGATGGCTCAGTGGTAGAGTGCTTGCCATGCATGCATGATGCCCTGGGTTCGAGTCCTCAGCATGTCATAAGCAAAAAGAAAAAAAACATAAGTGGTGCTGTGGCTCAAGTGTTAGAGCACTAGCTTTGAGCTGAAGAGCGAGGGACAGTGCCCAGGCCCAGAGTTCAGGCCCATTAACGGACCCCCCCAAAAAAATCAGAGGCAGCACCCAATCTTGAGTTCAAGCAGAAGGTCAGGCACAAAAACAAAAACATTCAACACACACAAAAAAACAGAAACTGGAGAAAGCTCAGGAAAGGATGGCCTTGTCTACAAGACAAATGTACACATTACATGAATTGTGAAATGGTAACCTCACTGTACAATTAGTAATAATTACATTTTTAAAAAATCTGAGAAATCCTGTAGCCATTAGCCCTTATGATGTGCATCTACTTTCTAGGATTTCAAAGTACCATCATCTGAGCTGGCAACACACAGGTTGTAGCCCGGGGTGATTAGAAAATATGAAACCAGAGATCCTTTCATATTGTCATGACAACTCTTATTATTTTAAGCAAAAAAAAAAAAACAGAGGAAAGTAAACAAAATAGATGTTATGGTGAATTAAGCTGTTATTAAGGATTCCTGGCAGAATTATAATCTTAAATGATGAGTTAATGCATGTGTTTTCTAGATACTGAACTCACATGTGTCACTAAAATATCCATGGATTCATAACTAGAAATTCTGAAGTGTAAAGCATACTAATTAGTTGAATTTCATTAGGTAACCAATGCCGAGAACACAACATGGTATTAAGCCAGGTAAAGTTGTTTATTTACTGAACTGCTGCCCATGCCATACATGGTGGAAAGGGATGTACAAAAAATAGGGCGACCCAACCTCGGGCCTGGATGTATCTAGGCAAAGGATCGGATGAGGTGTGGCAAGGTAGGGGGAAAGACTAGCAATACTGCATCTGGATGTGACTTCAGGGCCTGGGATTCACCTCCAGTCAGATGGAAAGTGTGATCAGAGGCTGACCAGGTCGTGACTTAGTGGGAGGAGGAGGTGGCTGCCTCCAGGTGTGCCAGATACCTAGATAACACATAAAGGGTGGAAACTTAGCGAAGAAGTGAAAAGGCATCTGCATAGGGTCTGCATGGCCTGGGGCAGACCTAATATTAAATACACGTAGTACTGCCATGTGACTCCAGACTCTAAAAATTCATTCTCAAACATTTTCTTTCTCTCTTTCTTTTTCTTTCTTTTTTTCTTTTTTCTTCCTTCCTTCCTTCCTTCCCTCCTTCCTTCTCTCTCTTTCTCTCTCTCTCTCTCTCTCTCTCTCTCTCTCTCTCTCTCTCTCTCTCTCTCTCTCTCTCTCTCTCTCTCTCTCTCTCCTTTCTTTCACTCACCCTCTCTCTCTCTCCTACTTCAGTATTCTCAACTCTCAAATATTGAACACTTGCTGAGTTGAACTCACAGGCTGAGAAGAGCAGCTCAATTAGTGAATGTGAACTTTAATTTAATGTTCCTTTATACCTCTACCACAGATCACTGGAATCAAATCATGAACACTCAGCAGCATGGAATATTAAGGCATTTAGGGGAGTAAGTAAAGCAATCAGGCTTACTGCATTCTGTGAAGTCCAACCTAGGAAAGTGTGGCAGACTCCTCCCTCCTCTTGAGCAATCTCAGCCCAGTTTCTGCATCAGGAGAGTTGACTGGCTCCATGTGAGCCAGTTACCTAAGTGGCACAGGTACTTGACAGAGACTTAGTCTCTGGTTGTGCTGAAATTAATGGCATGCTTCAAAATGATCCACTAATTTGTTGAGATTGGGACTTCCTAATTTTTTGGTTAGCCTATGATCAAATGGTGATCTATTTATTTCTTATTTCTAACCACGATCAGACCACTCAAAGTCTTTATCACACATGGAAGACATGAAGTTGATTTTCCCAAATGACATACAAGTTGACAGACAGCAAAAGTAAGTCCTTAATTTTGGTCGAGATGTGTTTTTAATGTGAAACAAAATTACTTAGCAAAATATCTGACTACTGTGATTATACTTGCAAACTCACCCTACATTTTTATATCAAATCACCTATATTAATCAATGATTAACTCAAATTACCTGTAATCATTTATTTCTGTCATATCTTTTAGAAGTAGGCAGAACTCACACCATAAAATAAAGTGGTAGAATTTGAGAGGATCACAGTTCTGAATCAGTCAAGGAAGGAAAAGAAACACTCATATCAACATACTAGGTAGGGATATTGGAATGCAATCATAATCCCTGCTTTCTGGGATGGGTGCAAAAATTGCTACTATAGGAGTAAAGTAACTTAAATGAGAAAGGATTGATGGAGTGGCTCCAGTGGTGGAGTACCTGTCTGGCAAACAGAACATCAAAACTCAAATCAACTTCCTAATGATAAAATAAGAAAAGGAAAGAAAAAACAACAATACTGACCATGTGTTCAATGTAAAGATTTACACTAAATTATCATAGTAATAAATGCCATCATTTATTTCTAGGGCTAAACATATTTTCTGTTAAGCCTAAATGAAAAAATAGCACACTATATATAAATCTTTGGTAAAACACAGGTCTAGCTTACAATGATGAACACTTAAGTTTGCATGTCCAGTGGTGTTGCAGGGTTGTTAAGGTTTATGGAAGTCCATCCTTTTGATGAACTTGACATGATGAAATTACCTAACCATACATAACCAGACAGTTTACTGGACAGATACTGCTGATACACACACACACACACACACACACACACACACACACACACACACACACACATACACACACACACACTTGTATGTATTTATATATTAACATGTAAATAAAAATAAAAAATTTGTAATGAATAAATTAATTGAACAGATACCTTTCTTAAAGAATTATTTTATCTGAACCAATTCATGTCTTCAAGTCTCCAATGCTATATCACATTTACATAGTTGCTGATCGCTTTCAGCTTTTTTAGGATATTGTTTTTTCTTTGTTTTTCAGATGAAAAAAGCCTGCCAATAAACATACTTGTATGACATTCCTTTCTTTAGAAAATGAAAAGCACGTTGTGTTATGTGGCTCTATATGAATCATCAAAATATATTTTTTATAATTTCAAGTACATATTGTCTTAGACTTAAATCTCATTCATTCTCTTCCAATAGTATCTATGGGAAGGAGAAAATGAAGGATCATACTGTTACTTTGGGAGCTTTGGTTATTAATCACTGAAATAAATATTATGAAAATGAAAAAAATTATTAAAAGAGATGACTTGAAAGTTATCTTTCTACACACTCATGCTACTCCCTCAACTATATCATAGAACTTAAAATAAGTACCATTTTAGCTGTGTGCCATTGGCTCATTCTTGTAATCCTAGCTACTAAGGAGCTGAGGTTTGAGGATGGTAGTTCAAAGCTATCCCTGGCAGGAAATCTGTGACACTCTTACTTCCAATTAACCACCAGAAAACTGGAAGTGGCACTGAGCCCAGGGACAATGCCCAGACCCAGACTTCAAGCCCTATGACCAAGAAAAATAAAAAAAAGGAAAAAAGAAGGAAAAAGTAACATTTTTACAATTAATGTGCACATATAACATATACACAAAAAATTTCTAGAAATAAAACTATAACAGTCTCTGGACTGGCAAAGAAAAAGAGATTAAAGTGAAATTGCCTTTAATCATTCATTTAGACAATCTATACTGAGGGCAGGCTACTGGAACTCACATCACTAATTGAAGAGCTATAACTTGAGAGCATCACAGTTCAGAACCAGTGTGCAAGGAAAGTAATAAGAGTCACATATCATCCCAAATCCTGGCATGTTGGAATGGATTTGTAATCCCAGCTACTTGACAGACAGAAATGAGGAACTTAGCCTCTGTTTGGCCCTAGCAAAATTGATAACCTATGAGCAAAGTAACTATTCAAAAAAGAATGTTCTAATGGTAGAATACTTGTTCAGCAAACAAAATATCAAAATTCATACTCATTTCCTAAAAGAGGAAAGAAAAATGAAGAAAGAAAGAAAGGAATAAATAAAAGAAAGAAGGAGGAAGAAAGAAAGGGAAAAAGAAGTATAAACAAAAACCTCAACATGCGATAGATGTTAATAATGACTTTAAGTAATTTTAGCTATAAATGTCATCATTTAATCCTGGACAGAGACATTTTGAATCAAGCCTGAATAAGCCATAGCATGCCCCATACAAAGCTTTGGTAAAATACTGGTCTGGCTTACACTGTTGGACCAATAGGAATGTAAGTCTAGTGGGTGGGTTCTTCATAATAAATGTGTTATGATCTCAAAATGCGTCTTTATTTCTGGCATTTTACCTGAGTAATCTCACTTAAGTCTTTTCCAAAGGGCACTTTAGTGGAAGGAGGAAAATCATTGATTCTGGTAGACAATTTCTGTTACTAAAAACTCCAGTATATAGTAAGGGAAGCAACTTCAAAATTATTCATTAGAGAGATGAGTTGAAAGTCATCTTTATACACACTAACTGTTTCCTCAACAAAGCCAGAGGATTTAAAATAACTAATATTTTTAAGTTAATGGGCACAAATGTGCATGATTTTTCCAGAAATAAAATGATCACTCATGAAACCTTACTAATACTTCAACGGATGTTTTCCAATTAGAGGAATCATCTTGATACATTTTCACACAATGTGTATCTGCTTGGTAACAGAACCTACAACTAGTCTAAGGCATCTAATAAAATTTATGAGGTGGTGTGTGGTTTCCGTCTGGTTCAAAGGAAGAGTTGGTATTGGCACAGTCCCTGCGGTGGAGCAGGACGGGGTTTTGAGGATGAAGGCCAGTCTGTGTAGGACTTTGAGAGAGTAGGGAGGGACAGGAAGGACTAGACTTGTGGAATAGGTGGGACTTTAAGATGGAGGCTGGCAGGTAGATGGGTTTTCAGTGTAAGAAGACTGGGTCACTGGGGAAGAGGCTGTTTGGGGAAGAGCTTTGAGAAGGAAGAACAAGGCTACAAAGAGGGAGGTTACTTAGAGGAGGGGTTCTGGTGGAGCACTGTGAGCTCTAGTAGGATATGTAGGGTGGGGTTTCCCATAAGGCAAGGAATGGAATGGAGGCAAGAGGCTGACAGAAGGTGGGGTTTCTGGTGCAGGAATATGGATCTATGAGGGAGAGGCTTTTCAGTGTCTGGCTTTAAGAGGACAGGGCAGTGCTAGGAAGAAGTGGGCTAGTAAGAGGCATGGTTTCTGGTGGAGAATGGCAGGTCTTTGGGAAGTGTGTTAGGGAGGAGGTGGGGTTTCTGGCGGAGCAGAATGTATTCACAATGTATAGAGAAGCTTTTCAGGACCAGGGCTTTGTTAAAGCAGGGATAGGATCCAATGGACTAGATTAGTTAAGACGGTTTTCTGGTGTAGCCAGACACCACTTCGAAAAGAGGAGTAAGGTTGGGTGGGGATTTCAGTGTTACAAGGCAGGACAAGGACTTTGGACAGGGTTTCCAGTAGTGCAAGGCAACTTTCAAAAAGAGACTACGGAGGGACAGGGATTTACAGTTGAGCATGGTGAGGCTTCCAGAAGGGGGCCAACTGGTGCAGTGGTTTCCAGTTAAGCAATGTGGGTGTCGAGAGATGGGATAGTGTGGTGGGAGATATTTAATGGGGGTTTTGTAGAGCAGGTCAGGGCTTACAGCCATGGGGCTAATTGGAGGAGGGGCTTTGAGCAGGAGTGGAAAGTCTACAAAGGTGTAGGATAATTATGGGCAGGGTATCTGTTGGAGTAGGGTGTGGATCTGAGGGAGCATCCAATAGGGTTGGATTTATCTGGGGAGCAATCCAAGGCATTGAGAGAGTAGGAATGGGAGGTGGAGAGACTTGTTGTGAAGCAGAGCTGGCTTTCCAAGCAGGAGATGGGCTATGTGAGAAGCTTCTGGCCAACCAAGGCTGGGCTTCAAGGGCAGTTATACGGAGGTGGAGGGTTTTTGTGTAGCATGATTGGCATTGTGGAAAGAGGTAGGGTTGGGGCTGTGTTTGACAAGTTAGGCCACTTAGAAGCAGACAGAGAGGGGCAGAGTTTCTGATGAAACCAGAAGGGACTGGAGGGAGAAGTCTGGTTGTGGGGTGGGGTATGAAAGAGAAGGGAGGAGCTTGGAGGTACTATGATATGGGATCAATGGGTTGATGAGGAAATAGTGTAGTTAGGGGCTGGGAATCTGGTGGATGAAGTGAGGATTCAAGGGAGAAGCCCGATGTAGGCTGGGTTCTTGTTGGAGCAAGGAGAGATTCCCCATTTGTTAGGAAATGGAAAGGCTTGGAAAAATTTATATTAAGTGAAGTAAGCCAGGCCCAAAGAAACATAGCTCCCATGGTTTCCCTTATTTGCAATATCTAGTATAGGTGTCAGTCAAGCCGAAAAGGTCAGATAATGTGATGTTAGGAAAACAAACCCTTAAATATGTATTTTAATGTTTTTGTTTCTTTCATGCATGTGTTTCTAACGCATTTATAAGATTATTTCTTTGTTGCTTTGTATGTCCCTCCCCCACAGTGTAACCCCCGCTTTCACTATATTTGATGTCAGTATAACATGTGGAGGAGATGGGGACAAACAAGTCGTTTAAGGATTCAGGTGGACCTGTTGCAACATTGAGAAGTACAAAATGTCATGTCAAAACCAGCTTTACAATGTCGTTGTGTGGGGGGGAGGGGGTATGATTGGTTGGGGGGGAGGGAGGAGGCTGGGAAGGGAGGTGAAGGGTAAACAAAGGAGGAGGCTGCAATGCTTGGTAAGAAATGTATGCATTATCCTGCCCATGTAATTGTAACCCCTCTGTACAGTATGTTCTCAAATAAAATAAAATAAAATAACAAAAAAAAAGTTGTTGAAGTAAAAAATTTTTTTTAAATGTCTCACAGTAATAATGGACACTCTATTGTCTTAAAATTGTGAATGAATGAAACTTTTACTCTGACCATTTTAGAAATACTAAAACTATGTAAGTAGTAATAATGTTTTAACTTTTTATAATATTGGAAGGTATACAAAAATTAATTAGGAAAATATAAACTGTACACAGATTGTTCATTCTGCAGCATCAACTTTAATCTAAAAGAATTTGAAACAATAAAATTGCCATATAGTGAGATTGTAGCATGGTTTTTTTTCCAGTCATCAAAATGGTGACTTAAACGATGTGTATTTATCTTTGGATGCATCGCTGTTAAAACATATCTAAGAAGGAAAACACTTCTATAGAGACCCTGAAGAGACTCAGAAGGATCTGTGAAATGATGTTGGAATAAAATTAATGACTAATTACAGTAGGAATTGATTTTCTGTAGGCCCAAAAATAATTTCCAGAAGAAAAGGCTGCATTGAAAAATAAACAAAACAACGAAAAGGAAGCAGGCAGGCAGACCTTGAAGTAAACATTATCCAATGAGCAATACCTATTGAGGCATGATTGCAATCTTCTTTTATTTAAGTTACAATTACTGACCTATGTTCTTCCCTAATGCCAAATAATAAAGCCATGAAAACGCAATAATCCTTTTCAAGGCCTTATACTTTACAAAAAAATTCGATGAATGTATTGCTAGAAAGTATAGATAAATGTCTGAGATGAAGAGTGAAGAACATATCCCCAATTTCTGGCTTCTCAAGATGAGAGGGGTACAAGCCAAAGCACAAGGGGAATGGACAGAAGTACATTAGTGCATACCTGTAGTTCCCAAGATGAAATAATTAATATAACAGGGGAGAAAATCAGCATGACCATCACAGGATTTAACACTGGAGAGTAGAGAGAAGAACAGTGAAAAGGAATGGAAAATTACAAAGGATGCCCTTGCATATTTGGCAGAAGAGTGCGTGGCATTGAGGTCTAAACTATGTGGAGGTGTTATAGGAAACTACCTGTGCTCATATGGTGCCACAAGCAGTGAAGAACTTACGATTTACAAGACATTGAATAATCATAAAAGTCTTGCTTCAGTAGTACAGAGTTAAACCTTGATAAATTCTGTTTGGAAACACCTAACAGACTATAAAACCAAGACCAGAAGATTCAAATTGTATATAAGTAACTTGACTGTTCACAAAAATAGAGTTCAAAAAATCAAATCATATAGTGTGGATGCAAAAGCATAACATTATTAAGGTAACCGTTAAACCACATACATTTTATGGGAGTAGTCCTTATTATAAAAGATTTATTTTCCTTACACATTTTGGATGTACAAAACCAACAAAAAACAAAAGCAAAACAAAGAGAAGACAATTGGCAATAGAGCTGGATGCCAGTGCTTCCTTCCTATTCCTAGATAGTCATGAGCCTGAGATTGGAATATCATGGTTCACAGATGTCTGGGGTAGCAATCCATGAGACATTTCTGTTCAATTATTCAATCAACGACAGAGTTAAACCTTGGTTCAATACTACAGACTCAGTCAATCATGAGTGAAAAAAAACAAGCAAGAGTTTGAGGCTCTGAGTCAAGTTTCATTAGTGTACATGTGTGTGCGTGTGTGTGTGTGTGCACACACACAAATGGAATGAGAGAGGAAGAGGGAGAGAAAACAGGGAATATTAAGAGTTTAAGGACTATCCTAACCATATATTAATAAAAATGAGGGAAACCATGGAACCTATGTTTCTTTGAGTCTGGCTTCCTTCACATAATATGATTGGCTTCTAAGTCTTTCCATTTTATTATGAAAGGGTCTGTGTCATTATTTCTGATAGATGCATAAAATTACATTGTTTCTATATACCACATTTTCCTGATCCATTCATCTCTTGAGGGGCATCTTGATTGGTTCCAATAATGCTCCCAAAAACATAGTTGTAGATTTAATGGGTTTTAGCTTGAGATCATTTCGACAAATGCCCAGGAGTTGGATTACTGGCTCCAGAGCTAAGTATATTTGACCTTACAAAATGAAGCTAATTAAAATGAACTCCAAAACATGGTAAAAACTGTCTTTTTTCAGATGTCAACCTTGATGTCCGTAGAGTATCTAGATCTTATTTTATTTCATTTGTCTTTTACCATTGGTTTATCCCTGGCAATCTCTGTCTTGATTCTGGTTCCTTCCATCTTGTATATACATTTATCTGATTTGGAGAAGGAAAGGGAAAAAATATAATGATGAAAGAAGTAAAAAGAGTAACTCATTACAACAATGATATTCACAAGATACTATATAATGGAAATGCACTTTACAACTTTGGAGTGGGTGGGAGGTATAGGTGGTGGGAAGTGATAGGAGAACAACAATGGAGTGGGTAACAATATTCAATAAGGAATGCAACTTGCTCATGTAACTGTAACTACCCTGTATAGTATTTTTGAAATAAAATAAAATTTTAATATTGAGCCTATCCTAGACAAAATATCGTTTTCAAAATAATACATCTGTCACAAACCTTGTGAGTGATTCTAAAGTCAAGCTATTAGACTTGGAAAAGGATAGATTGGGAAGCCATCTCAAACAGCAATCGAAAGGCTGAGAGCTGTGCTCTGTAAAGGCCAAGCAGTCAAGGGAAGACAGGGGTATGATCTATTACCTCAAGAGTATTTAAGTTCGAGCTGTTGGACACTAAAAGATTAAGACTTCGGAGACACAATGGATGTCTGTGTTATGGTTAGAATGACTATTGTTCCCTTCTGCTCCCTAACAATGAGGGATTCAATTGTCACTATGTCTACAAACAATACTTCATGTTAATAGTTGTAACCACAAGCTATATTGATGTCTTTGCGGACATACCTGCAGCCACTGACCACCACCCCCGGTAGTAGAATGAATATAAAGTATGTCAAGCAGGATTTAAGGATCCAGAAGTTGGCAATGACGCTTTGGGTCCTCTAGTGTCTTCTTTCCTATCACTTCCTGTGATTTCTTAGTTCTTTGTTCAGGTATCCCATCATCTTGGTTGTCCCATAGTTGCAGTTAGTGACAGTACTGATATTCTGAACACCTCAAAACAAACTATGACAAACACTTCCTCAAAGAACATTGACAAATGTATAGGAGCACATGGAAAGTTACCAAACATCAGCAGTCACCCTATGATCCTCTAGCAAGAAAGTACAATTCAGGAGTATCTTTACTTCTGATAATATGAGATAGATAATTGTCCCTAGGTATTTGGTATTGCATACATTTTCAGAAACACATATACATTGTGAAATAATGTCATTCATTTCATAGATCACAGACCATGTGACTGGAGTGATTACCCTAACATCTTATCTCAGTTTCCTGATTCAGAATTAGATGAGTGTGAATTGCCTAATTATGAGCATTTCTCCAAAACTCAAGAACACAAAATGAAGTGTCAGGGTCAGGCAGTTACATACCTGTAAGGATTTTACATATATTAGAGTAATATACGCCTACACTGATCAGCATTCATGGCACATTGGTGTGTTAAAATGGTATTCAGATCAGAAATATGCTAAAGCTTAAAGTAGGATGATGGACTATACATTTTCAACGCAAGAGTGATGATCACCCTCTGCAATTATTCTCAGTGGAGAATCCTTCCTGTACATTTTACTGACTTAGCATCTATTCTGGGCTTTACCATTATCAGGCTGGGTCACACTGTACTGAGCTACAATACTGCAGCAACCTTAGCTGCCTTTGAATTTTATCTCCAATATTGATACCAAGGTCAACTCTGCAACTCTAATCACATAGTTAGTGAACACCTGGACTTTTCGTGTGTGGCTAAATATTCAGCTATCACTGCTCATTGCCAGTGTTAAAGATCTCACTCCTTTAGATTTATTGTGTATCTTCTTGTATTTCCAACACTGCTTTAGATGTTGGAGTTTGAAATAGAGCTTTTAGTTTGCATTTGATTTATGGAGGTGCTAGTGGTGCCAGTTGAACTGCATATATTATAATGTAAGTAATTTGATGTTTTGACATATAAATTTAATTTTGGCAATTGAGGAGGGGAATATACATGACTCACGCAAGTTTTTTATGTGTATTCGTATTGCTATATTGTGAACTTCCTAAAAGCCATCCATGGGAGCACATGTCCCTAATCCCATCACTTCTGTCACTGAGATAAGGCTTGAAAGGTCCAGACCACTTGGCGCTTCATAGTGAGAACCTTTCTACAAAGAAGAGGGAGAGAACAGCGAAAAGAGAAAATGAATCTTCCAACTGTTTCCTTACATTTTCTTTACACTTACCCATTGAGACCACCATAATAGTATTGTTTATGACTTCTTTCCTACACTTTTACTGTTCTTTGCTTTTTTATTTATGGATCTCTAAAAATCATATAAGAAACACATAAAAAATGTATATAAATCATATAAGAAATCATAAAAAATAGTTTGTTAGGGATATATAATCCAAAAAGAATAATTTTAGGAAAGTAGTAAGAACATAAAATGTAATGCATTGTCATTGTTGAAAACTTCAGCAGTTGTATTTTTTACTCTCATAACAAAGTTTATAAACTAAGTTACAATAGTATTCCAAATGGAAAACAGAACTAGAAACATGAAGGGTAGCACTAAAGAATGCTACTGCTACCACTAATAGAGTAAGAATGAAATTTAGGCAAAATTCCTTCAGAGTAAAAGCCACAGGACAGCCCCAACATTACTTTCATTGTTCATATGAAGAAAAGAACTTTTTTGGTAGAAAAGACAAATTTTCACAGATATTAATATCAATTGGGTATATATTTCTTAAGGCCTTCAGGAAGGATGCTGTGACCATGTTGGTGGAAACTGACTTCTTTGAGACCTACTTCACAATGTGCAGACACCATTCCAAGCACTGCACTTGCATTAGGGTAATTTTAGTGCTCATGTCTGTTGTTCAAGTTAGGAAATGAATTAAGTATTTTATTAAAAACAGAAGTAGGCAAGAAGGCCAAACAAATTTCCCAAGTACCTAAGACTGATCAGTTGTCGACCTATAATTCAAATCCAGGTTTCCACCAGGCATATCTGAGGCTATTTTCTGTAACATTCATTACCTTTAAAGAGTTATGGAGTGGATGAACTCACATTATCTTCCTAATTATGGTTATAAGGGCAATAACAATGCTACAGAACATAAGCATTTTTAAATAAAAAGGGTGTGGATAATGAGAGTGTAAGTGATCTTTATACCAAATAAAGATCGGTTTAATTTCTACAAAAATACCTGAATAAACATCACTCACCGTTCACTGTTTATTATTCCTGGAGTAATTCCTTAAGGAGAACAAATCCCCTTTTTCTGATGAACACAGGCTTTTATCATTAAGTACCTTGAATACACAGGGAATAGTTTTTATGGATATATAATACAAAAGAAATAATTTTTGACTAGTTACTTTCTTGTTGTACTAAAGAAAATCTATTCCCTATTCTAAAACTTATATCAATTTAATGGATATTAGTTTTATCAGTATAAATTAGGTGTGCATAATATATGTAATGTATTCTATTACATAACATATAAATGATATATTTATAATACATGTATCATTATTGATATTCTATAAATAATATTCTATAAATATTATAAATCATATATGTATAAAACTGGTTTTAGTATTATACTGTGAAGGATACAAGGAATGACAACTTTATTTAACTAAATATATTTGTATGTTTTAGTCACATAATTTATTTTTGTGCCAGTACTGATACTTGAACTATGGTCTGGGTCTTGTCCCTGAGCCATTTCACTTAGACTGGCTTCATATAGCTATCTTCATATCTCAGCCCCTAAGTAGCTGGGATTACAGATATGAATCATGTTATATATATTTTTTATTGTGAAAATACTGTACAGAGGGGTTACAATTGCATGGGCAAGATAGTGAGTAGATTTGTTATCAAGCATTGTAGCCTCCTCCTTTGTTTACCCTTCCCATCCCTTCCCATCCTCCCTCCCCCCACACCCAATCCTCCCCCCCCCCAAGTTGTAAAGTTCGTTTTTGACATGACAACTTGTACTTCTCATTGTTGCAACAGGTCCTCATGTTATATTTTTTGAATTCCATCCTTGGCATGTTCCTACATAATTATTTCTGAATGTTCAATTATGTTATGATATTCCATTTCTAAACCAATTCTGAATAAATAACTATTTATTGGGTAAAACGCTATGTTGCAATCGAACTTGTAAGGACCATACTTTACTATCAATTTTCAAAGACATTTCTAATTTAATTCCTGGACAGATGAGCAGAGAAATTAAATTATGTATGCATAATATACATAAACTACTATATTACATAAAATATAAATGATATATTTATAATATATTCATAATTAGGGATATTCTATAATTACTATAAATATTATATTATAAAACTGGTTTTAATATTATACTGTTAAGGATACAAGGAATGTCAACAACCCTATCTTAACTGTCTCATTTTCAACAGTATATAAACTATGCTATGAACATATAACTCAAGAAAGCACACAATCTGTAATCACGTATTCACCTTCAAATATTCTCCTCAACATTATGAGGACAAGAAGTGGCACTGTGGTTCAAGTGGTAGAAGGCTCCCCTTGAACTGAAGAACTCAGTGATATGTTAACACCCAGGTCCTGAAATTAAACCCCAGGACCGACAAAAATACAATTTGAAGAATTAAAGCATTAGGGCTGGGTAGGAGACTCAGTGGTAGAGTGCTTGTCTTGCATTCATGAAATCCAGGGTTCAATTCCTCAGCACCACATAAGAAGAAAAAGTGGAAATGGCTTTGTGGCTCAAGCGGTAGAGCACTAGCCTTGAGATGAAAAGCTCATCAAGGACAGTGCCCAGACCCAGAGTTCAGGCCCTCCTACCACCACCACCACCAACTACAAATTAAAGCATCAAACAACCTGAAGTTGTTATCCAGAATAATGAGGGCAGCATTATCCGTTTACATGACTTAGTGACTTTAAGCCTAGTTTACCAGGGGAGGTAGTGGACAATTGTGTGTTTACCAAAACCTGCAAAATTCTTTTGTACTTTCCCAAGGAGGGAGAAAGGAGGGAATGTGAGGAGGAGGGGAGGTGTTTGGTGACCTTGCCTTTTGGTGCAGTGATTGTTTTCTAGAATAAATTCAGAGAAATTCTGCTTGCAATCCTAGTTGCATGGGGAATGAAGAAGCCATGCCCTGGAAGTGTTTTTATCCTGTCCTTGGCCTGGTTCCAACCACCACTGTATAATCCAAGTACCACTTCAGGACCAAGAAGCTGTGAAGACTACTGATCCACTGGACAGGTAGACCTAACCACAGCCAGAAAAGGCAAAAAATGCAATGCCCAGGGCAGCACTGGAAATCTACACCAGGGAAAGATTTTTTTTATATTTTTTATTGTAAAAATGCTATACAGAGGGTTTACAGTTACATGAGTAAGGTAATGATTACATTTCCTATTGAGCATTGTTACCTCCTCCTTTGTTTTTCCCCTACTACTTCCCTCCCCACCTCTCCAACTACTTCCTCCTTGACTCCTGCCCGACATTATAAATTTATTTTCGACACAGTGTCCTGTATAACTCATCGTCACAATGCATCCCCATTTCAGCATTCTGCTATAACCTTTCCACTCCCCAAATTACAAAAATGTATATAAAAGATGCAGAACACTAAATCAAATACAGTGAAAACAGGAATTATACCATGGGGGTATGAACCTACAAAAGAATCCCATAGTGCATTATAAGTATATTAAAAACAAAAGGCAAGAAAAATAAAACCACTTGTGTCTCTGACTTGGGGTATATTTCGCTTAACATCATCTTATATGGTCATATGTACATAGCCTTTGATCTTTTGTGCTTGTTCTAGACATGTACTAGTCCTTGCAAACAAGGGAAAACATGGGACCTATGTTTTTTGGGCCTAGCCTTACTTCACTTAATATAATACTTACCAAGTATTTCCATTTCCTAAAAAATGGGGCAATTTCATTCTTTCTAATGGAGGCATAGAATTCAATTGTGTGTGTCTGTGTGTGTGTGTGTGTGTGTGTGTGTGTGTGTGTGTGTGTGTGTGTGTGTGTGTGTGTTTGTGTGTGTATCACATTTTTTGGATCAACTCATGTACTGAGGAGCATCAAGGTTGGGTCCATATCATAGTTTTGGTGAATAATGCTGCAATAAACATGGTGGCGCTTGCAACTTTGGTATGATCTTGTTTGTGATCATTTGGGTAAATGCCTAAATGCCCAAAAGTGGGATTGCTGGGTCATTGGGGAGCTTTACCTGGAGTCTTTTCAAGAACTTCCATACTGGTTTACAAAGTGTTTAAACAAGTTTACACTCCCACCAACAATGCAATAAGAGTCTTTTAGACACATCCCCTCCAACATCTGTTGCTATTATATTTCTTGATTATAGCCATTCTAACTAGAGTAAGGTGCAATCTCAATGTTGTCTTGATTTGCATTCTTTTGTAGCTAGAATAGTTGAGCATTTCTTCATGTGCCTAATGGTCATTTTTATTTCCTCTCCAGAGAATTCTCTAAGTCTTTAGCCCACTTAGTTATCGAACGGTTGTTTCTTTGAGGATTTGCTGTTGGAGAATTTAAGTTTTTGAGTCCTAAGTATATTTTAGATGTGAGACCTTGTCCATTTTATGTCTCATGAAATCTTCTACCAGAATGTGGGCTTTCTATTGATCTTGCTAACTATGACCTTTGCTTTGCAGAAGCTCTGATGTTTCATGTAATCCCATTTGTCCAAATTTTCTTTGATTTCTGTTTTTTTACTATTATAATATGTTTATTGTATACAGACTCCATTAGCACTTGGAATTTATAATTCCATCGCATCTTGTAATAGCAAATTACTAGTTTCATAAAGAGATTAATTAAAAAATTAATTTCTTAACTTATCTTTCTTTACTCTTTGTTTCTGGCTCTCGATAAAGAAATTTTCTGCCTGTACTAAAAAGCTCTCGAGTTTATCCTATTCCTTCATGCAATGTTTTCATGGTGTCTTCTTTTATTTTGAGGTCTTTGATCCATTTGGAGTTGATTCTCATGCAGGGTGATATATACGGATCTAGCTTTAGTTTTCTACAGGTGTTTAACCAATTGTGCCAACATCATTTACTCAAAATGCTGTCTTTCTTCCATTCTATTTTTTTGCTCCCTTGTCAAACATTCGGTGGCTATAGGTCAGGGGACTCATTTCTGACTCTTCAGTCCTATTCCATTGGTCCTCAGGTCTGTTCTTGTGCCAGACCAAGCTGTTCTTATTACTATGGCTTTTTCGTAGAGTTTGAAATTTGGAACTGATATTGCTCCAGTGCTGTTCTTTCTGCTAAGGATTGACAAACCTAAAGCCATCATTATACTTAATGGTGAAAAGTTAAGGACATTTCTTATAAATTCAGGAATGAGATAAGGATGTCTGCTCTCTCCACTACTCTTCAACTTAGTATTAGAATGCTAGATGGGGCAACAAGACAAGATGGGATCCAAATAGAGAAAGATGAAGTAAAACTATCCATCTTTGCAGATGAGCTGGTCTTGTATTCAAAGAACACCATGTACTCCACTCCCAAGTTACTTGAGCTGATCAGAAACTTTGGCAAACTAGCCGAGTATAAAATTCACCCTCAGAAATAAATGGCTTTCCTGTATTCCAATAACGATATGACTGTGGCTGAAATTGGGAAAGCAACCCCGTTTTAATATCCACACAAAAAATAAAATACCTAGGAATTAACTTAAGAGGTGAAGGACCTCTATGATGGAAATTTAAAAACCTGAAAAAGAAAATGAAAGCATAACTCAGGAAGTGGGCAACCTCCCACGCTCATGGATTGGGAGGATTAACATCATGAAAATGGCAATACTGCCAAAGGCTATATCCAAATTCAATGTGATACTTATCAATATCCCAATCTCACTCTTCAATGAAATAGAAGAAGCAATCCAAAAAGTCAGATGGAACAATAAAAGACACCGAATAGCAAAGAGGTCTTTGTGATAACCCTGCCTGTAGCTCACAAAACACTTAATTCTTAGGTCTGGACGATTGTTCCTAGATAGTGAATTACTTAAGTGTAATTTGAACGCATAAAACATGCATATAAAAATAGCATAGTTTCATCTCATGCGAAAACAACATTTTTTCCATCTCAAATTTATTTCCTGAAAGGCATTTTTAGAGTGAATCTATTTTCATTTTTAGATGAAAGTCTTGTAGGAAACTATGTTCATAATCTGGCTCCTCCTCCCGCACCTCAACACCTAAAACACAAATTGCACAACGTATTTACAATAAACAATAAAAAAAAAAACCCTGGGAATGCTCAGATGCTGAACGTTTTTACAAAACCCAGAAGAAAACTCTGCTGACTGAGGGAGGGGCTCTCTGAATAAATTAACAAACAAACTCAAAAAAGCAGCCAGGAGTACAAGATGTGAGTGTCCCTGGTTGCTACTCCATGGACAAGGAGCATGGAAGGGCTTCCTGAGCCTACTGGAGAGAGCATGGAAGAAGTTTCCTTGCCAGCCTGAGTACAAAAGTTGGCATCACCCCTCCTGGGCCTGCCTTTCTTGTCTTCTCCCCACAGCAGAACAGAATAGTTCTGTGCTCCATGAAGGATAAATATTGTACAAGCTGATCCACAGACTGGCTTCTGTTTAATCTGTACTCTTTCTTAGGTGGGCAGCCCCTGCCCTGTAGTGTATGTGTGGTCCCAGGGGCTGATCCTCAGGGCCCAGGCCCACGGAGCAGGCATGTGCTAGATGTGAGTCAGTGACATTGTGTCATTCACGCAGCAGCTGCTGGGTTGCTGCCCTAGCCCAACAGCAGGTGCACCCTGATCTTCTCCCACAGTCCCAGGAGAGGTGCCCACAAGGGTCCGATATGGTCATGCTGCCACTAGGATCCTACTTCACCAGACAGATCAGCATGCCAGGTGAAGTGGCTGCCGCCTGAATTACTAATTATTTTATAGAGCAGTATTAAACAAAGTGATACACATTACTGTATGATTTGTAATGCTCTATCCTTGAGTCTCTAGTCAAAAATCATTGAACTTTATACTAGCAAGAATGGATTTTATTGTTTGTATTCATAAAGCCGTAATGTAAAACTGAAATAAAAGTACAACAAATCTCTTAACCGTAAACACGTGATTAAATATCAGAATTTGAAAAATAATTGTATGTAAGTAGTACAAATAAAGTTATACTAGAATAGTAAAATACACACAAAATATATTACCTTAGTTGTATTCAAGTGTAAAATAAGTAATTACAGACAGAATTCCTACTGGATAAAAATATTACAATGGTTTAACAAGTTGAAGTGATATAGTTTATATATTTTGTTTTTATAAAATTTATTTATATCTCTCAGTTCTGTTTATCTCAATGAAGGGAACTGTTAGAAGTAGATATTATATGTGGCACATCTTGCTTCCAGTACCATGAAGGGGAGTGGCACTTCCTTTTGGGAGTCCTGGGATGAAACCCACACCGGGCCCATGTAGACCGATCAGTGGTCCATGTGGTGACTCTAAGGGGTCCCAGGACACTGCATTGCAGCTGCAGCAAGTATAGCACTTGTTGCGGTGGGCTGTAGCCAACAAGGCTCCATTAGTGACCAAACCAAGCAACCCAGATTCAGATGTCAAAGCCAGGGGGAAGGCAGGGCAGACGCCAAGTCCTGCCTTCCATCAGTGCAGCCTACACTGCCAAAACTAGGCCCATTCCCCTGCTTTGGAGAACAACGATGGTAGGGGGTGAGCCCTTTGCCTCCAAATGGAGTATCCCTGGAATGGTACCCAGAGCTGGGCCCATATGGGCCAGAAGGGTGATGGAGGAGACTACACAGCAAAGCAAACGGGGCTTCAGTCCCTCGGTGCTGCAGCTGGTGTGCTGCAAGTCCAGGCTCCTCTGGCACTGTTGGGCATATGTAGGGTTGGCCCTGTACCTGACTCCACAGGGTCCAGAAAATGGAGGTCCACAGAGATGCTGAAGGGGCTCCAGGTTGCTGAGCTGCTGCAACTGTCACAAGCCAGCTGGCAGAGGGGCCAGCACATGGCTCCAGTCCCCCGCCCCCCTTAAAGCCTGATGATGTGAACCAAGGCTAGGCTACCTAGCCCTAAGGAGGCAGACTGCATTCTCAACCTTCCTTTACCCATGGACTGTGCAGTGTACAAACATGGTGTCCCCCACCCCTCACTCAGGGGACAGGCAGTGACCCCAGAACAGAGTCTCTCTAGGATGGGCCACACACTCAGGAGCACAGAAGACAAGTACCAGCACAGCTGGAGGAGGAGAGGGCAGCAGTGGCCTCAACTCCAGCCCCATGGCTGCCAGCTGCTGGGTGAAATGGAGCAACTGAGACTGGGAAGTTAGGTGGGATGCGTGGGCGGGGTTCATCTAGCAATTCTGGGGAGCATGCACACACATCCATTCACTGCACATCCACCATAAGGGAGTTGGCCCCACATCTCAACGGGTGACCTAAGAAGGCATCCACACCCATAGGGACTACAGAAATGGAGTTTCACATAATGACTTGGAAAGGGCTCCAGGGCACAGCCTTGGAGCAATGAACAATTGGCAAAAAAAAAAAAAAAAGAAAAGAAAAGAAAAAAGAAAGAAAAACGAAAAATGTCCTGGAAAACTATTCATCAATGATAACCTATTACACTTTAAAAACAGTTTTGCTTTCCTCTTGTCCTATATTTTTGCATGGGGACTTCTGAATTAGTGTCCTGTTTCCCTCTTCCTTCTCTCCTACCTCTACTTTCTCCCTGTGCTCTCCTCTTCTCTCTCGTGCTATGACCTTTCTCCTCTCTTACCCCTTCCTCCTCCTGTCCTTTCCTCTTTCTCCTACACTTTCACTTTCTTCTACATCTTTATCGTCCTGGGGGTTGGACACGCACTAAGCAAATGCTCTGCTGCTCGCTACAGGCCTCCAGTCTGGACTTCATTTCAATGACACTCTATTTCTTTGCTAAAAACCCAACAAAGTCTTTTGATTCAGGATTTAATTCATTGTACATATTCTACATCATGAATATGTGCTACTTCATACAGTGTGGCTAATAGGCTTGGATTATGCTTTGGGCTTCAGTTAAACTCATCAGAAACAATGTCTTTGAAGGCAAACTAACGTGATACTGTTAATCCCACATTAATGAAATGGTTACTTTGTATCTTGCACAAGTACTTCCATATTGATCCCAGTTTAATGAACTGTCACTTTGTGGTAGCACCCACAGTAATACTAACCCAAGGATTGCTGGGGATCAGAAGATTAAGTCCAGACAGGAAAATCCATGAGATATGCATCTCAAATTAACTATTGAAAAGCCAGAAGAAAACTTGTGACTACGCGGTATAGTGCCATACTTCCACAGAATAAGCTGACGACAGGACGAGGCCTGAGTTGAAGACCTGTGGTGGGTGCACACACACACACACACACACACACACACACACGCACGCACGCACGCACACACAATTTCCCAGCTAGAGCAATACAATATCTGTTTTCCCAATGACATATCTGAGTTCCAATCCTATGTGTTTGATGTTTTTGAAAGCTGTGTCATAAACTTACCTAATTTTAATAAATGACACCCTGCTCACTATTATTTAATCCTGGTTGGAAAATATTTTAAGACACATTTTCATGTAGAAAATTGAGTTTTTTCTCCAAATTGTGACTGTCTTGGTTTATAAGAAAGAAAGAAATGTGCCTTTAATTCATTAGTTCATACATTAAAAAAGTAACCCTAACCCTAGAACAAGTTGCCTCTGCATTCAAAAAGCCACACAATATATATTAAATTTATACATCCTATCTTTGATTCAACTCATCTTTCTTAAAATTATTTCTAGTTTTACTCAATATCTTGTCATTTTTCTAACACGAACCCTAACTGGAACATTCAGGCTAATCCTCACACTAATCATATCCCAATCCTAATATTATTAGCAGTTTCCTATTTCATATTCATCCTAATTCTATCTTGACTTGTTATTCGAAGCTTAACTTTCAGTTTGACCCTAAATTTTCCATTTCCCTAATGCTAACACTAAACCCAGCTGGAACTGAAACCTAACTTTCAACCTAATCATAGTCCAAAATTAATATTAAAAAATACTCTAGTTTTTATTCATTGGAATGAATATTCCAGTTTGCACTCTGGAGATGAGTTTCAATTTGCCCTAATTCCAACAAATTTCCTGACTCTACCTCTGAAGTTATCTTGTTCCCTAACATGAACCATTATATTATTTGTCATCAGATTCTCTTATCAGGAAACACTGTAGTTTCCATTGATCCTACCTTTTCCTGAACCACAGTATTCTAAAGCAATTTCATATTTATTTATCATCTACTTATCAATGTTAACTCTCAACCTAAACCTGGCTGGAAAACGCTCATTAATCATTACAAGAATGATCACTGAGAAATATATGTATATATATATATATATCATGGTAATGCTCTAGTTACTATTCATTCCCACATTTTTGCTTCTACTTGTTAGTGAAAGCTCAATTTTATACCAAAACTTTCCTATTCATAACACTAATCATAATCAGAACAAAATACTGACACTGATTTTAATCCAAATTATACGTCAATACTAACACTTACTAGTTAGTGTTACAATAGTTTTCATTCATCCTAATTTGATTCAAATATGCCTTCCAAACATAGGTTTCTATTTTTTCCAATATCTTAGTCATTTTCTAACCCTAAACTTAATCTTAACTGGAATATTGAGAATAAATATAAGCCTAATTGCAAGTAGATTCTAATATTAATACCAGTACACTAGTTCACATTCATTCTAATTCTTACCAGACTTATTCCAAAATTCACCATCAATTTGAGCCTCATTTTTTTTCTCCTTCACTCTAACCCTAAACGTGGCTGAATCCTAACCATAACCTTAACAGTAATGGTATCACAATTCTAAAATTTATGAAAAATGCTGGTTTTGTGCAATCCTAACTGAAATTCCACTTGTAATTCTTGAAATAATTTGCAAGTTTTCCTCAACCCTACAGATTTTCTCATTCTTATCTCTGAACCTATCCTGTTCCATAAAAGTAATCATTAAACCAATTGATCTCAAATCCTGATATTATGAAACACATTTTACTTCCATTATCCCAGCTTTTCCTGAATTCCTAGAACCTAAAATAAGTTCAAATTTAATTAACCTTTATCCTATTCCTTTTTTTTCTTTTGGTTGATTGTGGGATTTCATCTCTGGGCCTGGGCATAATCCCTGAGTTCTAGGCATAGGCATGATCCCTGAGTTCTTTAGCTCAAGGTGTGCACTTTACCACTTGAGCCACAGCACCACTTTCTGATTTTCTGATGGTTAATTGGAGATAAAATTCTCACAGACTTTCCTGCCTGGGATGGCTTTGAACTGCGATCCTCAGAAATTAGCTTCCTGAATAGGTAGGATAATAGGCGCGAGCCACCAGTTTAATATATTTCTTTACTCAATTCTCAACCCCCTTTAACCAGAAACCTAATCCTAATCACAACTTGAATTAACAACAAATGGTTAATGTAAGGGAAATTGTCTGGATTCTATTCAATCACATATTTTTTTGCTTCTACTTCTTAGTGGAAAACTTAATTTTACCCTAAAGCTTATCCTTCCCTAATCTTAACAAGAACTAAAACAGTAACACTTTAAACCAAATTATATATGAATGTTTAAGATAACATGCATACTTGTTTTCATTCATTCTAACTTTGATGTCATTCATTCTTCTTAAAATATGTGGCAATTTTACACAATATCTTACATCTTTTTCTCATTCTAACCCCAGCTCTAACTGGAACACCTTGCCTAATCCTAAACCTACATATAACCGAATCATAATGTTAATATCAAGCCTCTATTTCACAATTATCCTATCTCTTGCTCAGCGTGTAGTTCTAAATTTTACATGCATTTTGAACCTAAATTTTTAAAAATGTTTTTTTATTTCCTGTTGTTTTATTTTTCATTTTTAAATTTTATTTTATTGTAATGAGGCTTACATAGGGATTACAGTTACATGTGTAAGGTAATGAGTACATATCTTGTTGAGCATTGTTACCCCCTTCTTTGTTGTTGTCCCACTATCCCTTCCCTCTCCCACCTCCATCACTCTTCTCTCCCCATGTTGTAAAATTCATTTTCAGTACAGTTTTATTTTTGTTTTTGTTTTTGGTTTATCCTGATAATCCACTGTACATCTTGAATTAAGTTGCAGTTTAGCTTAAATCTTCCAAATTACTTTATATGTGCATATATGAAAATATAATTTTATGTGAAAAACAGAAGATCTTTGGAGAAAGGAGTAACAAAAAGGAAATAGAGGGAGTAAAATCAAATATTTTTAATAGATTATGGAAATAGCATAATTAAACTGCCACTTCTGAAAATTAATAACCATTAACAAAATAACTAAAAATAAATAAATAAATAGCACATTGCCTTCCAGTGTTCTTGAAGAGAACCATGATATGTCTTGTGAAAGAAATAATTGTGTTAGATAAACTTTGTTCATGCATAATTTATATTGTTATTGGCCACTTATTTAACTTAATGAATAAAAATTTATCAAATAAGATTTCATGACAAAAATATAAATCAGTTACTTAATAAATGTTTGAGAAAAAGTTATAATCATGAGTTTTAAGAAGCTAAATTTCTATTTCCCTACAAAGCAATGATTAAGGTTTACTAACCTAGTATTTCTAGTAAGTTTAGAGAACATAATTGGCATGTAAAACAATGAACTGTACATCTTGTGTTTTGGATTTTAAACGTTGTCTTTTATTCAAATGAATACTTAGGTTTAATTTTCAAAATAAATGTAATTTTATCTCCTTTCAGAACAAGTAATTACCCTGCAATTAAATGTACTAGGATATTCAGGTATTTAAAAGCTAAATTTTCTGTTATGTAGCTCTACATATTCAAAATGACATGATTTTTCTATTTGTAAATGTCTAACCTGTGAGATTTTTTCTTCATTAATATACATTATCACATGAGGTTGTTGTGAAGGCTCCAGTAACCAGTGAGGTCAAAAACAGTTCCTGAATTCTAAATTTTAAATCTAATCATTTTTAACCTTTGATTATATCATTTATTGTCTCTTCAGAGCAATGAAACTAAAATAAATACTACTTTTTAAACATTTCACTCACATTGTAAATAATATTAACATAGGTTAAACAGAGACTAATCATTTCAAACTCACCATATTTGATGATCTTAGCGTGAAGAATGTAGAGAGTATAAGAACCCTATACTCAATATTTTTGGCTAGATTAAATTAAATGATATATCTGGATTTCTAAATTGGAGTAAATCACATGGAAATAGGAAAACAAGAAGAAAAATGATTACTTTGGGATCACTTTCTTCTTAAAAAATTTTTTATTGTGAAAATATCGTACAGAGGGGTTACAAATATATGGGCAACGTAATCAGTTCATTTGTTATCAAGCATTGTTGCCTCCTCCTTTGTTTCCCCTTACCATCCTTTCCCATCTCTACCCCTTCACCAGCCAAAGTGGTAAAGTTCGTCTTTCGACATAACGTCTTGTACATCTCATTGTTGTAATGGGTCCAACGGTATCCCTAAAATTATGAAACAAAAACTTCTCCAAGAAATATATTTTTCAATAAAATGTTTCAATTCTTAGGTAAAGTGCTTTATCCTTCAAATATTGAGGGATAAATTTTTCTCAAAATAGAAATTCTGCAAATAATCTAATGTATGTTTTCATGCACAAAATTCTATGACTTCTAGTCTTGTTATGTGATTTTCATTATATTTTTATTGAGAAAGGATTCCTAATTATATTTATTACAAACTTCTGTATTTAAACAAATCATGCCTGTACATGCTAATTTACATAATTTAATACACAAACAAAATTATATTTTTTCCTGTCTCCCACAGGTAAGGATGAGGTGCTGAAGTATATTAAATGAAAGCACTCTAAAAGAGAGTCTATGTGTCTTTCCCCTTCTCCTCCACAAATTATACCGACATCAAATACAGTGAAAGCAGGGGTTATACTGTGGAAGAGGGACATACAAAGCAACAAAGAAATAATCTTATAAATGCATTAGAAACAATCGCATGAATGAAAAAAAAAACATTTGAATACATATCTTAGGGTTCATTTCCCTAACATCACCTTATCTGACCTTTTCTGCTTGATTCAGACATATACTAGATATTGCAAATAAGGGAAACCATGGAACCTATGTTTCTTTGGGCTTAGCTTACTTCACTTAATGTAATTTTTTCCAAGCCTTTCCATTTCCTAACAAATGGGGCAATGGCATTCTTTCTGATGGAGGCAACAATGAGAACTAAGTCGTTATGTCGAAAACGAACTTTACAACTTGGGGGGGGCGGGGAGGATTGGGTGGGGGGGCGGAGGGAGGATGGGAAGGGATGGGAAGGGGAAACAAAGGAGGAGGCTGCAATGCTTGATGAGAAATGTACTCATTATCTTGCTCATGTAATTGTAAGCCCTCTGTACAGTATTTTCACAATAAAAAATAAATAAAAAATAAAAAAAATAAAAGAGAGTCTATGTGGACTGGAAATTTGCAACATGAGGATGGGACTCATGAGTACTTTCTACTTGGCTGAACAGGAGTTCTTGTCTCTACAGTACTTTCTTGCCATTTAAGCACACAGGGAAAGCCACAAAATTTGAAGTTCATATGAAAGAATTACACTCATAAAAGTTGTGGCAACCCTGCTCAAAAGCTCAATTTTATCACTAGTTCTTTGTGCTTGCTGGCTGATCAATTTCCCTATCATATTTACATATTATTAAGCATATTAGTCATTCAACTGGCAGTACATGGCAGAAGACTCCTGAAATCACATCTATGGCTGTGTAATATTTAGAAGATAAGGAAAAGATTATATTGATCTTTAATTCCTCCCTTTTGCCTTCAATATAGTAATTAATTGTCAAAACAATCGTATAAGATGTTAGTCTATTTTCCAAATTTAATTAGAGTTTTTTTTTTTTTTTTTTTTTTTTTTTTTTTTTTGTCGGTCGTGGGGCTTGAACTCTGGGCCTGGGCGCTGTCCCTCAGCTCTTCAGCTCAAGGCGAGCGCTCTACCACTTGAGCTACAGCGCCACTTCCGGTTTTCTGGTGGTTTATTGGAGATAGGAGTCTCACGGTCTCTCCTGCCCGGGCTGGCTTTGAACCACGATCCTCATATCTCAGCCTCCTGAGTAGCTAGGATTACAGGCGTGAGCCACCAGCGCCCAGCTAATTAGAGTTTAAGCAAGTGTTTTTTGCAGTAAAGTGATGACAGTAGTATCACAGCTCTGATAGGAGCACATACTCCCTAACAGGTAATGCTCTATGGACTGTAAATATGGACGCCACACTAAATTCTCTCTCTCTGTCTCTCTTTTTCTCTCTCTACTCACACACACACACACACACACACACACACACACACACACACACACACACACACACACACACATAGTGCTGCCACCCAGACACATCGGAGATCAGTTTCATTCCTTTGTAATTATAGTTGATTGATGTTTGTTCCCTTGCTTTTCTTTGATTCAGGATCTTGCTTGGACCTGTATGTTTCCCCGAGATCAAGTCCTTTCTTAGTATACCGTGTATCTTTGTATGTTTCATGCCAATTAACAGTAACTTGAATACAATATCTTCAAACTTGACATTCAAGTCAAACTCCATGAATTCATGCTACTATTCCAAAATATTAAAATGTATTGGATCTAGGGACAGAATGCCCACCTTGTTATTTTAGAAAGAATTGACATCATGAAAAATAAGAATATTAATCAGGTACTGAGGTAAGAGAATGGAAGTATGTGGGAAAATGTAGAATACTGTATGTGTGTTAGAAATAGAGAATAATAGGCTCATTTATTGAAAACTTGTCATCCTATATTGAAAGCTCAATTTATGTATACAGTTTTCCAGGTACTTTTCTTACCTATCACTTCTGATCACAAATCTTCTTATGAATGTTTATAGTATCTTTGAATAAATCACACAATTTGCACGTACTTATCATCTTAAGGAAACACAGTCTGCTTCTACGTTTTTCATTATATGTGACAAACCCTTATTTTTTGTTTCCCTGTTTGCTGAATAAATGTATTACTGGAAACAGAATATTGACAGCAAATCTGAGTGTAATTTTCATTTTGTAAATTTCAAATATAATATAAACTTTGTATTGACGAGTTATTTTTTTAAATGAGTGATATTCATGAACACAATATTTTGGTGCCTTTAAGTCAATTGAGAATTGCTGTGGTAGTTCTTGTGTCTTTTGACTTACCCATTATGTTATTCATGTATAAACATTGCATTGCACTTTTTTATTTTTATATATAAAATAATCCCCAAGGGTTTACTTTAAAGTGATAATGGAGGGAGGTTGTCTTCTTGTTCCAAACTTTATATTTACGTCAGTGAAAGTACTAGAAACACATGATGTTTACTGGAGCAATATAAAAGATGAGAACGTATTTCTAAAGAGAATGGATTTATTGATTAAAACATAGAATAGAGTAAAATAGTCAGGTTTCTTGTTTGAGAGTGCATAAATTTCATATGAATGTAGCTCAAGATAACATTGAAAGATAAATTCATATTTATATTACTGAGATTTACATCACAATATAAGAAATATAGGTATTTTAAGAAATTGGTCATTCAAAGCCCTAGATACCTAATGGATGAAAAATGGACTTGATAAAAAGCAGAGGAAAACAATTAAACATGCGTCTATTATGATTTTATAATACTAATATGAAAGCAATGGAGCTTTTCCCTTTCTGAAGAAGAACGTTTAGGCACTAATTTTAATGTAAGTTATAAATTGTAATGAGTCTAAAGTCTTTTCTTCCAAGATATCCAAGAGTACTATACTCATCCTTTGAAGAGTAAATTAGTAATTATTTTCATTAGCTTTGCTTAATATGAATTTATTTGTAGTAAATAGGTTAAAATATCTTCTTTCTCCCAAATTTAATAACAAACATTCTGTCTCTTTCTGTTTCTTCATACAAGCCTGAAATCACTACTTCAACGTAATATAAGCAGAAAAACAAAAATAACCTGATACAACAATCGCAAATCCTAAATTATGTGAAAACATCCATAATATAAAAATAAATCTGAGGAAGAGGAAAAACAATAACAGAATAACAACAGAAAATTACCCTAGTAATCTCTAATGAAACAGAGGTTTATAGTCCTAGCAGATACTCCATTTCTAGAGGGTCACATTAAATCAGCTATAATTATAGATATGCTATAAATATGTCTATAGATATGTCTATAAATATAGAGATAATTATAAACATATCATTCATAAGAAGATTTTATACTGTCTTCACAAGAAAATAGAATTCTATGAAAAGGTTCCAGCCAGGTAGTTGACTGCTATGACTGTGTTGACCAACACATTCAAATGCACATCTGCAGTGTGAAAATAAATGGGCAACATGGAAAAAAGCAGGAACAGAAGCGTACATCAGAGAAAGCCACATCAATACACATAGACAATTCACCATACTACTGGACAGTCTGAACTGTCACTGTAACCACAAATATTAACATCACAACATCTCACCACAACTGTTTTCTATTCCTACACTTAATGGACCTGACGAAAATGCAAATCCAGAAAAGCAAATCATAACAGGAGACCAAACAAAGACCTGGCAAATCAACCAAGAACATAGAGAGTCACCTATTAAGATCATAGATTCCCCCAAAAGAACACCTCCAAATGGACAACAGAAATCAGAAAAATACAAGAAAATAGATGTCAAGGTAGTATAATTCACACAGTAAATAACCAGGCATTTGAACAGACAATCAAGGACCTAGAAGAGAGTTATCGAAACTTATTACATATACTGCTGAAAAATGTAATTAATGGAAAGATAGAAAACCTCTACAAGGAAATTTGTGAACAAATGAGACCAACCAAAGATTAGCAAAATAATTCATGGAGACTACAAACAAAAAAATCAATAAAGTCTGAGAAGTCAAGGGAGTTCAAGAAAAACTGGATGCCTAGTTAAAAGATCTGAGAGAAGACACAGCTAAGAAAACAACCCTTGCAAATCCCCCACCCAAAGAAAAAATGTACAGAGGGATGGGAAGGTGGCTCAGTGGTAGAGCACTTGTCTTGCCTGCCTGAGGACCTGGGTTCATTCATCAGCACCACATAAGCAAAAAAAAAAAAAAAAAAAAAAAGAAAGAAAGAAAGAAAGAAAGAAAAATCCTGGAAGTGGCACTGTGGCTCAAGTGGTAGAGCGCTAGCCTTGAGCTGAAGAGCTCAGGGACAGTGCCCAGGCCCAGAGTTCAGGCCCCATGACCGGACCCCAAAAAATGTACAGAAAGTCCATAAAAGACCTAAAACAAAGCTTTAATAGAAAGATAGAACTCCTAAAAAATTACCAACTAGAAGACAGGGAAATAAAAAACAAAGTAGAATGCCTCCACAGCAAATAGATGACATAGAAGATAATCTCAGGGCCAAATACAGAATAGATCTAATAGGAAAGAGGAAAAAATCACTTAGAACAAATCCAAGAAATAAGAAATGATCTTGCCAGAACGTCAAGACTCAGTTAGAAGATCAAATTTCGGAGAGATTGGTATCAAGGAGAAGAGCAGGAAACTAAATGGATGGGAAACATATTACAGAATTCTATCAGAGAACATGCCAAACATCCAAACAGATAGGCTCATTCAAAGAAGAGAAGCCTTTAGAACAAACACAGAATTCTAGAACTGAACAATCCACCATGACATCCTAATCCATTAGAGGATCATTAACGATCAAGGAAAGGATTCTTAAAGCTGCCATACAGAAAAGATTGATTATTTATAAAGGATATACAGTCAGAAGAAAAACAGATTTCTTAGCTGATATGGTGAAAAGGAGAGCCTGGAATGATATATGACAAACACTAAATGTAAACAACTACCAACCGTGAATAAGGTCCCACGCCAAACTTTCCTTTACATTTAAAGAATAAATAAACATATTTCATGACAAAGACAACTTGAAACAACGTATCTCCACCAAATCAGCATGATAGAATTTAATCAAATATATCGTACATAGAGAAGATCAAGAAGAACAGGAACTGGTTATATAAATGTTCCTTACCAGAGTTCAAGGTAAATTTATTAAGAGTAGATCAGGCACAGCTCCTAACACCTGGTGTATAACATATCAGGACTTATCAGATATTTCTGTCAACTCTCAATATCAATGGACTTAAATTTCCAAATAGAGGACATAGATTAGGTTGCATTTAAAAACAAGATGCATCCTTCTAGTATCTATGAGAGACACATTATCAAACACATTCTATGAAGCTAGAATTAGACTCTTCCCCAAATCACATAGGGACTCACCAAAGAAAGAGAACTATGAATTCAACTCTTTGATAAGCATTAAAGAAGAACTTCTTAATAAAATTCTCACTAACCAATTTCAGCAACTACCAAAGAAAAATCATATGGTATGATCAAACGGGATTCATCTTAGATACAAGTGGATTTAATATTCTTGTGAATAAACGTAAAACAAACTATCAGCAGAAGCAGGGACAAGAAACACATGATCTTCTATAGGGATGTAGAAATAGCTTTGAACAAGCTCCAGTACCGCTTTATGTTTAAAAGGTCTGAGAATCAATATAATACTGAGTATGTATATGACACAGATAATTAGCATTTACCTCACGGTAGAAGCCTAAAGACATTAACATCAGGAATGAGACAAGGATGTGCACTCTCTCTACTACTCTTCAATATGGTAGTGGAATTTCTTGCAAGAACATTAGACAAGAGAAAAACATAAAGCAGATCCAAATATGGAAGAAGTAAAACTATCCCCTTTTACAGATGAAATGACCCTGTATTTAAAGGACCCTGCGGCTTCCTCCCTCAAGTTAGTTCAGGTGATGCTACCCTTCAGCAATGTACCAGGGGGAAAAACCACAAGAATCATTAGTTTTTCTGTTACCAACAATGGGAAGATCCATGGGGAAATCCAAAATACAACCTCATGTGTATTAGCCTCAAAAACAAATCAAATCTAAACAAAACAAAACAACAACTACAAAACTAGGAATTAATTAATTTAACTAAAATTGTGAAGGACCTATATGTGAAAACTTTAAAAATATAAAAAGGGAAATTGAAGGAGATTCAAGGAAATAGAAAGTCTTTCAATGTTCCTGGTTGGAAGAATTAACATTTTAAAAATTGCAATACTGGGCTGGGATGTAGCTCAGTGGCAAAGCGCTTGCCTAGCAAGTGCAATGTCCTGGGTTCGATCCCCAGTGCCAAAAAAGAAAAGACACACATAAAAATTGCAATACTTCCCCCAAACAATTGGCAATGCAATACTCATCAAAATCCCAACAATATTCTTCAGTGCAGTAGAGAAAGCAATCCAACTTTAATATGGAATTACAAAATTACAGATGATACAAAATGCTTAGAAATGAATTTATGGGCCTATAGTCATCTTACACACATACACACACACACAGAGACACACAAATACACACACACACACACACACACACACACACACACACACACACACACACACACACACACAAACAATGGGATTACATTCAACCATCAGAAAGATGACTTTTCACCAGTGGTAAGGAAAATGAAAGGTTTGGGAAAATTACATTAAATGAGAAAGGAATGCAGACACAGAGCAATATAGGTTTCATGGATTCATTCACTTATTGAAACTAGAAGGTGCATACAAATCTATAAGTAAACAAGACAGATTCTACTTCGTCCCAGTTAATATGGCCATTACTAAGAAAACTAACAGTAGCAAATGCTGGCCAATTGGGAACTCTATTACACTGTTGGTGGGAAATTAAACTGGTTCAACTATTGTGGAATGCAGGACGGAGTTTCCTGAAAAGACTAAACCTGTATCTCCCTTAAGCCCCAGTAATTTTCCTCCTGGGCAGTAATCCAATCAATAACAAACAGCCTCACATGAAAGCTCCCAGTATATCCATGTTCAGGGCCCAGGCCCAGAGTTGAAGGACTGGAAAAAATTTACCACTGCTGGTATTTGTTTCCGCAAATATGAACTGTTTGATATAAGATAACAAATGAATCTATTTCCAATAGCTAGTTTAGGACTTAAAGGTAGTGGGTGATAAAATGGCTCCTTTGTTGAGTGTTAAGAGAAGATGTAGGCAATCCATGAAATGGGGATATGTTGTTGTTGTTCGAGGTGCTTGAAGTCTGGGCTTGGGCACTGTTCTTCAACTCAAGGTGAGTGCTCTACCTCTTGAGCAACAGTGCCTCTTCTGGTTTTCTGGGGGTTAAATGGAAATAAGAGTCTCAGGGACTTTCTTGCCCAGGCTGTCTTTGAATTGAAGTCCTCAGATCTCAGCTTCTTGAGTAGCTAGGATTACAGCTGTGAACCACTGGCACCAGGTAAAAATGGGGGATTTTTAGAAAAGAAAATCGCCCTCTTCACCTGTATCTAAATCTCAGATATTACTATTAGAACACTTCACCTTTTACTCATTTCATCAGATATTTGTAAATTTTCTCTTTTCCTTCATGTGGGAATACTGCAGTCAGTATCAACTCAGCTGGGAGACTGGATCAATTGTATGGTAATTACTAGCACCTAATTTAAGAACTTTTACATCAAAAGAAATAAAACCCTCATTTGGAATAAATGTGTTTTCTTTTTATTACAAATCTGTGCTGGATTACTTCCTAATGTGATATTGGACCTTCTAAGAGAATGATGCCATTTTCTTTCTCTTCAGTCTTCTCCCACATATGGTCAAATATTTAAGAATTCAAAGATTTGAATTGATAATTGATTAAGCTGACTTCTAAGAAAATGTGAATTTCTGGAATTTGGTCTGCTGTCTTTTTTTTACATGCACAGGATTTCTATGATTTATTTGTTCTACAAGGAATTCTACTTTCTAATCTTTGTGTGACCAATATTAGTCTCTCTGATCAGACTTTCTGACCCTCTCTCTGGAGTCTCATTTGAGTTTGCCTCATAAAAATATTTTAGCTATCGGCTAAATGACTCTCAGCTTCAGTTTTTTGCCTGACTTCATGTAGGCTGTAATAGCAACCCTGCTTGGCTGTGCTTACTGGAGTGCTTTTTGTGTGTTTGTGTGTGTGTGTGTGTGTGTGTGTGTGTGTGTGTGTGTGTGTGTGTGTGTGTGTTTTGTTTTAGAGGTCTAGGATTACTATTCAAGTTAGTAGTTTCTCTTGGCCCCTGTGATCCCCTGGCCTAGAGTCAATGGGTTTTTTTCTAAAACTACAAAGAACAGCTTACTAAATTCCTGTTTTAATTGTCCCACAATGAGGCAATCAGGCATCATTGCAAAGCCATCAATAGTGCTTTGTAACCACTTACAGAAGTTGTCTATCAAGATGGCTTTCCAAGGTTGACTGTGAAAATTGTTCATTTCCAACTAGGCACCATAAAGTACATCACATTCCTGGGATCAAACTTTTGGAAGGAAGGTTCCTCTTCTTTCCTTCTCTTATGATAAATTAAACCGTAATATTATTCAGTTGTGGAGCCTGGAGCACATTTTCTCAAGAATATTCTGTAGTGTAAAAAAGGACCAACTTTCAAAATAAAGGTGAAAATACTTGTCTACTACAGACTGATTTATCTTGTTTATATCTGTTGATATTTTCATTACCTCAAACACATGGATAATTTATATTGGTATTAGACAAGTGGCAAAGGATTAATGGAATAAGCATTCAGTTTACTTTTGTATATCCAATATAATACATTAGCCCATTATGGAAAATTAACTATAACTGTAGAAAAATGTCAGGAATATAAAATAAGCCTCAAGATAGGGTGTGGAAGATGGCGGGGGAGAAGCTGGAGGCTAAATAAACTTTAGCATAAAAAGCAGTTTTAGTGTTCCAGTGAACAGTACTAGGCCAGAGAATTACACCAAGTGTGCCATCACAATACAGAGAGTTTGGCTAGAGAGGGAAAATCAAGGCAAAGAGACAGATCTGAGCACTTGCCAGGAGCTGTGGCAGCGGCAGCAGCTGTCACACCTGCCACATGGTCTGGGACAAATGCACCAGATGCAGCGGGCAAGCTGATTCTACACAACACCAGCAAGAACTGACAAGGAGCAGATATCTTCACACTGCAGATAGCAGATCAGAGATAACCCAGGAACCAAGACTCTGGCATCATGAGTAGAAGCCTGACATACTCACTCCTTCTCATGGATCAGAGGAGGGAAGGCATTCATCCCCCAGCCCACTACTGGAGAGCTCCATCTTTGATACTGACAAAGGCTCTGCTGAGCTGCCAGTTCCAATTCAGCCTTGGGAGATAACAAGACAGCTATTTGGCAGGTCACAGGAACCTGCCCAGACCTGCCAGGCTCAACTCCACCCAGGAAAAAGTTACCCACCCCAGGCAGAGGAAATCTGCCACCTGGGAGTGGCTTTTATCACTGGGTAAACAGAGCCAGAGGCTGCCCCTCCCTATAGCAGCTTAGTCAGTTGAAATTCAGTAAACATAAACTCTGAGAAAGGCTCCAGGCTGTGCTCTGTGAGTGTCTCAGAAGCTAGCCACTCAGGGAAAAGCTACTGTTTGCTGAAAGGCCTCAACTCAACCCAGAACCTAGCCTCATCAAAGCATCACCAAACAAGAGAAAACAGATATCTCCCTCTTTTGCAATACTCAAAAGAGATCCCTCTCCCACTGAACTAGCCTGAGAGGAGGATCACAAAATCCTCGCTAAAGCAGAGCATTATCTGCTTGCCCAAACAAACTGCCTTAACTAACCAATCAAGCCACAGGAAAACCAAACACCACAAGCAGACCAGGGACTCCACCAAGAGGCTCGTTACTGACACAAGGGAAATACAGAATCTTCCCATCCCTCAGCCCACAAAAAAAAATCAAAGTACTTTCTTATTGTTTTTGTACCTTATTTTTATTTATTTTTATTTTTTTGTTTTTTAAAATTTTTGTTTTTATTGTTTATTGTTTTCTTCCTCATATAATTTTTATTTTAGGTGAATATATGTGTGTGCTTATTTTTTAATCTCTACTGAACTTTTGATCCTTTTCTTTCTTCCTTTCTTTCTTTCTTTCTTTCTTTCTTTCTATCTTTTCTCATTCTTTTCACTTCTTCTCTTTCATTCTTTTCTGCATGACTTAATTGCTGTTCTGCTCAACCTCAAATATACCTGTCGTCGATTATTAGATCTTATACTCCATTGTGTACACACTTAATCCAGAAATTTATTACTCAATTCAAAACCTCATAGACTTAAATTCTTTAATAGCAGTATTACCTCTTTATACCCATATAATATTTTAAAACATTTTTATTTTTCTAGTTTTTCATATTTCCTTTCTATGCCTCCCCTCCTCTCATCCCATCACCATTCTTCTCTGAATACTGCTTCTTCAAACTTGCAGTTTTTAAGGGTTTCAATTTTTAATATTAAATTTTTGTTTTTCCATTTTTTCTTGTGATTTTTTTTCCTTTTTCTTCCCTTTTCTTACTCTTTTTTCTCTCACTGCTATCATTCTGTCCAATCAATTTCCCTCTTTGAGATGAGGACATGGTTAAATCCACTCTTCCTCACCTTCCCACATCCCTCCAATCCTATTGTTCCCCAAATTTTACCTAAACCTAATAATTTCTGGTTGCCAAATTCTCCTTTGCTGTTCTTAGTCCATTAAGACATAGTTGTTTGATGTTCAATAGATTGCATCTCTTAAACCAGATTGTATCTGCAGACTTTTGACTGTGCAACTAGGGACTTTGGTTGATGCTTACCTTAAAATAGTGTTCTAGCACAAAACATGTTATTCTCATCCCAAATGGGCAGAACAAGCCTGAAAAACAAGAAAAATGGCAAGCCTGGGGTTCTCAACTCCCATTCATGACAATCAGGGGAGAGAATAGATAAATAATAATCCAGAGGAGAGTTCCCAAAAAGCTCTACAAACAATACAGGTAAACAGGGTAAATGAAAAGAGTTAAAACCTGCAAAACTCTCAGTGTGAGCATGATAGCGAGAGAGAGAAGGCAAACCAAAGATCAATACAGGAGACTCATGAGCTTGAGGAAGCTACTCAAAGATTGATACAGGAATTTCGTGAGCAGATTGAGAACACTCAAAGAGAAATAAAGGAATGGTGTGAGCAGGTTGAGATCAGACAAAGAGATAGACAGGAATTGTGAGTGTAGGTTGAGATCAGTCAAACAGATAGACAGCAATTATGTGAGCTGGCTGAGAACAGACAAAGAGAAAGTCAGGAATGGCGTGAACAGGCTGAGAACACTCAAAGAGAAATACAGGAAATGTGTAAACATGGGGATCTTAATCAAATAGAAATACAGGAACTGAGAGATCGGGATGAGAAAGGACAAAGATGAATGGATGCATTCATGGAATACAGAAACAGAGAGCTGAAAGAAATCAGGTAGACAGTAAAGGGAATGCTCATTGGAGAACAACAGAAGGAATGGGAGTCCTAGGAAACCATAACAAATCAACTAAGTGATTTGAGAATAAATACTGAACACCAAATTAAGGAAATAAAGAACTTCTTACAAGATCTAGAACAAAGGTCCAACAAAGAATTTGAAGTCATCAAAGTCGACCAATTAGAAGGAGAAGAAATAAAAAATGAAGTAGAAAGTTTGACAGTAGGTTAGACCATGTAGAAGATTGAATCTCAGGGATTCAATACAGCCTAGATACTATAGAGAAAGAACATAAGCCCATCCAAGACAAATCCAAGAAATATGATTTATCTATTCAATTCTATTTGGAAAACACCATCAGAAAGCCTAATCTGAGGATAATGGGTGTAAAGGAACACCTAGAGTCAGAAGTTAATGGTCTAGGAAATTTGTTTAACAGGATCCTAGCAAAGAACTTCAAACATGCAAAAAGATAGGGCTATTCAAATACAAGAAGCTTTTAGAACTCCAAATAGACCAGACCAGAACAGGACATCCTACTGTCAAATTATTATCCGCACAGGATCAATTCAGACTAAGAAAAAAATCCTTAAAGCTGTCAAGGAGAAAAGATCAATAACCTATAAAGGGAAACCAATTAGAATCACCTAAGATTTATCAGCAGAGACAATTAAAGCAAGAAAAGCCTAGAATGATGTATGCCATAACCTAAAGACAAGCAACTATCAACCAACAATACTGTATCCAGCTAAACTCTCCTTCATAACTGAAAGTCAAATAAAAATCTTCCGTAGCAATGAAAAATTGAAACAATATATCTCCACCAAACCAGCTCTACAAAGATACCTAAAGATGACCTACACATAGAAAACCTACAAGACCACAATAAACACCAAGAAACCACACCCAAACTGAGAATCCCAGAACCATAGGAAGAACCCTGTTGTGGCAGCCACAAAGAAGGTGAATAAAAGAGCAAGAACTCCCAAATAACTCTAAGTCCTACCTCTTAACATTAATGGGCTTAACGCTTCAATTAAGCGACATATACTGTCTAGTTGGATTAAAAAGGAAGATCCTTCTACCTATTGCCTTCAGGAATCCCACCTTGTCCATTAAAAACTACACATTTTGAATGTGAAAGGCTGGAACAAAATCTATCCAGCAAATGGGTCCAATAAACAGGCAGAAGTTGCAATACTAATATCAAATAAAATAGACTTCAAATTAAAATTAGTTAGAAGAGATAAAGAAGGTCTCTTAATACTAATTAAGGGATCTCTACTTCAGGAGAGATTACAATTCTAAATCTCTATTCCCCAAACAATGGAGCATCCGAATTTATCTAAGAAACACTACTTTCTCTCAAATCTCATATAGATCCAAATGAATTAATTGTTAGGGGCTTTAATACACCACTATCCCCACTAGATAGATCAACTTGGCAAAAACTCATCAGAGAAACCACAGATATAAAAAACCGCATAGATCAACTAGATTTAAAAGACACCTACCAAATATTTCACCCAGCAGCATCAGAATACATGTTCTTCTCAGCAGCACATGGAACATTTTCCAAAATAGACTACATTTTAGGTCACAAAGCAAACATTTCCAAATTCAGGAACACTGAAGTAAAATCGTGCATTCTCTCAGATGACAAAGGAAAAAAATTAGAACTCAACACCAAAAGCAACAAAAGAAAGTCCTGTAACATATGGATGCTGAGCAACACACTGTTGAACCCCCAGTAGGTCATGTAAGCGATTAGAAACGAAATTCATGTGTTCATGGTATTCAACAAAAATGAGCACACAAACTACTAGCTCCTCTGGGACACAGCAAAGGTGGTACTCAGAGGCAAGTTTATATCTTTGAGTTCTTACATCAACTAATTCGATAGATCTGAAACTAACAATTTAATGAGACAGCTGAGCCTCCTTGAAAAAGAGCAAGATAAACCCCAAACCAGTAGATGGAAAGAAATAATTAAAATTAAATCAGAATTAAATGAATTAGAATAAAAAATAGAAAGAATCAACAAAACAAAGAGTTGGTTCTTTGAAAAAAATCAACAAAATAGACAGACCCCCAGCAAATCTTATCAGAAAAAGAAGAGAACACACCCAAATAAACAAACTCAGAGATGAGAATGGAAATATCACCACAGAAACAAACAAGATTCAGAAAATTATAAGGGAATGATTCTCAAACCTTTATGCTAATATGTTTGAGAACATGGCAGAAATGGACCTTTTCCTAGCAAATATCAACATGCCAAAACTAAATCAAGATGAGTTAAACCATCTTAACAAGCCCATATCAAGCATTGAAATAGAAATAGCAATAAGAGACCTCCCAGCTAAGAAAAGCCCAGGACCAGATGGTTTTACAGCAGAGTTCTACAAGGCCTTCAAAGCAGAATTCACACCAATGCTCCTTCAAATTTTTAATGGAATTGAAAGAGAAAGTTTACTACCAAATTCATCCTATGAATCTATAATAACTCTCATCCCAAAACCAGGCAGGGACTCATCAAAGAAAGAGAACTATAGACCCATATCTTTGATGAACATTGATGCAAAACTTTTCAACAAAATTTTGGCGAATCGACTTCAACAATTTATCCAAAAAATCATAGGTCACAATCAAACAGGATTCATTTCAGGGATGCAAAGCTGGTTCAATATACGCAAACAAGATAACGTAATTCACATCAACAAGAGCAAGAATAAGAACCACATGGTTATCTCAATAGATGCAGAGAAAACATTTGACAAGATCCAACACCACTTTATGATGAAGTTTCTGCAAAGACTAGGAATCCATGCAACCTTCCTCAGTACAATAAAAGCTGTATATTAAAACCTCAAGCCCGTATTATGCTCAATGTTGAAAAATTAACTCCATGTCCTCGAAACTCAGGAACGAGACAAGGATGCCCACTCACTCCCTTGTTCTTCAATCTAGTATTAAATTGCCTAACTACAGCAATAATACAAGATGTAAACATCAAGGGGTTCCAAATAGGAAAAGAAGAAATATAACTCTCCCTTTTTGTAGATGACATGATCTTGCATTTAAAGAATCCCATGGACTCTGCTCCCAAATTCTTCAATATGATTCAAAACTTTGGCAAAGTAGCAGGGTATAAAATTAGCCTTCATAAATCAATGGCTTTTGTATATGCCAACAATGAGAAAAGTGTGACTGAAATCAGGAAAGCAACTCCTTTTGTAATAGCCCCACAAATAATAAAATACCTAGGAATTAACCAAACAAGTGAAGGACATCTATGGTGAAAACTTTGAAAACCTGAAAAACGAAATCAAACCAGAACTTAGAATTTGGCAAAAACTCCCATGCTCCTGGATTGGAAAAATCAACATTGTGAAAATGGCCATACTTCCCAAGGCTATCTACAAATTCAATGTGATACCTATCAATATTCCAATCTTATTCTTCAAGGAAATAGAAGACGCAATCCAAAAATTTATATAGAAAAACAAAAGACCCTGAATAACAAAAACAATCTTTAACAGAAAGAACAGTGCTGCAGAAATATCAATGCCAAATTTCAAACTCTACTACAAAGCCATAGTAATCAAAATAGCTTGGTACTGGCACAAGAAAAGACCCCAGGACCAATTGAATAGACTTGAAAACCCACAAATGAAGCTAAAGACCTGTAGCCATCTAATCTTCGATAATGGAGCTAAAAAAAACAGAATGGAAGAAAGACAGCCTCTTCAGTATATGGTGCTGGTAAAATTGGTTAACTACTTATGGAAAACTAAAGCTAGAACCTTATATATCACCTTGCACCAGAATCAACTCCACATGGATCAATGACCTCAGAGTCAAAGCAGACACTCTGAAAACATTACAGAATGGAGTAGGAGAAACCCTAGGTCTCCTTGGCATAGGCCTAAATTTTCTTAATAGAGCCCCAGAAACACAACAAATGAAAGAAAGGTTGGACAAATGGTATTGCATGAAATTGCAGAGCTTCTGCATGGCAAAGGACATAGCTTGGAAGATCAATAGAAAGCCCACGCATTGGGAGAAGATTTTCACTAGCCATACAACAGACAAGGGTCTCATATCTAAAATATACCTGGAACTTAAAAAATTAAATCCCTCCATAACAAGTCTTCAAACAAACAATTGCCCAATAAATGACTGTGCTAAAGACTTAACGAGAAACTTCTCTGAAGAGGAAAGAATGATGGCCAATAGACACATGAAAAAATGCTCAAGTTCTAGCCATTAAAGAAATGCAAATCAAAACAACAATGATATACCACCACATCCCAGTTAGAATGGTTATAATAAAAAATTCTAATAACAACAGCTGCTGGAGGGCATACTGACAGAAGGGAACTTTACTGCATTGTTGGTGGGAGTGTAAACTTGTTCAACCACTTTGGAAAGCAGCATGGAGATTCCTCAAAAGACTCCACATAGAGTTCCTTTATGAGCTGGCAATCCCACTTTTGGGCATTTACCCAAATGATCACAAACAAGACCAAACTAAAGCTACCAGCACGACAATTTTTATTGCAGCATTATTTACCATAGCTAAGTTATGGAAACAACCCAGATGCCCCTCAGTAGATGAATGGATCAAGACAATGTGGTATATATACACAATGCAATTCTATGCCTCCATCAGAAAGAATGACATTGCCCCATTTGTTAGGAAATGGAAAGGCTTGGAAAAAATTACATTAAGTGAAGTAAGCCAGGCCCAAAGAAACATAGGTCCCATGGTTTCCCTTATTTGTAATAACTAAGTTCAGATAAGTTGATGTTAATGGAATGAACCCGAAGATAAGTATTCAAATGTTTTTTTTGTTTTTTTCATTTTACGCAATTGTTTTTATCATATTTATAAGATGATGTTTGTCTTGAGCCTCCCTCTCTTTTTCGTGTTCTTTGTTTTGTTGAATGTTGCAGATCTGACGGGAGTATTCTTCTGCTGGTGTTCTCGTAGTAGTTCTTGTCCTCAGCTCTCTCATGGAATCTTGTTGTTTCAGACATCTGAGAGCTGTGATGGGAAAAATGGGCTGGCCACGTTCCCAGGCTCTGGGAAATCCTCTATTCTCCCACTCAGTGACTAAGAGTTCAATAAGCTCTCTCATGGAATCTTGTTGTTTCAGACATCTGAGAGCTGTGATGGGAAAGATGGGCTGGCCACATTCCCAGGCTCTGGGAAATCCTCTATTCTCCCACTCAGTGACTAAGAGGTCAATATCCTAACCTACTCCAAAGTTTCCTCGATCTCTTGCTCACCACTCAGCCACCTCTACTTTCCTCAATGGCTGGTAGTGGTGTCAACCAACAGAGGTAATTCTGGTGCTGCAGGGCAGCATGGAATGTGGGCATGGCCAGCATTCTTGAATCCCATTGGTCAGAAAGAACCAGGAAAGAATGGGTTTGTGGCCGGAATCCTGTGATGCAGGCAGCATGGGTGGAGTAAAAATGACAGCGGCTTCGCCAGACCCTTTCATAGGGAACTCTGTCCAATTCAGTTGGGTACAAAAGGGTGACCTGCTTTACTTGGATGGCTGCACAAATTGTTGTGTATGGCTGTTTGTTGCCCGTCTCAGACCTTGAACTCAGGATCTGGGCACAGTCTAAGAGCTGCATTGGATCAAGGCTAGCGTGAGCCACATGTCTCTTCTTGTGGCTTTGTTGCCACTTAAGTTGGACAGTGGTCTCAAGGACTTTCCTGCCTAGGGTGACTTTGAACATGACCCTCCTTTCACAGCCTTGTAAGTATCAAGGAGGAGTGCTGAGAGCCACCGTTGCCTGCCTAATCATTGGTCTTGCTGATGTTCTTGGACAGACCGGTGAGTTCCCTATCCTCAGGTTTAAGTGGTGGTAGCTGGAACCCACAGTTTGAATCCTGGTCCTGCCACTTTCAAATGGCAGGAGATACTAAGAAACTCATTTTATCCATATGACTACCAATGGAATGTGATGTGAGTCATGATTGAATGGGCAGTTCTTTGAATGATTCCAGTATAAAATTATATACAATGATATTATAGGACACTGATCGATTTTAGTTAATACTTTATTAAGCATTTCAACAATCACATTCATTAAATGGAGGCGGAATGAAATACCTAAGAATTGGGTGTCATATAGCATAGAGATGTCATTTTTCTTGCCAGGACTGGGATTTGAACTCATGGTCTTGGTAACTGTGTTGCACCGTGTGGGAAGGGGAAGCTTGCCTCCTTGAAGTCAAGAAATACAAGTCTGTTCCTTAGGCCTGAAATCGATCATCTGCACTAAATAAAATCCTATTCATGTACATTTTAAATATATGATTTATATTTACAGATATATGTATGTACATATTGAGTTCAGTATATTTATTCATTTTATTTTTTGTTTTGTTCACGTATTGACTTTATTTTATTGTCTATTATGGCACATAGAACATTGATTACATTGATTACATATGTTATAGGTGTACATATGTATTCTGCTTCATATCTGACACCCAGGATTTTCACAGAAAAGGAAAACATGTGTCACCATCAGCTTTTTATTCCATGATTCGTTGTTTGGGAGTTCTGACATCTGATCTCATGGCCTACAGGGACAAATTCATGAATGGGTCACTGTCAGCATGGCATCCTGGGGCAAATTGAACTGACAGGAAGTTCCCAGGGCCTGAGATTAAGCCCCAGCAGTTGACAAAATAAGAACAGATTGACACTCAGATGGTAGTACGCCAATAAATATATATCTTTATAGAGTGCCAGAGATGTCTATCCATTATTCAGTTATATAGACTACATTACTACCATTCTTGGGTATTATTATGCCTCCATGTAATTAATGTTCTTGTTTTTATCCTCACTGAGATGTACAAGTCGTTATGTTGAAAACTAATTTTACAACTTTGGTGTGGGGGTGGGGTGAGGAAGGGGGGTTGGGGAGGATTGGATTTGGAGGCGGGGGAAGGATGTTAATGGATGGGAAAGGGAAACAAAAGAGGAAGCTACAATGCTTGATAAGAAATGTACTCATTATCTTGCCCATGTAATTGTAACCCCTCTGTACATTACTTTCACAATAAAAAAATAAATAAATAAACTCTTAAGTAAAATTGGCGTCCTGAAATCATTGCATCCCTGTAAGAAAGAGTATTCTTTTAATGTTTCATATTATATAAAATGAACCAGCCGACTAAAACCATGATGTCTAATTTTATACGAGTATCATTCATGAGCAACTCATTCAACAGTGACATTTATAACATTCCACCATTATTCTTATAGATTGAAATGAGTCTCTTAGGATCTCCCATCATGCAGAAGTGACATGACTGGGATTCGACTCTAGTCCTATATTGCCCTGCAGGACTATGGCCCAATAGCCCAATAGCCCACCAGCCTTAAGCAATGCAAGGTGAAGTACCCTTTGGAGCTTTGTCATTCAGACCCAGATGGTCATGGTGCAAAATCTAAAAAGGTCATCCCACCACTTATTTTCTCTGCATCCCCCCACCTTGCATGGCCTGGAGGTCTAGGATCCCAGGATCATCTGTGGTTCCAGTGGCTGCACTACAGCCTAGGGTGATGGAAGCTGAGGCAGAGTTGCCATGACCTGAGTTCAAGAAATTGCTTGGCAAAAAAAAATTTCCCTGGCTTGCAATTGTTGCCATTTTATCTGCCAGGCTTTGGATTTGAACTTAGGGTCTGGGTAACTCTGCAGCACTGTGGATGAAAGGGAAGCTCACCATGCTTGAGGAAAAGAAAGTCAGGCCTGCTCCCTAGGCCTGAATTCATGCCCCAGCCCTGGGAAACACACTATTTATATACATTGTAAAGATAGGATTTGTACCTACCTATTGATGTTCAGTCCATATACTGTTTGTTGTGGTTATCTATTGTATTTCTGTTTTATTCATTTATTTACCACTTATTTTATTGACTGTGATAACACACATTCCATTTATTATATTGATGACATCCTATCACATATATCTAGATTTGTAGACATGTTCTCTTTTATGTCTTACACCCAGGACACTCAGAGAAAAGGAAAACAGGTGTTACACTCCACTTTTTACTCCAGGATCCAAATGTTGGCAGTGCTGGGACCTGAGCTCAGGGCCTAGCAGACCCAATTCATGAATGGGTGTGTCAACATGGCAAACTCTAGCCCAGGAAGCTGCCAGGCAGTTCCCAGACACTGAGAGTGAGGCACAGTGGACAAAATAGCCATACATGGATAGGCAGGTGGTAGTTTACCAATAAATATATGTTTGTATAGAGTGCCAGAGACATCTGCCTAGGATTCAAGTATATCAACTAGGTTCCTACCAACTCTTAGGTAGTTATTATGCCACCATTGAAGAATCTTTTCATGCTTAATAGACTATTCATGAAGATCAATCAGCATCCTAGGATCATGGCATCTAATTTTAGGCTAGACTGATTGATGCACTCAGAAACTTCTCATTCAATCATGAGTTTGCTCACATTCCATCGGTATTTCGATGCATAAGAACGAGTGTATTGGGAATTCCACATATTGGTATGTGTCAGGACCAGGACTCGAAATCAGGGCCTACATTGCTGCATGGGCCTATGGCTTCCCTTATAGCCAACTATCCTTCACCATTGCAAGGTGAAGTGATCTTTGTCAGCATGTCATTAAGACCCAGGATGGTCACCTTGGAAAGGAACAAAATGTAAAAATCCATCCCGCGGCTTTCCTCTCTCTCTCCCTTTCTCCCTCTCCCTCTCTCTCTCCCTCTCTCCCTCTCCCTCTCCCTCTCTCTCCCTCTCTCTCTCTCTCTCTCTCTCTCTCTCTTTCTCTCTCTCTCTTACTCTCTCTCTTTCTCTCTATCTGTGTGTGTGTGTGTGTGTGTGTGTGTGTGTGTGTGTGTGTGTGTGTGTGTGGCCCATGGCATCCCACCACCCTGAGGTGATTGAAGCTGAGGCAGAGTTACAACAAATTGAGTTTAAATCCTTTCCCTAGAGAGTCCAGGAAGATGACGGAGTTGAAGCTGGAGTCTAAGTAAGCTCTCACATAGAAAGCAGATTTAGAGTTCCAGTGAACAATCCTAAGTCAGAGAATTACACCAAGTGTGCCATCACAGGACAGAGATTTAGGCCAGAGAAGGAAATCCAGGCAAGGAGACACTTCTGAGCCCTTGCCAGCAGCTGCGGCGGCGGAGGCAGCTGTAGAGGTGGCAGCCGAGTGTAGCCGCCACACCTGAGCAACACAGAGTCCAGGACGAAGGAGCCAGATGCAGCAGGTGAGTGGATTCTACTCAACACCAGCAAGAACCGACAAGGAGCAGACATCTTCATCCTGCAGTTCGCAGACCAGAGACGACCCAGGAACTAAGACTCGGCGTGAGTAGAACACTGACTTCCTCAATCCTTCTCAGGGAGCAGAGGAGGGAAGGCCACCCCTCCCCACAGCACTGGTGATCTCCATCTTGGATACCGACAAAGCTCGGAGGAGCTGCTAGCTCCAGCTCAGGCCTTGGAATAAAACGAGTCATTTAGCAGGTCACAAGAACATAACGGCGGCATAAGCTGCCAGACTCAGCTCCACCCAGGGAAAAGTCACCTAGCTAGGGAGCCAGCCGGAGGAGTGGGTTTCTTCACAGGGTAATCAGAGCCAGAGGCTGCCCCTCCTGCTAGCAGCCTCATCAAGCAATTGAAAATCAGTAAACAGAAACCCTGAGAATGGCTCCAGGCTGGGTTCTGTGAGCTTTTCACAAACCAGCCCGGGAAAAGCTAACAGAAACTAGCCTCATCACTGCATCCCCCTCTTTTGTGATACTCAAAGCAGATCTGTCTCCCAATGAACTAGCTTGGGAGGAGGATCGCAAAATCCTGGGTAAAGCAGAGAATTTTACTGCCTGTTCGAACAAACTGACCAAAGAAACCAACCAAGCCACAGGACCACAAGCAGACCAGAGACTCAAACAAGAGGCTGGTTACTGACACAAGGGAGATACAGGATTTTTCCCACTCCTCCCAAAAAAAAATCAAAGAAGTTTTTTGTTTTTTTTTTGTTTTTTTGTTTATTGTTTGTTTTTCTTTTTTTCTCTTCTTCATCTACTTTTTTTAATTTTTAATTTTTGATACCTTATATAAAATTTTTTTTCTTTTCTAAAACTTTTTTCAATCTTTAATCTTTGCCTTTTTTGATAAAAAAAATGTTTTCCAGAAACTTTCTTTTCCTCTTATAATTTTATTTTGGGGATATGGGAGTGGGCGTTTTTGCTTTCTTTTTTGGTTTTCTTTCTCTTTTTTTTTTCTCTTTTTAAATTATCTTTTTGTTTTTTGTTTAGCTCTACTGAACTTCTCATCTTTTTCTTCTTCCTTTCTTATCATTTTCACCTGCTCCTCTCTTTCGTTCTTCTTTATGTGACTTAATTCTTGGCCTGCACATCCTCAGATAAACCCGTAGTTGACTATTAGACCCTATCCCGCATTGTGTACACACTTAATCCACAAATTTATTACTCAAGTCAAAACCTCTAAGACTTAAATTCCTTAATAGCAGTACTACCTCTTTATACCTATATAATATTTTAAGCATTTTTATTTTTAAGTTTTTCACATCTCCTTTATATCCCTCCCCTTCTCTCAATAAATTCACGTTCTTATCTAAATAGATTGTTATGGATTCTACATAATTTTATTAATTTTTACCTTTCTATTTTTTCTGGTCTCTTTTCTTTTCCCGTTCCCTTTTTTTTCCTCTCTCTCTAATTTCATCCTACCCAACCTATTTCCTGCTTTGAGATTAAGACTTAGTTAACTCCCCCTGAGCCTCCCCACATCAATCTATTCCTATTTTTTTACCCACATCTCTCCGTAACCCTAATAATTTCTGGTCTTCCAAATTCTTCTTTGAGGTTTGTAGCCCATTAACGTATAGTTGTTTGATGTTGAATAGATGTATCTGTTGAACTAGATTGTATCTGTAGAATATTGACTGTGCAAATTCAGACTTGGGTTCATGCTTGCCTTAAGATAGTGTTCTAGCACAAAACTGGGGCTATTTTCATCTCAAATGGGCAGAGTAACCGGGAAAAACACAAGAAAAATGGCAAATCCGGGTATCTCAATTCCCAATCCAGATAATCAGGGGACAGAACAGACAATGAATAATCCAGAGGAGAATTCCGAAATAGCTCTACAAACAATGCTGGCAAACATGATAAGTCAAAAGATTGAAAGCATACAAAGGTCTCTGTATGAGCATGATAGGGAGAGAGAGGAGTCATTCCAAAAGTTTATACAGGAATATCATAAGCTTGAGGAAGCTATTCAAAAGCTGATACAGGATTTGCATGAGCAGCTTGAGAATACTCAATGAGAAAAGCAGGAATGGAGTGAACAGGCAGAGAACACTCAAAGAGAACTACAGGAATCCCATGAAGGGGAGGATGATTATCAAAGAATAATATAGGAATTGAGAGAGCAGGAAGAGAATACACAAAGATCACTAATGGCATTCATGGAATCCATTAACAAAGAGCTGAAGAAAGTCAGGGAGACCACAAAGGGAATGCTGAATGGAACACAACAGAAGGAATGGGAGTCCAAGGTAACCATAACCAATCAACTAAGTGATCTGAGAATAAACACTGAACATCAAATTAAGGAAGTAATGAAGTTCATACAAGATCTAAAACAAAGCTTCAACAAAGAAGTTGAAGCCATCAAAGCTGACCAATTATAAGGAAAAGAGATAAAAAATAAAGTAGAAAGTGTTGACAGCAGGTTAGACCATGCAGAAGATAGAATCTCAGGGATTGAAGACAGCCGAGATATTATAGAGAAAGAACTTACAAACATCCAAGACAAGTCCAAGAAATATCATAGATCTATCCAAGACTTGGAAGACAACATCATAAGGCCTAATCTAAGGATAATGGGTGTAGAGAAGCACCTAGAAAGAGAAGTTAATGGCCTAGGAAATTTGTTTAACAGGATCCTAGCAGAGAACTTCCCAAACATGCAAAAAGATAGGCCTATTCAGATACACGAAGCTTTTAGAACTCCAAAAAGACCAGAACAGAATAGGACATCCCACTGTCACATTATAATCCACACAGGATCAACTCAGACCAAGGAAAAGATCCTTACAGCTGTCAAGGAGAAAAGATTAAACACTTATAAAGGGAAACCAATTAGAATTACCTCAGATTTCTCAGCAGAGGCAATCAAAGCAAGAAGAGCCTGGAATGACGTATGCCATGCCCTAAAAACCAACAACTATCAACCAAGAATACTGTACCCAGCTAAACTCTCCTTCATAACTGAAGGCCAAATAAAAACCTTCCACAGCAAAGAAAAATTGAAACAATACATCTCCACCAAACCAACCCTACAAAAGATTCTTAAAGATGTCCTACACATAGAAAACCAACAAGACCACAATAAATGTCAAGAAACTGTACCCAAACTGAGAATCCAAGAACCATAGAAAGAACCCAGTTTTCCCAACCCCCAAGAAGGTGGATAACATGGCAGGAACTCCCAAATACCTCTCAGTACTTTCTCTTAACGTTAATGGACTGAACTCTCCAATTAAGCGACATAGGCTGTCTAGCTGGATTAAAAAACAAGACCCTTCTATCTGCTGCCTTCAGGAGTCACATCTTGCCCATAAAAACAAACACATTTTCAATGGTAAAGGTTGGAACAAAATCTACCAAGCAAACGGCCCCCATAAACAGGTGGGAGTTGCAATCCTAATATCAGATAAAATAGACTTCAAATTAAAATTCGTGAGAAGAGATAAAGAACTCCGCTACATACTAATTAAGGGATCTTTCTTTCAGGAGGATATTAAAATTCTAATTATCTACTCGCCAAACAGTGGAGCACCCAAATTTATCCAAGAAACACTACTTTCCCTCAAATCCCATATAGATCCAAAGACATTAATTGTTGGGGATTTTAACACACGACTTTCCCCACTAGATAGATCAACTCTGCAAAAACTCAACAGAGAAACTGCAGATCTAAAGAGCTGCATAGATCAACTAGATTTAAAAGATATCTACCAAACATTTCACCCACCAGCATCAGAATACACGTTTTTCTCAGCAGCACATGGAACATTTTCTAAAATAGACCACATTTTAGGCCACAAAGCAAACTTATCCAAATTCAGAAACATAGAAGTTATACCTTGCATTCTCTCTGACCAAAAGGGAATAAAATTAGAACTCAACACCAAAAGCCACCAAAGAAAGTTTGGTATCACATGGAGGCTGAACAACTCACTGCTGATTCACGAGTGAGTCATGAACGAGATTAGAAAGGAAATTCAAATGTTCATGCTATTCAACAAAAATGAACAAACAAATTACCAGCTCTTCTGGGACACAGCAAAAGAAGTACTCAGAGGCAAGTTTATAGTTCTGAGCTCCTACATCAACAAATTGGAGAGATCTGAAACCAAAAATTAATGACACATCTAAATCTCCTTGAAAAAGAGCAGCAAGATAAACCCCAATCCAGTAGATGGAAAGAAATAATTAAAATTAAATCAGAATTAAATGAATTAGAATCCAAAAAAACTATAGAAAGAATCAACAAAACAAAGAGTTGGTTCTTCGAAAAAATTAACAAAATTGACAGACCCTTAGTAAATCTTATCAGAAAAAGAAGAGAACACTCCCAAATAAATAAACTCAGAGACGAGAATGGAAACATCACCAAGGAAAAAACCAAGATTCAAAACATTATAAGAGAATAATTCTCAAAGCTTTATGCTAATAAGTTTGAGAACTTGACAGATATGGACATTTTACTAGCAAATATTGACATGCCAAAACCAGCTTAACAGGCCCATATCAAGCATTGAAATAGAAACAGAAATAACAGACCTTCCAGCTAAGAAAAGTCCAGGACCAGATGGTTTTACAGCAGAATTTTAAAAGGCCTTCAAAACCTAGTTCACACCAATTCTCCTCCAACTCTTCAATGAAATTGAAAGAGAAAATTCACTACCGAACACATTCTATGAAGCCATCATAACCCTCATCCCAAAACCAGGCATGGACTCATCAAAGAATGAGAACTATAGACCCATTTCTTTGATGAACATTGATGCAAAACCACTCAACAAAATATTGGCCAAACGACTTCAACAATTCACTCAAAAATCATACACCATGATCAAACAGGATTCACTTCAGGGATGCAATGCTGGTTCAATATACGCAAATCAATTAATATTATTCATCACATCAACAGGAGCAAGAATAAGAACCACATGGTTATCTCAATAGATGCAGAAAAACATTCGACAAGATCCAACACCCCTTTATGATGAAGGTTTTGGAAAAATTAGGAATCCATGGAACATTCCTCAATAAAATAAACAGTGTATATGACAAACCTACAGCCAGCATTATACTTAATGGTGAAAAACTAAAGCCATTTCTTCTTAACTCAGGAACAAGACAAGTATTAGAATTAGTATTAGAATGCCTAGCTACAGCAATAAGACAAGATGCAGACATAAAGGGGATCCAAATAGGGAAAGAAGAAATAAAACTCTCCCTCTTTGCAGACGACATGATCTTGTATTTAAAGAATCCCATAGACTCCACTCCCAAATTACTCAAACTGATTCAAAACGTTGGCAAAGTAGCAGGGTATAAAATTAAACCCCAAAAGTCAATGGCATTTCTGTATGCCAACAATGAGAAAAGTGTGGCTGAAATTAGGAAAGCAACTCCATTTGTAATAGCCCCACAAATATTAAAACACCTAGGAATTAACTTAACCAAAGAAGTGAATGAACTCTATGATGAAAACTTTAAAATCTTGGAAAAGGAAATCAACACAGAACTTAAAAAATGGCAAAACCTCCCATGCTCCTGGATACAAAACATTAACATCATGAAAATGGCAATTCTTCCCAAGGCTATCTACAAATTCAACGCGATACCCATCAAAATTCCAATCTCATTCTTCAAGGAAATAGAAGAGGCAAGCCAAAAATTCATATGGAACAATAAAAGACCCCGAATAGCAAAAACGCTCCTCAACGGAAAGAACACTGCTGGAGAAATACCGATACCAAATTTCAAACTCTACTATAAAGCCATAGTAATCAAAAGAGCTTGGTATTGGCATAACAGACCTCAGGACCAATGGAATAGAATTGAAAACCCAGAAATGAACCTACAGACCTATAGCCATCTAATCTTCGATAAGGGAACTAAAACAATAGAATGGAACAAAAATAGCCTTTTCAGTAAATGGTGATGGCAACATTGGTTAACTACTTGTAGAAAACTAAAGCTAGATCCTTATATATCACCCTGCACCAGAATCAACTCCAAATGGATCAAAGACCTTGAACTCAAAGCAGACACTCTGAAAACATTACAGGATGGAATAGGAGAAACCCTAGGTCTCCTTGGCTCAGGCTGAAATTTTCTGAATAGAGACCCGGAAACAAAAGAAATCAAAGAAAGTTTGGACAAATGGGATTGCATGAAGTTGCAGAGCTTCTGCATGGCAAAGGACATAGCTAGCAAGATCAATAAAAAGCCCTGGATTGGGAGAAGATCTTTACTAGCCATACAATGGACAAGGGTCTCATATCTAAAATATACTTGGAACGCAAAAAATTAAATCCTCCAACAACATATCCTCAAATAAACAACTGCCCAATAAACAAGTGGGCTAAAGACTTAAAGAGAAACTTCTCTGAAGAAGAAAGATGTCCAATAGACACATGAAGAAATACTCAACATCCCTAGCCATAAAAGAAATGCAAATCAAAACAACATTGAGATATGCCCTCACTCCAGTTAGAATGGCAAAAATCAAGAACTCTAACAACAACAAATGGTCGAGGGGATGTGGACAGAAGGGAACCTTACGTCATAGTTGGTGGGAATGTAAACTTGTTCAACCACTTTGGAAAGCAGTATGGAGGTTCCTCAAAAGACTCCACATAGAACTCCCCTATGACCAAGCAATCCCACTTTTGGGCATTTACCCAAATGTTTACAAACAAGACTACACTAAAGCTACCAGCACAACTATGTTTATTGCAGCATTATTTACCATAGCTAAGATATGGAACCAACCCAGATGCCCCTCAGTAGATGAATGGATCAAGAAAATGTGGCATATATATACAATGGAATTCTATGCCTCCATCAGAAAGAATGCCATTGCCCCATTTGTTAGGAAATGGAAAGACTTGGAAAAAATTATATTAAGCAAAGTATGCCTGGCCCAAAGAAACATAGGTCCCATGGTTACCCTTATTTCAATATCTAGTATTTGTATGAGTCAAGCGGAAAAGGTCAGATAATGTGATGTTAGGAAAATGGGAAAATGATCCCTTAGATACCTATTTTAATGTTTCTTTCTTTCACGCATGTGTTTCTAAACCATTTATAAGATTATTTCTTTGTTTCTTTGTATGTCCCTCCCGCACAGTATAACCCCTGCTTTCACTATATTTGATGTCAATATAACTTGTGGAGAAGATGGGGAAAAACAAGTCGTTTAAGGATACAGGTGGTCCTGTTGCAACAATGAGAAGTACAAGTTTTCATGTCCAAAATGAGCTTTACAAAGTAGGTGCCGGGGGTGGGGGGAGGGAGAAAGTTTGGGACTGGGAAGGGAGGGGGGAAGGTGGGAAGGGATTTGAAGGGTAAACAAAGGAGAAGGCTGCAATGCTTGGTAAGAAATGTACGCATTATCCTGCCCATGTAATTGTAACCCCTCTGTACATTATGTTCAAAAATAAAATAAAATATTTAAAAAAATCCTTTCCTTGGTAATAATAATAATAATAATAATAATAATAATAATAATAATAATAATAATAATAATAATATCTGGCTCAGAACTCGCACCATTTTTCTCCCACAGCTGGGATTCCAACTCAGGTCTGGGTAAATCTATAACACTGTGGGGGAAAGGGAAGCTCACCATCCTTGAAAATTATAATATCAGGCCAGGTCACAGGTCCTAAATTGAAGCCCCAGCACTGGAAATAATAATGTACCACCTATTTTACACATAGGATCTCTATTTACATATATGTATAGAATGCATCATGAGTTCACTTTAGTTACTCTTTTTATTGTGTGTCTTAGTCATGGATGCATTTGTGTTTTATTGAGTATGATGACAGACATAACTGTACCGACACAGATAACAACTTATTCCTATGGTTATAGAGTTGCCTATATAGAATTCTCCATCCTCCCTGAGACCCAGAACTTTCACATGACAGGAAAACAAGTGGATCGATGGGCTTCTCACATTAGGATTAATCTTTTGGCAGTATTGGGATTTGAACTCAGAGCTTAGCAGGCCCAATTGGCGAAAGGGTCTAGGTGAGGATACCAACCTGTGAGCAACTAAGGAGCTAGGGGTTTCCCGGACCTGAGTTTGAAGCTCGGGGTGGAATCCCATCTACCATGTTGTCGGGTCTTCGTTCATCCCACAAAAGATGGACAGGGTCTGTGGAAAGGTAAGTGCGACCACTCGCCCGTTTCCAAGCCTCCCTCATCGCAGGAGACAATCAGACGCAGCAGGGAGTCAACTCAAGCAGGAAAACTCATTTATTAACACAGATCAAGCCGTTTTTAAAGCAAAAAAGAGTGGATGGCATGAGAGGGGAAGAGGAACCAATCACTGTTAAGGTCACATACTATCATGCACCTAAGCTTCCATGGTCTGGTTACATACACATACTATCATGCACCTAAGCTTCCATGGTCTGGTTACATACTGTAAAGCAAATCGGGCTCTGCCCACTCAACTCCCTATCAGCGCCATCTTTACTGTCCATGTGCTCTATAGATTCCCTCTTTTTTGTTTAAATGGCAGACCCACCTCCAAGTTAGTTATCTTTTTCCCTCCTCTGTAAAGGTTATTTTAAAAGGATTCCATTGGTATGGATAGCATTGGCCATCAGTCCCACCACAGTTAGAAATGTCCAAAGCAGTTCAATTAATTCCTGGGCATATATAAAAGTCAGTATCTCGTAAGGCCATCCTCTTCAAAACCTGGGAGCAGCCTGGGTATTGGGAGTTCCACACATGTGGCATGGTGCATCCTCGTGGGCCCCCATACTCAGGCCATTCTACTATAGTCCAGAAAAACAAGGAAAATTTAAAACAAACTGCAGACATAGCAGAACAATCCTGGGTACCTGGTGTCTTTTAAGTAAGCCAGTTCCTTGTACGTGCCTTTAAGCGAGCACAGTGTTCAAGATGACTTTGAGCTTTACTTTAAGCTCCAAATGGCTCCCAATATCTTCCCCTGTCTTTGTTTAAGGAAGTGAACCCACCTATTTTAGTTTGGGTGGATCGCCTTGTCTGCCTGACCCATCATCGAGAACTTCTTCAGAGCAAGGGACAGACTGACACCCCCTCTTACCCATTTCTGGCTGCGATTCCTCCCTGAGAGAAATTTATTCACTTGGAGCTTGATCTTATGTAATTGGCTGGCTAAACTCATAAGAGTTTTGCAGTGCACATATAATGCAAGTAAGGCATAGAAAAACAATCAGCAAAAGCATTCCCAGGCCAAGTAATGTCATTAGCAGTCTTTTAGCATTAGTCAGGGATGGGATAGCAGTCTTTGCCACTTCAGAGTCCAGAGGTGGGGGTTGTTTTGGAGCAGATTTTAGACATGTTTACAGGAAAGCATAACAAAAGGTGGTTGTACAAGCAAGTAGTAAAAGAACAATTAGAGCCAGTAACATTAAAATAAGTGCTCCTACACAAATATTAAATGGTCCATACATAATGACATAGGGTGGTGATCAAAATGAAGGTCAGGCCTCCAGGTCAAAGGAACAGCTTCTCTTGAAGTCTATTGATGATTTCTGCATTGTCAGTGCAGATCACTGTCCAGGTCACCTGTTGGGGTTAATCATCGGAGAGAGGGACTTGAAAGAGAGACACTTTAAGAAGGACTGCTTACAACAATCCCCCCGCCAAATGGCTGGGAGGGGGAAATTGCCCCCTACACCCTGCAAGTCCCTCTCCACGATGATCTTGGGGTTCCTCGGCCCTGGGCTGCCAGCGCCTGGGTAATAGCCTCAGTCATGGCAGATGTCTGAGCCTGTAAAGCTAAAGCTAGTGATTGGGACTGGTGCTGTTGCATTCCCACATCCTGTGAGGCCACCACCCATCTGCTCAGTGAACTCTCTCAATCCCGCACAGGCCGTGCAGTGGTATGAATTCATCCCTTCCCAGACCAGTAGCTTTACAAACTGATCCCGGAGGTTCTCTGCTGGAAGCTTGTAATGAATGCTCTGTTTGACTCAGTCTACAAACTCAGCTAGAGGCTCACCAGGTTTTTGCCTCACTCCTGCTATAGGGGACTCAGTAGGCCTATCATCCAGTTTGTACCAAGTGACAAGTCCTGCTTGCCTCACCTAGTCATGGTATGGACCAGGTATTGCCTCCTGTTGGATGCCAGTGGAGTACCCTTCCCCGTCCCTGTTAACAAGGCATAAGTAATAGGTATCATGGGTTGAGCCTGCCGGTTATTTTCTACTTGCCCTCTACATTCCTCCTTAAAGAAAGCACACATTTAATAAACTGAGAACTAGTGAGGACAGCTTTAGCCACATCCTGCCAGGCTTTAGCAACACCTGGGTGATAAGCAATATCCTGTAATAAGCTCTGGGCCAAAGGAGAGTTTGGGACATCCTCCGCCACCACGTTGCAGAGCTCTTTAAGATCCTTAGCTTCCCATGGATACCATTCCAAGGGCCTGTTTGCTCTTGGTGCCAGATTGAACGTTTACACTTGGGGTAGCAAATCCTGTGGCCTAGGGTCCATGCTCTCAGGTGGCCCTTCCTTTCCAGGGTAGGCCTCCTAGTAGGTTACTTCCCCCGCCCTCCACCCCTCCGTGGATGGTTTGTAAGGGTCCGATTCTTGCAGGTATCTCTCACAGATCGTGTAGGGTTCCGTACCTCCCCTCCAATCAGGGGAATAAGGAGAGGGGCTATGACCATCAGGGGCATCTGAATCAGAGGGACTAACTTTCATCCTCGTTTTGACTTCCATGGTGCATGTTTCAGTGTGTTCTAGGTCAAATTTGACCCATTCCTTTTCCTTCTCACTTCCCAAGTCCTCCTTTTCTCCTCCTAGGCCTAATATTGCCTCCTCCTCCTTCTTCTGTAAGATAGCATTACCCATAGTAAGGGTTTCACTTAAGCTGACACACTGCTTAGCCTCTGCTGGTATTTTTTCCTTTCGTGCCCCTTGTTGGGAGCCAGATGTTGGGTCTTCATCCATCCCACAAAAGACGGACAGGGTCCGAGGAAAGGTAAGTGTGGCCGCTGGCCTGTTCCCCAATCTCCCTCAGCCAGGGAGACAATCAGATGCAGCGGGGAGTCAACTCAAGCAGGAAAACTAATTTATTAACATAGAGCAAGCCATTTTTAAAGCAAAAAAGAATGGGTAGCATGGGAGGGGAGGAAGAGGAACCAATCACTGTCAAGGTCACATCCTATCATGCACCTAAGCTTCCACGGTCTGTTTAAGCACTGAACATAAAGCAAATCGGGCTCTGTCCACTCAACTCCCTATCAGCGCCATCTTTGCTGCCCATGTGCTCTACACCATGTGAGTACTGATTCTTGGATCTTTCCCCTTTCCTCCAATTTCTAAATGTGATCCTTATTGTCACACTTCATGAACTCTTAATTAAAAATTATTGTTGTGCCATACGTCTTGCCTATCATTTCCTATGAGAATCATGCATGAACTAAACTCTTCCCTAGGCCTGAATTCAAGAACCTCATAACATTTATAGACATGTTAAATATACGAGTTATATTTACATCTATATATTAAGTCTATATTGTGTTTGTTGGAGTGAATCATTATGTTTTATTATTGATTTATTGATTAAGCATTTATTTTACGAACTGTGAGTGCACCCATAATATTTACTACATTTATTCTAATCTATTCCATAGCATGTAACTTTACAGACATATTATGAACTTGCACAGAAAAGGAAAACAGGTGTCACACTTGAAAACTTACACCAGGAAGAAATTTTTGGCAATGATGCGACCTGATCTGAAAGCCTGAGAGGTCCAATTCTTGAATGGGTGAGTGTCAGCACCACAGCCTCTAGCCCATTCAGCTGCCAAGTCGATCCCAAGACCTGGGATCAAGCCCCTGTTTGGCCAAAATCGCAGTAACTTTCTATGACGATGATGGTACATAAATAAATATAAATATCTAAATTTGGCCAAAATCACAGTAACTTTCTATGACGATGGTGGTACATAAATAAAAATAAATTTAGATATTTAGGTACTGCCAGAGGTGTGTATCTAGTATTCAATGACATATACTACGTTCCAACCGATTCTCATGTATTTAGTGGGGATGCCATTTAATCAATAATATTGTTTTAATGCATAATAAACTATGAATTAAAATCAATCTGTGTCCTGTGATTATTGGGTCTAAATTTATTCTAGATTCATTTTGAGGGACTACTCATCCATCCATGACATTTATCACATTTCCATGGTATTCCTATGGACAGGCAATAGTTTCTTAGACTCTCCAGCCCCTTTTAAATGGCATGATCAGGATTCGAACTCAGGGCCTAGCATCCAGGTTGGCCTATGGCTTCACTGACAGCCCGCCAGCCTTCAGCAATGCCAGGTGAACTACAGGTTGCAGCCATGTCATTCAGACCCAGGATGGTCCCCGTGCAATGAAGAAAAATAGAAACTGCTGACCTTCTGTGGTTCGTGGCTTTTTTTTTTGATGGTGTTTTCATTTTGTTTTCCTGTTAGTCCCTGAGGCCTAGGACCCAGGATGGGCTGTGGGTACAGTGACTGCACCATCCCAGCCTAGGGTCATGGAAACTGAGGAAGAATTGCCATGACCTGAGTTAAAGCCCCGTGCATGGCAAAAAATAAATTAATTAATTAATAATATTACTGAAGCTCCCTGTCTTGGATTTTGTGCCATTTTGTTGTTTGCCAGGCAGGGATGCATCTTGGGATCTGGGTAATTTTAATGCACTGAGCGGGTAGAGGAAAAGAAAGCTCTCCTCCCTTGAAGACAAGCAATTCAGGCCTGTTCCCTAGAACTGAATTCAAGCCCCAGCCCTGGAAAACATAACATTTATAGACATGTTTATTATATGATTTATACTTACATCCATATATTCAATTTATATCTTGTTTGTTGGAATGATTCATTATATTTTATTATTTATTTATCTACTTACCATTTATTTATAGACTGACTGTGAGTGCACCTATAACATTTATTACATTCATTCAAATCTATTCCACAGCGTGGAGCTTTGGCAGACATATTTTTACATCATACCTGACACCCAGCACTCGCACAGAAAAGGAAAACAGGTATCACATTTGGAATCTTTCTCGAGGAAGACATTTTTAGCAATGCTGGGGCCTGAACTGAAGCCCTAGGAGGCCCAATTCATGAATGGGTGAGTGTCAGCATGGCAGCCTCTAGCACATTCAGATGCCAGGTGGATACCAGGACCTGGGATCGAGACTCAGGTTTGGCCAAAATAGCAATACTTTTCTATTCAGACAGTGGTATAAAAATAAATATATATTTAGAAATTTAGATACTTCCAGTGATGTGTATCTAGTAGTATTCAATGACATATACTACCTTCCTAGTGATTCACAGGTATGTAGTGAGAATTCTATTTAATCAATAGTATTCTTTTAGGGGCTGGGAAAGTGGTCACTGGGAGAGTGCTTGTCTTGCATGCACGAGCCCTGGGTTCAATTCCTCAGCACCACATGATCAGAAAAAGCCGGGAATGGTGCTGTGTCTCAAATGGTACACACTATCCCTGAGCTTAAAAGCTGACGGAGAGTTCCCAGGACCAGAGTTCAGGCCCCACTACCGACAAAACACACACACACACACACACACACACACACACACACACACACACACACACACACACGTATTCTTTTAATGCATAATAAACTATGAATTAAAATCAATCCACAGCTTGTGAATACTGGGTTTAATTTTATGTTAGGCTGATTGACAAACTACTCATCCAACCATGACATTGATCACATTCCTCTGGGGTTCCTATGAACAGACAATAGTTTCTTAGGCTCTCCAGCCCTTTCTAAGTGCCATGACCAGAATTCAAATGCCTAGGTGTCCAGATTGGCCTATGGGTTCGCTGCCAGCCTGCCAGCCTTCAGCAATGCCAGGTAACCTACAGGTTATAGCTGTGTCATTTGGACCCGGCATGGTCACCATGCAAGGAAGGAAAACCGAGAAACCGCCGACTGTCTGCAATTCGCGGCTATTTTTCAGTGCCATTTTCAATTTGTTTTCCTGTCATCCCCTGAAACCTCAGATCCCAGGATGGGCTGTGAGCCCAGAAGCTGCACCATTCCAGCTTAGGGTGATGGAGGCTGAGGCAGAGTTGCTACGACCTAAGTTCAAGCCCCGTGCCTGGCAAAATAAATGAATAAATAAATAAAATAAAATAAATTTTAATAAAGTATATAAAAAGTAAAATAAAAAATTTTTAAAATTTAAAAATATTAAAAATACTAATGGAGCTCCCTGGCTTGGAATTCGTGTCTGCTTTTTTCTGCTAGGCCTGGGATTTGAACTCAGAGTCTGGGAATCTCTAATGCACTGTGGAGAATGGGGAAACTCACCCTCTTTGAATACAAGCAATTCAGGCCTGTTCCCTAGGCCTGAATTCAATCCTCAGCCCTGTTAAAGTAATATTCATCCACACTTGAAAAAATTTTTAATATCTACATAATTATATTTACTGTATATTGCTTTCAGGGTATTCATTTTGTGTATTATTCATTCATTATATTTATTGACTATTACTATACTTATTACACATATTAAATTTATTACATATTATGAGAACTATACAGATTTGCATATATATTATATATCTTACTTCAGACCCAGGACATTCACTGAATTTCTATATTAGATGATCCCATGCTTAGAAAAACAGAAAGAATACACCAACCAAAGTCTAATTTATCCCTAGGCACCCCAGTTGCCCACATCTGTAATCCTAGCTACTCAGGAGGCTGAGAACTGCACGATGAAATTTCAGAGGTAATGAAGGCAGAAAAGCCTGAGAGAACTCATCTCCAATTAACTGGCAAAAAGCCCGGCTACAGGTATGGCTGAAGTGGTAGAAAATCAGCTATGAACAACAAAGGCAAGAAAGACCAAGCTGAGTTCAAGTTCATGGAGGGAGAGAGGGAGATAAAAGGGAGAGAAATCCTCCAAAAACAGAGAAAAAAACAACAGTAGAAAAATCCCACATAATTTATGGTACCAACCAAACTGGAAAAAAAATAATGAAGTTGTGCAGTTGTATAACTTTACATGAGCATATATGCTCTTAGGTACACTTCAAAGCTACATTTTTAATAATATATGCATATATATTCATAATGAATATATAATATATCTTTAAATAAACTAAGAAACCAGCCAATGAATAAATACTTCTGAATTAGTGCCTTAAACATAGCATTATAAATTATTTATACTAAAAGTATATTCCAGGTTTATTTTCTCAGAATCAATCTTTAAGAAGTTTGTTCACGTGCCTGGCACAGGTGGCTCATGCCTATAATCCTAGCTAATCAGGAGGCTGAGATTTGAGGATGGCGGTTCAAACCCAGCCTGGACAGGAAAGTCGGTGAGACTCTTAATTCCAATAAACCACTAGAAAACCGGAAGTAGCATTGTGACTCAAGAAGTAGATTGCTTACATTGAGCTGAAGAGTGAAGGGATAACCCCTGAGTTCAGGCCCAAGACCAAAAAAAAAAGTTTGTTCATACAGATCATAAAATTCTAATACTTTGAGCTTTAGAAAACTCAGAGTCTTATGCCAGAGTCTTATGCTCTTTAGGCGAATACTCCACTACTGACTACATCCCACTCCCAATGTTATTGTTTTTCATTTTACAATCTAGTTTATTCCCAAAATGCTTACAAGTACCTGCTGTCCTCACAAAAGTGAGTTTTTATTCAGAAACACAACTTTTTGTGCTATGACTCCCCTAGTGTATTTCGTTGTAGGCACGGAGGAAAACTAACATGACACAAATGTAGAGTTTATAAATATAGAAATAACTCTAAATATAAATAAAATCAACTGTCCCAACCTTCTAGGGAGAAATGGTGTCCTTATTTTCATGTTCACTCTTCATAGAAGATGGTCAAAATAGAAACACCAATGTGCTATGATGAAATGTAAAAGTTTAAAGTCTTTTTTTGAAAAACTTTAGTGTTATAAAATCAAAATGTATCAAATAAAGGTGAAGTGAACTGAAAAAATATTAAAAATGCTAATGAAGCTCCCTTGCTTGGAATGTGTGGCATTTTTTTGTCTGCAAGGCCTGGAATTTGAACAAGAGGTCTGGGTAACTCTGTTCCACTGTGCAGGAATGGGAAGCTCACCATGATTGAAGAACAGAAAGTCAGGCCTGTTCCCTAGGCCTGAATTCAAGGCTTATCCCTGGAAAGCATATTCCTTATATACATTTCAAAGATAGGATTGAACTTCCATACAGATGTTCAGACTATATTATGTTTGGGGTGGTTATTCATTTAATTTTTTGTTTTATTCATTTATTTACCATTTATTTTATTGACTGTGATGACACCTAATAATGTATTATATTGTTTGCATCCTTTCACATAGCATTTAGATTTGTAGATGTCTTCTCAATCATGCCTGACACCCAGGACTCTCCCAGAAAAGGAAAACAGATTGGCTTCTTAATCCAAGATTAAATTTTTGGCAGTGCTAGGATCTGAACTCAGGGACATGCAGTCCCAATTCATGAATGGGTGAGTTTGAGCACGGCAGCCTCTAGCCAATGAAGCTGTCAGGTGGTTCGCAGCTGCTGAGATCTTGCCCCAGGATTGTACAAAACAGCATTACGTGGATAGGCAGACAGTGGTATACAAATAAATATATATTGGTTAAAAGAGCCATAGCCGCCTATCTATGATTGAATGACATATATTACGTTCCTACCAATTCTTAGGTATTTATTATACTACAATTAAAGGAATAGTATTCTTTTCATGCTTAATAAACTATTAATTGGGATCGATCCGTGTCCTAGGATTATTGCATCCAATTTTAGACTAGACCGATGCACAAACTTCTCTTTCAATCAGTATTCCTATGCATAGGAATGAGTCTCTTGTGATCCCCTGTCATTGGTAGGTGTCAGGACCGGGATTTGAAGCCAGGGCCTATGTTGACAGGTTGTCCTATGGTTTTCTTGATAGTGTGCCAGCCTTCAGATATGGCAGGTTAGATCAACTTTGCAGCTATCTGATTCAGACCCAGGATGGTCACTGTGCAAACTAAAAAACATAAAACCCCAGACTTCTGCAGCTCCCCACTTTTTGTTCTATCCCACTTTTATCCTCATGCAAGCCCTCTGGGCCTAGGATTCCAGGATTGGGTATGGGTCCTGAGCAGCAGCTAGCCTAGGGTGATCGAGCTGAGGCAGAGTTGCCACGACCTCAGTTCAAGCCCCATGGTTGGCCCCCCAAATAAAAAGAAAAGAAAAGAAAAATTAATTAATTAATTAATGAACTAAATTTTTAAAAAAAGCTCCCTAATTTGGAATTTCTGTCAGTTTTCTTTCCTAGCCTGGGATTTGACCTCAGGGTCTTTGTAAATCTGTAGCAATGTGAGGGAAAGTGCAGATTTGCCACTACTGGGGTTCATACCCCATGCCAAGCCAAAACTAAAAATAAGTCACTCAGATTGGCAGGAGGAGTAGTTTTGGAGATGGGAGGGAAGGGATGGTAGGAGGAAAACAAAGGAGGAGGCAACAATGCTCAATAGGAAATATACTCATGACCTTGCTCAAGTAACTGTGACCCCTCCGTACAACATTTTTACAATAAAAAAAGTACAAGAAAGAAACAATGTAGTGTTCAGAGAAGCACTTTGTGAGTAAGGGACGGACGTCTGAATAGCTGTACAAAATTCTACACTGCTTTTTTTAATGTTCATTATGTAACTGAATAAACATAACTCCTTTCATTAAAAAATTAAGTCACTATCTTGGAACTGGCCAATATTTTTACCATTGGTTGGATTTGATCTCACCATCCAAGTAACTCTTTTGTACCATGGGTGAAGGCGAAGCTTACTGTCCTTGACAAAATGAAATTCAGGCTAGAGTTCCCCTGGCCTGAATGGAGGCCCTGCAATGGAAAAGATATTTCTACACATATGTAATATAGGATATATACTTACATAATTATGTTTATTACATATTATGATTTTTATTATTGATTTTGTATTTATTTTTTATTTGATTCATTTATTTATTGAGTATTTTATTTAGTGTTATCATACACATATTTATTACATTTTGCACATCTATTATAAAATTATACACAATAATTTAGGACATTGACTCATTTTTCATTAAAACTTTTTGTGATGAAACATGATACATAATTAAATGGCATTTGTAATAATCTTCACACGTTTAGGGTCTCTCTCAAGTATGAACTTTGTCTTATTTATCTTTGAACACGTTCCTATAGGGATTTCTTTAATGATTTATACTCAGAAGCGTTTTTTTTTGGACAGACAAGTTGTGGGATAAGATTGTAAGGGTGAGCCTAGAAATGTGGCTTACAGGTAAAGAGCTGGCTCAACATGCATGATGACCAGGGCTTGAATATTCAGTGCCACATACTCAGAAAAAGCCAGAAGCAGTGGAGTGGCTCAAATGGCAGAGTGCTAGCCTTGATAAAAATAAGCCCCAGGACTGTCATAAACAATTGGCCAGATGCGGGTGGCTCACACCTGGAACCCCAGCTTCTCAGGATGCTGAGATTTGAAGACCACAGTTCAAAGACAGCCTAGGCAAGGAAAGCCTGTTAGACTCTTATGTCCAATGTACCACCAAAAAAAACCCCTAGTGGCGCTGTGGCTCAAGTGGTAGAGTGTTAGCCTTGAGCTGAATTGCCCAGGGACAGGGCCCAAGCTTGATACAAGACACACAACTGGAAAAAAGTAAGGGTTAATCAAAGTACTTTTCCTATCTGCTAATTAGGAGAACGTTCCCTGGAAAATAAATGCTGATGTAAACCAGAATTGGAGTCAGAGCTTAAGGTTGAAGTGTAACAGATCCACTTGCCCAGGCTCTCAGACTCTAGCATTATAACCTTGTGTGCTAAAGGGATCTGAATGGTCCAATGTTGAAAGGCTTAATATGCTCCCCAAGCCCTTTGTGATAAGCACTTGACTTGTATTGTCAGTGTCATTACAGTCCTAAACCTAGCAGAGCACCAGTAGCTTAAACTCATCAACCTAGCTAAGGAGGCTGAGGTCTCAGGATTACAGGGTGAAGCCAACCAGGGCAGGAAAGTCTATGACACTCTGACTTCCACTTCTGAAAGGTCAGGTGTTCAATAGTTTCTTATGTTTCCTTTGGTGATGAGAAATTACTTGAACTCTAAATGTTATTAGAATTCTTGTGCTATAGAAGAAGGAAAGAAACATCATTGACCCATCCAAGGTTCAAATGAAATTCTCAGGATTCAAGCCCTAGCCCTGTTAGCAGGGAGAACTCCAGTGTAACACTGTATTTGAAGGACAGAAAACAGTATCAAAAGCCAGGCTAGGTGGAGAGACCTAGGCTTGTAGGAATAGGAGGCAGAAGATACACACTCAACAGGGAAGTGAGCTGCAAACCACTTCATTATATTCGTTCCAGACACATCCAGCAATGAGGGGAAACCTGAAATATTTGTTACAGTTACACCACGGTCAGGCTTTCTCAGCCTCTTCAAACGATGCATAACCTTCCTCCTTTAGGTGAAGGGAGCCTCAGGCTATCTTTAGGTTACCAATCGAGAGTCAGTTTAGTGAGAGAGAGGGCAGGAACAGAGTAGAAAAACCATGCTCTCTGTTCTTAGGGAGTGGATTTTTTACTCTACATCTGTCAGATTTGAAGGCCCTTCTTCTACCTCTGCCAGTCCATTCTCCTTCCTTCATTCTCCACATCATTAATGCAAATCCCCAGTCGAACGTCAGGCAGGGCCGTTTCTCTTCTATTTCCAAGCACCTGAGTTAGAACTTGGCTTTGCCTTCTTGGTTCTGGGGCCTTCATTCTGCCTGAGAAGTGAAAAAGAGACAGTCTTCCTGCTCTGTGGTTGTGTGAAGGCAATGCTGGTGTCCTGGCACACTGCAGAAGGACTCATGACTGGGAATTGTTCCCTTCTTTCCTCCTGACATCCAAGACCAGATTCATGTATCATTTTTCTATCCATCTATCTATCTATCTCTCTCTCTCTCTCTCTCTCTCTCTCTCTCTCTCTCTCTCTCTCTCTCTCTCTCTCTCTCTCTCTCTCTCTCTCTCTCTCTCTCTCTCTCTCTCTCTCTCTCTCTCTCTATCTATCTATCTATCTATCTATCTATCTATCTATCTATCTATCTATCTATCTATCTGCCTGCCTGCCTGCCTGCCTACCTACCTACCTACCTATATATCTCTTTGACATTTCTTAGATTGAACTCAAGAACTGGGCATTGTCTCTAGCACTCTACTACTTGAGCCACAGCACCAATTCTGGCTTTTTCTCTGTATATACTACTGAAGAATAGAACCCAGGGCTTCTTGCATGCTAGGCAAGCATTCTCTCACTAATCCACATTCCCTGCCCCCTCATCTTTTTTTCTTAATGGTAGTTTTTACATAAGTATGCTACAGTTTGTGTCCTCAAGTGTAATTTTCTGAATACCGGTTATTTCTATAAATCCTGATCTTCTCTTCCCTTGCCTTATTTGTGACTGTTCCTGGATTGGCCTCATAATAAAATGTAACTATAGGCTGCTGAGAGCTGCAATGTGCATTGTATAAGGACAGAGGCCTGGAACCCTGGAAGAGCAAAGCGATGGGGCTGAAATAAAAAGAATGATGCAGTATGCATAACAAGCATATCTGAAAAATCAATCAGTATATGAAAGCAAAAGCTTTGCATACAGTCTGTTTGCACTCAATGAATTAACATACACAAGTAAGAAAGTAGGGCACTGATACATAAACTTGGCCTTCTCTTTTTGAATTTTATTTTTTGGACATCTCAGTGCTTAAACTCAGGGTGCAATGTGTTCCTCAGCTGTTTTGCTCAAGGCTGAGCTTCTAATACTGCCATAGCTCTACTTCCAGCCAACTGGTCGTTAATTGGACTTAAGCAACTCCCAGACTTTCCTGCCTGGTCTGGCTTGTGTTTCCTGCTAGGCTTTCTCTCCCAAAACTGGAGCTCTATCTTCTAGGCCACTACTCCACTTCTGGTTTTCTGGTGGTTTATTGGCAATAAGAGTTTCACAGACTTCCTGCTTGGGCTGGCTTTGTAAGGCGATCTCCTGAAGAGGATTCAAGCAGCTTTCCTCAGGGATTTACCAAGGAGCCACTCCACAAAAACCTTTAATCTAAATCTCAGGAGGTACTAGATAAAAATAGAAACGTGCAGATACTTGTAGTGTGTCCTGGATAGTTAAGGTTGGAGACACACAGCACTCATAATTATCAGATCATTTTATAGGCAAAAGGAGCAATGCAGACAGTATGACGATCGTTCCAGCTTTTGGTCCTCTCATCCTGAGACAGTAAATTCACTGCAGCTCAATGCTAAGTGACAGAACTGGCATGTCCTGTGGACATTTGCTCCTCAATCCTGTGACACTCATTTCTCACTTTTGTCTTCCAACCTGTGACCAGAGTGGAAGATGAGGAGAGAAAATCCTTCTCTGAGAAAGCAGCTATAAAGAACATTGGGTAGTCTCTTATAAGTTCAAACCATTGGAATGACCCACTAAGAAGTCAGATTGTCCAGATTAAAAAAAAAAAATTAAGAAAAGAAAGATGGTACCAGTGGCTGCTGACTGTAATCCCAGTTCCTCAGGAGGCTGAGATGATGTAAAGAATCTGAATTTGAATCCGGCCAGTGTAAGAAAGTCCTTGACACTGTTATTTCTAAGAGATCACAGAAAAACCCAGAAGTGGGCTTTAACTCGAGCTTAATGCACTACCATTGAGTAAAAGGAGCTCAGGGACAGCGCACAGGCTCATAGTTCAACCCCAGGACCTGCCCCCTCAAAAAGAGCCTGTATCTCCACGTCTTGGTCTATGTATGGATGTATTCCTACAGGTGAATCTCCAGAGTAAGAGTAGCTATGATGAATGGCACCAAGAGAGGAAATTTGTATTCAAAACTATGAGTTCATAACACAGAGGATGCTTTTATGACATTGCATGTTCAAGGGCTCCACTCACTGCTCCCAGTATAGCCTGAAGGTTGCTCTGCATCCCAGTCCTGCTGGAAGAAGTCTTTCTCATTGTCTGGACAGGCAGACAAAAGTCCTCAATCCTGTACAGCTGTGTAACAAGCAACTCTATCTGGGCCACTTAGTGAGGAGGAGTGTGGGCAGGCTCTGAAAGTCAAACGATCTCTCTCCCAAGTGCTCTATTTTGACAGGAAACCTTCATTTATGCCACCTCCCATGGAAGGCCAAGTTCTGTGCACTTATACTGCCTTTGTGAGACTATATTCTGATGTTCAGATACAGGGCTCAATATAATTCAGGAGTCCTTCTGGCAAACAACTAGGGCACTTAACCTAATTAAATGTTTCATAACCTGCGATGATGGGCCTATGATGCCTCTCCTAGCTTTCCGGAAGCTTTGGAAATCCAAGAACATCTCAGATATCACAAAATTTCCTGTCATCTAGGGCTGGTGAAGCGCATCAAGTTTTGAAACCTTTGACCTCTCCTAGTTGGGCCCTGAGAGGCTAAGTTTTGTGGTTAAACCCAGGGCGTGGGTAATGACCATGATCTCAGAGCAGAAGTCTACTGCCTTCCCATTTTGTGTGACAGCTTCACTTCTACTTTCTGTGTGTGTTTGTGTGTCAGTAAGCGAACGCACGTGGGAGTGTGTATGTGCATACACTAGTCCTGGAGCTTGAACACAGGACATGAGCACTGTATCTAGTTTCTCTTGTACAAGGATTGCCCTCTCTTACTTGAAACACAGAGCCATTTCAGGCTTTTTCCTAGTGATTTGGTCCAGAGTATTCAAGCCTAGGGTTTCATGTATGCAAAGCACTCTACCCCTAAGGTACATTCTCAGCCCTCTACTTCAGGTTTGTTAATTGGCTTATGTCTTTTTTGTTGTTGTCAGTTGTATGAGTTGAAGTCTGGTTCTGGGTGCTGTCCCTGAGCAATTCAGCTCTAATCTTGTGCTCTACCACTTGAGCCACCGGTTTTCTGGTGGTTCATTGGAGCTAAGTGTCTCACGGACTTTCCTGCCCAGGCTAGCTTTGAACCATGATCCTCAGATCTCATCCTACTGAGTAGCTAGGATGATCAGCATGAGCCACAAGCACCCAGCTTCCACTTCACGTTTCTTAGTGATGAATTGGAGATAATAGTCTCATGGGACCTTTTGTGTCTGGGATAGTTTGGAACCCAGATACTCTGGTCTCAGCTTCCTGAGAAGCCAGGAAGACAGACCTTGGCGATACAACCCTAGGCTGTGGCACTCTGCTGCAAGAGGTTCCTTGGCTACACGTGGTGGAGTGCTGGCCATCAGTCCAAGAGGTAAGGATCAGCGCCTAGACCCTGAGTTCAAGGTTCATGACTGAGAAAAAAACAAAACAAAACAATTGTCCGCAGTAGACAACTCACTAGTCTTCATTAATACATAATTTTGTCCCTGCCATGGGGACATATCTGAGCCTCAATATTCTTGTCTGCCTAATCATCCAAGTTGTGGAGCTATTACAAGGGCAAGATGAAAGAATGCACCCTTTGAACGACAAAACACATTACACTCTTTACAGTATTCAGCACACAACATCCAGTGAGACTCATCACCCAGCACCCAATGCAGGACTCAGAACACTGCACCCTGTGAAGGACTCAGCACATAGCATCCTGAGCAGGACTCAGCACACAGCACCACACGAAGGACCCAGCACCTCAGGAAGAACTCATCACATAGCTGTATCCCACAAGATGTCATTAGTATTGGGTGCTTTCATCAGTATCACCATTTTTTCAGAAACACATCACAAACTGCACAAAGTTCACATCTAATCATTGATATTGATGGGGGGTTTTTTGGGGGGGAGGGAGTCAGCCATAGGGATTGCACTAAAATGTTGAGGGTACTGTCCTATGAACTTTTGCTTGAGCCACAGCACAGAATTTCACAGACATCCTGCCAGGGCTGGGTTTTAAACCCATCAGTGTGAGATCTCAGCCCCCGAATATCTTGATGACAGGGGTGAGCGAGGCAGCAGCATGTGGTTCTGTGGAGCTGGCTTGCAGTGGCATACCTCTGGCTAAGTCAGGTTAGATGGCAGCTGTCAGCACCAGACTCATGGCTTGCTCTGTGATGAGGTATTTGAAGTCCTATACTTATAGAGTTGCATTCACAACATTCAATCATATTTTGGTGCCAGTCCTGGGTCTTGAGTAAGAGTCTAGACACAGTCCCTATGGTTTTGCACTCAAAGCCAGTGTTCAAGTGCTTGAGTGACAGCACAACTTCCGAATTTTTATATGCATGTGGTAGTGGAGAATCGAATCCAGGGCTTTGTATGTACAAGCCATCACTATACAACTGAGCCCCAGGAATGACAAGTGTATAAGCAAATAAATATGTAGATTGACATATATATGTATATATATATATATGTATACATATGTATAAAATAAGAGAAAGTTGTCTGTATATTATGAAATTACATATATTACTAGTAATTATTGACAAATAAATTATTCCTTCAAGTTTTAAGTATCATGGTTGAATATATAACAAGGTATTAATTGAAAATTAGTCAAAGTAGTATAATTATTGTGTATAATTTTATAGTATACTCATACACTACTAATTTAATGGTTACTTTTATAACATTCCATTTGTATGGATGTATATTGGCATGCATTTCTTAGAATCTCCCAACAATCATTAGTGGAAGTCCCAGGATTCGACCTCCAGGCCTAAGTTGAAGTTTCGGTTATGGCTTCCCTCATAGCCAGCCAAATGCAAGATCATGTACACTTTCTGGGCCTTTTAATTTAAGCCCAGGATTGTCAGAATGCAAAGGGGAAAAAATGTAAGACCATGTTATTGAACTTCTCTGTTTTATCCTTCTCCTTTTTATTTTTTGCCAACCCCGAGATTTGAACTTGGGTCCCAGGAACCAAGGGTCAACTGTGGCAGAGATGCCAAGACCTGAGTTCAAGCCCTGTGCTTAGCCAAAGGAAAAAAGCCCTGGTTTTAAATTTGCACCACTTTTCTGGCAGGCCTGGGATTTGAACTCAGGGTCTGGGTAACTCTGTGGCACTGTGGTTCAAGTGGAAGCTCACCGTTCTTGAGGACAAGAAATTTTAGACCAGTTCCCAGGGCCTGAATAGAAGCCTCAAAATGAAATAATAATATTCATATATGAGATTTATTTACATGCATGGGTTTAGTGAGTATGACGTTTATTACACTTATTTCTTTAGTATTATAATACACATAACATTTCATTTATTACATCCTATCACACAGGATATATTTGCATATAGATTATATATCATACTGAAACCCAGGATATTTTTCAGGAAAAAAAATGTGTCAAAAGTGGCTTCTTACTCCATGAATAAATTTTTGGCCATGCTGAGATTTCAACTCATGGCCTAGAATGCCCAATCCATAAATGGGGTCACAGTCTTGGCTCACCATCCTCTGGAAAACTGAGCTGCCAGGAAATTCTGAGGACCTGTGATCAAGCCACAATAGTGCCCAATATATAAAGGATATCATTAAATTGTATATATATATATATATATATATATATATATATATATATATATATATATATATATAGTTACCAATTATTAGTTTAAGTTATTTCTCCATTTAATGAAATATAATGGCTGAATACTTATGAAAGCATTAATTAAAAATTCGTCAATATCCTTCCATTAGAGGAATCATACCATGGTGTTAGAATGGAAGATTTAAGTTCAATAATTTTTCTGTGGCATTCTAAAATAGAATCATGAATTAACTGCAAATTTAATTATTACTTTGATTATTTTGATAATATTCCATTAGCATTCACATAAATAGGAATGAGTTTGTCAGGATCTCCCTCCATTTGTGAGTGGCAGTCCTGGCATTCTAACTCCAGGCCTAGATAATTTATTTCAAATGTAAACAATTGGAATAACACTGTGAAGATTTCAGATTGTCATGATTTTAAAAAGAACAAGAAGAAAAGAAAGCCAGGTGTCAGTGGCTCCTGTATTTAATGCTAGCTCCTCAGGAGGCTGAGGTGTAGAGAATGCCAATTTGAATTCAGCCAGGGCAGGAAAGTCCTAGACACTCTTAATTCTAAGAGATCACAGGAAAATATGCCCATGGGTTGGGCCTGTACCTCAAGGGCAGAGCTCTACCCTTGAGCAAAAGGAGATCAGGGACAGGGCTTAGTCTCCTATTTCAACCTCGGACCTGCCAAAGAAATAAAAGAATTCAGTAACTCCATGTCTCTGTGTGTAGATGTATGGACGATGGGCTTTCAGCAGGCTGCCCATGCCCAGACCCCTAACCTGGGCAAGCTGGGAAAAGCCATCAGAGAGTACTAAGTATGAGCCAGTAGCTTGAACAAAGCATCCTTCTCTGGTATTTAATAAGTGAAACCCCGAAGGCTTGCCTGGGCTGGTGTATGCAACAGATGCATTACATTCTGGCTGAGGTATTTCATTGGGACATCTAGCAGCCAGCCACTACCTCCAGGGAGACCACAGTTGCTAGGCTGTATGAGTTGTGGAAGGTTCTGGCTCCATATTTCCTATCCCTCTGTAGGATGTGAGCCTAGATCTCTGAGGCCTGGTGGCTATCACTCATTCACCATTCCTCATTGCCGAGTCTCAGGCTGGTCCCAAATCCTGGCAAAGATATAAAATGGCCAGCGATTTCTGTGCTGAAATCCCACCCTCCTAGATCCTGTTAGAAGTGAGCCTTGGGCTGTGAATGTGGCTTAGGGGTAAAGTGCTTACCTAGAGAGCATGAAGCTCGAGGTTCGATTCCTCAGTACTACATAAACAGAAAAAGCCAAAAGTGGCACTGTGGCTTAATCCCAGACTCTTAGTTCAAGCCCAAGATTAGCAAAAACATGTGAGCTTGGTGAGACATACTCTTCTGGGACTCAGAGGAGGGCCGAGGTTATAGGTAAGAGGGAGATGGCAGGTGCTGATGGCTCACCCCTATACTCTTAGCTACTCTGGAGGCTGAAATCTGAGGATTATAATTGCAAGACAGTGCAGGCAGGAAAGTCTATATGAGAATCTTTTCTCCAATTAAACACCCCAAAAGCCAGAAGTAGAGCTGTGTTCCACGTAGTAGAGTGCTAGCCTTGAGCATAAAAACTCAGGAATAGCATCCAGGCCATGAATTTCAACCCCAGGAATGGCACACACACACACACACACACACACACACACACACACACACACACACACACACACACACACACACACACACACACACACACACACACACACCAATATAGAGCATTTGCCAGTCAGTCTACCAAGTTCCATCTCTAGGAACTCAATATTTTTTAAAAAGAGAGAGAATGGAAGGAAGGGCTTGCTCCAGGAGGTGATATAACTAGTGCCAAAATTCCACAGGAGTTCTAAGATGTGGAACAGGACAGAGAGCCTCAGGCAGAAGGTACACAGCATGGGCAAAGGTCCTGAGGTGTGGTGTAGAGCAGGTGGTGTGAGAGGAATGAAGGCTCTGTGTCTTCAGGCAAGTATGGCTGAACACTCAAGGCTGGGTCAAGGTTTGTACTTGAGTCACAGGTAGGGCAGAGGGTAGGGTCCAGAATGGGGCCCAGGGGAAGATTAGCTTGATTTTTCACCATGGACCCCAGCCATTTCCTGTGGCTGAAAGCCTATTTTTCACAGCCATTGACCCTAAGGCCTCCTTTGCATGGAGGAATCAGGGCAAACGCAGGGAAGAACACTTGCTTAAGAAAAGCTTCTACCCAGTGCCACCAGTAACTCAACCCTTGTAAATCCTAGCTGCTCAAGAGATTGAAATAAGAGATCGTGGTTCAAAGCCAGCTCAGGGGAAGAAAGTTAGTGAGACTCTTCTTGCCAATGAACCACCAAAAGCCAGAAATGGAGCTGTGGCTCCATTGGTAGAGTACCAACCTTGAGGGAAAATATTAAGAGACCAGAGCTTAGACCCTGAATTCAAGCCCCAGTATAGGCACAGAAAAAATAAAGAAGATTTCAGAAGCTCAAAATCCAATGTGGAGAAAGGCCATTATCAGCTGGGCGAAGGTGGATCAAGCCTGTCATCCTAGCTACTCAAGACTGAGACCTGAGGATCAATCAAGATTCAAAGCTATCCTGGGCAGTATCTTACCTCCAATGAATCACCAAAAAGCTGGGAAGTTGAGCTACTGTAGTTCAAGTGGTACCGCACGAACCTAGTGTAAACAAGCTAAAGGATAACATCTAGGCTCTGAGTTCTTGTACCGGTAAACACACACACACACACACACACACACACACACACACACACACACACACACACACACACACACACACACACACACAGACTAACATCATTAGCAGGTGCCAGCAATTCTAGCTACTGAGCTCTTAGGATGGCAGCTTGAAGCCAGCCCAGGCAGGAAAGTCCATGAGACACTTATGTCCACCAAACTACTAAAAAAGATGAAAGTTCAGCTGTGTTTCAAGTGGTAGAATGCTACCTTTGAGCAAAGGAAGCTCAGGGACAGTGCCTAGGCCCAGAGTTACAGCTCAAAGATTTTTTTAAGACACACTTTGCCAGCCCCGCAGGCCATAAATCCAGATTTTGGTCATCCTAGATCTCACCTCCACTTCCTCCACTTCCACAGTACTGCCACATGTGGCCAGTGTGTGGCCAACACTGGGTTAAGAAGTGAACATACACAAGGGGGGAGGGGCATAGCCAGGTAAAGACTAATACGCCAGAACATTGATTCTCTCATCTCCCAGCTCCCTGGCCCTGGAATCTAAAGTCTGTGCCTCTGTATTCTGGGCATCCGAAATTGTCTAGAAGGCCAAGCTGGGGCCAGAAGATAGACTTTCCTGTGATAAAGTACATTTACATTACCTAGACACCGACCAATATTTCCAAGCCACCTTGGTCTCACCTCCCATGTAGCCCTGGATCCTCCTTGCTCAGGTGGCCTTCAGTCAGCTGTCAAGCTTGAGTTGGCCAGTCCCACCAGCAAACCCCCATTCCCCACTCCACTGCCAGCCTGTTGAGAGGGATGTCAGAAGCCCAGCTGAGGAAAAGGACAGGACATCATATGACTGAGGCCCTCCATCTGAGGCATGAGAGACCTATGCCAGCTGGCACTGCTGTACCAGAATCTGCTGGAGGCGGCCAAATATTTGGACAGCCAGACTTGTGCCCCAGAGAAAATATGGAACACAGGCCACTGGCAATTTTCAACTCATTGTAGATGCTGATAGGGAGCTAAAGGCAAGGTTGGTGTGGAGGAAGGGCACCATCTGAAGTCAGAAAGAGGAGGACAGGAACCTAAGAAGGGGGCAGAGAAGGATGAGGGAAAATTACACACACACACACAAACACACAGACACGTAAACAGACACACACACACACACACACATACACACACACGGACATTCCAAGGCCTCAGCTGTTCCTGAGAACAGAACCACGAACTCCCTCCATTCGGATCATATCTGACCAGTGAGAAGATGGCACTATCGTACTCAGTCCAACTGTAGACACAAGACTGAGCCTCTAACATATCTGGAATGTCTCATAACCCAGCATGGAATTTCCTACCATACACACTGCTATGTTGAAAACTCAGCCACCTCTTTGTTTATTGCTGGTCATGGGGTTTGAACTCTGGGCCAGGGCACTGACTTTCAGCTCTTCAGCTGAAGATGATCACTCTACCACTTGAGCCACAAAGCCAGTTCCTGTTTTCTGGTGGTTCATTGGATATGAAGTATCACCAAGCTGGCCTTGAACTGTGGTCTTTACATCTCAGCTTTATGAGTAGCTAGGATGACAGTTGTGAGCCACCAGCAGCACCCTGCTTTAGCCACGTTCATATTCCCAGAGGAAACTCAATTTGTCAGGACACGAACTTCTTGCAGCCCTTGAATTCAAACTTTGACACTCAGCATCCAAACCCATCCTTCAATGGAGAGAATACAGGCACAACACTCCGATCTCTTCACCCATTTACCCACTCACTGCCTGCCAAAGGCCTCGTCCTCTTGAGTTCTTGGTAAGGCACCGCCCATCCTACTGTGGCTTCAAACTGGGGAAAACTTGGGGAGTTCTTAGAAATGTCTGTAAAGTGAGGCCAGCACCTGGTCTCCACAGCACCCACACACACACACACCTCCACATTTTTGCAGGCAAAGATGTTTTACTTTCTTTCTTTTTTTTGGTTGTGTGGCTTGAACTCTGGGCCTGGGTGCTGTCCCTGAGCTCTTCAGCTCAAGGCTTGATCAACAGCACCCCTTCTGGTTTTGTGATGGTTTGTTGGAGATAAGAGTCTCAGAGTCTTTCCTACCCAGGCTGGCTTTGAACTGGGATCCTCAGATCTTACCTCCTGAGTACCGAGGATGACAGTCATGAGCTACTGGCACTTGGCCAAAGATAATTTTCCATGATTGTCATCTTATCCCCTTAGGAAACTAAGATCTGAGGACTGCAGTTGGATGCCACCCTTTGCAACAAGTCCATGAGAACTCTTTATTTTCCAATTAAACCCAAAAGAGCTAGAAGTAAAGCTGTGGTTCAAAGGTTATCTTTGAGCATAAAAGACAAAACACCCCCTAATTTTAAGCATTTCCTAGCAAAATCCACCCAAGAAAGGGAAGCAGGTGGGCACACGGGTGCTCAAAACTCACACATAATAATCAAGACTCTCAGAACTCTCCCACCCTGCTATGATTCTCTAGATAATTTGTCCTACACCATGGCAGTCTTAGATGGGCCTGACCATGCACCAAATTAGGACGTTCAAGTACGATCTCATACTGAGGATCCCCTGAAATTATCAAAGACTCAAGATCTCTCAGAGTTCTGCCTCAACACTGGACAGTAAAGTGAGATCTAGTTATCCAAACACATGATATGGGAACCAAAGGGTTTCTTGGTCAAGGGACTGAGACTGGGGAGCTCTAGGTCCCTCTCTCTTGGGAAGGTGAAAATGGCTAATCTATCCCAGGAATGTTCCTGTGTTTGAGTATTAACAAAAAAAGCAACCCTGCTCAGAGCCCAGTGCCTCTGGTTTTCCCACCAGTCTCTACCTAGCCCTGCCTCACCTTCAGCCTGCCCTCTCTGAATCCCAAATCTGCCATCTAGATTAAAGACTGAGCCACGAAAGAGACCCCCTTCTGCCACTGAGAATGGAAGTCACAGGGCCCTAACACCTTCTAGATGAAGTCTCAGAGCAACATGGGTCCCAACTCCAGCCCTCATTCCCAGGCTGCCCTGTGCCAGTGCCATGCTTACCTCTGTCTCTCATGGAGGAATAAACACCAGGGGTGTCATCTTCAGATTGAGCCCAATTGAGCACTCGAAAGTCCCAGCCCCCAAGGATGAACTGCACAGGCATCCTGCAGTGAATGACAGCCAGGTCGTCAACGGTGATACCAAGGTGCCAGGACTTTTAATAGTATTGTGGCTGGATCAAAGGCTCGATCACTGGTAGTCTAGGTTGTCAGGTGAAATCATAGCTAAAATATCCTGACACCCCTGACCTGGAATCATCCTCCCTCTTCATCATCCTAATTATCACTTGCCCCCACCCTTCACACTCCCTCTCCCCAATACCTCCCTAGCCCTTGGACATTTTCTTCTTATCTGACCAGAAAATAAACTTGTTGGGGCCAGGGATGATTAAACCTGGTAACCCACCCTGATCCCTAGGGTCTACTGAGGCTGCTTTCCTCTGCACTCGGTTGAGTACACAGCTCTTGGATGTCATGAACTTGCTCAGGGGTCAGTGGCTTGATCCAACATACTGGCTTTAATCTCTGAAACTGTCCCCACAGAGATTGTGTGAATGGTTGGCTCCCTTGATCCAGGGACTCCAAAACAAGTCTTGCATGTTCTCCCTTCTTCCTTCCTTTCCTCTTTTTCTCCTTCTGTCCTTCCCTCCTCTCTCTCTTTCTCTCTCTCTCTCTCTGTCTGTCTCTGTCTATGTCTCTCTCTCTCTCTGTTTCTCTCTCTCTCTGTGTGTCTTTCCTTTCTTTGTGTCAGTCATGGGCCTTGAACTCGGAGCTTAAGTGCTATCCCTGAGATTTTACTCAAGGCTAGCAGTCTATTGCTTGAGCCATACAACTTCTGTTGTTTTGTTTTTGGTAGTTAATTGAAGACAAGAGTCTTACAGGCTTTCCTGCCCGGGCCAAAAGCCTCCATCCTTGGATCTCAGCTTCCTAAGTAACTAGGATGACAGGCTAGAAGCACCAGCATCCAGCTCAAACCAAGTTTTCTTCATGTTCTGTGGAAACAGTCCTGGAACCTTTCATTGTCTAAGACCTCCCAGAGCATGGTGCACACTGTATAGGTTTGTTGGATAAATAAATGAGCATCTGTCTATGACAATACTACAGAAAAGTCCCATCTGATTCAGGTATGTATCCCCTGTAATTATTCCTCTGATGAAGCCTGATGAAGCTCTCCCACAGTTCTCTCTCTTCCCTCTTCATGCCCTCCTGGTGGCACCACACTTAACTGTTTTGACTCCTAGGATGTGAGCTATGATGTACTCTGGATTCCAGGGCCTCTATGATGCCTATCTTCTCAAAGATCTCTGTTCAGCGGCTGACCAGCTCTGTGGCAATCAATTCGCCACTCAGGTATGAATGAGTTTGCCATGAGCTGAATGACTGGCTCAAGAGGCCTCCTCTCCTCCCCCTGGGACCAGCCAGGATGGTCTACCAAATCCCGCCCCCAAGTTTCATGGTGCAGACAAAGGATCTTTGAGGCAGCCTGGGATCTCAGAGTCTCCCATAATCCAGTGCAGTTACTGGGAATCGTCTCTGCTCACAGCTGCAGGCTGAGGATGTCAAGGTCACAATCTCTGCTCCCCAGGACGTCCCCGACTGAGGTGGTCACCCTAGAGAGAACTGGAGGAGATTCAGCAGCTGCCAGAGAAAGGCTTAGTCAAGGCACAAGGTTCAAAGCAAGAAATAATCTGGCCTGGGAACTCTGCCTGTGACGCTTTGAACGTCATTGTTTGGCAGCTGAAAACGTCCATCCAAGGCATTAGTGGAAATTGCCAGCTTAAATAAAAAAAAACCTGGAAAATGTAGCATTTAAATTGTCCCAATCAAACTTAAAGTGTTCCAAAATCAGTGGTCCCCTTTTGCTTCCAGACAGCCTACAGCAGGTTATGGAAACTGGGATTTATCGATCCCTATCTAATTGCCATATCCTGATAACAAGCGGGCTCCAGCAGGGGGAATGGACTTGCCTACCACTGTCCAGCTTGAAACATCCCAGATAGGACACAGATTGGAGTCTGCAGGACTCCAGGGAGGATTGACCACTGGTGCACTGCCCCGGGAGAGAAACCAGGCCACCAGTGGGGCCCCGGAGCCCTGGGCCTGGATGTCCACAGAGGCCATAAACGCCCTAGGTAAGGATCCCCTCTCATCCTCGGTCATGGTGAAACATCTTCCATGTCACACTGTACGCCAGCCCCCAAAACCTCATAGCTTCACAGCCCCTGCCCTATCCTTTCTCCCATCTCCTTCCCTAATTATGTTTGGCAGACACATTCCCAACCCTTGAATTAGCTCCAACTATACACTGAGAGCAGCGTGTCTGTCTGGAAGAGTGTGGCTGTGGACACTCTTGCCTCACCAAACTTCTGGCCTGGGATAGAAGGACAGGTGTCCACTCGAGTTCACACAGGTCTCCTAGTGGAGGGCCACGCAGGCCCAGCAGCTATTGTGGGTTACAGGAAAAGGGGAAAAGTGAGGTGGAAAGGGGAGGAAAGGAATATCTACTGAAATCTTCATAAAGGATCCATGAAACTGTGAAGGAGAAAACAAAAATTGTGGCTGGGCTCATACTTGGTACTGATGAAAAAAGAACAACAACAAATACATACACACAGAGAAATAAAAGGCTTTTGCTGTTTTTAGACATGGTGACACACACACACACACACACACAAATCCAGAACAGTGACAGAAGTGTCTTCCATGCAGTACCTGCAATTTGTCAAATGATCACTCACCTGAGCACAATCAGGCTGTACAAGGAGAAAGATGATCTCTCTCTCTCTCTCTCTCTCTCTCTCTCTCTCTCTCTCTCTCTCTCTCTCTCTCTCTCTCTCTCTCTCTTCTCTCTCTCTCTCTCTCTCTCTCTCATACACACACACACACACACACACACACACACACACACATACACACACACAGACTCAGAGTAGTGCCTCTCTTAAGTTTGTTGGTTACTCATCTGGGACAATGTACAGCTGGAGCATGCAGGTTCCCATTCCCCATTCCCTTTTCAGAAGCAAGGGTTCCCACCCAAGGGGAGCACCAGTGTAATGACACAGCACCACCCTGCCTCTTGCCTTCTCCAGGGCCAAACTCCTCCCCTTGGGAACAACCAGCATTAAATCCCCAGACAGGTGGCTCCTCATAGCAAGAACTGAAAACAAGCAGGGGGTCATGGGTCCCCAAATGGGTGTCTAAGCTGGGGTGGGCATGGTGTTGAGGAAATGGATGGGGTTCTAAAGACTACAAACATGGACACATTCCCTACTTCCAGCCTAGATGCTTCTGGGCAACTGGGTGGATTCTTGGAGGGACAAGGAGAACAGATGGACCAGGAGCACCAGCAGATGCTGGAAGAGCTGGGAAATGTGACCAACCTGTGAGTACTGTTGACAGCTGGCATAGGGCAAGGGGAGGACAGGCCAGGTGTATGGGTGTCAGAGAGAGTGTGTTCCTCCAGATATTCACCTTTCATCTGACCCCCAGTGCTCTCACCTCCCTAGTCGGATTTTCTGATACCCTCCTCAGGTGAGAGGATGACTGAGAACAGAGGACAAGAACTCACACAGCAATGGGTCTCTATCTTCTGCATCCAACACCGCCCCCACCCCCAGAAAAAAGGAAAAGACCCGAGAAGGCAGGTGTGGAGTTGCTGCTCCCCACCTCTTTATAAAGCCACAAAATTCCCACCTAGGAGAGGAAGGGTGAACATGTGGGGTTGTGTGGTTCCCACTGCTCCAGGCCAGGGGCTTGGTGATGCCACCTTCTCACCCAACCCTGCATCTCCCCATTTCCTTGGACACTGACACTAGTGATAGGGGTGGGATCCTTGGGTCGACACCAACTCCCCCACCCCCCACTCCTGGGGAGCATTTGTGGCAGAGCCAGGGCTGGCCCCTGGCACTGGTGAGGCAAGGTTAGGATGTGAGAAGGGAAGTGGGAGTCGCGAGTCTGGGTTGGGGTGGGGAAGAGGGGATTTGGAGAGGTCACAAGGTGCTGGCCCCTGGGACGGCCACTCATGTGTGCTGCTAGGAGATGCTATAGGCTGCCATTCTGGGTGTAGTGGGCAGCAATGGCAGCATCATGGCAGATGCTCAGGCCCAGAGCAGAGGATGGGGGTCAGTACATGGTCAGGGCCACAAGCTGGCCTGGGGCACATCACTGGATGACTCTGAGAGGTGCTGCAGGTCCGAGCCAGCAGCCCATGTTTGAAACGTAATGCCACGGGTAGAGCAGGAAAGGGGGCCAGGACAGGGGTAGGAAGGTGGCAGGACTGAGCCCGCCTTAGGCTCAGCTGAGCTCCTGGCACTGGAATCTCAGACTCAATGCCTACTTGGCCTCTGAGCCTCCAATGGCCTGTGGGAGGGATGTGCCTGCTGTGCTGGCTTTGTGTGCTCTGTGCTCCTAGCCCAGACCCGTGATCCTACAGGAGCAGAAGCCAGACATTGATGCCGCCTCCCCTGGTGCTTGTGCCTGCTCTTCTGTCTGCTGTCTCTCTCTGACCCCCACTTCTCTCCCGGGCCGCCCCACCCATGCTGCACAATTGAGCCAGCCCCCATGTGCCCCTGGCTGCAGCAGATATGTGCCCCCTCGGCCACGTCCTGTCCTCTCCTCAGTCACGCCCCCTCCCCACTCGACCACACCCCCCATCCCTGACCTTGTGGTGCCCTGACTCCCTAAGGCTAACAGGCCATGGAAGAAGCAGCCTCACCTCAGCTCAGGGCTTCTTCCGAACCCCAGCAGCTGCCCATGGCAACGAACCCCTCCCTCAGTCCAACAGCTGGGAGAGACTATTCTCTATCCACCTCACACACTAAGCAGGTGCACGGTTACCCTCTGTTAGTGTGTGTGTGTGTGTGTGTGTGTGTGTGTGTGTGTGTGTGTGTGTGTGTGTGTGTGTGTAATTTTCAGGGATACCTACCTCACAAGGACTCAGAACATAGTACCTTTTTGGATGACAGCAAACAGCATAGTTTAAAAAAATAGCACAAAGAAACCTGTGTAATGGACTCATAACAATGCGCCTTTTGAAGGACTCAGCACATAACAACCTTTGGGATCCTCATGGTAATCTAATGACCAATAAAATTAGACATGTCATTTTGACATCACCAAGCTTAAATATCATAGAATTATGACAGCATGTCATAGTGAAATTATAGACATATTGTGAATGCCTATTTTGTGATTTCATTCTAGTTCAAGCAAGCAATATTGGTGGATATCAGAAATCCATTGTGACATGAAAATCCTTTTGTGATATCACTGTGCCATTGTGATATCATTAATCTGTTGTGACATCACAAAGCTGTCCTGTCCATTGTGACCTCCTCACCAATGTGACATCACAAAGCCATTGTGATATCACATTGCTGTTGTGACATTACAATCACCCTGAGACCTCCCAAACCCATTATGACATCTTTAGCACTTTTGTAAAAACACATGGCCTTTGTGACACCACAATCCCTTTGTGTATCTATATCTTCATTGTGAAGTGTCAATTGAGATCAGATATGCCGTTGTGAGATCACAAAACATTTACAGGTGTGACATCACATTGTCATTATGACATCAGGTCATTATGATATCCCAAATCTATAATGATATCATACCATTATGACATCACATTTTCATTGTGACATCATATTTACATTATGAATGCCTATTATGTGATGTCTTTATATTTCAAATGTGGCATGTGGGTTCATATAAAAAACACATTTTGACTTCATAACCATTGTGACATCACAATCCCTTTGTGACAAAACTTTGCCATTGTGATATCTCTAAACAAATGTGACAACTCAAACATGTCCTGCCCTCATAAGTTTTGACATGTTGCCAGTGTGTTATGTTAGGCCCATTGAGAGCTCATTCTATTTTTGACCTCATATTATTTCAGGTATGACATAAAATATTAATAATGTACTGTGACATCTTGAGTATTGTGACATCACACTGCTAGATGTAATGACCATTGTGTCACATTGTCACATCACAAATCTATTCAACTTCATCACATTTGTGCCAAAAAATGCCTTTGGAATCCTCACAATCCCATTCTAAACTCATATACTCATTGTGAGCTATTGACAATTGAGGTGTCAAATGCCATTGTCACATCACCAATCTATACTGCGACACATAAAACGATTTTGAACTCATCACTATTATGGCATCACCAACTAATTGTGATTATAACAACATTCTTATGACATTATAATTTGACATCATATTGCAATTGTGATATTACTGTACCATCATGCTTTCACAAACCTATTATGACCTCATAACATCTTAGAAAATGCACGATCTTTGGGACATCAAGCTCCTTCTCTGAACTTGTATCATTGTGAACTTGTAGCAATTGAAATTTGAAATAAAGTGTGATATTACAAACTAGTTTGACATCACTTACGCATTTTTATATCAACACTTTGACAAATGAAACCTGTTAGGATCCTTAGCACTTTTGACAAAAAAAAATGGCCTTTGTGTCATCACAGTTCATTTGTGTATGTCATTGTGAGTTCATTCTCATATACTCATTATAAACTAATGGCAGTTAAGATCTGACATGCCATTATGACCTCACAAACCCTTTGTGACATCATGAAACTGTCGTTATGATATCATCAGCTCATTGTGACATCACCAAGCTACAGTGACATCATAGCATTATGACATCGCATTGCCATTTTACTGTCATAGACACATTGTGAATGTATATCCTGTTATTTCACTCTATTTCAAATGTGGCATATCAGTTGATATCAGAAACATATTGTGACCTCATAACCATTGTAACATTATAAACCCTGTGTGATGTCATAATCATTGTGACACCATATTGTTGTTATCACATTTTGGCTTATGGTGACAACACAAAATGAGAATGACATTATAGCATTTGCCATTATGTCATTGTGACATCATATTCACATTATGAATGCCAAATCTGTGATTTCATTGTATTTGAAATGTGGCATGTGGGTTGATATCAGAAACTCATTGTGATGTCATAACCATTGTCACATCAGAATCCCTTTGTGACATCAATTTGGCACTGTGACATCACAATAGCAATATGATGCTACTAAAGCACCATGATATCACAATGGTCATGAACTCACAATGGGTTTCTGATATCAACCGACATGCCACATTAGAAATACAATCAAATAACATAATAGGCAAACACAACATGTCTATGATACCAGAATGACATTGAGATGTTACAATGCTATGATGTCATTGTAGTTTTACATGTCAAAATGAGCTGATGGTGTCATAATGGCAACATGATGTCATAATTATGATAATGTCAGAAAGGATTTTTTATGTTTAAATGGTATGTCTGATGTCAGTTGTCAGTTCCCCATGAGGATATGGATACAAAAATGTTCTGTGATGCCACAGAGGCCATGTGTGTTTTCAAAGGTGGTAAGAGGTCATAATAGGTTTCAAAGGGCACAATGTGATCCATAATGTCACAATGAAAATGAGATGTCCCATTGGGTTTTTGATGTTACAATGGTGATGAGGTCAAAATGGTTTAGTGATGTCACAGTTTGTAATATCAGAATGATACATCCAATTTCAATTACTCATAATTCAATATGAGGATACCGGGTGATAGAAGGAGCTTCATAATATGTGGTCATACTATGTGAAAACCCAATGGAACAGTGATTTCACAATGACAATGTGATGTCTCAACATCATGTTATAATAATTTTTGGATGTCACAATTGGTGATGTCATACTGATGAGGGGGTCACAATAGATTTGAGATGTACCAAGGGGTTGGTGATGTCACAATGGCATGTGGGATCTCAATTATCACTAACTCACCATGAGTATATGAGGAGTTTGGGAAGGGATTCTGATGTCACCAAAATATTTGCAGTCAAGATAGTGAAGAACTAACAGGTCTGAGATGTCACAAAGTGACACAATGGTTATGATGTCCAGGAGTGTGTTATCATGATGTTAAATTGGATTTTAGATATCTCATGTCATATTTGAAATATGAAGTCGAACACAGATTTTCAACTCACAAAGGGCCTAAGAAATCACAATGGCATTTCACAAAAGTTATGAGGACAGGAGAGGTATTTGATGTCACAGTGGATTAATGATATAACAAATGCAAAGTGTTGTGACAAAGAGATTTTGATGTCACAAAGGTTATGAGTTCACAATGGTTTCCTGATATCAACCCACATAGCACATTTGAAATAGAATGAAATCAAAGTATAGGCATTCACAATGGGTCTATGACATTAAAGTGACAAGGGGATATCAAGGCAGCAATGTTTGATAGGATATGTACTCATTACCTTACTCATGTAACTGTAATCCCTCTGTACAGTACACATACAATAAAAAACGTACGGAAGAAAAAAAGAGAAAAATGGTATTGTGTCATTGCGGTTTTGTGAATCACAATGAGATGATGGTGTCATGATGACAATGTGATTTCACAGTCATAATTATTGTACAAAGTATTTGTGACGCTACAATGCTATGTGTGATCACAATTTTCATTAGTTCACTATGAAGATATGGGTACTCAAAGGGTCTGTGATGACACAGAGGTCATGTGTATTTTAAAGGTGCTAAGAGTTCATTATTGCTTTGTGATGTCACAATGTGATTGTGAAGGCACAACAATAATGTGATGTCACAATGAGTTTGTGATGTCACAGTGATGATGAGGTCACAATGCGTTTGTGATGTCACTAAGAGTTAGTATTATTACAATGACATGTCCAATTTCAATTTCTACTAGTTCAAAATGAGGATACAATTTCAAAGAATCTTAAGCTCCAAGGACCATGAACTGTTAGTCATAACGTGTGATATGCTGCCATTAGGATATTTTAGGGCTTTAGTAAGCTAATATTCTGTTTTGACTCTGACAATATGAACATTGTGACATCACATTGATAGACATCAAGACCATGGTGTCACATTGTGAACTCACAAATGTGTTAAGACTTCATCACATTTGCCTCAACACATGACTTTGGAGACAACACAGTCCTTTTGTGAACTCATATCTTCATTGTGAATTAAAGTTATTTGAGAATCGGCATGCCATTGTGACATTTCCAACCAATTGTGACAGCACAAACCTATTATAGTAGAAACACATTGTGATCTAATAGCCATTGTGGTAGCACAATCCTTTTGTGACCCCATATGTCCATAGTGATATCACTAACCCACTGTGAAATTCCAATCCTCTCATACCCAATCCAGTTATGAAATGTGATACCCGAATGCAGTGTGACATCTAGATCATGGTGACATCACACTGATAGATGTTCTGAGCATTTTGTCATATTCTGACAACACACACCTGTTAGGACTTCATCATTTTTGAGACAACGCATGACTTTGGAGACATCACAGTCCCTTTGTGAGCCCATATCCTCATTTTGAGTTGACAATTGAGATCACATGTGTCATTTTGATATCACCAACCAATTGTGATATCACACACCTCTTGTAAACTATCACCAGTATGGCATCACCAATTGTGGCAACAAAACTTTATTAAATCATCATATTGCAACATCCCATTGCCATAGCGATATCACTGTTCCAATGTTTTTTCAAAAACCTAGTATGTCTTCATAGCATTTTAGAAAATTCATGGCCTTTTATATTTCAGTCTTCTTCTGTGAACTCATATCCTCATTGTGAAATAGTAGCAACTGAAATTGGACATGTGAGTATGAGATGTGACTTCACAAAACGTTGATTTCATCACCAATGTGACATCACAAACCCATTGTGAGCTTTCATTGCCACTTGATATCACTATCACATTGTGACATCCCAAACCTGTTTGGACCTCTTAGCACCTTTGAAAAAACACATGGCCTTTGTGACATTACAGTCCCTTTGTGTAACTATACCATGATTATGAACTGACAATTGATATAAGACATGCCATTGTAACATCATGAACTCTTCGTGACATCACCAGTGTGACATAACATTCTCATTATGACAGGACCAACTACTTTTGACATCACAAAACTATGACAAGATAGCATTATGAGATCACATTGTCATTGTGATGTTATAGAGAGATTGTGAATGCCTGTTTTTAATTTTTTTTTTCGGTCATCGAGCTTGATCTCTGGGCTTGGGTTCTGTCCCTGCTCTACAGCTCAAGGCAAGCAATCTATCACTTCAGTCACAGCACCACTTCTGGTTTTCTAATGGTTTTTATTGGAGATAGTCTCATACACTTTCCTGCCTAAAGTGGCTTTGAAGTGCAATCCTTAGATCTCAGCCTCCTGAGTAGCTTGGATTACAGTCATGAGCCACTGGCTCCAGGCTTTTTCATTCTTTTTTCAAATTTGACATGTGTGTTGACATCAGAAACATAATTTGAACTCATAACCACTGTAACATCATAAATAAGCAGTGACATCAAATTGTCATTATGACACCTTCAGCTCGTTGTGACATCACCAAACAACAATGGCATCATAGCATGATAAATCACAATGACATTGTTACATCATAGTCATAACAGTGTGAAGGCTTATTCTGTGAATTTATTCTATTTCAGAAACCCATTTTGACCATATAACCATTGTGATATCACAATCTTTTGTGACATCATTAATCTGCTGTGCCATCACAAACCAGTCCTTATAAGTTTTGTGACATGCTGCCATTGTCATATGTTAAGCCCTTTGTGAGCTCATAATCTGTTTTAAATCTCATATTTCTGGTATGACATGTGATATCAGAAATCCCCTGTGACATCATACTGCCAGCTATCATGAGTATTGTGTCACATTGTGACATCACAAACCTGTAAGAACGGCATCACATTTGTGACAACAAATGCCTTTGGAGACATTACAGTCCCTTTTTGAAATCATATATTCATTGCCAATTAATGACAATTGAGATCTGCCATGCCACTCTGACATCATGAACCCTTTGTGACATCACAAACTTATTGTGACCTCATCACAAGAATGGCATCGACAACTAATTGTGGTATGAAAGCATTATTTTGACATGATATTGTGGTATTGCCATTGTGATATCACTGTCCCATTGTGTTTTTTACAAAACTATATGGTCACATCACATCTTAGAAAATTCATGGCCTTTGAGACTTCAAGTTCTTTCTGTGAACTCGTGTACTTATAACTTCTAAGGCAAAGAGACAAACCATCAAGTCACATTTAGTATAATAATCCAATTTACACTAGAAAGCGGACTGTGATTACCTTATCCTGGACTGGATACCCAGGTGCAAGAGCAGCCTTGACCACCAAACCTCAGAACTTCAATGGGCAGCCCCACCCTTTCTTAATTGGTCTGCAAACCACCAGTCAAAAAATTATGATCTCCAAAACTCCAAACCTCAATGAGCAAGGTTTTTTACTTTTCCATTCCTCCCTCCTTCGCTACAGACTTGTCCTTCCTTCCTGGTCTTTCCCTATTTCCCTTCCACCACTTCCTTCAGGGCTCTCCAGTCTCCACAGGCCTGCCCTCCTCTGCCCCAGTGACCTCTTGCCAACCTTCTGCTCTCCCTCAACTTCCTCTTTTCTCTTTTCCCTTCCTGCTGTCTCACCACTTTCTTCCATCTGGGTAGCTCTCATTTTTATGTCCCCTTCTAATGCTCTGAAAATGCAAATTATATATAGGTTGTACCCCTCCTCACACCAATGTGTCGTCTGCCTAACAGTTTTCAATCGTCACTTCCCAAACTGCCCAATGTTCAATTACTTCTTGACAGCTCACCATGTGAGGCTTGACACCACCACCTTTAGCGGTATTCCCCTCACTCTCCGGTGGGCCAGGCCAAGAATTTACAATGATTATGGGCTCCCACAGATAATTCTGGCCTCACTGGTTATGATAGTTTCCTCACAGTGAATTAGAAGAAATTGAAATTTTATATGTCATTGTTATATTACTTGATGAGACATCACTAAACCGTTGTGACCTCATCACCATGGTGACATCACAAACTCATTGTGATGGGCTGGGAAGGTGGCTCAGTGGTAGAGCGCTTGCCTTGCATGCCTGAGGCCCTGGGTTCGATTCCTCAGCACCACATAAGCAAAAAGAAAAAAACCGGAAGTGGCGCTGTGGCTCAAGTGGTAGAGTGCTAGCCTTGAGCTGAAGGGCTCAGGGACAGCGCCCAGGCCCAGAGTTCAGGCCCCACGACCGGACCCAAAAAAAAAAAAAAAAAAAAACTCATTGTGATATCACATTGCCATTGTGTCACCATGCTCACATTGTGACATCCCAATCTTAATATGACTTCAGAAGCTTTGAAAGAAAGCATGGCCTTTGTGTCATCACAGGACCTTTGTGTACCCAAATCCTCATTTTGAGCTAATGACAATTGAGATCAGACATGCCATTTTAACATCTCAAAACCTTTGTGACATCATCACCACTGTAACATCACATTGTCATTATGACAACATCATCCCATTGTGACATCATAAAACAACAATGACATCATAGAATTATGACATCACATGGTCATTGTGATGTCACAGATACAATGGAATGTCTATTCTGTGATTTCATTCTATTTCAAATGTGACAGGTGTGTTGATATCAGAAATAGATTGTGAACACATAACCACTATGGCATCACAATACCTCGATGACACTACATTGCCATTATGATATCACTAACCCACTGTCTCTCCTACCTCATAAATGTTTTGACATGCTGCCAGTGTGATCTCTGGCCTTTCTAAGCTCATAAATTGTTTAACTCATAATACTTCAGGTATGACATGTGATATCAGAAATCCACTGTGACATCATGACCAATGTGACACCGCACTGCCAGATGTCATGACCACTGACTCACATTGTGACATCACAAACTTGTTAATACTCATTGCACTTGTGCCAACATATGCCTTTGGATACATTATGCCTTGTGAACTTATATATTTATTGTTAATTGGAGACCTGGCATGAAATTTTGACATCAACATCCCATTGTGAAATCACAAATCTATGTGACCTCATCAGCTGTATGGCATTACCAATTATTTGTGACATCAAAACAATACTGTCCCATGTAATGGTAACATCACATTGCCAGTGGGATATCTATGTCCCATTGCATTTTCACCAATCTCTTATTTCTGCATAATATTTTACAAAATCCATGGCCTTTCTGACTTCTAGCTCCTTATGTAAACACGTATCTTCATTGTGATCTAGTAGAATGAAATTAGATATGTAATGGTGATATTACAAATTCATTGTGACATCTCTATCCATGTGTGCCTTTATCAGCACTGTGACATCACAAACCAATTGTGACATCACATTTCCACAGTGATATCACGATCACCTTGTGATATCCCAAATCTGTTGTGACCTCTTAGCACCTTTGAAAATGGACAAATGACATCAAACATGCCATTGTACCATTACAAACGCTTTATGACATCATCTCCAGAGTGAGATCACATTGTTGTTAGCATACAATCAGCCCATTGTGATATCCCCAAATGACAATGACATCATAGCATTATGACATCACATATTCATTGTGATGTCCTAGAGACAATGTGATTGCCTATTCTGTGATTTCATTCTATCTCAAATGTGGCATATAGTTTGATTTCAGAAACCCATTGTGACCACATCACCATTGTGCCATTACAAACCCTTTGTGACCTCATATTGACATTATGATATGATTAATGCAATGATGCATTACAAATCTGTCTTGTCCTCCTAAATTTTATAACAAGCGACTAACTTGACCTTGGCTGGATGCCCAGAGCTACATGCAGCCTCAACCATGAACCCTCAGAACTCCACAGAGCAGCCCAGCCATTGGTTAACTGGTCTTCAAACAACCAACCCCAAAACTAATGATCTCCAAAGCTCCAAATTTCAAAGGACAAGGCTTTTTCTTATCTCCTCATCCTTCTTCACTACAGACCTGTCCGACATTTCAGGTCTTATTTTTTTCCTTCCACCAATCCCTTCTTCTCTTCAGGCTGTTCTACACTTTACAGGCCTGCCCTGCCCTATCCAAGTGGCCAGGTGCCATCCTTCAGCTCCTGCTCTCCCTCAATTTCCTTTCCTGCCAGCTCTTTATCCTCCTGCAGTCTCATCACTTCTTTCCTTCTAGGCCTTTCTGCTTTTTCTGTCTCCTTCTGTTGCTCTGAACCTGCAGCCTATATTTAGGCCGTACCCTACCCCTACTGCAATATGTTTCCTACATAAAAGTTTTCAATCATCACTTCCCAAATGTCCATGCCCAATCACTTCTTGGCAGCTCACCATGTGAGACTTGACATCCTATCACCTTCAACAGCATGTCCTGCCCCTTTCAGCGGCATACACCCCTCTCTATGGTGGTCCATACCAAGAGGTCATGATGACTATCTGTTCCTGTGGATTATACGAGCACTGATGGTTATTACAGTGTCCTCATGGTGAAGTAGGAGCAATTGAAATTGGACAAATAATTGTGATATTAAAAACTCATGACATAACTAACCCATTGTGACCTCACCAACACTGTGACATCACAAACCCATTGCGACATCACATTGATATTTTAACACCAGGATCACATTGTTATATCCCAAATCTATTATGACCTCTTATACATTTTGAAAAAATACATAGCTTTGTGACATCACATTTCATTTGTGTACTCAAATCCCCACTGTGAAATATTGACAATTGAGAATCAGACATGACATTTTAATATCAAAAACAGTTTGTGAGTTTATCACAATTGTGACATCACATTGTCATTTTGACACCATCTACTCCTTGTGAAATCACAAAACTAAAATGATATGATAGCTTTATAACTTCACCATGTCATGTGACTTCATAGACACATTATGAATGCCTTTTCTGTTATTTCATTCTATTTAAAATGTGGCCTGTAGGTTGATATCATAAGCAAATCAAGAACTCCTAACCATTGTGACATCAAAATCCCTTTGTACATCACTCTTCCATTGTGATATCTCTAACACACTGTGACATCACAAACCTATCCTGGCATCATAACTTTTGTGACATGCTGCAATTCTAATACCTTTGGCTTTTTTGTCCTCATAATCTGTTGTCGACCTCATTAGATTTCACATATGACACTTGATATCACAAATTCCCAGTGACATCATGACCATGGTGATATCACACTGCCAGATTTCATAACCATTGTGTCAAATTTTAGCATCACAAACCTTTTAGGATTTCAATATATTTGTGACAACACATGCTTTTGGAGAAACCACAGTCCCTTTGTAAAATCCTATACTTATTGTAAGTTAAAGACAATTGGGAACCATCATGTCATTGTGACATGCACAACAAATTGTGACATCACTAATCTTTTGTGACCTCATCACCAATTGTGACAACAACACAATATTTTGACATGATGTAGTGAGTTGACATTGCCATGATGATATCTGTCCCATTGTGTATTCACAAACCTAATATGATCTCATAACTTTAAAAAAATTCATGTCCATTAGGCCTTCAAGATCCTTCTGTGAACTAGTATGCACATTGTGAAATACTAGCAATTGACATTGGACCTGTGTTTGAGATATTACAAAATTATTATGTCATCAAAAACCTTTGGTGACCTCATCACAACAGTTTATCATAAAGCTATCATGACCTTAAGTACCTTTGAAAACACACATGGCATTTGTGACATCACAGTCCCTTTGTATGCCCATATCCTCATTGTGAACACATGACAATGGAATTCATATATGCCATTGTAACATCACCATTTGTGACCCCATCACAAATAAGACAACAAATATTCATTATGACACCATTATGTCCTTGCAATATCACCAATTTATAATGACCTTATAGCATTATGACATTATATTGTCATTGCGATGTTATAGACACATTGACACATTGTAAATGCCTATTCTCTTAGTTCATTCTATTTCAAATGTGGCATGTGGGTTGATATGAAAAAACCATTATGATCTCATAAATATATGGCATCACAATCACTTTGTGACATCACAGTGCTATGGTGATATCATTAACACACTGACATCACAAACCTGCCCTGTCCTCATAAGTCTTCTGACGTGCTGCAATTGTGATGTCTTAGGCCTTTTATGAGCTCGTAATCTGTTTTCAATCTTATAATATTTGTTATGATATGTGATATCAGAAATCCACTGTGATATCATGACAATTGTGACATCATACTGACAGATATCATGCACATTGTGTCACACTGTGATATCATATTCCTCCTAGGACTTCATCACACATCTGACAACACATGCCTTTGAAGATACCACAGTCCGTTTCTGCACTCATAGTCTCTGTGATTTCATGACAAATGAGATCCTTTATGCCATTTGGATATCACCAACAAATTGTGGCATCATAGACCTATTGTGACCCCTTACTTGTATGGCATCACCAACTAATTGTGACATCAAAACCTTTTGTGATGTCACATGACAGGATGATCATGACATCTGTCAGCGTCATGTCACATGGTCATAATGTTAGTGGATTTCTGGTATCTCGTCATACATGAAATATGAGCTTGAAACAAATTATGAGGGCAAAAAGGTCTAAGATATCACAGTTAGCATGTCACAAAAGTTATGAGGACAGGAGAGTTTTGTGATGTCACATTGTGTTAGTGATATCACATTGGCACTGCTATATCACAAAGTGATTATGATGTCAAAATGATTGTGTAGGCACAAACATGCGTTTCTGATATCAACTCTCATGCCACATTTGAAATACAATGAGATCACAGAATAGGCATTCACAATGTGTCTTTGATGTCACAATGAGAATTCTTGTCATAATGCGATTATGTCATTGAGTTTGGTGAAGCTCTCATAATGAAAATGTGATGTCACACTATTGAGGATGTCACAAACACTTTTTGATGTTATAATGGCATGTCTGATCTCAATTGTCATTGGTTAACAACAAGAATATGGGTACACAAAAGGACTATGATGTTGAAAAAGGCATGTGATTTTTCAAAGGAGCTAAGTGATCATAATTGATTTGAGATGTCACAATGGAATCATGATGTCACAATGACAATATTGTCACAATGGGTTTGTGATGTTGTGTTATGATGATGTCAAAATGGGTTTGTGATGTCATAACGAGTTTGTAATATCACAATCAAATTTCCAATTTCAATTGCAACTAATTCACAAGGAGGATACTGTAATAATCATCAAGGCCATGATAATCTATAGGGTCCGATAATCAGCCAGGCACTATCTCCTGGCCAGCTGGAGAGGACAAAGTATGCCACCAAAGAAGGTGGGGCATTCTGTGGGAGGGGCTGTTGCATTAATCCCCACCTATTGAGCTATTAAGAAGTGATTGGGCTTTGGGCAGTTTCTGATGTGACAGTTGAAAACTGTTAGGCAGATGGAGTGGGGAATGGGTACAGATTTTTTACAGGCTACTTGTTCAGAGCAATAGAAGGAAAGAGAAAAAGAGAAAAGTCCTGGAAGGAAGGAAGTGGAAAATGTGTTCATATCTCTGGAGTAACATGAAAAGGAGCTTGGGGCTCTGAATTCCAATTGTGTTCAATTTAAAAATCAGCCCTGTGAACTTAAGAAGAAATGAGGCAAAGAAAAATTCACACACTTCTACCTCAAAATACAGGCTTATAAAAGACTGAATCTCCAATATGTGCCAGTCCAAACCCACCAAGAGTTTAAAAGCACTGGACACTGGAGAAAACAGGGAGAATAATTTGACGTGAAGAAAAGATTTGAAGATATATTCTTGTGAGAGTCAAAAATGAGAAGAAAATCCGCAAAAGGAACTTAGAAAACACAGAATAAAATGAAATTCAAGTACATTAGCCTGGGTGAGCATGAGGCAAATTAGGGGACCACAGATCAGAGGCCGACAGAAGCACAAGACAGCAATGTTGTCATCCTTGCTAACAACAAATGAGGCCACGAAGAGATACTGATGTTGCATTAAGAAATTGTGGCCATGAAAATGGAGCCAGACCTGATATAAGAATGTATTAGGGTGAAGTACATGTCTGTGGAGAGCTGCAGGAGCCGCGACCAAAGACGGCGCGGTCGTAAGGCGCGGCCGCAAAAATGGCGCGGCCACATGGTGCGGCTGCGACCAAAGATGGCGCTGGCTCCCGCCTTCCGTCTTCCCGGTGACGAGTGTTCTCTGTAAAAACAACTCCTTATATGGCTATGACTTGGCTCCTAGTTTGCTTCTGTGTTTGCGACCCTATCGGTATATGCCATGTGGTGCTTCGTGATTGGCCATCCAGGAGGCTTATAACCGGAGCGCGGGTGGTGGGGGAGGGGGAGGGGGAGGGAGAGAGAAGTGGGAAGAAGAGGGAAGAAGAGAAGTGGGAGAGAAGCTTGTAGCAAGGTCCTGAATAAACTGCATTGAGAAGAATCCCGGGTGGCGTCTTCCTTGCTGGTCGAGGTGGTCGCGAGAGCTGGTGGCCCATACGGGGAATTCAGTTCTCTCTGTTGTCAGGGTGGTGCACCGGTAAGTTCCCAGGAAAAGGGGGAATCCTCGACAAGAGCGGGGCTAAGTTCCCAGGTGAAGTGGGAATCCGCGATTAAAGCGGGCATAATACGGGGCTCTTCTCTGTAGATAAAAGAGAGAGCAGAAACCCGGGAAGAAATAAAATACAGGCCTAAAGTGAAAGTAACAAAAAATAAAAATTTTAATAACTGAGATGGGCGCCGCGACGTCACATCCAATTTTTCTGGCCCTGGAAGAGCTACTACGCTCAAAAGGACTAAAGTTAAAGAAGGGTACTTTACAGAGGTTCCTTGAAAAATGAAACATTGTAGCTCCTTGGTTCATAGTGTCCGGAAGCCTTACAATAGCCTCATGGGATAAATTAGGGAGGGAGTTGGACTTTGCCTATGAACAGGGCACATTAAAGGCAGGAGTCCGCCCCATTTGGAGATTGATTAGTGGCTGCCTTGGAGGATCAGATCTGCTGTGAGATTGTAGAAAATGGACAGCCAGCACTGGAGCAGTTACAGGAGGAGAGGTCAGAGAAGGCAATCAGTGAAAAGGGAGACAGTGAACAGGGCAAAAGGGGGCGACTATACCCAGATCTGTCCGAGCTAAAATTGGAAAGAGCGAGTTCCAGCGAGTTAGAGGAGGAAGAAGTGAGAGCACTTATTCAACAGATGAAAAGGAGCCGTATAAAACAAGGGGAACATAAGCTAAGCCAACCTGCACTTAATGAGGACTTAGAAAGAACTTCCGGTCCGACCCCTTTAGCTCCTCCTCCATATCAACATAGAGCCAATGGGCACACGTTTTGCCCGGACACTTGGCGAACTGCTCAAGCAGAACTCGCCTTCCCAGTTTTTCAAGACAATAATCAACAGAGATTCCATGAGCCTCTAGAATTTAAAGTAATTAAGTCCCTGGCTGAGTCTGTTCGGACGTATGGGCTTACAGACTCTTTTACCGTAGCTCAAGTGGAAGCTATAATGAGATATTGCATGACCCCCTCTGATTGGGCGAGCCTAGCATGGGCATGTTGGAGTCCAGGCTAATACTTGGATTGGAGGGCATTTATGCTAGAATTTTGTAATGAACAGGCAGCCATAAATCAAGCGAACGGACATCAGGTTTGGGACAGAGACATGCTCTTAGGACAAGGTCGCTTTGCTAATGCTCAGATAGGATATTCCCCTGAAGTGTATCAACAGATAAATGATGTTTGCATTAAGCCGTGGAAATCACTACCAAATAAGGGGGAAGTTAGCGGCAATCTCACCAAGATCCTGCAGGGGGCTACGGAGCCTTTTTCAGATTTTGTGGCCAGAATGGTGGAAGCTGCAGGCAGAATTTTTGGGGATCCTGACATGGCTATGCCTCTTATAAAACAATTAGTCTATGAGCAATGCACCAAAGAATGCAAAGCCGCCATTACCCTGTTTAAGCATAGAGGGTTGGAAGCATGGATGAAAGTGTGCAGGGAGCTGGGAGGACCTCTAACTAATGCAGGCCTTGCTGCCGCTGTATTCCAGTATTCAAATAGGCCGTGGGGCTCTGGAGTGACATGTGGAGTATGTTTTAAGTGTGGTAAGGCTGGTCATTTTAAAAGAGATTGCCCAGAGAGAAAAGGAACTGGAAGGGCTGGAGGAGTTACAACGGGTAAACAACCAGGGCTGTGCCCCAGATGTAAGAAAGGAAAGCATTGGGCCAATGAATGTAGATCAGTCAAAGTTGTTAACGGCCAGCCCTTGGGCCCCATCATGCAGCCAAAAAATGGGCAGAGGGGCCCCCGTCCCCAGGGCCCACAAATGTATGGGGCAATGGAGAGCCCAAACGAGGAAATTTCCCAAGAAGGATGGCCTACCCTGAGGCATCCCAAGAACCGCGGAGAGCCACTACAGGCTCGGCAGGACTGGACATCCGCACTACCACCAGACTCGTACTAACCCCACTAATGGGCGTTCAGTTAATAGAGTCAGATTTTCAAGGTCCTCTAGAACAGGGCACAGTGGGGTTACTACTTGGCCGGTCTTCCGTTACTCTTAGAGGGCTTAAAATTCACCCAGGAGTTATTGACCCAGATTATACAGGTATACTTAAAATCATGGTAGAAGCCCCAAAAGGTATTGTAGCAATTTCCCCTGGAGACAGAATTGCCCAATTGTTACTCCTGCCTAGCCTACATGAAAAATTTCCTGCCATACAGTCTGAGAGAGGTAAAAAGGGTTTTGGCTCCTCTGGAATTGGGTCAGTGTACCTAGCCCTGGATTTAGACCAGAGACCCACGCTTGAGCTGGAGATTGAAGGAAAAGGATTATAGGACTGTTAGACACAGTGGCTGATCGTAGCATTATTGCTAAAAAGGATTGGCAGAGAGGGTGGCCATTACAGGCCTCAGAACAAACCCTGAGAGGGTTGGGCTATGCCAAAGCCCCTGACATAAGTGCAAGACCCCTCAACTGGAAGGATGGAGAGGGACACTCTGGAAACATCCAGCCTTATGTTTTAGAATTGCCTGTCTCCCTGTGGGGTCGAGATTTACTAAAAGAGATGGGGTTTTCCCTTAGTAATGAATATTCTCCTACCTGAAAGGAAATGATGTTACAAATGGGCTACTGCCCAGGGCAAGGACTGGGAAAAAACTTGCAAGGCTGTAAAGAGCCTATTGATGTCCACCAAAAACCCATTTTCATAGGGGCTGCTGAAAATCAAGTTCCCATTACCTGTAAGACGGAGGAACCGGTATGGGTAGCTCAGTGGCCTCTATCCTCCGAAAAGCTTTTAGCCGCTCATAAACTGGTAAAAGAACAAGTAGCCCTGGGCCATGTGAGACCCTCAGTTTCACCATGGAATACTCCAATATTTGTGATAACAAAGTTGGGTAAATGGTGATTACTTCATGGTTTGCGTGCCATAAACGCACAAATGCAAATTATGGGCCCTGTACAAAGAGGGTTACCTTTGCTTTCCACACTCCCTGCCCATTGGCCTATTATGGTAATAGATATAAAAGATTGTTTCTTTTCTATCCCCTTGCATTCCGCTGATTGTGAGCATTTTGCCTTTACTGTGCCCTCCTGTAACCATGAAGAACCTGACCAAATATATGAGTGGGTCGTGCTGCCTCAGGGTATGGCCAACAGCCCCACTATGTGTCAGCTGTTTGTCGGCAGGGCTATATCTCCTGTTAAAGAACGGCATACTAAACTCAGGGTGGTCCATTATATGGATGACATTTTGATAGCTCATAAGGAAGAAGCTGGGTTACAAAAGGCCTATGCAGGATTGGTTTTTGCCTTAAGGGAACAGGGTCTTTATCCAGCACCAGAAAAAATACAAACAGGCAGAGTGGTGGAGTACCTGGGAGCTAAGATACATCCCAGGTCGATCATGCCCCAAAAATTGACCCTGAGAAAAGATAACTTAAAGACTTTAAATGATTTTCAAATATTGTTGGGGGATATTAATTGGATAAGGGGGTATTTGAAATTGCCAAATTATGAATTAAAACCCTTATTTGATATGTTAAAAGGAGATATAGATTTAAACTCCCCAGGAGACCTGACTGAGAACGCCCGATTTGCTCTTAAAAGGGTGGAGGAGGCTTTAAGTGCCGCCTGTTTAAACAGGCTACAAGATGGCCAACCCTTTGATTTATGCATTCTTCCCACTGAGACCCAACCAACTGATGTACTTTGGCAAGAGGGGCCTTTGATGTGGTTACACTCTCATGTTTCCCCCGGAAAGGCGCTGGAGTATTACCCTGAGGCGGTAGCGGGCTTAGCTCTGCAAGGAGTTCAACAGAGTTTACAATTTTTTGGAATTTATCCGCACTCCATCATTGTTCCCTACAATGCCTACCAAGTTCAGACCTTATGTACCACTATTGATAATTGGTCCATTTTGAGATGCATGTTTCCAGGAGATATTGATAATCATTTGCCCAAAGACCCCCTACTGAGATTTGTAAAGGAACATCCAGTGATTTTTCCAAAGGTAACTGCCCAAAAGCCTATTGGAGGGGCTATAAATATTTTTACAGATGGTTCCAAAATGGGTTGCGGGGTATACGTCGCAGGTAACCAAGACCCCGTGCAGCATCAATTTGTCCCTGGTAACCCACAGATTGTTGAGTTGATGATTGTAATTGAAGTATTTAAAGCTTTCCCCTGTCCCTTTAATTTAATATCAGATTCAGCCTATGTAATAAATGCTTTAAATATATTGGAAGCGGTTGGTTCAATAAAGGCTACCTGTTCTGTTCTAGCTCCCTTTACCTTGCTACAATCCCTTATATGGCAACACAAGGAACCCTTTTTTCCAATGCGTATTCGAGCACATACGAGCCTCCCAGGACAACTGACAAAGGGTAATGCCCTGGCTGATGCACACACTAGTGCTGAGTGGGCGCTCCATGCTTCTTCTGTTGACTTAGCAAAAGATTTTCATGCCAAATTTCATGTAAATGCCAGGACTTTACAAAGCCGCTTTTCCCTTTCTAGAGCGGATGCACGTCAAGTGGTAAAGGAGTGTCCCCGATGTATTAGTTACCATAAGCCCCCTATGTTTAGAGTTAATCCATGTGGTTTAAGACCCTTACAAATATGGCAAATGGATGTAACTCATGTACCAGAATTTGGCCGCTTAAAATATCTACATGTTTCTGTTGACACCTTTTTGGGTGTTATACTTGCCACCCCCCTGTCAGGGGAAAAGGCTACTGATGTAATATCTCACTGCCTGGAAGCGTGGGCGGCCTGGGGAATGCCAAAACAGCTAAAAACTGATAATGGTCCGACCTATACTGGGCAGTGCTTTGTTTCCTTTTGCACTCAAATGGGTGTTACCCTGGTGCATGGACTGCCCTATAACACTCAAGGACAAGGAATTGTGGAAAGGGCTCATCGTACTATCAAGGAAATGTTAATAAAACAAAAAGGGGGAGCTGGACCCCTGATGGCCACAGCAAGACAAAGAATAGCCATGACACTTTTCACCCTAAATTTTTTTTTATTTTTTTTATTTTTTTTTTATTTTATTTTATTTTATTTGAGAACATACTGTACAGAGGGGCTACAATTACATGGGCAGGATAATGCATACATTTCTTACCAAGCATTGCAGCCTCCTCCTTTGTTTACCCTTCACCTCCCTTCCCAGCCTCCCCCTTCCCCCCACCCAATTATACCCCCCTCCCCCCCCACACCGACATTGTAAAGCTGGTTTTGACATGACATTTTGTATTTCTCATTGTTGCAACAGGTCCACCTGAATCCTTAAACGACTTGTTTGTCCCCATCTCCTCCACATGTTATACTGACATCAAATATAGTGAAAGCAGGGGTTACACTGTGGGGGAGGGAGGTACAAAGCAACAAAGAAATAATCTTATAAATGCGTTAGAAACACATGCATGAAAGAAACGAAAACATTAAAATACATATTTAAGGGTTCATTTTCCTAACATCACATTATCTGATCTTTTCCGCTTGACTCATACCTATACTAGATATTGCAAATAAGGGAAACCATGGGACCTATGCTTCTTTGGGCCTGGCTTACTTCACTTAATATAATTTTTCCATTTTTTTTCCATTTCCTAACAAATGGGGAAATGTCATTCTTTCTGATGGAGGCATAGAATTCCATTGTGTATATATACCACATTTTCTTGATCCATTCATCTACTGAATCACACTACATTTTTTGAATTTGGATAACGCTGGTCGCTCAGCGGCGGATAGGCATAATTGTTCCACTCCTTCAGCCTTAGGATCGGCTTTGTGGAAGGATGTGCTCACGGGCCTCTGGACTGCCTGTACTGTGGGTGCCAATTGTCATTTTAGTAAGAATTATACGGTATTTAGCAATCAGCCTACACCCGTGTGTGTGGTTTCCCCTTTTGTGTTTTTGGTAATTAACAACACCTCTGTATGCTCAGATGATGTATGTGCTTGCACTAATGAAACCTGCTATTATGCTACCTGCTGGAGTTCTCAGTATCCGTTAGCTATAGTTGCACGCATCCCACTTTGGGTGCCTGTGACAGTAGATGCTTCTCAAGCTGTAACCTTGTTTAGGCATAAGAGAGATTTTGGCATCACTGCGGCCATTGTAACTGCTATAGTTGTGGCTGCTGCGGGTGCGATGGCTGCTACTGTCACCATGTCACATACTGTGCAGACGGCTCAGACTTTAAATAACTTATCGGCTACTACAGCAAGAGCTCTGGATTTACAACAAGCAGCCAATGCACAATTTAAAGGAGGACTGATGTGGTTAAATCAAAGGGTTGACCTTGTGCAGGAGCAGGTTGATATCCTGTGGCAGTTGGCTCAGCTGGGATGTGTTCAAAAATATGAAGGGCTTTGTATTACTGCTATTCAGTATTATAACTATACCCAAGCAGCAAATTTGTCTAAACAACTGTCAAGTTATCTTTTAGGCAACTGGACGGGGGAATTCGACCAATTGATTTTGCAGCTACGATCGGCCATTGTTGCGATAAACTCTACCCGGATGGATGATGCCCTGTTACAAGATGTTTCCTCCTGGATTTTGACAGCTGTGGATCATTTGAAGGAGTGGGCGGGAATGGGCTCCCTTATTGGTATCCTGGCATTGGTGATCTTGCTGTGCCTGTGGTGCATATGCCAGATTAGGAGCTCGCAGCGCAGGAGTATGGCTAAGGTAGTCCAGGCCTTCACTGCCATTGAGGCCGGACAGTCCCCCTACGTGTGGCTTGCCACGTTAAAGGAATAGCACAGGGTGCGAGGCAAAAGCACTGCACTTGGGAATCACTCCCTGGCGTGAGCCCAAGAAGGGCATGTTGGGTTGCAAGTGGGTTAATGCCCAAGATCCCACCTCTGCAAAAAAGGCAACGGACGGGCCTGGTCATCACTGGGGAAGGCGCCCCTCAGGCAAAGACCAGTGCAAGGTCCTCTCATTAAAGTTTTAGACAGAGGCCCAACCTCTACTCTTACCTGTTGCTTAATAAAACAAAAAATGGGGAGCTGTGGAGAGCTGCGGGAGCCGCGACCAAAGATGGCGCGGCCACAAAAATGGTGTGACCGCATGGCGCGGCTGCGACCAAAGATGGCGCTGGCTCCCGCCTTCCGTCTTCCCGGTGACGAATGCTCTCTGTAAAAACAACTCCTTATATGGCTATGACTTGGCTCCTAGTTTGCTTCTGTGTTTGCGACCCTATCGGTATATGCCACGTGGCGCTTCATGATTGGCCATCCAGGAGGCTTATAACCGGAGCGCGGGTGCGGGGGGGGGGGGGGGGGAGAGAAGCGGGAAGAAGCGGGAAGAAAAGTGGGAGAGAAGCTTGTAGCAAGGTCCTGAATAAACCGCATTGAGAAGAATCCCGGGTTGTGTCTTCCTTGCTGGTCGAGGTGGTCGCGACACATGTCTATTATAAGCTTTGAAGAGTGTCACCAGAAATTCAAAGCAACAGAGAAAGAGGGGAAAAGTAGCTAGCAGAGAAGACGAGGAAGGGCTGTGTCATAGAAGATGAGGCCAAGAAAAGTGAACAGGAAAATATCAGCCTCAAGAAAGAGATTGTTACTCTTCAGAAAGAGTTATAGGATCACATGCTCTGATAGAGAATTCCAGGCAAAAGGAAAGAGCATTAGGAAGAAAAACAGAAGAGCTAAACAAACAATTGAAAGATCTGTCGCAAAAATACACTGAAGTCGAAAACTAGAAAGGGAAACTAATAGAGTAAAAGCCCGAAATGACTGCTGAGATCTTTACCATAAATGTAATGCAGAACCATCTTGTCCCAATGGTACAGGAAGAGGTGGAAAAAATACCTCTCAGTAGCACCTTTGTGAACTTAAGGGAGGTGCTGTAGAGCAAGCAAAGGTGTTGTGAGAAGGAGCAGCAGTTGTCCAAAGGAACTTTCCTGTGACCCTCGAAAACACTTGTAGGTTAAGGAGCTCATTGAGAAGGAGAGTGGGATCATGAAAGCAAGGTTGAAAGAAAAGGAGAATAATATGGAAGAAGTATCCAAGGTTCAGAGTACTATTCAGGAATTAAAGAACCTAGAGACCATAAGATACAGGAAAACATTTGAGCTGATCAGGTAGCTTGGGAGACCACTCTAAAACCAGTGGGGTCTCTAGAGTTACTAGTTGTTAAGATTAAGGGAAGAAACAAAAACAGTCGTAATATGTGGGCAAATGTTGACACTGGACTTGTGAAAAATGTAAACAGGTTCAAGCTTTCTTTCAGTTTATGTGTAGATATTTGCACCCTGGTAAATTGCTCCAGACAACTGCCTAAAACTGTTCGAAAACCAGTGGGGCCTCAGGCTGACAATCCTTTGTAATATGTGTATGTAATTTCCAAACAGGTAAATGCTGAAAAGCTGGAACATATGGAAATAATTCATATGTGAGGAACCTCAGATGGTGAATTTGGGAAAGTGGACTTCACAGAGGTAAAGCCTGGAAAGTATGGGTATTCATATCTGTTAGTAATAGTGGACAGTTTTTCAGGCTGAGGTGAGGCATGTAATAATTTCTTGATTTGGCTTACCCTTATTTGTGGTGTACAAAGATGGCCCTCCATTCATGGTCCAAGTTCTCAATTATTAACTAACGCTCTAGGAATAAATTGGAAGTTACAATCCATTTATAGAACTCAGAGTTCAAAGCATTTGAAAGAATTTAATTTATTTAAATTAAATTAAATACACAGACTAACTTAAATACAGAGACTGTCCATGGCTAGGTGAGCCTCCTCCACTTTGCTCTCCTTCGAGCAAGATGTAGCCCTTATGGTAAAGGATTTAATCCCTTTGAAATACTTTAGGGTAGACCAAACCCTTTGGTTCCTAAATTTGGGAAGGCTATATTAACAGAAATGTCTAACTACAATCTGCAGGCTTTACAACATATTCTTTTATGTACCTATCCTTTGGTAATTAAGGCCCACCCTCCACCTAAGAAAAACTCCACCTGAAGGGGAGAGGCCAAGATGGTGATGGAACAGCAAGTAAACACCACAGGTCTCCCCAACCAAATACAGTTTGAATTTCAATGCTCAGTTTTTCCAAGTGACCCACCAAAAAAAGGGATTACTCAGAGAGGTACAATAAGTGAAAAAAAAGAAAAGGGAAAAACCTACACAAACAGTAAAGTGGAAATAACCTTCAGCCACCCCTTGTTGGTGATGGGGCTCCACGCTGAGCAGCTTAAGTGGTGGAGCTTCTTACCAGGCTGCTTAAGTGGCCTGGCTCTGGACCCTCAGAGGACCACATATCCACAAGCATTCCAAGACATCCAGAAGACTCTCACTTGCTGGTGCCAACCCAGAGAATAGAAACAAATCTCAGAAGACAGAGCTGGCATGAAGACTCCCCTCAACCTCCCTGGCATGGCGCACCTTCCTGGCTGGTGCAAGCAGCACCACCCAGTCTGGAGCAGCAGCAGCTGTCAGCAGTGGCAAACGACGCTATAATCACAGCGTAGCACCTCTGTCCGGCTGCTGTAAACAACCTAGCCTAACCTGGAGCAGCAGCAGCAGCTGGCAGTAGTGGCAAAGCACTCAGACTCTGGGCACAATGCTTCTTAGCTCTAGCTCACAGGAACAGCCCAGACAAGCCAAGGGCTGCAGCGGTAGCTGGGGCAGGGACAGTTGCAGTGAACAACTGCAGATCCATGTCGCTTTGTGCCTCTCCATACTGGCCCACATAAGCAGCCCAGCCCAGCCTGAGGCAACAGCCCTGGTTAACACCTCACTCCTGGTGGGGTGGAGGGCCTCTCCATACTGGCTTGCATAAGCAGCCTAGCCCAGCCCATGGTGGCAAAGTTGGTGAACAAACCCAGACATGAGGCAGGGTTTGGTGCTGAACAACCCCAGAAAAAGCTCATGAACTTTCCTACCTGGGCTGGCTTTGAACCTGAATACACATAACTGAGCCTCCTGAGTAGCTAGAATTACAGACATTCACACCAGCAGGGTCTTACTCTTACCAAACCCCTAACATTTTCTACAATAGATCACAAGGAATTTAAGCAAATACAAGAGGATCAACATAATACCCTGTATTCAATCTGACCATAGTGAAATCAAACTAATTCTCAAAAACAAGGCATAAAGTAGGAAAACCTTAAACATATTGGAAATTAAACAGCACTCAGTTGAACAATAAATGGGTTACAGAAGAAATTAAAGAAGAAATTTAAAAGTTCCTACAATTCAATGAAAATGAATAAACATCACAAAGAAATCTATGTGACCAAGCGAAAGCAGTCCTGAGGGGCAAATTTATTGTTCTCAGTGCACATATCAAGAAAATAGAGACCAAGTAAACAATCTTATGAAGTAACCAAAACTGCTAGAGAAACAAGAAAAAATTGAACCTAAAGTTGCTCGGCAGACAGAGATAATCGAAATAAGAGCTCAAATTAATGAGATAGAGACTGAGAAAATTATAAATAAAATTAATTTTAAAAAGCTGTGTTTAAGGAAAAAATCAATAAACCTGATGGACCACTGGCAAGAGTAACTAACAAAATAAGAGAGGAGACCCATTTCAATAATATTAGAGATACCACAGGGAAAATTACAACCAACATCAAGGACATGAAGAAATAATTCCAGACTCTACTCACAAAGAAAGGAAAACCTAGCAGAGATGGATATACAGAAATAGAAATTGCTATCCCCCCTTTCCTTTTCAGCCATGTTTCTCCACCATGTATGGTGGTGGCAGCAGTTCGGTAAATAAACGTCTTTTCCTACCTTAATAGTGTGTGGCATTCTCTTCATAGGCTACCGAATGAAACCTAGCTTTTTAATATATCTTACATATGGGGCCATGACGTGGATACGGTTTTTGATTTGGAAATGTTAGAATTTCCTAACCACCCCTTTTCTGTGAACCAAACTGTCTTGAGACACCACGCGAGACTTTTCACCAATACCATTGCTGGCCTTCACATCCATGTCCACACCACTTCTCTACTCTGGTGAGTGAAACTACTCTCTATTGCTCTATGTTGCTCAATCTCTGTTCAGATGTGGCACCACACCAGAGAGCTCCTATGGCCTTTAACCGAAAGGCTGGTCACTTCCGAAGCCGAGGATACTTGGTTTGGGGGGCATGGCCATTAATCTCTAGTGGGCTATGGGAGAAGTCGCAACACTGCTTCTGCCTCGTGATCTCTCCTTCATTCACCAGGCTATCTATCCTACACATTTAATGGGGTGCTGCAAGTCATGCCTGAGCTGTGAAACCCCTCTGAAATGCCTCTTGTGCTCCTTGGGTAGGAGAGCACCTAATATTTTTATGTTGTTGTCTGATTTAGACAATTTTTGCCTCTGCAATGGTCAGAAGTCTGCTTACAATCAGGCTCTCTTTGCTCTCTGCTATTCATGTCTAACTTTCTATATATCTCCCTTTCTTTTCTACAATTATTTGTATTGGGCCCTGAAGAGTGTGACATAGGCTAGGTTCAAGGAATCCCCTCTAGATTCCCTCTAAAAGGCTAGCCAAACTAGGCTTGATTTTTGTTCAGGCTTTCTTTGCATTGTTTAAGAAATTTGCCATCTTGAGTTCATCAACTTGGCCAAATGGTGGGTTAAGCGTTTGGCCCCCTCCAATCCTGACCCTTCCACCAAGCTTAATTCTCCTCCATCCATCTATTCAAATGTGTCCTGCTAACAAGTTGCTCTTTTCACAGACTCTGGTAACTGAGGCCCAACCATCTGATGTGCTATGTTAGCAAAGATGTCTAAACATTGTTGTCAAAACATTTTAGGTTTTGAGTTTTGCCTTTTTGGTTTTGTGTTGTGTAATCTAGAACTGACTACATGACTCTTTTTTTTTTTTGGGGGGGGGGGTCCGGTTGTGGGGCCTGAACTCTGGGCCTAAGCGCTGTCCCTCAACTCTTGAGCTCAAGGCTAGTGCTCTACCACTTGAGCCACAGGGCCATTTCTGGCTGTTTTCTTTTTGCTTATGTGGTCCTGAGGAATAGAACCCAGGGCCTCATGCATGCAAAGCAAGCATATTAGTATATGTGTGCTAAGATTCTCCCATCTAACAATTTTGTCATTGCAGAATATTTGTTGGTCAGTTCTTGATAAGGACCATGTAAGCTCTACTTATTCTATTTGATCTCCTTGTTGCTATAATGGGAAATAACAAAGGCCTTTTGTGGCAAAGATTGCAACTCAAAGCCAGCCTGGGCTGAAAAATCCCTAAGAATCCATCTCGCAACTAACCTGCAAAGAGCCAGTCTGGAAGCATGGCTCGAGCCTCTCATCTCTAACCAGAAAACACTGCAAGTGTTTCTATAACTCAAAATGGTAGAGTGCTAGACTTCAGTAGAAGTGCTCAGGGACAGTGCCCAGGCCTTGAGTTCAAACCTCCTTGAATACCAACTGGAACAAACCATCCCAGCAATGAGCACTTAGACTCAGCCAGTCTGGGGAACAAGTGAACATGAAAAGGAGTAAGAGGAGATGATATCACATCAGCCATTTTGTGCCTCCCCTGTCAAGACAAACCAGAGCCAGGAGGACAAGAGAAGAAAGAAGACTGCCCATCTAATGTCCACATCTCTCTAATTTTCAAATGGACAGGAATTTATCTTCTTGCCTTTGTCACTTGACTTCTTCTCTACCTAGTCGCCGGTTGTCAGAAGTAGCTAGGGACATTTCTACCAACATTTCCAGCCCCAAGTCTTTCCTCTTGCCATTTATTTTCTCTCTCGTATTTTTTTCAGTCCCTCAATGCCTCATGAGACATTGGCATACTTCGTCCAAGAGACTTGCCTCCTCCAGACTTCATCTAAGGACTCATTGACCAAGTGACAGCTGTTGCCTGCTGCCTTCTCCCAGAGGGGATCACAGCTCAGCCTTTTACACCTACTGTTGACACCCCTTGCAAAGAGGAAGTAGTTGGAGAGAATCTTCGACCTTTTTCATAATTATCAAAAGGCTGGAATGTAAGGTTTGAACAGTGACACCTCCCCACTTCTTGGCTAAGTTTCCACCCAATATCTGTTACATAGGTAACTGGCAGACCTAGAAGCAGTAACCTTCCCCTCCTGCTAGGACACATCCTGGGCCACTTCTGGTCACCAGAGTCCCATCTGACCTTAGGAGGGTCCCAGACCATAAAGTCACATTCAGATCCAGTGTGGCCACACCTTTTCCCCACCTGGTCACATCTGTTCCTGTCCCTGGCTTAGATAAGTCCGGGCCCAGAGGTGGGTCGCCCCCCTTCTTTTTCAGCCATGTGTCTCCACCATGCATGATGTGGGCAGCAGTTCAATAAATTAAATTTTTTTCCTGCCTGAGAAACAAAGAAATACAAATTGCCTAAACAGAACTAAGAAGAAATAAATCAATTAAACATTTCTATAACATACAATGAGATAGTAGAAATAATCAGAAACCTTCCAACAAGAAAAGCCCAGTATCTGATGGATTCACCACAGAATTGTAAAAGGCCTTTAAAGAGGAACTAATACCCACTACCCTCAAGCTCTTCAGAGAAATAGAAAGAGAGGGAGTAATCCCAAACTCATTCTAAGAAGCCAATAACACATTCATCCCCAAACCAGGCAAAGACACAACAAAATAACTACATACCAATCTCTTTGATTAAGACAGTTGCTCAATAAAATTGTAGCCAACAGAATCCAGAAATATATTAAAAAATCATTCATTATGACCGAGTAGGCTTCATCCCAGAGATGCAGGGATGGTTTAACATATGTAAGTCAATAAATGTAATCCATCACATCAACAGATCCAAGGACAAGAACCAATGTTAAAGCTCTAAAAAATATGAATAGAAGGAACATTTCATAAGATAATAAAAGCCTTACATGGCAGATCAAAGACCAATATTATACTTAATTGGGAAAAACTACTACCAATTCCCCTAAAAACAAGAACAAGTCAAGGATGCCCACTCTCTCCACTCCTCTTCAATATAGTTCTGGAATTCTTAGCCAGAGCAATAAGGCAAGAAAAAGACATTAAAGGGATCCACATAGGACAGAAAGAAGGTCAACTATCTCTTTTTGTAGATGGCAATATTTTATAAAATAACGATCCCTAAAGCTCCATCCCCAAACTCTTAGAGCTTATAAACCAATTTGACAAAGTAGCAGGATACAAAATTAACCCACAAAAATCAGTCACCTTTCTGTATGTCAACAACGTACAAGTAGAAAGGGAAATCAAGGAAACAACTCCATTCACAATAACCTCAAAAAAAAAAGTATCTAGGAATTAACCTAACAAAAGATGTAAAGGGTCTATTTCATGAAAACTATAAAAGCCTAAAAAAAGGAATCATAGAGATTACCAGGAAATGGGAAGAAATGGGAAAAACTATTTACCAGCAATATATCAGACAAGGGTCTAATATCCATTACATATGGTGAACTCAAGAAACTAACCCTTCACAAACCTAAAAAACCAATCTTGAAATGGCCAAGGGAGCTAAAGAGAGACTTCTTAGAAGAGATAAAAACGGCAAAGAAATACATGAGGAAATGTTCATCATCCCTGGCTGTAAGGGAAATGCAAATAAAAACAACTCTGAGATACCACCTTACCCCATTCAGAATGGCCCACATCCTAAATTCAACCAATGACAAATGCTGGAAGAGATACAAAGAAAGAAACATTACTACATTGCTAGTGGGAATATACTAATAACACCACTTTGGAAAGCAGTCTGGAGGTACTTACAAAACCTAAATATTGACCTGTCCTATGAACTGGCCATACCACTCCAAAGCATCTACTCTGAACAACAGGATCCAGTGTACATAGACATACACAGCTCTATGATTGCTGCAGCACTGTTTACAATAGCCAAGATTTGGAAAAAACCCAGATAAGCCACAACTGATTAGTGGATCCAAAAAATGTGGAACCTATATACAATGGAATACCATGAAGTCATTAGAAAGCACAAAATGATGGTATGTGCAGGGAAATGGATAGAACTAGACCAAATTATTTGAGTGAGGTAAGCCAATAACAACGACACAAACGGCACAGGGTCTACCTGATATGTGGATGCTAAAGCCAAAATGCAAGAAGGTATGACAAAGTAAACAGGACTCGAGAAACAAAAGACAGCCACTCATTTTGTTGTATCACCATTAATGACTCCATGTTCTTCACCATGTAGATGGTAGAAATATGCATGCAATGGAGGGAAGCCAGGAGGAGGAACACAATAAGTGGGAAATGGAACAACATACAACAAAGGGGCCCATGAGCTGCACTGGACGTAGAAGAAAAATAACTAAGCAACCCAAACACAGTGATGGGAAAGGAGGAATGAGAGGGAAACAGAGAAAGAGGGAATAGCCTACATTAAGCAAAAGGAAAAAGTATAAACATCACCTGAGGTGAGAAAAATAATTTGGATTGTCAAAGCTCATAGAATGAACAAACATTAGACCATGATAACAATAATTTGCTTTGTCAAAGTTAAAATGTGTTTGTGACTTTAACTAATTATCACAATTCCAAAATAAAGCGAAGTATATGTAATCACCTATCTCAATTTTTACAAAAACGGTGCGAGAAGGGAAAGGTTACGAGGGATGTGTGACAATGTTGTCAGACACCTTGTATTCGTGTACTGTTTTGTAGAATGGAAACTTCTTTGTACAACTACTTAGAGATAATAATAAAAAATGTGTTTAAAAATAAACAGGATGAAAATAAAAATTTCAAATATCAATTAAATTAAATCCAGTTGGAAGGAAAATTTCTTTGGGGAGAGTAATTTAGTTTATTCTATAGCAAGTCTCACTTCAGAAATAAATTCAAAAACTAGAATCCAGGTAAGTGAAATAAACTAAGAAATGGAGTTGAAAAAAAGAAAAAAAAAAAGAAACTCCACTCAATCTTTCTTGCCTGGACCGCTGGTGTGGGTAAAAATGCGTCTTGGTCCTAAATTGGAACCGAAGTGGCAAGGATCTTACTTTGTGGTGCTATCTTCACTGTCAGCTATTAAATTAGCAGGAAAACAGCATTGGATCCATCAGTCTCAAGTGGAATAGGTAGTGGACCAATATAAAGGGAAGGCTGCAAGATGGACTGTTCAGAGACAGAGAATCCCTTAAGAATAAGACTTACTACTTGTTAATTAGTGCTAACTAGCGTGTTTCTATAACTTACTTATTTTCTATTAAGTTTACATTGAAAGCCTGTTCATTGGGAGGAGAGAAGGGAATCTTTATGATTTGATAAGAAGGAATCAAGGAATTGATTGGACATGAAAACCAGTGGTTGATGTATAAAGCAGCATGTTCCTAATAATGAGCAGGGCCCACTAATCAATGTGGCCCCATGACCTAGCCCACTGGAGTGCATGGGACATGCCACCCAAGGGGGCAGGGCATGCTGTTGGAGGGGGTAAGATGTCATCCTCACATGATGAGCTGTGAAGAAGTGATTGGGGACCAAGCAGTTTGTGAAGCGATGGTTCAATACTGTCAGGCAGGAGAATCACTTGAGTGAGGTAGGGGTTCAACCTATATATAGGCTGCATGGTCAGAGCAATGGAATTGAAGAAAATCAAGGGAAGACCTGGAAGGAAGGAAGTGGTGAGATATCAGGAGGGAAAAGTCGTGGGAGAAGAGGAATTTGAGGGAGAGCAGGAGGGGAAGGATGCCGATGGGCTACCAGGCCAGAGAAGTGGAGGCCTATGGATAGTGGAGAGGCCTAAAGAGAAGAAGGGAGTGATGGAAGGAAAAAAGGGAAATGAAGGAAAGATCTATAAAGAAGGAGGGGGAAAGAGAAAAGGAAAAAGGCTTACCTAATGAAGTTTGGAGCATGGCAATGATAATTTGGGGGGTTGGTGGTTTGCAAACCAATTAATTATGTGCGGGGCTGCCCATTGGACGCCTGAGATTTGGTGGTTGGGCTGGCCTGTCACAGAGTGTACAGCCCAGGACAAGGTAAACGCAGGCCCTAGTGTAAATAAAGTTTTCAATGTGCCTCATTGGATTTTCTTGTGTTTTATGCATCATAAGTATACAAGTTCACAAGTTAATAGTCTCAAAGGCCACGAGTTTTGTAAAATGTTATAAAGTCATAATAGGTATGAAAAACCCAATGGGACAGTGATATTACAATGGCAATATGACATCACAATATCAAGTTATAATAATATTTTGAAGGTATAATTAGTTGGTGATGAGGTCACAATAGGTTTATGATGACACAATATGTCACAATAGGTTTATGATGTCAGCCAGAGGCTGCCACACCCTACAGTGGCCTAGACAAACAATTGAAATTCAGCAAACATAAACCCCAAGAAAGGATCCAACCTGGGCTCTGTGAGTGTCTTAGGTGCTAGCTCCTCAGGGAAAAGCTACTATTTGCTGAAAGGCCTCAACCCTACTCAGAACCTAGCCTCATCACAGCATCTCCATACTAGAGGAAACTGTCATCTCTCTCTTTTGTGATAGTCAAAACAGATCTCCCTCCCACTGAACGAGCCTGGGAGGAGGATCACAAAATCATTCCTAACACAGAGCAGTTTCTGTCTGCCCAAACAGACAAGAAACCAATCAAGCCATAGGAAAACCAAACATCACAAGCAGACCAGAGACTCCACCAAGAAACTGGTTATGGACACAGGGGAGATACAGGTCTTCCCATTCACCCCCTCCACACACACACACAAAACATAAAATCAAGGAACTCTTTTTTGAAATTTTCTTAAGCTTTTATTTTTAAAGTGTTTTCTGTTGATCTTTTTTTCTCATAATTTTTATTTTTCTGTTGATTTTTTTCTCATAATTTTTATTTTTGGTGTATGTGTGTGTGTATGTGTGTGTGTGTGTTTAATCTCTTTTGACCTTTTCGTCCTTTTTATTGTTTTCATTTTTTATCTTTCTTTTTTTTTGCATGACTTAATTACTGTTTTGCTCATCCCCAGACATATAACTGTCATCAATTATTAGACCTTATCACACATTGTATACATACTTAATCCAGAAATTTATTACTCAATTCACAACTTCTTAGGCTTAACTTCTTTAATAGCAGTATTATCTCTTTATACCTACATAATTATCAAATAACTAATTTAATTTTTTGTAATTTTCATGTTTCCTTTCTATCCCTTCTCTCCTCTCATCCTATCCTGTTCTTCTCTCGATATCATTTATTTAAACTTACATAATTTTTAAGTGTTTCACTTCTTAAATTTGATTTTTGTTTTTCCAATTTACTTATTTATTTTTTAATTTCTCTCCTATCATTCTGTCCAATCCATTTCACTCTCTGAGATTAGGACTGGGTTAAATTTACTATCCTTTTACCTCTCCACATCCCTCTTGTCCTATTTGTCCCTACATTTCTTCCTAAAGCTAATAATTTCTGGTTTGCCAAATCCTTTTTTGCTGTTTGTAGCCCATTAATACATAGTTATTTGATGTTGAATAGATTGTATCTGTTGAACTAGATTGTATCTGCAGCCATTTTGATTATGCAACTACAGGACTCTGGTTGAATGCTTGCCTTAAAATAGTGTTCTAGTACAAAACTGGTGTTTCTTTCATACCAAATGGGCAGAACAAGCCGAAAAGCACAAGAAAAAGGCAAGTCCAGGTATCTGACCTCCCACTCATGATAATCAGATGACAGAATAGTTAATGAATAATCCAGAGGAGTTCCCAAAAAGATGTGCAAACACTACTGGTAAACATGGTGAATAAAATGATTGAAAACTTGCAAAGGACTCATTGTGAGAATGCTAAGGAGTGAGAGGAGTCAAACCAAAAATTAATACAGAAATCTTGTGAGCATTAGGAAGCTACTTAAAGATTTTTTTTTTAGGTTTTAATATTTTTTGTGAAAATACTGTACAGTGGGGTTACAATTACATGGGCAAGACAGTGAGTACATTTCTAATCAAGCATTGTAGCCTCCTCCTTTGTTTACCCTTCCCATCCCTTCCCATCCTCCCCTCCCTGCACCCAATCCTGCCTCCCCCAAGTTGTAAAGTTTGTTTTCGACATGACAACTTGTACTTCTCATTGTTGCAACAGGTCCACCTGTATCCTTATTTAAACGATTTTTTCCCCTTCCCCTTGACAAATTATACCGACATCAAATAGAGTGAAAGCAGGGGTTATTGTGTGGGGGAGGGACATAGAAAGCAACAAAGAAATAATCTTCTAATTGTGTTAGAAACAAATGCATGAAAGAAAGAAAACATTTAAAATACATATCTTAGGGTTCATTTTCCTAACATCACCGTATCTGACCTTTACTGCTTGACTCATACATATACTAGATATTGCAAATAAGGGAAATCATGGGACCTATGTTACTTTGGGCTTGCCTTTTTTCACTTAATATAATTTTTTCCAAGTCTTTCCATTTCCTGACAAATGGGGCAATGCCATTCTTTCTGATGGAGGCATAGAATTACATTGTGTATATATACCACATTTTCTTGATCCATTCATCTACTGAGGGGCATCTGGGTTGGTTCCAGATCTTAGCTATGGTGAATAATGCTGCAATAAACATAGTTGTGCTGGTAGCTTTAGTGTGGTCTTGTTTGTAAACATTTGGGTAAATGCCCAAAAGTGGGATTGCTGGGTCATATGGAAGCTCTAGGTGAAGTCTTTTGAGGAACCTCCATACTACTTTCCAAAATGGTTGAACAAGTTTACATTCCCACCAACAATGCAGTAAGGTTCCCTTCTGTCCACATCCCCTCCAGCATCTGTTGTTATTAGAGTTCTTGATTTTTGCCATTCTACCTGGTGTGAGGTGGTATCTCAATGTTGTTTTGATTTGCATTTCTTTTATGGCTAGGGATGTTGAGCATTTCTTCATGTGTCTATTGGCCATCCTTCTTTCTTCTTCAGAGAAGTTTCTCTTTAAGTCATTAGCCCACTTATTTATAGGGCAGTTGTTTCTTTGAGGATTTGTTGTTGGAGGATTTAATTTAGGAAGCTACGTAAAGATTAATGCAGGAATTGCATAAGCATGTTGAGAAGAGTAAAAGAGAAATACAGGAAATGCGTGAGCAGCCTGAGTACAGTCTAGAGAATTACAGGAATTGCGTGAAAGTGACAAAAATAATCAAAGAGTAATATAAGGATTGAGAGAGCGGGATGAGAATAGACAAAGATCAATAGACACATTCATCTATTCCATATATAGACAGCTGAAACAATTCAGGTAGACCACAAATGGAATGCTGAATGGATCCCGAAAGAAAGAATGGGTGTCTAGGGAAACCATGACCAGTCAACTAAGTGATTTGAGAATAAACACTGACTATCAAATTAAGGAAGTAAAGTTCATACAAAATCTAAAACAAAGCTCCAACAAAGAATTTGAAGCCATCCGAGCTGACCAATTAGAAGGACAAGAAAGAAAAAACAAAGTAGAAAGTCTTGATAGTAAGTTAGGCCATGCAGAAGATTGAATCTCGGGGATTTCAGACAGCCTAGATATTACAGAGAAAGAGCATACAAATATCCAAGACAAATCCAAAAATTATGATAGATCTATTCAACACTTGGAAGACACCATCATAAAACATAATCTGAGGATAATGGGTGTAGAGGAGCACCTAGAGAAAGAAGTTAATGGTCTAGGAAATTTATTTAACAGAATCCTAGCAGATAACTTCCCAAACATGCAAAAAGGTAGGCTATTCAGATATAAGAAGCTTATAGAACCCCACATCGACCAGACCAGAGCAGGATATCCTGCCAGTCACATTATAATCTGCACAAGATCAATTCAGACCAAGGAAAGGATCCTTAAATTTTTAAAGGAGAAAAGAAAAATCACCTATAAACACAAACCAATTAGAATCACCCCAGAATTTTAGCAGAGACGATTAAAGCAAGAAGAGCCTGGAAGGGGAGATGCCATGCAGTAAAGACAAAAAATTATCAATCAAGAATACCGAACCCAGCTAAACTCTGCTTCATACCCAAAGGTTAAATAAAAACTGTCCATAGCAAAGAAAAATCAAAACAGTATATCTCCACCAATCCAGCCCTATAAAAGACATTAAAGTTAGCCTACACATAGAAAACCATCAAGAGCACAGTATGAGCCAAGAAACAGCATCCAAGGGAATAAAATTAGAACTCAACACCGAAAGCCAACAAAGAAAGTCCTGTACAACATGGAGGCTGAACAACTGTTGAATCACCAGTGGGTCATGGAAGAGATTAGAAAGGAAATGCAAATGTTCATGATATTCAAAAATAATGAGCACACAAATTACTAGCTTCTCTGGGACACAGTAAAGGCAGTAGTCAGAGGCAATTTTATAGCTCTGAGGTCCTACAACAACAAATTAGAGAGATCTGAAACCAATAATTTAATAAGACATCTAAACCTCCTTGAAAAAGAGCAGCAAGATAAACCCCAATCAAGTAGATGGAAAGAAATAATTAAAATTACATCAGAATTAAATGAATTAGAACCCAAAATTACCATCAAATGAATCAACAAAACAAAGATTTGGTTCTTTGAAAAAAATAAAAAATTGACATACTCTTAGCAAATAGTTTCAAAAAGAAGAGAACATAACAAATAAACAAACTCAGAGATGAGAATGGGAATGAGAAGCAACCAAGATTCAGAACATTATAAGGGAATACTTCTCAAACATTTATGCTAATAAGTTTAAGAACCTGGCAGAAATGGACCTTTTCCTAGCCGTTTCCATGCCATTGAGTTTCCATGCCAAAACTCAACCAAGATGAGTTAAATCAACTTAACATGCCCGTATCAAGCATAGCAATAGTAACAGCAATAAGAGACCTCCCATCTCAGAAAAGCTTAGGACCAGATGGATTTACAGCAGAACTTTACAAGGCCTTCAAAGCAGAGCTCACACCAATACTCCTCCAACTCTACCAAATTCATTCTATGAAGCCATCATAACCTTCATCCCCAAAACAAGCGGGGACTCAACAAAGAAAGAATTATAGACCCATTTCTTTGATGAACATTGATGAAAAACTTCTCAACAATTTTTGGCCAATCGCCTTTGACAATTCCTCCAAAAAATCATATAGGAATTATTTCCGGGATGTAAATCTGGTTCAATATTTGCAAATAAATTAATATAATTCGTCACATCAACAAGAGCAAGAATAAGAACATGGTTATTTCAATAGATGCAGAAAAAGCCTTTGACAAGATCCAACACCCCTTTATGATGAAGGCTCTGGAAAATCTATGAATCCAGGGAACATTCCTCAACACAATAAAGCCTGTATATGACAAACCTACAGACATCATTATACTTAATGGTGGAAAAATAATGCCATTTCCTCTTAACTCAGGAACAAGACAAGGATGTCCAATCTCTCCACTTCCCTTCCATTTACTATTAGAATGCCTACTTACAGCAATAAGACAGGATGCAAACATAAAAGGAATCCAAATAGGGAAAGATGATATAAAACTCTCCCTATTTGCAGATGACATGATGTTGTGTTTAAATAATCCCACTGACTCAACTCTCAAATTATTCATGCTGATTCAAAAGGTTGGCAAAGTAGCAGGGGAAAAATTAACTCAAAAATCAATGGCTTTTCTGTATGCCAACAATGAGAAAAGCATGGCTGAAATCAGGAAAGCAACTCCATTCATTATTGCCCCACAAACAATAAAATACCTAGGAATTAATCAAAGAAGTGAAGGATCTTTATGATGAAAACTTTAAAAGCCTGAAAAAGGAAATCAAAACGGAACTTACAAAGTGGAAAAACTTCCCATGCTCGTGGATTGGAAGAATCAACATCGTGAAAATGACAATACTTCCCTAGGCTATCTAAAAATTCAATGCAATACTTATCAATATTACAAACTCATTCCTCAAGAAAATAGAAGAGGCAATCTAAAAATTCATATGGAACAATAAAAGACCCCGGATAGCAAAAATGATCCTTAACAAAAAGAACAGTGCTGCAGGAATATCAATACCAAATTTCAAACTCTACTACAAAGCCATAGTAATCAAAAGAGCTAGGTATTGGCACAGGAACAAACCTCAGGAATAATGGAATAGAATTGAAAAGCCAGAAATGACCCAACAGACCTATAGCCACCTAATCTTCGATAAGGGAGCTAAAATAATAGAATGGAAGAAAGACAGCCTCTTCAGTATGCTGAAAAAATTGGTTAATCACTTGTAGAAAACTAAAGCTAGATCCAGATATATATATATATATATATATATATATATATATATATATATATATATATATATATATATATATATATATCACACTGCACAAGAATCAACTCCAAATGGATGAAAGACCTCGGAGTCAAAGCAGACACCATGAAAACAATGCAGGACAAACTAGGAGGTAACTTATGTCTCCTTGGCACAGGCCAAAATTTTCTTAATAGATACCAGAAACACAACAAATCAAAGAAAGGTTGGACAAATGTAATTGTATGAAATTGCAGAGCTTCTGCATGGCAAAGGACAAAACTAGCAAGATCAATAGTAAGCCCATGGATTGGAAGAAGATCTTCACTATCCATACAACAGACATGGGTCTCCTATCTAAAATAGACCTGAAACTCAAAAAAATTAAATCCTCCAACAACAAATCCTCAAAGAAACAACTGCCCAATAAATAAGTGGGCTAAAGACTAAAAAGAAACCTCTTTGAATAGCAAAGAAGGATGGCCAATAGACACATGAAAAAATGCTCAACCTCCCTAGCAATAAAAGAAATGCAAATCTAAACTACACTGAAATACCACCTTACCCCAGTTAGAATGGCTATAATGTAATATAACAGAAGCTGGATGGGATGTTGGTGGGACTGTAATCTTGTATAACCACGTTGGAAAGTAGTGTGGAGCTTCCTCAAAAGAGTTCCTCCACATAGAGTTCCCCTATGACATAGCAATCCCACTTTTGAGCTTTTATACAAATGATCACAAAAAGGACCATACTAAATCTACCAGCATAAGTATGTTTATTGCAGCATTATTTAACATAGCTCAGATATGGAACCAACCCAGATGCCCCTCAATAGATTAATGGATCAATAAAATATGGTTTATATATACACAAAGGAATTCTATGCCTTCATCAGAAAAAATGGCATTGAACCGTTTGTTAGGAAATGGAAAGCCATGGAAAAAATTATATTAAGTGAAGTAATCCATGCCCAAAGAAACATAGGTTCCATGGTTTCCTTTATTTGCAATAACTAGTATATGTCGGAGATAAACACAAACTGTCAGACAAGTTGATGTTATGTGAAATGAACACCAAGCTAAGGGCTCAAATGGTTTTCCTTTCTTGCTATTGTTTCTAGCATATTTACAAGATGATTTCATTGTTGCTTTGTCTGTACCTCCCCCACGGTTTAACCTCTATTTTCACTGTATTTGATGTTGGTATAATTTGAGGAGGGGAACAGAAAATCAACTTGGGATACAGGTGGACCCATTGCAACAATGACATGTACAATACTATATGTGGAAAATTGAAATGTACAACTTTGGCAGGGGGGTGTGGTTTGGGGGGCCATAAAGGGAGATGGGATGGGATGGAAAGGGGCAACAAGGGAGAAGGCAATAATGCTTGATCAAACAAGAGCACACTAAAGCTACCATCACAACTATGTTTATTACAGCATTATTTCCCATAGCTAAGATATGGAACCAACCTAGATGCCCCTCAGTAAATGAATGGATCAAGAAAATGTGGTATATATACACAATGGAATTCTATGCCTCCATCAGAAAGAATGACATTGCCCCATTTGTTAGGAAATGGAAAAAAATTGGAAAAAATCCTATTAAATGAAGTAAGCCAGACCCAAAGAAACATAGGTCCCATGGTTTCTCCTTATTTGCAATATCTAGTATATGTATGAGTCAAGCAGAAAAGGTCAGATAAAGTGATGTTAGGAAAAGGAACCCTCAGATATGTATTTTAATGTTTTTTTTTCTTTCATGCATTTGTTTCTAACGCATTTATAAGATTATTTCTTTGTTGCTTTGTATATCCCTCCCCCACAGTATAACCCCTGCTTTCACAATATTTGATGTCAGTATAACTTGTGGAGGAGATGGGGAAAAACAAGTCGTTTAAGGATAAAGGTGGACCTGTTGCAACAATGAGAAGTACAAGTTGTCATGTCGAAAATGAGCTTTACAACGTTGGTGAGGGGGAGGAGGGGGGAAGATTAGGTGGGGGGGGTAGGCTGGGAAAGGATGTGAAGGATAAACAAAGGAGGAGGCTGCAATGCTTGATAAGAAATATACGCATTATCCTGCCCATGTAATTGTAACCCCTCTGTACATTATGTTCACAAAAATAAAATAAAATAAAATGAAAAAAAGAAATATACTCATTACTTTCTTCATGTAATTTTAAAACCCTCTGTATGTTCACATTAAAAAATCATGAAATAACAAAGTAAAAATCCATGCCGATTTTTATGTCTGTCCTGGGGCTTGAATGCTGGGCCTGGGCACTGTCCCTCAGCTCTTCAGCTCACAGATAGCACTGTACCATTTGAGCCACAGTGCTGTTTCTAGTTTTCAAGAGATATATTGGAGATAAAAGTTTCACAGACTTTTCTGCCTAGTCAGGTTTTGAACCACTATCCTCAGATCTCAGACTTTTGGGTAGTTAGGATTACAGGCATGAGCCACCAAAGCCCAGATTCAAGACAATTTTTAAAAAGCAAACTTATGAAAACTTCTGGCTTTTTCTAATAAACAGTATTATATTTTCAGCATTAGTTTATAACTATAAGTTATTTTTAGATGTAACTTGGAATTTTTTAATAGATTCAAATATAAATTTTATTATTACTCAGTATCTCACAAAAATCCACAGTAATTTACTTTCCCCAAAGTCAATTGTTACATACTCTATTATTCATTATTATAATTACACTCTATATTACATATAATGTGAAGTGAAAATAATTTGGACCATTTCGTATAAATTATTAGTTGCTATTTTAGCGTTATAAATTCACATCTGTGATTTTAAATGAAGGAAAGATTTTTGAGTTAAAATGAAATATTAATGTGTAATGTGTCCCAATTAAACCAAAAATTCTGGGTTTATACAGACGAAAATACTTTCTTTCCACTAAAGACTTTGAAGTAATATAATACCATTGGAAATAGTGAGGCAAGAGGAGGAAGAATTAAAATCACATCAAACAATGTCTGTTATTCTGCTACTACCTCCATTATGAAGACCTGCCCATTCCAAGATGTCACACAATTTCAAGTGTCTCTCTTAAAATTCTTTTTGGAAAAGTTCTAAATCACTGATTCTTTTTGCAATTTCTGTTATATGAAACAAATCATTGACATAAAACAATTGAAATAAAATGCGCACATATGTTGAAGTCACTACAACTGGAAAAACAACCAACAAAGTAGAACTCCCCCAGGGACAAAAACATGTTTTGCGTATTTTTTTAAGCACAAAACCTCAAATACGTATTAACTTGGAATAGAGCCGTAAAGATAACTGTGTCTCATAAATACAGTTGTGTTAATTTGTAATTAAACTCTTCTAGATGAACCTAATATAGTAATTCCTTTGAATGGATCAAATTGTTTAAAACAAATGTGACTGTATGCGGAGTGAGATCTGCACATATTTAAAACAATAAAATAACAGAATCATAACGTATGTAAAAAATTCAGAAATGTAATGAATAAGTCCAATAGCATCCATTCTGAGAACTAATGCCTACTGGTGTAACAAGAAAAAATATGCAAATAATAGAATCTGAGCAATGTACATGAGTGTCCATAATTTTAAACTACTCCAAATTACACTTTGTAGAAGACTGAATGTGGCTTATGTAAGGGAAAAAATCAACACATGACATAAATGAAATTAAAAATCTCATGAAAAGAGAGGAGTTTCTGGAAAATAATAGTTTAACAAATGGTGTTCAAAATATTTCTAGTACTGACAAAATTGTATACCTATTTATTTAGATCCAAAAAAGGAACCAAGTTTTTCGAGCGGATTTGAAACTTTGGCAAAGTAGCAGGATACATCTGTAACATTATTATGGATGTTGACTCTGGCATGGAATTCATTTCCTCTTTGATCTGACAAATGAATATTTGAAAGAACATAAATTCTCTAACTAAATATCAAGACCTAACTAAACTTATCACCAGAAAAGTCATCATGTAAGCCGTATTGCAACTTGGGTAAAAGAAAAATCTGTCATAGTGATTCTTTATTTATTGTATATGTTGATGTTTTTCATAAATTATTTCCTTTAGTTTGCATTTTCAAAACATTGTGTTACACGATGTATATCTTGGTAACTAATTTTGGATGACTCCTTAAATTTTGTTCTGAGTAAAATGTCTCACTTCAGTTCCTAACCCATGAAATTATGTTGATTCAAAAACATTCAAATAACCACTATATAATACACAAAATCTCATAAGCTTGACAGCAGTAAGCATTGGTTATCATTTTGATATCAGGGTCCCATGACTTATAAGGCCTATCTGCATGAGTATCATTGTACCGAGACTCCTCAGCCTAAATCTGGCCACTGTTAAAAAATGTTTATATCTTTATTTGTCACCCATCAGAGATTAAATCTGAGTATAAAGCCTAAGGAAAACGATAAAGTAAGAGTTTAGCTTTTCTGGATATAAAGTAAACAAATGCAGCATAGAGTAACTCACTGGTATAAAGTCAACCTGCTTCACCAAAACATTCTAAGCATTACCTTACAATGTGTATTATTCTCATGAAGGGAATAGGGAATTTGAGAAGAGGACTAACCAAGCATTGTCTTCAAATATATATAGTTTGGATTTATCTCTAAATTTCGCTATAAACATTTCTGATAAAAACTGAATAATTGATTTTCTGGTCAGCTTTAATATATCCTACTTTCATATACCAAACTACATTCAGAAAACCCAATACAACAATTAACTAAAAAATATCCTGGCAGAAAAAATGGCATCTCTTTATTATGTGATGCCCAATTCTTAGGTATTATGTCTCAAGTTAGTGAATGTGATTGTTTAATTGCTTCATAAAGTTTTAATTAAAATCCATCAGTGTACTATAATATAATTGTGGATAATTTTATCCTAGAATCATTCATGAACTGCCCATTCAATCAAGACATACATCAAATTCATTTGGTTTTCATATGGATAGGAATGAGTTTCTTAGGATCTCCTGCCATTTGGAGGTGCCAGGACCAGGATTCGAACTGTGGGCTTCAGCTCCCACCACTTCAAACCGAGGATTGGGAACTCACTTCTCTGTCCAAGAACATCAGCAAGACCAATGATTAGGCAGGCAGCAGTGGCTCTCAGCAGTCCTCTTTGATACTTAAAAGGCTGTGATAGGAGGATCATGGTTGAAGTCACCCTAGGGAGGAAAGTCCTTGAGAGCCCTGTCCAACTTCAGGACCAACAAAGCCAGAAGTATAGCCATATGGCTCCGTTGTTAGAGGGCTATCCTTAAGTAGTAACAGTTCACGGACTGTGCCCAGATCCTGAGTTCAAGGTCCAGGATTGGCAACAAACAGACATACCCAACAATTTGTGCAGCCATCCACTTAAAGCAGGTCACCCTCAACAGCCTTTATTTACATTTTATTTTGAGGCCTACACAGGAAGAATCACAAACCAGTCAGGGGAAGAGAAGATCAGTTTTCTTAGAAGTAACCGGTATTCTGAAAATTAAACTTGGGGATGTAAAATGGTAGCATACTTATGTAAAAACTAACATTAAGAAAAAGATGAAGGGGCTGGGAATGTGGATTAGTGGGAGAATGCTTGCCTAGCATGCAAGAAGCCCTGGGTTCAATTCCTCAGTAGCACATTCAAGAAAAAACCAGAATTGGTGTTGTGGCTCAAGTGGTAGTGTGCTAGAGACAGTGCCAGGCCTTGCATTCAACCCAACAACTGGCAAAGAAATAGCTACTTAGGTAGGTAGGTAGGTAAGTAGATAGATTAGATAGATAGATAGATAGATAGATAGATAGATAGATAGATAGATAGATAGATAGATAGATAGATAGATAGATAGATAGATAGATAGACAGACAGATAGAGAGACAGATAGAGAGACAGATAGAGAGATAGATAGAGAGATAGATAGATAGATAGATAGATAGATAGATAGATAGATAGATAGATAGATAGATAGATAGATAGATAGATAGATAGATAGATAGATAGATAGATAGATAGATAGATAGATAGATAGATAGATAGAAAGAAAGAAATATGATAGATGAATCTGGACTTGGATGTCAGGAAGAAATTAAGGAAGACTTTCCAATCATTAGGCCTTCTGCAGTGTGCCAGGACACCAACATGGCCTTCACACAAACAGAGATCAGGAAGACTGTCTCTTTCAACTTCTTAGGTAGCCAAGGGCCCCAGAGTCAAGAGGGCAGAGCCAAGTTCTAACTGAGGTGCTTGGAGACAGAAGAGAAAAGGCCTTGCCTCTCCTTAGATGGGGGATTTGCATTAATGAAGTGGAGAATGAAGGAAGGACATGGACTGGCATTGTTTGAAGAGGCTGAGAAAAGCCTGACCCTTGTGTGACTCTGACAAATGTTTCATGTTTCCCCTCATTGCTGGCCATGCCTGGAATGTTGAGTGTGTACATTCTGCCTCCTAACCCTGCATGCCTTTTTCTCTTCACCTAGCCTGGCTTTTGCAACTGTTTTCTGCATTCAAATATTGTTACATTGGAGTACTTCCTGCAAACAGGACTAGTGCTTGGATGCTGAGAACTTCATTTGAACCAAGGATGGGTTAATAATATTTCTTTCCTGCTTCTATAGCTCAAGAAGTCTAAGAACCTTTAGCGTACAGGTAACGTCTCATCACCAATGGAAACACAGGAAGCTCTTGAACATCTGACCTTTCAGAAGTGGAATTCAGAGGTTCAGACTTTCCTAACTTGACTGGCTTCACCCTGTGATCCTCAGACTTGAGCATCCTGAGCTAGGGTGACAGGCGTTAGCTACTGGTGCACTGCTAGATTCAGAAATATAATTACATTGGCATTACAAGTCAACTGCTTATCACAAAGGGCTTGGGCAGCATATTAAGCCTTTCAACAATGGACCTTTCAGAACCCTGTAGGACACAAGGTTATAATGCTAGAGTCTGAGAGGCTATGTATATAGATGGGCTACACTTGAACCTTGAGCTCTGACTCCAATTCTGGTGTACATGAGCATTCATTTTCCAGAGAATATTATCCTAATTAGCAAATAACAAAAATACTTCGCTTAACCCTCACTTTTTTCCACTTTTGTGTCTCAAACTCAAGGCTGGGCACTGTCCCTGAGCCCTTCAGCTCAAGGCGAACTCTCTACCACTTGTCCCACAACACCAGATTTGGTCTTTTTGTGGTTCATTGGAGATAAGAGCCTAACAGGTTTTCCTTGCCTAGGCTGTCTTTGAACTGTGGTCTTCAGATCTCAGCCTCCTGAGAAGTTATGGTTCCAGTTGTGAGCCACAGGCATCTGGCCTATTGTTTTTGAAAGTCCAGACGTTTGATCTTAGGCCCTGGGTACTGTTTCTGAGCTCCTTTTTCTCAAGCCTAAGGCTGTGCTACTTGAGCCACTCTGATTATGTGGCACTGAGGATTCAAACCCTAGCATTCATGCATCCTGAGCCAGCTCTCAACCAATAAGCCACATTTCTAGCCCCACCCTTACAATTTTATCCCTCAACTTGCCTATCCCCAAGAAAAGACTTCTGAGTAAAAATCATCTAAAGAAATTCCTTTTTGAAGGTTCCAAAGATAAAGAACACAAAGCTCATACTTGGGAGAGAATCTAAACATGTGAAGAATGTTACAAATGCTTCCATTTAATTATGTATCGTGTTTCAACACAACAAAATATTAATGAAAAAAGAATCAATGTCTTAAATTATTGTGTATAAATTTATAATGGATGTACAAAATGTACTAAATATTATGTGTGTAATAATACTAAATACAATATATACAATAAATAAATGAATCAAGTAAAAAATAAAATAATTACAAAAATCAATAATAAAAATCATAATATGTAATACACATACATATGAAAATATATGTCATATATTACCCATATATAGAAATATTTTTTTCCATTGCAGGGCCTTCATTAAGACCCTTGTAACTCTAGCCTGAATTTCTTTTGCTCAAGGACAGTAAGCTTTGTCTTCACCCATGGTGCAAAAGAGTTACATGGATGGTGAGATCAAATCCCAGCAGTGATGGAAATACTGGCTCAAGTTCCAAGATAGTTACAATTTTTTTAATGGAAGCAGTTATGTTTATTCAGTGACATACTGAACATTTTTGTAAAAAGCAGTTTAACATTTTGTACATCTATTCAGACATCTTTCTCTTACCCCCAAAATGTTTCTTTTGAGCACTACTTTTCTTCATTTTTTTGTTGTAAAATTGTTGTACAGACAGGTTACAGTTAAATGAGCATGGTAATGAGTACATTTCCTATTGAGCATTGTTGCCTCCTCCTTTGTTTTCCCCCTACCATCCCTTCACTCCCATTTCACAACTACTCCCCCTGCCGAGCTCAGTGACTTAATTTTTATTTTTGGATTTGTATGGGGTTTGAACTCAAGTTGTGGTAACTCTGCACTTTCCCTCACATTGCTACATATTTACCAAGACCCTGAGTTCAAATCCCAGGCTAGGAAAGAAAACTGGTAGAAATTCCAAACCAGGGAGCTTTGTTTCTTTTTTAATTTAAATCATTTTTTTATTTATTCTTTATTTTGCCGACATGGGGCTTGAGCTCAGGTAGTGGCAACTCTGCCTCAGCTTCAATTGCTCTAGGGTGGGGTACACCCTTGGACCCATAGAAAATCCAGGGATCCTAGGTCCAGAGGGCTTGCAAGAAAAATAAGTAACATAGCATAAAAAGTGGCAAGCTGCAGAGGCCTGGGTGTTTTACATTATTTTATTTGCAAGGTGACCATCCTGGGTCTGAATGACATGGCTGCAAAGTGAACCTGACCTGCCATATCTGAATGCTGGTGTGCTATCAGGGAATCCATAGGCCAACCTGTCAACATAGGCCCTGGGTTCAAATCCCGGTCCTGACACCTACCAATGGCAGGAGACCACAAAAGACTCATTCTTATGCATAGGAATACCAATTGAGGGTAGTTCATGCTTTGGTCTAGTCTAAAATTGGAAGCAATAATCCTAGGACACGGTTTGATCTTAATTAATAGATTATTATTAATGGAAAGAATAATATTCCTTAATGGTGGTCTAATAAATGCCTAAGAGTTGGTAGGAACATAATAAGTGTCCTTCAATCATAGATAGATGGCTCTGGTGCTCTTTACCAATACATATTTATTTGTATACCACCCTCTGCCTGTCCATGTATCACTGTTTTGGCCAAACCTGGGACTGGTTCTCAGCACCTGGGAACCACCTGACAGCTTCATTGATTAGAGGCTGCCGTGGTCACACACATCCATTCATGAATTGGGCTTGCTAATCCCTGAGATCATATCCCAGCACTGCCAAAAATTTAATCTTGGAGTAAGAAGCCAAGTATGACACATGTTTTCCTTTTCTGGGAAATTCCTCGGTGTCAGGCATGATGGAGAACATATAGACAAATCTGGGTGCTGTGAAATAAGATGTAAACAATGTAATAAATGTTAGAGGGGTCATCAGAGTCAATAAAATAAATGGTAAATAAATGAATAAAACAAGAAATAAAATGAATAATCACACCCAACAAAATATGGAATATCTGAATGGAAGTATAAATCTTATCTTTAAAATGGATATAAGGAGTATGTTTTCCAGGCGTGAGGCTTGAATTCAGGCCTAGGGAACAGGCCTGCCATTCTTGTCTTCAAGCATGGTCAGATTCCCTTCCCTCACGGTGTTGCATATTTACCCAGACCTTGAGTTCAAATCCCAGGCCTGGCAGAAAAAATGGCATGAATTGCAAACTAGGGAGCTAAATATGATTTTTTAATTGCAGACCATTGGAGAAGCCATAGTCCCGCCCAGCAACAGGGGCCTACATTTCGAATACCAGTCATGCCACTTCTGGATGGTGGGAAATCCTAAGAGGCTCGTTCCTATCCACAGGAATAACCATGGAATGTTATCAATGTCACAGTTAAATGAGATGCTCATGAATGATACTTGTATACAATTAGACATCTGATTTCAGCCGGTTGATTGATTTTATTTAATATCTTATGAAGCATTAAAAGAATATTATTTCTCACAAGGACACAATAATTTCAGGATACTGATTTACTTAATAGTTAATTAAAGATGAAAATAATAACATAAATTACCTGGAGACATAATAAATACCCAAGAATTTGTAGGAATGTAGTCTATAGAAATGAACAATGGATAGACATCTCTGGCACTCCATAAAGATATATATTTATTAGCATACTACAATCTGCATGTCAATCTGTACTTGTTTTGTCAACCCCTTGTTCTCGATCTCAGATCTTAGGAACTGCCTATCAGCTCAATTTGCCCCAGGATGGCATGCTGACACACACCCTTAAATGAATTTGTCCCTGTAGGCCATGAGTTCAGATGCCAGCACACCCAAACAATGAATCATGGAGTAAGAAACTGATGGTGACACGTTTTCCTTTTCTGTGAAACTCCGAGGTGTCAGGTATAAGTGGAATACATATGCAGACCTATATCCTATTTAATCAATGTAATCTATGTTCTATGTGCCATATTAGTCAATTAAATAGTCAATATATGTCGGATCTTTGTCCGCCCTAAGAAAGACGGATGGGGTCCAAGGAAATAGAAGTGAACTTGCTCGCTGGTTCTCCCTCCCCTTAGCCCTGGAGACATTCAGACAAAGCAGGGAGTCAAGTCAAGCAAGAACTCATTTATTACCACACAGAAAGCATCTTTTAAAGGGAAAAACTGCGTGGCATGGAAGGGGAAGGAAAGGAACCATCCAATCACTGAAAAGGTCAGACCCTATCATGCGCCTAAGCTTTATCCAATCAGATTTTAAGGTAAACAACTCCGGCTGTGACCTCTCAACTTCCTCTCACCGCCATCTTTTTTGCCCATGTGCCCCACAAATACATGAATCAAACAAAAAATAAAATGAATAACTACATTGAACGCAATATGGAATCAACCTATGAATGTAAATATAAATTATATATTTAAAATGTACACAAATAGGATGTATTCTAGTGCTGGGGATCGATTTCAGACCTAAGGAACAGACATGAATTTCTTGACTTCAAGAAGGCTAGCTTCCCCTTTCCAAACAGTGCAACAGAGTTACCCAGACCATGAGTTCCGATCCCAGTCCTGGCAGAAAAAATGGCACCTTTATACCATGTGACACACAATTCTTAAGTATTTCATTATGCCTCCAGTTAATGAATGTGATTGTTTAAATGCTTCATAAAGTATTGATTAAAATCGATCAGTGTTCTCTAATATAGTTGTGTATAAATTTATCCTAGAATTATTTAAGAACTGTCTATTCAATCATAACATACATCACATTCCACTGGTATTCATATAGATAGGAATGAGTTTCTAAGGATGTCTTTCCATTTGCAGGAGGCAGGACCAGGATTCCAACTGTGGGCTCCAGCTCCCACCACTTAATCCCAAGGATAGGCAACTCACTGGTCTGTCCAAGAACAGAAATACCAATGATTAGGCAGGCACCATTGGCTCTCAGCAGTCCTCATTGATGCTTACAAGGCTGTGATAGGAGGATCATATTCAAAGTCACTTTAGGCAGGAAAGTCCTTGAGACCCCTGTCCAACTTCAGTGCCAACAAAGCCAGAAGTAGAGCCATGTGGCTCCAGTGGTAGAGGGCTAGCTTTGATCAAAAGCAGTTCACAGACTGCGCAGATCCTGAGTTCAAGATCTGGGACTGGCAACAAACAGACATACACAACAATCTGTGCAACCATCCTCTTGTCCCCAGATCACCCTCTTGTCCTCAACTGAATTGGACAGAGTTCCCTGGGAAAAGGGCTGGGGGAGCTGCTGTCATCTTGACTCCATCCATTTTGCCTGCATCACAAGATTCGCACCACACCCCCATGCTTTCATGGTTCTTTCTGAGCAAGGGGATACAACAATTGTGGCCACGCCCACATTCCATGCTGTCCAGCACCAGGATTCCCTCTGTTGGTTGACACCACCACTAGCAGTTGAGGAAGGTAGAGGTTACTGAGTGGTGAGCAAGAACTCTAGTCCACTTTGGAGTAGAGTCGAAATTGACGTCCTTGTCAGTGAGTGGGAGAATAGAGGATTTCCCAGAGCCTAGGAATGTGGCCAGCCCATCTTTCCCATACCAGAGCTCAGATGTCTGAAACAAGTATCCATGAGAGCTGGGGGCAAGAAACCAGAATACCGGCAGAAGAATTCTCCCATCAGACCTGCAACATTCAAGAAAACAAAGAACATGAAAAAGGGGGGGTCTTCAAGACAAACACCAGTAGGGAAGGTGATTCACCAAAGGGTCCAGCCAAAGGTGATGCTGACCGCGGGACTCCCTTGCCTTTGGACACAGTCATAGTCACCAGGGTCCAGAGTGTCAAGGGTCCCTATAGCACCAAGGATCTTTAGAGGTGCTACCGACACATGGTGCCTGCCCTGGACCACAGCAAAAGAAGAAACCAGGTATGCTGTGCCAAGATCCAACCACTGAAGCTGGAAAAGACTGACCTGCAGGATCGACGGGAGAAACAGAGGGACAAGATAGCCCAGGTGCATGAAGTACCAAAAACAGAGCTAGACATCCACAAGCCACCCATACAGAGGTTGGTTTTGGCAGAAAGCAATTTACAATTTGCACTGGGCTAGTGAAGCAGGAGGCCAACGACAGAGAAATGGAGCAAGAAGCTCTCACCAGCCACCTGCAGGCCACAGGGTGTAACGTGTTGGAGCTGGAGATAGCAGTCGCTGCTGCACAGAAGGAGACCGAAATGTTCTTCATACAGCTGAATGATGTGACATTTCAACTCAAGGAAAAGACCAGAAGCTTCAATGACCTGGAGCAAGTGAACACAGAGTTGCATGAGAAGCTGGAAGCGATCTGGACAAAGAAGAGCAACAGGGAAAACAGAATCTGCAAGTTTCAACAAGTGCTGGTGGGGCATGAGGTAAAGAGACTACTGGAAAACCTGAGCTGGATGGTGACCTCAGCAATTCTGGAAAGAGACACCTTGATGGAGAGCCTGAGCATTGAGAGGTCCACATGGAAGGAGGAGGCTCAGTGGCTGACCAAGCAGGTGAACCAACTGACAGAGGAGAAGGAGCAAAGGGCAAGGCAGGTGCTAGCCCTAGAGAATGAGCTGGAGCAACTGAGAAGGATGCTGGCAGAGCCTCGGCCCTCCACAGGACCATCTCAGGCCGAGTGGCAGTTGCAGGCCCAGGCCTACTGCATGCAGATGGAGTTGAAAAACCTGGAGGAACAACTTCACATCCAGGTCCAGGAAAACCAGAGGCTCGGTCTCCAGAATGTGGAGCAGCGGGAGCAAATATGGAGACTGGATGAGAAGGCCAAGGATTGGCAGTAGATCCCCGAGACCCCACGATGCGCATGTGTGTGTGACCCATAGATAGAGCAGGCCCTGCTGTGGGATGCTCTCCACAAGGTGAGCTATGAGAAGGAGGAGCTCACCAGCATTCTGGAGCTCAGAGCCACCTGTGAGCAACACATTGCCTCCAATGAGCAGCTGAACTCCAAGAAGGAGGCCCTGCAGCAGCACTTGCAGAGGCAGACCCAGCTACTAGAGCAGCTGAAGCAAGTGCAGGCCCGACCAACTGGGGGGAAGCAAGTGGTGCCCCCAAAGTGGCAGGATACTCCCAAGTTCCTAGAAGTGACCAAACCACAGGAGGAGCACCTGCAGGCCCAGCTGAGCCTGGCTTTCACTGGGGAGGGGAAGTTGTGGCCCTGGAGAAGCAAAAGTTGAGGAGGTGACTCCTCCACAAAGTGAGCATCGCAGAGGATGGAGACATGCCCCAGACCTACAAGGATGTGGCTCTGCAAGTGCTCTCAGAGGCTGAGATCCACAGGAGGAAACTCCTGCTGCAGTAGCAGTGACCCCAGTGCAGTTGCATGGCCAAACCTGCAGCTCAGTGTCAGACAGAGCTGGAGGCACAGGCACCCCCGTCCCGTGAGCTGCCACCACAGCCGGCTTGGGGATGGGAATTGGGACACGTGGGTATCCGAGAAGAAAATCTGCCTCGTCCACGACTTGTATGATGAAGTGGACATCCATAGTCCCGCGGATGAGCTCCACAATCAATGCAGCAAGTTGTTGGCACACATCCACAAATGTCAAGGAGTCCCTTGTGGCATGTAAGGAGCAAATGTTCGTTCTGGATGAGCTGTGTCAAGAGAAAGCCAAGCGTGTGTGCCGGCTCACACAGGAGAAGATGGAGAAGAAGAAAGAGCTGCAGGAGCTGCTGTTACTCCTCGCAGGGGAAGGAGTGGACAGTGGGCTCCAGATGCCAGCACAGGCTGAGCCCTCCCCCCCACTGCTCCAGATGCCTCAGGCTCCAGGGTGGGTGAAATGAGTGAGGAGCACAAAGGTTTTGAAGAATTGCAACTTTAAGACAACTTGGACACTGCCAGAGTAGTGGTCGGGGTTCACTACCTCGTAGATGACTCCCCCACAGAGCATGTTCTACAGCAGATGACCCACACCCAGAGCAGCCTAGAGCTCGTGGACTTGGGCAAGGAGCACTCCCTCCTATTCTTCCATAGACTGATGTGGATGATGACTCGCTATGAGAAATACTGACTCTCAAAAGCCAAGGCAGCCACCAGAATTGGGTGGCCAAGTGGCCTTCTCTCAGGCCTGAGATGGGAAGGGTATACTTCAGGTCAGGTAGGGCAGAGGCTGCCAGGAAGCAGCCCCAACTCAAGGGACATCTAATGGCCCATTGGTGGCCAGGGAAGAGACCCATGTTATGGTTATCCCAAACAATAAATTGTTTTCAAGGGGAAGAAAAGCCTACAACAAAGATTTGTTCTCCCAGTCCTGGGGCTTGAACTCAGGGCCTAGCTACTTTCCCTGAGCTCTTTTTTTTTTAATCAAAGCTGGCACTCTACCCATTGAGCCCCACCTCCCCTTTCAGCTTTTTCTGTGTGGAATTGAACCCAGGGTATCAGGCATGCTAGGCGACCACTCTACAACTGAGCCACATTCTCAGCTAGGATGATTCTCCCTCCTCCCAGACCCATATGGCCATTCCTCAGATAAATAGGAAGGAGAGGCTAGGATGAATATGAAGCACAAGTATGGTTCACAGAGAAATACTCCCCTGTCTCTTTGACCTCCTTAGTTGAAGTTTCTCTTCTACCATTTAGGGATGAGAGAGGGAGAGGGAGTCTTGAGAGAGGAGTACCAAGAAGAATAGTGCCCTGAGCCCCACAGCCTACCCCACACAAGTGGTCTTCTAGACTCCAATATTACCTGATTCAATGTGGAGTCTACACTGTCTCCCTATCACTTCAAACTCAGGATGAAATAAAGATCAGATTTGTCCTTAGCCCACACACAGGGTAGCAGCTCCTAGTCCCAGACCAACTTCCACCTCTGACTGCCCCGCCACAATGGTGTCGGTGATGACCTCATGCATAGATTCCAGGAAGAAGGTCTATGGCAAAGGACAAAAGGAGCAGGGTGAGCAGGGGAAGGAGCTGGGGCAATTGCTCTGGGATCTTCCTCCTTGGAGCCCTCCCATCAAGCCAAATCCATGCTGACCCAAAGTAGGGCCAAGGCCAGAGTGTGAGAAAAGATGGAGAAGCATGGTACTAAAGGAGGTACTGCTTTGTCTTGGAGCACTTGAAAATTCCAATTATATTTGGCCCATGCCAATCCCAAAGCCAACATGTAATGCCTCTCTTTGTTGATGTTGTCCCTGAGTGCTGTCCCTGAAGTCTTTTTCTCAAGGCTGGCACTCTATCACTTGAGCCACAGGGACTCTTCTTGTTTTCTGATGATTCATTGAGGATAAGAGTCTCACATACTTTCCTGCCCAGGCAGTCTTGGCACCATGATCCTCCAGATCTCAGCTTCCTGAGTATCTCAGATGACAGATATGAGCCACCAGTGCCCAGCATGTGATGCCTTTTGAAGGCATCTTGGCAAGTCTGTAAAAGGAGCCAAAAAGGGCCTGGATAGACCATGACCCAATCAAGGAGCTGGGATGGGGGAAGACTGACCTTCTAGCCATCCTGTTCCCCAAAATTAAAGATGCCAGATGGTGTTGGATGCATCAAACACCTGATGGCCAACAGCCATCAGGTGAAAAGGTAGAGAATATCCAAGGATAGCAGTGTCAAAATCTCTTATTTTGCATGCATGTGGTGTGTGTGTGTGTGTGTGTGTGTGTGTGTGTGTGTGTGTGTGTGTGTGTGTGTGTGTGTGTGTGAATTCAGGGCCTAGGCTCTATCCCTGAGTTTTCTTGCTCAAGGCTAGTGCTCTGCCACTTGAGCCACAGCCCCACTTGCTTTTTGATGGTTAATTGTAGGTAAGAGTCTCAAGAACTTTCCTGTCCAGGGTGGGTTTGAAGCATGATGGTGGCCCCAGTGAAGCAAGAGTAAACACAACTTGCAGGGACAATGCCTATAGAGGGAGACTCCTGCTCCCTGCTGGCCAGATGGGGGACATGTGGCCCCTTGCCATAATCCTCTAGAGTTCAATTGAAGGAAGTGACCATGGCTAAGCTGACTCTTGCTCACCCTGTGTGCTGATGCCAGAGCAGATCTGTTCCACCCTAGGCCAAGAGCAGGCATTACCTGGTGTGACATGTTGCAGCTCTTGCCCTTCCTGGCCCAGAACCATGGTCTGAGACGTGGATTTACTACTGCTCAGATCCACATTGCACCCATGACATGCCATTCTGATGTTCTCCATGCCCCAAGACTCTACCCTTCTCTGGTAGTGTGGCCCGCTCTGTAGGCAATGGCCTCCAAACAGACTGCTCTCAAGACTTGTATGACATCTAGACATTGGGAGACCCTCAGGGGCCCACTGGAAAGTACTCTGCCTAGAGCCACAGAGCGAGGTCCAAGCAGACCAAGGGTTGGTCATGGGGCTTGAACTCTGGGCCTGGACGCTGTCCCCCAGCTCTTCAGCTTACCACTTGAGCTACAGAGCCCTTCTGGTTTTCTGGAGGTTCCTTGGAGGTCAGAGTCTCCAAGACTTTCTTCCATGGGCTGGCTTGGAACCGCAATCCTCACATCTCAGCCTCCTGAGGAGCTAGGAAGACAGGCGTAAGTCACCAGTGCCCGGCTGATCTGGCCTTTCACCAGAGTGTACTAGGAGCTCCTGAAAGCTTTTCTTTATTTTTTCGTGCCAGTAGTGGGGCTTTAACTCAGAGTCTGGGCTCTGGTCTCTTAACTTTTTCCCTCAAAGTTAGCACTCTGCCACTTGACCCACAGCTCCACTTCTGGCTCTTGGTAGTTAATCAGGAAGAAGAGTTTCACTAACTTTCCTCCCCTGAGCTGGCTTGACCCATGATCTCTGATTTCAGTTTCCTGAGTAGCTAGGATTTACAGGGGTTGAGCTATTGCTGGCATTGGGCTAGAACCTTTTCTTAAGCAAGGGTCCTTCCCTGCGTTTCCCCTGACTCCTCCATGCAAAGGAGGTCTAAGGGTCAGGAGCTCTAAAAAATAGGCTTCTAGCCACAGGAAATGGCTGGGGTCCATGGTGAAAAGTCAAGTTGATCTTCCCCCTGGGCCTAATTCTGGGACCTCACCCTCTGCCTTGTGACGCAAGTACAAACATTGACCCAGCATTGAACGTCCTGCCAGACTTTTCTGTAGTAACAGAACCTTCATTCTACCCATACCACCTGCTCTACAGCATACCTCAGGACCTTTGCCCATGCTGTACTTCTGCCTGAGGCTCTCTGTCCACATCTTAGAAGTCCTGTGGTATTTTGGCCCTGGTTGTATCACCTCCTGGAGGAAGTCTTTCCTTCCCTTCTTCCTCTTTTTAAATATTGAGTTGCTAGAAATGGAATTGTGCAGGCTGACTGGCAAATGCTCTATCATGGGGTGTGTGTGTGTGTGTGTGTGTGTGTGTGTGTGTGTGTGTGTGTGTGTGTGTGTGTACCATTCCTGGGGTTTGAATTCATGGCCTCTATGGTATCCTATCCCTGAGCTTTTATGATCAAGTCTAGCCTTCTACTACTTGAACCACAGCTCTACTTCTGGCTTCTTGGGTTTTTAATTGGAGAATAGTGTCTCATATAGACTTTCCTGCTTGCAATGGGGATTCTCAGATCTCAGCCTCCTGAGTAGCTTACAGGGGTGAGCCACCAGCACCTGCCCTCTACCCTACTGCTTACCTATATTCTCGGCCCTCCTCTGAGTCCCAGAAAAAATATGTCTCACCAGGCTCATTTTTTTGACAGTCTTGGGGCTTGAACTCAGGTTCTGTGCAGGTTCCTGAGCTTATTTACTCAAGGCTAGCACTCTATCAATTAAGCCACAGTGCCACTTTTGGCTTTTTCTCTTTCTGTGGTACTGAGGAATTGAACCCAGGACTTAGTGCATACTAGGTAAGCACGCTACCACTAAGCCACATTCACAGCCCAAATCCCACTTCTATGAGAGTGGGATTTATTGGCATACCTCTTTTGGTATAGAAATAGCTTACTATTTCATATTTTTGCCAAGATTTGGGACAAGCCTATGACTTAGCAATGAGGAATGATTAATTAGTGATAGCCACCAGGCCCCAGAGGTCTAGGCTCACATCCTGCAGAGGGATAGAGAATATGGAGCCAGAACCTTCGAAAACTCCTACAATGTAGGAACTGTGGTCTCCTTGGAGGCAGTGACTGTGTGCTATGTATCCTGATGGGACACCTCAGCCAGAACATAAGAGTTCAGTTATTAAATGGCAGAGAAGGATGCTTTGTTCAAGCTGCTGGCTCAGACTTAGTACTCTCTGAGGGCTTTTCCATGCTTGCCCAGGTTGGGGGGCTGGGCATGGGCAACCTGCTGAATATCCATCATCCATCCATCATTATCCATACACAGAAACATGGAATTATTGCCTCCTTTTAGGGGGGAGGGGGCAGTTCTGGGTTTGTACTATGAGCTTAGGCCCTGTCCCTGAGCTCCTTTTGCTCATGTGTAGTACTCTGCCCTTAAGCCACAGCCCCATTCATGTTTTCCTTTCCTGTGATCTCTTAGAAATTAGAGTGTCGTGGGCTTTCCTGCCCTGGCTGAATTCAAATTGGCATTTTCTACATCTCAGCCTCCTGAGGAGCTAGTATTACAGGCAAAAGCCCCTGGCTCCTGGGTTTCGTTTCTTCTTATTGTTCTTTTTTGTAATTGTAACAATCTGAAATCTTCACGGTGTCAATCCAATGGTTTGCATCCGAAGTAAACTACCCAGGCCTGGAGTTTGAATGCTAGGACTGCCTCCCACAAATGGAAGGAGATTCTGACAGAGTCATTCCTATTCATGTGAATGATAATGGAATGTTATACAAGTAATAAATAAATTTTCAGTTAATTCATGATTCTATTCTATTCTAATTCATGCCACACAAAAATTATTGGATTAATATCTTCCATTCTAGATCCATGGTATGATTCCCCTAATGGAAGGATATTGACTAATTTTTAATTAACGCTTTTCTAAGTATTACATGGAGGCATAATTTAATAACTAATAATTGGTATTATATATATATATATACACAATTTAATATCTGCACATTCCCTGTTTCTCTATGCATGTTTATACTATTGGGAACACCTGTGGATTGATCACAGGTACTCAGAACTTCCTGGCAGGTCAGTTTGCTGGAGGCTGGTGTGCTAAGATTGTGATCACATTTTTGGATTGGCAATTGTAGGCCGTGAGTTGAAATCCCATCATGGCCAAAAATTTATTCCTGGAGTCAGAAGCCAATCTTGACACATTTTTTTTCCTTCTCTGTGAAAGTCCTGGGTCTCAATATGATGTATAATCCATATGCAAATATATCCTATGTGATATGATGTAATAAAAGAAACATATATATGTAATAAACAACATATGCAGTATACCTATGTATGTAACTAGGTCTTATATATTAATATTACTTTTTCCAGAGCTGGGGTTTCAATTCAAGCCCTGGGAACCGATCAGAATTTCTTGTAGTCAAGGACGGTGATCCTTTCCCCTTCACCCACAGTGCCACAGAGTTATCCAGACCCTAAGTTCAAATACAAGGCTTCCTAAAAATGGTGCAAATTCCATCCAGGGCCTTATTATTATTATTATTATTATTATTATTATTATTATTATTAGCCGAGCACAGGGCTTGCACTCAGGTCTTGGCATCTTTGCCACAGCCGACTCTTATATCCCAGGACCGGAGTTCAGTTCTTGGGCTTGGGAAAAAAAAATAAAATGTAGAAACATAAAACTGAGAAGTTCAAGAAGGCGGTTTTACTTTTTTTTTCCTTTGTATTGTGACCTTCCTGAGTGCAAATGACAAGGCCCAGAAAGTGAATATAACCTAGCATTGCTGATGTTTGGCGGGCTATTAAGAAAGCCATAGCCAAAACTGGCAACTTAGGTATGGAGGTCGAATCCTGGGATTGCCTCTAATGAATGGCGAGATTCTAAGAAACCCATTCCCATATAAATCCATACAAATGGAATGCTATAAATGTAACAATTAAATTAGTAGTGCATGATTATATTATAAAATTATACACAACAATTTTCAATTAGTACTTTATTATGTATTCATTCATGATACTTTGAAAAGGAAGGAATAATTTAATTGCCAATAATGGTGAGTAATATTGTATATGCAATTTCATAGTATACAGACATCTCTTTCTTGTTTTATGCATCTACATCTATCTATCTATCTATCTATCTATCTATCTATCTATCTATCTATCTATCTATCTATCTATCTATCTATCTATCTATCTATCTATCCATCCGTCTGTCTGTCTGTCTGTCTGTCTGTCTGTCTGTTTATCTACTAATCTACACATTTATCTGTTTATACACTTGTCACTCCTAGGGCTCAGTTGTAGAATGCTCGCCTAGTATGTACAAAGCCCTGGATTCCTCACTACCATGTGCACACAGAAATCCAGAAGTTGTACTGTTGCTCAAGTAGCCGAGCACTAGCTTTGAGCATGAAAGCTGAGGGACTGTGTCTAGTCTCTTACTCAAGACACAGGAATGGTACCAATAAAAGATGGAATGTTCTGACTGCAACTACATAAGGATAGCACTGCAAATACCTCATCACAGAGCAAGCCTTGAGTCTGGTGCTGACAGCTGCCATCTAACCTGACTTAGTCAGAGGTAAACTGCTGCAACCCAGCTCCACAGAACCAGATGCTGCTGGCTTGCTCACCCCTGTCATCCAATATACTTGGAGGCTAAGATCTGACACTGGTGGGTTTAAAACCCACCCTGGGAAGTGGCGCTGTAGCTCAAGTGGTAGAGTGCTCGCTCGCCTTGAGCTGAAGAGCTGAGGGACAGTGCCCAGGCCCAGAGTTCAAGTCCCACGACCGACAAAAAAAAAAAAAAAACACCCTGGCAGGAGGTCTGCAAAACTCTGAGCTGTGGCTCAAAGTGAAAGAGCTCTAACCTTGAGCTAACTATCTTAGGACAGTACCCCCAACCTTCCAGTGCAATCCCTGTGTCTGACTCCACCTCCCCCCCAAAAAGCCACCCCTCTAAATCATTAGATGTGAACTTTGTGTGGCTTGGGATGTGTTTCTCAAAGAATGATAATACTGATGAAAACATCCTAATTCTAATGACAGTGTGTGGGATAGAGCTATATGATGAGTCCTTCAGGAGGTGCTGTGTGCTGAGTCCTTCACAGGGTGCATTTTTCATCTGTTTCTTATAAGAGCTCCACAAGTAAGATGATTGTGTAGATGAGAAACTTGAGGCTCAGATATGTCCCCATGTCAGGGCCAAAATTATGTATGTACCGAACTCTAGTGAGTTGTCTCCTGCAGATAATTGTTTTGGTTTATTTTTCTCAGTCATTAACCTAGAACTCAGGGCCTAGCCACTGACCATTCCCTGTTGGGCTCATGGCTAGCACCTTACCACGTGGAGCCAAGAACCTCCTTGCAACAGAGTGTTACAGTCTAGGTATCTGTAGCTGAGGTTTGTCATCCTTCCTACTCAGGAAGCTTAGATATGATGATCTCCATTCCAAACTCTCCCAGACACAAAAGGTCCCATAAGTCTATTGTCTCCTATTCACTACTTAGAAATTTGAAGTGGAAGCTGGACGCTGGTGACTTTCACCTGTCATCCTAGCCACTGAAGAGCCTGAGAGCTGACGATCACAGTCCAAAGCCAGGCTGGGAGGAAATTCCTTGAGAGGCTTCTCTTCAGTGAACTACCAAAATCCTTCAGGGGTGCTGTAGCTGAAGTGGTAGGCTGCTTGGCTTTAAATGAAGAGCTCAAGGATAGCTCCCAGGCCTAGACTTCAATTCCTCCAACTTTCAAGAAAAGAAAGAAAGAAACTTGAAGTGCAGTTCTGGGATGTGTCTTAGGGGTAGAGTGCTTTGCAGGTATGAATCCTTGGGTTTGATTCCTTAGTAAAACATCACTAGAAAAAAGCTTGAAGTAGCTGTGTGGCTCAATTGGTAGAGTGCTATCCTTGCACAGGAGTAACTCAGGTACAGTGTTCAGGTCCTGAGTTCAAGCTCCAGGACAAGTGTTTGCACACACACACATGCACACACACACACACACACACACACACACACACACACACACACACACACACACACACACACACAGATACCAGAATTGAAGCTGTGATACCAAATGGTAAAATTCTGAACTCATGGTCAGCACCCAGGCCCCGTGTTCAACCCCAAAACCTAGCCACCCAGGGCCCATTTAGGAGAGGTCAAAGGTTTCAAAACCTGATGAGCTTCAACAGCCCTAAATAACAGGAAGCATTGTGATATTAGACATATGGTTGGATTTAGAAAGCTTGCAGAAATCTAGGAAGGCACTGTTGCCAATAATGAATCATTGTATTAGGTTCAGCTCCCTTATTTTCTGTCAGAAGGACCGTTGAATTAATTGTAGTAGGTTATTTCAACACTGGAACATAGTATAACAAACACACGATAAGTACAGGGAACTTGGCCTGCCACGGGAGGTGGCACAAATGAAGGCTTTCTGTCAAAACGAAATACTGGGGAGAGTGATAGCTTGGGGTACAAAGAGGAATTTTTCTCCTAGCCTTCAGAGCCTGACCACACTCCTCCTCATTAATTGTCCTGGATGGAGTTGTTTGATACACAGCTGTAGAGGAGTGAGGCTTTTTGTCTGCCTGTTCCAACAATGAAGCAGATTTTCTCCAGCAGCCTGGGGTGTGGAGAAAACCTCAGGCTACTCTGGAAGCAGTGAGGAGAGTCCCGGAACATGCACTGTCTTGTAAACACTCTCTGTGCTATGAAATCATTCTATTTAAAGCAAATTTCCTAGCTGTGTGCCTTTCATCATAGGGACTCTGGACATTCACAGATAGAAATGCATGCATACATACAAGGGGAGACATGGAGTTCCTTGTGTGTGTGTTTATTTTTTGGCAGGTCCGGGGGTTGTATTAGGAGCCTAAGCACTGTCTCTGAGCTCATTTTGCTCAAAGGTAGCCCTCTGCCCTTTATTCACAACCCCATTCATGGCGATCTTTTATTCCTGTGATCCCTCAGAAGTTAGAGTGCTGTAGACTTTCCTGTCCTGGCTGAATTCAAACGGGCATTCTCTACCGCTCAGACTCCTGAAGAACTAAGATTACAGGCAGGAACCTTTGACACCTGGCTTTCTTTTCTTCTTGTTCTTTTTTTTCATTGTGACAAAATGAAATCTTCACAGTGTCATTCTAATGGTTTGCATTTCGAAGTAAACTACCCAGACCTGGACTTCAAATGCCAGGACTCCCACCTACACATGGAGGGAGATCTTGAGAAAAGCTTTCCTATTCATGTGAATGCTTAATGGAATGTTATAAAAATAACAATTAAATTTGTAGTTTGTTCATGTATATTATTTAATTATATATACATTACTACCAATTGTTGATAAATTATCCCTTACTTTAAGTATTATGGTTGAATACATAACAAAGTATTAATTGCAAATTAGTCATTGTACTATAATTATTGTGTAAAATTTTATAATGTAATCATACACTACTAATGTAATTGTTACTTTACAACATTCCATTCAAATGGATATATAAAAAAGTAGTGGATTATGTCTTCCATTCTAGCACCATAGTATGATTATCCCAATTAAAGAATACTGACTACTTTTACATTAATGCTTTAATAAATATTCAACCATGATACTTCATTAAGTGGAGGCATAATTTAATAATAATTCATAATATATATAATTTAATATCCTCTTATTGTCTCTCTCTTATATATATTGCAAACTACACATCTATCTAACCAGTTATCTAACCATCTATATCTATACCTACATCTACATCTATATCTATATATATAAGTCACAATTATGGCTTGTTCCCAGGGTCTCAGAACTGGCTGGTAGCTCAGTTTGCCAAAGGCTTTTGTTCTACAACTGACCCGTTCACAAGTTCGGGATTATGGGCTGTGAGTTCAAATACCAGCATGGCCAAAATATTATATGTGGAGTAAGAAGCAAATTTTGACACATACTTTTTTTCCTTCTCTGTGAAAGTCCTGGGTCTTAGTATGATGTATAATCCACATGCAAATATATCCATGTGATGATATGTAATAAATATAATAAATGGTATATATGTAATAAACTAAAATAAAACATAAGGGTAATAAATGTCATATGGAGTAACCCCATGTATGTAAATAGATCTCATATATGAATATTATTTTTATCAGTGCTGGAGCTTGAATTTGGGCACTGGAAACTGGGCTGAAATTCTTGTCTTCAATGATGGTGAGCTTCCTCTTCCCCCACAGTGCCACAGATTTACCTAAACTCTGAATTCAAATCACAGGCCTGCCAGAAAAATGATCAAAATTCCAACAAGGGCCTTAATTTCTTTTGGCCAGGATTAGGGCTTGAACTCAGCTCGGGCAACTCTGCCTCAGCTTTGATCATCCTGGGCTGGGGTGCAGCATCTGGACCCACAGCCCATCCTGAGATCCTAGGACCCAAGTTCAAATCTTGGGACTGGCAAGAAAAATGGAGAAGTGCTGTGAAGGTGGCTCAGTTATAGATTGCTTGCCTTGCATGCATAAGACCCTGGTTTCGATTCCTCAGCACCACATAAGCAGAAAAAAGCAGGAAGCAGTGTTATGGCTCAAGTGATAGAACAATAGCCTTGAGCTGAAGAGTTGGGGAACAGCACCCAGACCCAGAGTTCTGGCCCCAAACAGAAAAAAAAAGAAAAAATATATTGCCGGGAAAAAAAGGAGAAGGATAAAACTGGGAAGTTCCAGAAAGCAGTTTTACATTGCTTTTTCCTTTACAACCATCCTGGGTCTAAATATCAGGGACCGTAAAGTGTACATGACCTTGCACTGTTGAACTTTGGTGGGTTATCAGGGAAGCCGTAGCCAAAACCAGCAACCTAGGCCCGGCGTGCGAATCCCAGGACTGCCACCTATCAACGGCAGGAGATCCTAAGAAAAGTATTCCAATATACATCCATATGAATGGAATGTTGTAAAGTAACAATTACATTACTAGTGTATGATTACATGATAAAATTATACACAATAATTATAGTACATTGACTAATTTACAACTAATACTTTGTTATGTATTCAACCATAATACTTAAATAAATTAAGGGATAATTTATCAATAATTGGTAGTAATATCATATATATAATTAAATAATATACAGACATCTCTGTCTTGTTTTATACATACATATATACATACATACATACATACATATATACATACATACATATATGCTTATATATATGTATGTAACAATCTATCTATCTATCTATCTATATCTATATCTATATATATTTCTACACTTGTCATTCCTGGGGCTCAGTAGTAGAGTGCTCGCCTACTATGTATGAAGCCCTGGGTTCGATTCCACACTATCACATGCACAGAAAAAGCCAGAAATAGTGCTGTTACTCAACCAGTTGGGCACTGGCTTTGAGCATGAAAGCTTAGGGACTGTGTCCAGGCCCATAATCAAGCCCCAGGACTGGCACCAGAAACAAGTTAGAATGTTCTAACTGCAAGAATAGAAGGCCATGATTTCAAATACCTCCTCAAAGATCAAGCTGGTAGTCTGAAGCTGATGGCTGCCATCTAAATTGACTTAGACAGAGGTCAACAGCTGCAACCCAGCATCATGGAACCAGACACTGCTGGCTCACCCCTAGCTGCTCAGAGGGTGAGATCAGACTCTGGTGGGTTGAAAACTCAGCCCTGCCAGGAAATCTGCTAGACTCTGAGCTGTGCCTCAAAGTGGTAGAGCTCTAGCCTTGAGGAAAAGGTCTTAGGACAGTACCTCCAACCTATGAGTGAAATCTCCTAGGCTGATGGCCCTCCCCACAAAAAAAGACCCCTCTAAACTGTTAGATGTGAATACTTGTGCAGTTTGTGACCTGTATCTGAAAGAATGGTGATAAGTACCCTAATTCTAATGACAGTTTGTGGGATACAGCTATGTTATGAGTCCTTCCTGGGGTGTTCGGTGTTGAGTCCTTCATGGGGTACTGGGTTGTTCATGGGGTATTGTGTGCTGAGTCATTCACAGGGTACTATGTGCTGAGTCCTTCACGAGTTGTATTCTTTCATCTGGTCCTTATAAGATCTACATAAGTAAGATGATTGTGCAGATGAGAAAGTCGAGGCTCAGATATGTCCCCAAAGCAGGGCCAAATTTATGTATATACTGAGCTCTATTGCCTTGTCTCCTATAGACAATTGTTTTGGTTTAGTTTTCTATATCATGAACCTTGAACTCAGACCCCTAGGTGTTGACTTTCTTCTTGGGTTCATGGCTAACGTTCTACTATGTGGAGCCAAGTACCCCCTTGCAGCAAAGTGTCATGGCTTAGGTCTCTTTAGCTGAGATCTATTATCCTGCCTGCTCAGGAAGCTGAGGATCTTGGTACCTTTTCCCCTTGGTGGTTGTGTGGCTCTGATGCTCCTTTAGTCTTGATGTAATGATGCCAGAGAGATGTTTGTATCTGGAAATGAACACATCTCTATCCAAGGACATTTAAAGTACCTTTTAAAAATACTTTTGAAAGTGATTTTAAAATATTCTAATGACATTTTCAAAAACTTTGTTAATTTCTGCTCTCGAAATTAAAGTCACTAAATTATGGAGTTAAAAAAATTATCCCAGATCACGAACAAAAGCCAGCCTGGGGAGGAAATTCCTTGAGATGGTTATATCCAATAAACCATCAGAAAACCTAAAGAGGTGCTGTAGCTCAAGTTGCAGTGCACTAGACTTGAGCTGAAGAGCTCAGAGACAACACCCAGGCCCAGATTTGAACTCCTCCAACTTACAAGAAAAAAAAGAAACTTGTAGTGGAGAGCTGGGATTGTTTCTTAGGGGTAAACTGCTTTACATGTGTTAAACCCTGGGTTTCATCCACATCCCTAGAAAAAAAAGGCTGAAGTGGCTGTGTTAATCAAGTGGTAGAGTGCTGTCCTTGGACAGGAGAAACTCAGGTACAGTGGTTAGGTCCTGAGTTCAAGCACACACACACACACACACACACACACACACACACACACACACACACACACACACACGGAGGCACCATTGCCAATAATGAATCATTTCATTAGGTTCATATCCTTAATTATCTGCCAGAAGGACTCTTGAATTAATTTTAGCAGTTTGGTTTAACACTGAAACACAATCTTACAATGATAGGATGAGTGCAGGAACTTGGCCTGCCATTGAAGTTGCACGAATGAAGGCTTCTTGTCAAATCAGAGCACTGGGCTTGGCGCTGGTGGCTCACGCTTCTAATCCTAGCTACTCAGGAGGCTGAGATCTGAGGATCACGGTTCAAAACCAGTTTGGGCAGGAAAGACTATGAGACTCCTATCTCCAATAAACAACTAGAAAACCGAAAGTGGCTCTGTAGCTCCAGTGGTAGAGCGCTCGCCTTGAGCTGAAGAGTGCAGGGACAGTGCCCAAGCCCAGAGTTCAAGCCCCATTACCGACCAAAAAACAAAATCAAAAACAAAAAAAACAGAGCACTGGGGAGAGAGATAGCTTGGGGTATAAAGAGGCCTTTTTCTCCTGACCTTCAGAGCCTGCCCGTACACATCCTCAATAATTGGCCCGGATGAATTGTTTGTTACACAGCAGTACAGGAGTGAGGCTTTTTGTCTGCCTGTTCCAACAATGAAGCAGACTTCCTCCAGCAGCTGGGGTATGGAGAACCCCTCAGGCTACACTGGGAACAATAAGGGGAGCCCCAGAACATGCACTGTCTTGAAAGCATTCGCTGTACTATGAAATCATTCTATTCAAAGCAAATTTCCTAGCTGGCTACATTTCTTCATAGAGACTCTGATTTTCACTGATATAAATACAGGCATACATACACAGACATATGGAGTTACTGGCTCTTTTTTTGTGGCATGTACTGAGACTTGAACTGTGAGCTTAGACATTTTCACTGAGCTCCTTTTGCTCAAGGAAGCATTTTATTGTGTCTTAAACCATGATTACCCTAGGCTGGGGTGCAGCATTTACACCCACAGATAATCCAGGGATTCTAAGACCCGAGTTCAACTCTCAGTGCTGGCAAAAATACAACAAGCAAACAAAAATGGAGGAGGAAAAATCAGGAAGTTTTACATAACAGTTTTACCTTTGTTTCCTTAGCACTGTGACCCTCCTGGGCCTCAATGACTCAGCTTGATAATTGTATGTGAGCTTGCATTGATGGAGGCTTAGGGCTCTCAGTGAAGCCTGAGCCCAACCTAGACACCTAGGCTCTGAGTTCAATCCTGGGATTTCAATCCTGGGACTGCCACCTACACATGGCTGAAGATCCTAGGAAACTTATTCCTATATATAGGAACACTAATAGAATGTTTGAAATGTATTAACTGAATTACTAATTAGCTAGTAATTACAGTTTAAGATTGTATTCAATAAATATAGGTCATTGATTAATACTTTATAAGTCTTCTTCTATAATTGATTGATGGAGGCATAATTTTATACTAAATAATTGGTAGTAATATAATATATAGAAATAAGATAAAGGAATCATCCTTTATATAGGGTTATACATTAGAGTCTGCATAAATGTCTATCTGTCTCTCTCTGTATACATTTATATATGCATACACATTTGTAAATACACATACACATATACACACACACACACACACACACTGCAATCTAAACATCTATCTGTTTTTATATTGGCCATTCCTAGGGCTTGATCTCAGGTCCTCAAATTTGCCCTCCAACTTCTCTTGCATCAGACTGATGTGCTAACATTTACCCATTCATGAAGTGGGCCTGCTAGGGCCTGAGTTTAAGTCACAAAACTGCCAAAAACTTAATCCTGGTGGAGAGCCAATTGTCCCACTTGTTTTCCTTATCTGTGAAATTTCTGGGACTCAGGAATGATGTAGAATACATAGGCACATCTATGTCTTATGTAATAGGATGCAAAAAAATGTTGTAAGTGTAGTCATACTCACTAAAGTACATAAGAAATAATTAAAACACAAAATAAAATGAATACACTAACAGCAATATGCAGTAAACATATGTAGGTAAATATAAATCTTGTATTTAACATATATATACGAATATTAATTTTTTGAGTGCCAGGACTTGAATTCAGGCCCTAGGAACAAACCTGAATTTCTTGTCTTCCAGAAGGGTGATCTTCCCCATCCCGCACAGTGCTGCAGATTTACCCAGACACTGAGTTCAATTCCCAGACCTGGCAGAAAAAATGGTGTGAATTCCAAGCCAAGGAGCCTCATAATTTTTAAAATATTTTTAATGTATGTATGTATGTATGTATGTATGTATGTATGTATGTATGTATGTTTGTATGTATTTTTATTTTGTCAAGCACAGGGCTTGAACTCATGTTGTGGCAATTCTGCCTCAGCTTTGATCACTCTAGGCTGGGGTGTAGCCACTGGACCCACAGCCGAACCTGGGTTCCTGGGCCCCAAAGTCTGACAAGCAAATCAATAATTAATGCGACACAGAAAAAAAAAAAAACTGGCAACTTGAAGATGGCTGCCGGTTTTACATTTGTTTGCTTGCAAGGTAGCCATCATGTCTGAATAACACTGCTGAAAAATATTGGTGACCTGGCATTGCTGAAGGCTGGCGGGCTACCAAGGAAGCCATAGGCCAAAATGGCAATATAGGCCCTATGTTTGAAGCCCGGTCATGACCCCTTCCAAAGGTGGGAAATCCTAAGAATCTCCTTCCTATTCATAGGAATACCGATGGAAGATTATGAATGGCAAGGTTGAATAAGTTGTTTCTGAATACTACTATATAAATAGAGTGATTTTAGGAGGCAAATGGATTTTAATGAATATGTTTGACATATTCAAAGAATAGTATTAATTACATGGATGCAATAGTTTCGGAACTGTGGTTGATTTAATTAATAATTCATTAAGGATGAAAACAATAATATTAATTACATGGAGAGGCAATAGCCCTAGGGGTCTATAGCGGAGGTCTCTCATCCTGCTTTCTCAGGAAGCTGAGATCTGAGGACCTAGGTTCCAAACTATCCCATACACAAAAGGTCTCATGAGCCTATTATCTCCAATTCACCACTAAGAAACCTGAAGTGGAAGCTAGGTGCTTGTCACTCATGTCTGTCATCCAAGCTATTCAGGATGATGAGATCTGAGGATCATGGTTAAAAGCCAGCATGAGCAGGAAAGTCCTTGAGACACTTAGCTCCAATGGACCACCAGAAAAGCTGAAGTGGCATTTGGCTCAAGTGGTAGAGCACAAGACTTGAGCTGAAGAGCTCAAGGACAGCACCCAGACCCAGACATCATCTTCTACAACAATAAAAAAGACAGAAACAAACAAACAAACTTGAAGTAGAGGGCTGGGAATGTTAGAGTGCTTTGCAAATATGAAACGTGGGTTTGATTTCTCAGGACCACAACCATAAAAAAAAGGCCTGAAGTGGCTCTGTGGCTCAAGTAGGAGAGGACTATACTTAAAAAAGAGAAACTAGGTACAGTGCTCAGGTCTTGAGTTCAACCTCCAAGAATCGTGTATGTGCCTATGTGCCCTCTCCCACTTGTGCGCACACACACACACACACACTCACACATACACAGACAAGAAGTGATGCTGTTACACAAAATGGTAAAGCACCAGGCTTCTGCACTGAGCTCATGGTCAACACCCAGGCCCTGTGTTCAACCCCAAAACCTAGACACCCAGGGCCCAACTAGGAGAGGTCAAATGTTTCAAAACCTGATGAGGTTCACCAGCCCTAGATGACAGGAAGCTTTGTGATACCAGATATGTGCTTGGATTTCCAAAGCTTCCTGAAACCTAGGAGAGGAATCATAGGCCCATCATCATAGGCAATGAAACGTTTCATTCGGTTCAATGCCCTACTTGTCCTCCAGAAGGACTCTTGAATTATATTGAGCACTGTATCTGAACACTGGAATATAGTCTCACAAAACCAGGATAAGTGCACAGGACGTGGCCTGTCACAGAAGGTGGCACATATGAAGGCTTCCTGTCAAACCAGAGCACTGGGGAAATAGTTTAGGATACAAAGAGACCTATTTCTCCTGAACTTCAGAGCCCACCCACACTCATCCTCACTATCTGACCCGGACGGAGTTGTTTGCTACACAGTTGTACAGGACTGAGGCCTTTTGTCTGCCTGTCCAGACAATGAGAGACACTTCTTCCTGCAGGCCTGGGATGCAGAGTAACCCTCAGGTTACACTGGGAACAGTGAGGGGAGCCCCGGAACATGCACTATCAGGAAAACAGTCTCTGTTGTGAAATCATTTTATTGAATATACATTACCTAGTTTGGTGCCATTCATCATAGCTACTCTGGAGTTTTACCTATAGGAATACATCCATACATACCCAAAGACATGGAAGTACAGGCTCTTTTTGAGGGGGCAGGTCTTGTGGTGGAACTATGAGCCTAGAACTTGTCCCTGAGCTCATTTTGCTCAAGGGTAATGCATTACTCTTGAGTCACATCCCCACTTCTGGGTTTTTCTGTGATCTCTTAGAAATAAGTGTCATGGACTTTCTTAATCTGGCTGGAATCAAATTCAGATTCTCTACATCTCACCCTCTGAGGAGCTGGGATTACAGTGAGAAGCCACTGGCACCTTCTTTCTTTTCTTCTTCATTTTTAATTTGGACAATCTGACTTCTTAGCAGGGCCATTCCAATGGTTTGAATTTATAAATTCAATGTTCTTTAGAACTCCTTTACCTGAGAAAGATTTTCTCTCCTCATCTTCTCCTCTGGGTCACATGTTTGAAGCCAAAAGTGACAAATGAGTGTCACAGGATTTGGGAGCAAATGTCCACAGGACATGTCAATTCTGTCACTTAGCATTGAGCTGCAGTGAATTTGCTGTCTCAAGATGAGAAGACAAAAAGCTGGAGCGATCCTCATACTGTCTGCATTACTCCTTTTGTCTATAAAATATCTAGTAATTATGAGTGTTGTGTGTCTACAACCTTAAGTATCTAGAACCCACTAGAAGCATCTTCATGTATCTCTTTTTCTCTAGTGCCTCTTGAGATTTAGACTAAGGGTTTGTGTGGACGGACTCCTTGTTGTATCCCTGAGGAAAGCTGCTTGAATCCTGTTTGGGAGATCACCGTTCAAATTCAGCCTGAGCAAGAATTATGTGAAACTCTTATCTCCAAGAAACAACCAGAAAACCAGAAGTGGAACAGTGGTCCAGAGGCCAGAGTTCCAGCTTTGAGAGAGAAAGCCAAGAAGGAGACACAGGCCAAACCAGGCAGGAAAGCCTGGGAGGCGCTTATGTCCAATTAATGACCAGATGGCTGAAAGTGGAGCTGTGGCAGTGATAAAGCCTCAGCTTTGGAAAAAAACAGCTGAGGAATGCATTGGGCCCTGAGGTTAAGCCCTGGGATGTCCACAAAAAATTTTCAAAAAGAGAAGGCCAATTTTATGTATCAGTGCCCTACCTACTTATGTCTGTATATTACCTCCCTGAATGCAAACAGACCTTATGCAGTGCTTCTCCATTTATTTACTGATTTATATTTCAGATATGCTCCTTTCATATACTGCATCATTCTCTTCATTTCAGGCACATGGTTTTTCTCTTCCAGGGTTCCAGGCCTGTGATGCTCTCAGGAGCCTTTATTTACATTTTGTTATGAGGCCAATGCAGGAACCATAACAAACTTGGCAGGGGAAAAGAAGACCAGGTTTCATAGAAGTATCCAGTATTCAGAAAATTAAACTTGGGGAGGTAAAATGGCAACATACTTTCCTAAAAAACTACCATTAAGGAAAAGATGAGGGAGCTGGGAATGTGGATTACTGAAAGAGTGCTTGCCTAGCATGCAAGAAGCCCTGGGTATGATTCCTCGGTAGAACTTACACAGAACAAGCCTCAATTGGGGCTGTGACTCAAGTAGTAGAGTGCTACAGACTGTGCCCAGGCCTTGAGTTCAACCCAAGAACTGGCAAAGAGATACCTAGGTAGAATGGTAGGTAGGTAGATAGATAGACAGACATAGGATAGATAGAAAGATAGATAGATAGATAGATAGATAGATAGATAGATAGATAGATAGATAGATAGATAGATAGATAGATAGATAGATAGATAGATAGATAGATAGGAAGATGATAGATGAATCTAGTCTTGGATTTCAGAAGGAAAGAAGGGAACATTTCCCAGTCATTAGGCCTTCTGCAGTGTGACAGGACACCAGCATTGCCTTCACACAACCAGAGAGCAAGAAGTCTCTCTCTTTCCCACTTCTCAGGCTGCCAAGGGAACTAGAGCCAATTGGGCAGAGCCAGGTTCTAACTCAGATGCTTGGAGAAAGAAGAGAAACCACACTTACTCTAGTTTGTCTGGGGATTTGAAGTAATTATGTGGAGAATGAAGGAAGGAGAAAGGACTGGCAGAGGTAGAAGAAGGGCCTTCAAATCTGACAGATGGATAGTCAAAAACCCACTCCCTAAGACCAGAGAGCAGGGTTTTTCTACTCTGTTCCTCCCCTCTCCCAGACTAAACTGGCTCTATTGGTAACCTAAGATAGCCTGATTCTCCCTTCACTTGTGGGAAGAATGTTAATTAGTCATTGTTTGAAGAGGCTGAGAAAAGCCTGACCCTGGTGTAACTCTAACAAGTGTTTTAGGTTTCCTCCCATTGCTGGCATTTCCTGGAATATATGAAGTGGTTTTACTGCTCACTTATCTGTTGAATGTGTACAATCTGCCTCCTAATACTGTAGGCCTGGTCTCTGCACCTAGCCTGGTTTTGAAACTGTTTTCTGTCCTTCAATTACAGTGTTACACTGGAGTTCTTTCTGCTAAGGGGCTAGGGTTTGGAGCCTGAGAACTTCATGTGAACCCAAGGTGGGTCAATGTTTCTTTCCTGCTTCTATAGCTCAAGAATTCTAAGAACATTTAGAGTGCAAGTACTTCTCATCACCAAGGGAAACAAAGGAAGCTCTTGAACATCTGACCTTTCAGAAGTGGAAGTCAGAGTCTCATAGAGTTTCCTGCCCTGGCTGGCTTCACCTTGTGATCCTCAAACCTCAGTCTCCTGAGCTAGGGTGACAGGCCTGAACTACTGGTGCTCTGCCTGACTCAGAGCTGTAATGACCTTGACAGTACAAGTCATCTGCTATCACAATGGGCTTGGGGAGCATATTAAGCCTTTCAACATTGGACCTTTCAGAACCCTGTTGGACACAAGATTACAATGCTAGAGTCTGAGAGGCTGGACATATGGATGTGTTACACTTGAACCTTAAGCTCTGACTCCAATTCTGGTATACATCAGTGTTCATTTTCCAAAGAATGATCTCATAATTAGCAAATAGGAAAAGTACCTGGATTAACCCTCACTTTTTTCCCAATAGTGTGTCTTGAACTCAAGCCTGGGCACTGTGCCTTAGCCCCTCAGGTCAAGCCGAACCCTCTACCACTTGAGTAGTAGCACCACATGGGATCTTTGGGTGGTTCACTGGAGATAGGAGTCTAACAGGCTTTCCTTGGCTAAGCTGTCTTTGAACTGTGATCTTCACCTCTCAGCCTCCTGAGAAGCTAGAGTTCCATGTGTAAGACACTGGCATCTGGTCTATTGTTTTTGACAGTCCTGGGGCTTGGTCTTAGGGCCTAGGTACTGTCTCTGAGTTCCTTTATCTCAAGGCTAGCCACTTGAGCCACTCCACAGTTTCTACCTTTTTCTGAGTATGTGGCACTGAGGATTCAAACCCTGTCATACATGCATGCTAAGCGAGCTAATTACCACTAAGCCACATTTCTAGCTCCATCCTTTCAGTTTTACCCCTCACTTGCCTATCCTCAGGAAAAGGTTTCTAACTATAAATCATCTAAAGAAATCCCAATAGGAAGAAGTGCAAAGATTGGACAAAGCTCATACTTGGTAGAGACTCTAAACATGTGAAAACTGTGACCAATGCATCCATTTAATTATGTATTATGTTTCAACACTTAATAAAGTATTAATGAAAAATGAGTCAATGTCCTAAATTGTTGTATAGAATTTTATTATAGCTGTGGTTGAAGAGGCTGTGTTTCTTCCATTGTATTTCTTTGGTTCCTTTGCCAAATGTCAGGTGACTGTAGGCGTGTGGATTTATTTCTGGATCTTCTATTCTATTCTGTTGGTCTTTGGGTCTGTTTTGGTGCCAGTACCATGCTGTCTTTGTTATTATGGCTCTATAGTAGAGTTTGAATTGCGGCATAAACATCCCTCCCATGTTGTCTTTATTCCCTAGAATTGTTTTGGCTATTCTAGGTATTTTGTGGTTCCCTATGAATTTTTGTACTGTTTTTTGTATTTCAGAGATGTACATCATTGGGACTTTAATAGGAATTGCATTGAATTTGTATATTAATTTGGGCAGTATTGCCATTTTCACTATATTGTCTGCCTATCCAAGAGCATGGGAGGTCTTTACATTTCCTAATGTATTCTGCAATTTTTTTTCTTTAACTTTTTATAGTTTTCATTAAATAGTTCTTTTACATCTTTGGTTAGGTTAATTCCTAAATATTTTATTTTGGGGGAGGTTATTGTTAATGGGATTGCTCCCTTTATTTCCGTCTCTTCTTGTACATTGTCAGTGTACAGGAAGGCAACTGATTTTTGTGGGTTTATTTTTTATCCTGCTACTTTGCTGAAGTGATTTATGAATTCTAAGAGTTTGGGGATGGAGTTTTTGGGATCCTGAAGGTATAATATCATGTCGTCTGCAAAAAGGGATAGTTTAACTTCTTCTTTCCCTATGCGGATCCATTTAAGGTCTTCTTCTTGCCTTATAGCCCTGGCTGAGGGTTCCAGGACTATATTGAAGAGGAGTGGAGACAGTGGGCATCCTTGCCTTCTTCCTGATTTCAGGAGAATTGGTTGTAGCTTTTCCCCATTAAGTATAATATTGGTTATTGTTCTGTCATGAATGGCTTTTATTGTTTTAAGAAATGTTTCTTCTATTCCTATTTTCTCCAAAGCTTTTAGCATGAATGAATGTGGAATTTTATCAAAGGCCTTTTCTGCATCTGTGGCGATAATCATGTGATTCTTGACCTTAGCTCTGTTGATGTGTTGGATTACATTTATTGACTTACGTATGTTAAACCATCCATGCAACTCTGGGATGAAGCCTACCTGGTCATAATGTATGGTGTTTCTATGTGTTTCTGGATTCTGTTAGCTAGAATCTTGTTAAGGATCTTTGCATCTGTGTTCATCAAGGAAATTGGCCTGTAATTCTCCTTTGGTTGGGTCTTTGCCTTGTTTGGGGATGAGTTTGGGCCAGCTCCCTCCTTCTCTGTTTCTCTGAAGAGCTTGAGGAATATGGGTATTAGTTCTTCTTTAAAGGACTTATAGAATTCTGCTTTGAATCCATCTGGTCCTGGGCTTTTTTTGTTGGAAGATTTTGATAGCTTCCTGTATCTTGTTGTAGGATATTTGCTTATTTATTCTTTGCTCAGTTTGGGCAACTTGTATTTCTCTAAAAATGCATCCATTTCTGCCAGGTTTTCTTCCTTTAGAGATTATAACTTTTGAAAGTAGTCCGTTAGGATTGTTTGGATGTCTTGGTTACGTATTGTGATTTTTTCCCGTGGCATCCCTAATCCTGTTAATATGGGTTTCCTCTCTTCTTTTTTTAATTAATCTTGCCAATGGGCCATCAATTTTGTTTATTTTTTCAAAGAACAACCTTTTTGTTTGGTTAATTTTGGTTATCATTTTCTGATATTCTAATTGGTTAATCTCTGCTCTTAATTTGGTTATCTGGCTCCATATATTAAATTTAGGTTCCATTTTTTCTTGTTTTTCTAGCTGTTTTAATTGTAACATGAGATTATTTACTTGCTCTGTCTCCATTCTCTTGATGTGGGCACTGAGGGCAATAAATTTGTCCCTCAGGACTGCTTTTGCTGTGTACCATAAGTTTCTTTGTGAAGTGTTTTCGTTTTCATTGAGTTGTAGGATATGTTTTATTTCTTCTCTGATCTCTTCTGTTACCCAGGCATTGCTAAGGAGTGTGCTGTTCAATTTCCATGAACTAGAGAAATTTCTGCAGGTTGCTTTGTTATTGAGAACTAGCTTGATTCCACTGTGGTCAGATAGGATACAGGGGATTATGTAGATCCCTTTGTATTTGCTTAAGTTCCTTGCATGAACAATGATATAGTCTACTTTGGAGAAAGTTCCATGAGCTGCTGAGAAGAATGTGTACTGTGTTGTTTTAGGGTGAAATACTCAGTAGATGTCAGTTAATTCCACTTGAAATATGGCCACACTTAATTCAGTAGCTTCTTTGCCAATCCTCTGGTTGGTAGACCTGTCCTTTGGTGAGAGTGTTGTGTTAAAGTCTCCTAGTATTATCGTATTGGGATCTATTTTATACTGTAAGTTTGAGAGCGTTTGTTTAACATATCTGGGTGCATCAATATTTGGGGCATATAAGTTGATGATGGTAATACTTACTCTTGGATTGTTCCCTGTATTAATATGTAGTGTCCGTCCTTGTCTTTCTGTACTGATTTTAATGAAAAGTTTATTTTGTCATATATCAGGATAGCTACACCTGTTTCTTACTGGGGGCATTTGATTGGTAGATCCTTTTCCAACCCTTTACTTTGAATATGTTTGTATGTTTGGCTGAGAGTTGGGTCTCCTGAAGACAAAAGATGGATGGGTCATGTTTTCTGATCCATTCTGCAGTTCTTTTTCTTTTGATTGGCGAATTAGGCCCATTAATATTAACAGAAAGTGTAAAGAGATGCATTGTTGTCCCTGTCATTCCCTGTTTTCCTGAGTTTTTCTTCTTTCCCTTCTGCCTGTGCTTGCTCAGTTAGACTTTGATTAATGCCTGTCTGGGTGCAGGTCCCAGTTCCTGGTTGCTTTCTTCAGGTTGTGTCCCCTCTCTTAGTATTCTTTGTAATGCTGGCTTAATGTTTATGTATTCATTTAGTTTTTCTTTGCTATTAAAAATTTTCCGTTCTCCATCGATTTTGAATGCTAGCTTTGCTGGGTATATCAGTATGGGTTGGCAGTTATTGGCTCTCAGGGCTCGTATGGTATTTTCCTAGGCCTATCTTGCATTCAGTGTTTGTGTGGAGAGATCTGCAGTGATTCTAATTTTTTCCCATTGTTGTATAGCTCCTTCTTCATTTTTGCTGCATGCAAGATTGTTTCCTTATTATTCAGATCTATCATTTTTACTATAACGTGTCTAGAAATTTTTCTCCTGGGATCTTGCTTGTTGGGTGTTCTATATGCTTCTGTTATGTAGGTAAGATGTTCTTTTTTTAGTTGGGGGAATTTTTCACCGATTATCTTGTTGAATAGGTTCCTCACCTTCGTCCACTCCAATTATATGAAGGTTAAATTTCTTGGTATTATCTTCTTTCTCTTGAATTTCCCTTTGGCTTAATTTGAGTGATTTTTACATATCTGTCACTTTTTGGTCCAGTTGGTGTATTCTGTCTTCTGTATCTGATACTCTATATTCCATTTCATTCACTCTGTTGACCGTGGCTTCTATTGTACATGGAGGAAATGGATTCCTTTATGGATTCGATGTTGGTTCTCAAACTATTGATCTCACTTCTTAATGAGGTATGTACTACCTCTAATTTGGCATTTATCTCACTTCTTACTGAGGTTTGTGCAGCCTCTATTTTTGCATGTATCTCCTGTTTGATATCTTGTATCTCTTTTGATAGCTCATCCTTGTGTTCTTTCAACTTCTGATCTATTTCTCGCTTTATTTCTTGAGTTATTGCCTCCAGCAACCCTTGGATGTAGTTTTTGTCTTCCATTCCTGTTTTGCTCCCACTGGTGCTCTCCCCTGCATGGCTGCTGGCTATTGAGGATAGCTTGCTATCCTGGGTAGTGATAAACCTTGTAATTTTTCTCTGTGATTTTCTCATGGGGGTTCAGGGATTATTGGAGACTAATCTGCAATTTTGTTTTGGTGTGTCTGTCTTTGCTTGGTTGCTGATTCTGTATTGGTAGAGAGAGTCTGTGCCTGATCTGAGTTCTGTTGGGGGCCTACCTCCAGCTGCTGGTCTGTCCTACATAGGATTCTCGGCTCTCTGCTGTAGATCCCTGGCAATTCCCATATTTTGAAGGGTTGAGCACCCTAGACTGCTCGTGTTTGCTCCTACGGGTGCTCTTGGCAAGATCGGATGCTCTGGATGCACTCTCCCAGATGCTGGAGTCGGCTATGGGCTCCTGATGTTTTTGTTTGTTTGGTTGGTTGGTTTTTTGGGGGGCCGGTTGTGGGCTTGAACTCTAGGTTTGGGTGCTGTCCTTTAGCTCTTCAACTCTTCAGTTCAAGGCTGGCACCCTACCATTTGAGCCACAGCAACACTTCTGACCCTTTCTGCTCATGTGATGCTGAGGAATCAGATCCAGGGCCTCATGCACCCAAGACTATCACTCTACTGCTGAGCCACCTTACGAGCCTGAGCTCCTGCCTACTATCAGGTGCTGGTGGCCTGTGTTGCCCAATCCCAGCCTAGAGTATATGGGTTGGGTTTTGGTGGAGTTTGGGCTTCTCTTGCCCTGAGCCTCCAGGTCTTTTGTTGTCACAGGTTTGCTTCCCAAGGGGTGCAGTTCCCTGTTTTTCATCCCTCTGCTGAGGCATATGCTCAGTTGGGAGGAATTGGTTATGTTGTTCAGGCACTGGATTGCCAGGCCTGGTAGTGGCCCCCTGCCTGGGGCACGCCAGTTAGGCCTGTGCTGCTGTGTATACCATGTAGGTTATGCAGTCTGGGGTACACAGTTTAAATTTCTTCTACTGTTGGTTGTCTTGACCCAGGGTCGCTGTTCCTGGCTTGGGTGTTTAAGCTCCCTTCCTGGGGTGCTTTGCTCTAGCCTGGCCAGCAGAGTGTGCTCCAAGAGCCGGTGGAGCTCTTGAACTTTTCCTAGTTTTAGTGGGTCCTGTGGTCCGGGTGTTGGGGTAGGGAGTCTGGGTCAGGGTCTGGAATTCCCTCCAGCTCTGGTCTCCCTTGAGGGATACACTGTCCCCTGTGGGGTATTCACCCTGGAGCTAGTTGTTTCTGTGTGGTGTAGGTTGTCAGTTGCAGTTGCAAGGCGAGTTCAGTGGGGATGGTTGCGAGCTTGGCTGGGCAGTGGTGGCTCTGTGGGATTTTCTTCTGTCTCTGCCTCTGTCGAAGCTGTCGGGTCCATAGTGTCCACAGTCAGGCAGCTTCTGCGTGAGTTATCTGCATGCAGCTCCCTGTGTCTCTGAGACCCTGGCAGTCCCTGCCAGGTTGTCCCAATTGGCGTGTCTGACACCAGTACCTCAGGCAGCTTCTGCATGAGTGATCTGCAGGCAGCCCTCTGTGTCTCTGGGACCCGGGCGGCCCTAACCGGGTCGTCGCAATCGGCAGGTCTGACACTGGTACCTCAGGTGGCTTCTGTGCTATCTGCAGACACCTTCCTTTGTTGCACTGCCGGTGCCGGGTGGCTATGGAGGGATGGAGCCTCTCTGCTTGGATGGAGAGTGAGGGGTGGGGGTGGGATCGTGGAGACTCCCGGCTGGTAGGTTTCTCTATTTGTGGTGATCAGCAGGTCTGTAAACTGGTACCTCAGGCGGCTTCTGCGGGGGTGATCTGTAGCCAGCCCCCTGTGTCTCTGGGACTCGGCAGTCCACACCCCGCCTGCTGACCACGGCTTGGCACGCTGCCATGTGGCCAGTGAATGTTGGAGGAGGGGTCTTTGCTCTTCTCTGTTCTGAAATTCTTCTTTTCCTCTCTTTCTTTTTTGTTATTTTCCATCTCCTGTTTGTCTCTGAGTGTTCGCCTTTTGTTGTTGTCGGTCTCTTGGGGAGATTAAGCATTGGAACTGGAACTCTCTTTTTGGTTGGGGAGAGCCTTGGTGTTTCCCTACTGCCTTGTCGCCATCTTTGTCCTTTTCTTATACAGTAAAAAGGAAAACATAAATTAACTTGAACTTTGTCAATCCTCTGTGTTCCATTCCTCTCCTAGGATCAGTTTCCACATGCAGTAACAGTTACTTCCAGGAACAATCTATGGTGCTGCTTGAGGTATAATGAATGTTTTCTGGCTTCACCGAAATAACATAAGGACACCATGGGACCTGAGGTAACACGTGTTTCAGAGACAACTTAGTAAAGAGAAAATACCATTTACATTGCTTATAATACATTATCCATGAGTATATTAAGTTCAAACTTTGTAAATGCTCTGTAAATTAAGGCAAATTTTAAATGGGAAGAAGGTTCTCAGATCATTTTTTATGAGTGTATGTGCTGCACATTATTTCCCAAGTGTACATAAGTTAACAGAAGGAGAAACAACAGGAATAGGAGAAAGAGAAGTTCTGTGTTTAAGTATAATGGTTCAATACACTATAGAAGACTCTGCAAATAAGACAACATTGAAACAATAAAGCCAAGTCCAGTATGTAGATTTATAAGAGTGATATAGGAAAAGCATTACTCCTACGTTGAACACGAAGTATAATGCCACTCTCTTTCTAAATCACGCATGTTAACCATGCAAATTTGTGGAAAGTAGAATGGAAGAATAATTCTGTTTACAATGCAAGTCAGATATAAGAGCATGGACTTAACTGGAAAAAAAAGTCCATCTTGAGAGAGCAGGGATTATACTAGCCATGAAGTGGTGAATAAGATCACATTTTTTTCTTTCCTTTACTTATATATTTTTCGTTGGTGGTGGTCTTGGCACTTGAACTCTTGTCCTGGGCGCTGTCCCTCTGCTATTCAGCTCAGGTTATTATCCAGCCTGAACAGAATAGTCTTTGAGACACTATTTATAATTAGCCAGCCAAAAGCTGTATTAGAAGAATGGCTCAAGTAATGGAATACCAGTCATGAGCAAGATGGCTGAATAAGAGCTTGAGGCTTTTGCATACATACATACAAACATACACATAAACACAGAGGCACTTATATGTGCACACACAAATACAAAAATGAAGCAATTCTCAGAATATGTAGAAAAGTTAGGAAACAATATATAATATGTCCTCAGTAAGACTAGAATCAAGTGATAATTTTTAATGTTAGAAAGTCCTCAATTGAAGTTTCTTCAAAAAAGTTTAAGAATATTACATAGATAGGGACCAGAGATAGTAAGAGAGTCAAGTAATCATTATGAATGGGATCGGATGCATGGAGGAATGAATCAGAAACCCCACAGGTGTATCTGAAAATGATCATATCCTCTGTGAAATGTTAGAACAACTTTTAAAATAGTACATGAACAGTCTGAGCAGTCTAGTGGATGATATCACTGGAGAAGTTCAGAATTGCTAGTCTGTATCTAGATTAAATAAACCAAGAAGCTATGGCGGGTCAATGTGATATAAGCCTAGAATTCTAGCATTCAGACTGACTGGAGATTAGAAACTGTAATTACATAGTGATACCTTCCCTGGACCAGGTAGTATAATTTTGTCTTAATAAAAGAACCCAAACAAGAAAGGAATACGCAGTTAGAAGTTTGGGCTAATTTTGTCATTATGTTTTGAGAAGTTGTTTCCTATTGAAATGCAACTCATATATAATCCTCAGTTGTGCTTTTAAATGTTCATCACAGAACATTTCTAGATGCAAAATGGGTCATGATTCCCATCCAAAATTTGAAAAAGTAAGTAATCTTCATTCTGTTAGATTCCAAGGAAAGGATGAAGGATTACAACAGCTTAAGTCTGGAGGAATAGCAAAGTTCATCTAATGTAGGACTTTATAGATCTTGCTAAATTAAAGTTTAGATTTAAAATATATATTTTGGTTTTGTTTGTAATTTCATATTCTATAGGATACTACAAAATTCTTTTTAAGTAGCGTGTTTAATTGACAAATTTACAAATGTTTCTTGCATTCTATTTGCCTAGAATATACTTTCAAGAGAGTTATAATTAGAACTCTGTTAATAGATATTTCAAACAGTTCATGTATGAAACGATAATGTGAATAATGTAGACAGAGTTGCCAACAATGGATGATATTAATTTATAAATTTAGAAAAAGAGCAATTTTTTGAGGCTTTGGTATAACATTTTATGAAGAGAATAATTGTGTGAATTCTTCTTTCTTCTACCTGTATGTAACACAGGAAGCAATTTCCTTAATTACATGTCTCTGTATAAAATGAGAAAAATGCTAGGTTTGGGGTTTGTTTTGCTTTTGCTTTTGTTTTATTGGTTTGTCCTAGAGGTTGAACTCTGGGACTCGACACTGTCTCTGAGGCTGTTTATTCTCAAGGCTCGTGCCCTACCACTTCAACCTCAGTACCACTCGTGTCTGACTTTTGTTGAGAAGTTTATTGGAGATAAGAATCTAGGGAACCTTCCTGCCTGGGTGGGGTTTGAAATGTAACCTTCTGATATTAGCATCCTGTTTATCTATGATAATTAAAAAAGTATAAATATAAATAATATTTGCAAGAATACCAGTGGAGGAAAAATGATGCAACCCAGTTTATTGCGATGCTTTTACCAGAACACGGAGGGCATCACATTAACAGAGGTGTAGTATTTTTTCACAATGGAGATATAAGCTATTCGTGATGTGAATTAAGGGAATTTTGAGGTGCACCCTACAAGTTGGAAACTGTTGGTCTAGGATGACTTTATTGCATAAACCTTGGGATTGATGGTCATAGAAATAATAGCTTAATCTGATAAACAATTGCTTACTCTTGAAGTATTAATTTTAACTGATGTTTCATAGTTTTATATTATACCAGAATGTGGCTATTTTTCTGTTCACTTCTCTATCTATAACACCCCATTGGAAAATGCATCTATTGAAGAAATTCATAACATGCAAACAAGTACTATTTTGAATCTCTCAGGTATGGAATGTTCATTATTTCAAAATGAGTAGTTTTAGTCATAGGAATTTTGAGGAACACATATATTCTGTCCTCTTAAAAACTTACTTACATTTAAAAGTTCTGGGTTTCCGTAGAATTAAAGTGTTTTCTGTTTTAGTATGAGAAAGTACTAAATTTATTCTTTTTCAAAATATTGGCAAGTATATTGTGAAAATATTAACTAGTTGGACAACATTCAAATTGATGGCCCTTTGATTAAAAATGGGTAATTAATTCAAATTAGATGCCAAACAGTACTGATTTTTAAAAAGTTACTATATAAAGAATAATATTTACTATACCAATACAGTGAAATTTTATTTCATGCAGCTTATTTTTTAAATTTAATTTTAATGTCAAATTGATGTGCAGTGGGGTTCCAGCAATTTTAAGCTAGTGAATACACAACATTTCATCTCTCATTTTTCTCAGTTTTCATTCACCCCAAAACCCCTCACAAGTTGTAATGTACATTTCCAACTTATTTTCTTGTGTGTATTCCTATTGCATTGGTTTGCCCTTTGTCCTCTGTATCGTCATTTCGCTGTTCCTGTTCCCTTCCTAATTAAGGTAAATGTATGCACAATACACAGGGTACCAAAATCAAATACACCAGGAGATAAACCATAGAGGAAAATCCCAAAGAAAATAGAAATCACATTGTACATTAGAAACAACATCTGCAAATAAATATCTCTGTTTTCATATCTTGGAGTTCATTTTGCTCAGCATCCGCTCATATGATCATATACATGCATAACAAAGCCACTGGAAAATAATAGTTTCATGGACAGTATATCAGGAAAAAACATATTTACTGTTTTTATGTTAAAGGTGGAATTAGAATTGTGAATTCCCGATTCTGATAAAGGAATTTCAAAAAAGTTTAAAATTTATGACAGGTAAATTTTAATTGTTCAAACTTTCTCACAACTTAGCCTATTAAGAAAATTTAAAATTACCTAGGAAAATAGGCTTTCATGTAAAGAAATTCATAGAGACTTAGCTAAGAGGGAGCATTGTGGGTGAAGATGGCTCTTTTTCACACCAAACCAACAAACCTCACAAACCTTGCTGTAAATCATGTTGGTTCCCTTGAGAATTGTCCTTAACCAGGAAAAATACTTTTACTTTGTGAAAACAAGGTTGTAGTGGAATTTAAGCTCAACGTTTTTTAAAAAAATAAGAAATGAAAATTTGTGAATTGACTTTAAATACCAAACAGTAATTTTCTGAAAAAGATTATTTGGTTCAAATTATTTAGGGAGAGAGTGTCTTCCACAATGAAAGAAGGTATTGGGTTTACACTTTTCTGTTTGTAATATTTTCCACAATGTCTTTCCACGTGAAGCAGTGAAACACAGAAAAAAATCTGATTGGATACTTCAAACCAATGATTTCACATTTCTAAGTAGCTCAAAAATATAATATCTTTATTAACATGAGATAATGAAGACTTCTCTTATAACATAAGCCAAAAACTTTTGGGATCAGAAAAGAATTGAGAAAAGTGAAAAGGTAAGAAAATGCATTCTTAGAAGCCCTAGCTAAGCGTATTGGCTTCTGCAGTGGAGGAAGGCCAAAACTTTTTGATATAGATTGTCTTAATGTTTTTGCTACCTAAAGTGATTTTACAGAGTCTATTTGGCTCAGTGTATTGCAGAACAAATTGAAGACATGAAAATAGATTCCACATCCAAATAAAAGAGTTTTGAAAGAGAAACCATGAAGATAGGAAGTGGCGCTGTAGCTCAAGTGGTAGAGCACTTGCCTTGAGCTGAAGAGCTGAGGGACAGCACTCAGGCCCAGAGTTCAAGCCCATGACCTCCAAAAAAAAAAAAAGATTAGAAACCATGAAGATATAGCAGTGGGGGAGACTTTATAGTCCTTCAGCTTTACTAGACCTGAAGCCAAGAAGCTGTGATCAATTGGAAATCCGTCAAGAGCTAAGAGGAGAACAGAGAAGTAGGACATAGAAGTATTGCCTTTGTAACAGACACTGTAATCCAAAGAATGGGTGATTTAACTCTATTCTTCTCCATACATCTTGTTAAGCAAATGCAAGACCATGAGAAAAATAATCTATTGAAATAATTCTGCAAAGAATAACTTCACTGTTCTCGATATGGTATCTAAGGAGAGTCTTAAGAGAGAAGATAAAAGTGGAGTATTCTTCGGTTTCTTCTAAGTATCTTGTTAGCAAAATATATCTTTGAGGTCAGAAGTGATTGAAGCAAAAAGTGGTGGAGTATTTATTTATTTTTGTTTTTTTTTTTAAATATTTATTGCCCTAAATTTATTCTAATCTACTGCCGTTCAAGAACTCGGTTACATTATCAAGTAAAGCTAAACAAACCAATGAAGAGTTCTCTGGTGTTCCTCAACCCCAAATGATTCACCTTTGAAACTAGAGGTCTCCTTTCTTAGGTCTGTTCCCTGTCTAGATACCCAGGGGTGGGTGCCAATGCTCTCAAGGTAGAGTATTTATTTTTGAGGGCACTTTAGACACGAGAAGATTTTCAAGGTAAAAGAAAAAAATTATAGCTAAATATTTGTGATTAAAGGTTCTTGGACTGGTTTTTTGGAGACAAAGTTTTGCATTACAGCTTATCCTCATTAACATAGATTTTGAGTTTTTGTGGCAACCAACTGCAAAGGGGAAGTTTAATGGACTCACTTGGACAAGTAAACAGTATGATAGAAAATAATGGGAAATAAAATTTAGTGAAATATTTTGAACAATTACTTTACCAGAACAAAGAAGGAAAGATATAATTCAAAATCACTTGAGTTTATTAAAAGTATGAAAAAAGAGTAATGAAGACAGATGAGAGAAAACATAGAGAAATGTTTTCTCTACAGTAGAGTAATGTGTTCTTAATCTTGTTTCTTCCATTCTATCTTCACAAGCTATCAAGTGTGCCTCATGACTGGAGTGTCCAGTTCAGACAAAGAGCACTCGCAGATGAAAATATTTGCAGTAGATGTAGGTGATTTATACACTTTGACAATGTACTTAATCTGTTCTAAATTTTCCCCTACCCCAAACTGCCCTCTTTGAACAGCTTTGTTTACTTTTCCCAAGACTGCCCTTCATTAACTGCTTAAAATTTTGATAGGTCATATTCATACTCTCTAGAGATTACTGTTTGGTTGTGATTTTTCATGGGGGGGTCTTGAATTCTGGGCCTAGGCGATGTCTTTCCACTCTTCAGCCTAAGGCTAGTGGCCTACCACTTGAGCCACAGCACCACTTCCAGTTTTCTGGTGTTTAATTGGAGATAAATGCCTCAGAATCTTTCCTACTCGTGCTGGATTTGAACTGCTATCCTCAGATCATAACCTCCTGAGTAGCTAAGATTATAGGCATGAGACAATGGCACATAGCTTAAGCTCACATTTCTAACAGTATATACTCAGGATATGTAGTGTGTATGTTCACCTGTCTTTATATGAATTCTTGAGTTAAAAATCTGGGCTAGAGCTTCGACTTCACACTCATGAAAATATATCTGGTTTTAAAGTTGATAATGCTGGAAATAATAAAACTTAAGGAGGTAAAGGCCTCTGGGAAGTTCAGTTTGCATCCAGCCTGGTCAGAACAGTGTTTGAGACACTATCTATAATTAACCATCCAAAACTGCTTTGGAAGAACGGATCAAGAGATGGAATATCAGTCATGATCAAGATTGCTGAATAAGAGCTTGAGGCTTTTGCATACATACATACAGACATACACATACACACAGAGGCACTTATAGGTGCACACACAAATACACAAATGAAACAACTGTAAGAATATGTAGAAAAGTTAGAAAACAATAAAAGTATGTCCCGAATAAGACTAAATTAAATGAACATTCTTAAAAAATGTTTCAGAGTATTACATAGTAGGGAACAGAGCTAGTAAGAGAGTTAAGTAATCATGATTAAATGGATCAGATCCATGGAGGAATGAATCAGAGACCCCTGCAGGTGCATCTGAAAATGTTCATATCCTGTGTCGAATGTTAGAACATCTTTAAAAATTGTACATAAACAGTCTGAGCAATCAGTCTAGTTGATAAGATCATTGGAGAATTTCAGAATTGCTAGTCTGTTTCTAGATTAAAGAAACCAACAAATTATGGCAGGGCAATGTGATAAAAAGCCTGGAATTCTAGCATTCAGACTAAAACAGGTGGTAAGAAAGTGGAATTACATAGTGATACCTTCCCTGGACCAGGTAGTATAATTTTGTCTCAATGAAACTTACCAAACAACAAGAAAGGCATACAAAGTTGGATGTTTGGGCTAATTTTGTCATTATGTTTTGAGAAGTCAAGTTTCCTATTGAAATGCAAGTCACCAGTCTTGTGTTAGAACACTATTTTAAGGCAAGGATCAACCAAAGTCCTATAGTTGCTGTAGATACAATCTAATTCAACAGATACAATCTGTTCAACATCAAACATCTATGGATTAATTGGATGAGAAAAGCAAACAAGAATTTGGCAAACCAGAAATTATTAGGTTTAGGAAAAATGGGAAAAATAGGAGTAGAGAGATTTGGGGAGGTAAAGGAAGAGTGAATTTAACCAAGTCCTAATCTCAGAGAGGGAAATGGATTGGACAGAATGATAGGAGAGAGATTTTTAAAAAACAAGGAAAATGAAAAAACAAAAATTTAAATTTATAAGTAAAACCCGTAAAAATTATGTAAGTTTAGAGATGATATTGAGAGAAGAAAAGAATAGGATGAGAGAAGGGGAGGGATAGAAAGGAGATATGAAAAAAATAAAAATTCTTATAAATAATACTCAGTTGTGTTTTTAATGCTCTCTTCATTACATAACATTCCTAGATGGAAAACAGCTTATGATTTTAACCAAAAATTTGAAAAAGTAAGCATCATTCTGTTGGATTCCAAAGAAATGATAACAGATTACAAAAGTTTAAGCCTGGAAAAATTGCAAAGTTCATCTAATGTAAGATTTTGTAGAGCTTGCTCAATTAGAATTTAGATTTAAAATAAATATTTCGTTTTTGTTTGTAATTTCATATTCTATAGGATACTACAAAATTCTTTTTAAGTAGAGGGTTTAATTGACAAATTCACGAATGATTCTGACATTCTACTTTCCTAAAATATTCTTTCAAGCAAGGTATAATTAGAACTTAGTTAATAGATAATTCCAAGATTCATGTATAAAATAATGTGAATAACCTAGACAGAGTTGCCAACAAATGGATGATATTATTTATACATTTAGAAAAAGCAATTTTTGAGGCTTTGGTGTAACATGGTATGAAGAGAGTAAATGTGTGACTTCTTGGTTCTTCTATCTATTCCTAACACATTAAGCAATTTCTTAAATTATGTGCCTCTGCATACAATGAGAAAAATGCTAGAGTTGGGGCTTGTTTTTATTTTATTTTATTTTATTTTGGTTTGTCCTAGAACTTGAACTGTGTGTCAGGCCACTCTCTCTGAGACGGTTTGTGCTCAAGCCTCGTGCTATACCACCTCAACCTCAGAGCAACTTGAGTCTCTCTTTTCCTGAGAAGATTATGGAGATAAGAATCTAAGGAACCTTCCTGCCTGAGTGGGCTTTGAACCATAATCTTCAGATCTTAGCCTCCTGAATATCTATGATAGTTAAAAAAGTATAAATATAAATAATATTTGCAAGTGTTTTGATTTGAAGAATATCACTGGCGGTGGATGGGGGAATGTTGCAGCAAAGTTTAGTGTAGTGTTCTTTCCACAATAGGAAGCGCATCATATTAGCAGAAGTGTAGAATTTTTTTCACAATAGTCATAAGATATTCATGATGTGAATTAAGGGAATTTTCAGGTGCACCTTACAAGTTGGAAACTATTGGGGTGGGATAACTTTATGGCATAAAAGCTTAGGATTGATGGTCATAGAAATAATAGCTTACTATGATGAACAAATGTTTACTTTTGAGGAATTAATTTTTATAAATACTTCATAGTTTTATCCTCTACTAAACTGTGGCTATATTTTCTGTTGACTTATCAATATGTAACACCCCATTGGAAACTATCTATTGCAGAATTAAATAACATGCAAAAAGGTACTGTTTTGAATGTCTCTTGAAAGAAATGTTCAAAATTTGAAGATGAATAATTAGTAGTTACAGGAATTTTGAAGAACACATATATTCTGTCCTGTTAACAATTATTCAGTTTTGAAAGTTAGAACTTTCAATTGAATTAAACTATTTTCTGTTTTACTATGAGAAAATACTAAAATATGTTTTTTTCAAAATAATGACAAGTATATTGTGAAAATATTGTATAGGTGGATAACATTCAAGTTGATTACCCTCTGATAATGAAAGGGTAATTCAAATTAGATGCCATATCTTAGCTATGGAAAATATTACTTTGATAAACATAATTGCGTTGGTAGCTTTAGTGTGGCCTTGTTTGTGGTCACTTGGTTAAATGCCCAGAAGTGGGATTACTGGGTAATAGCATTATTGTGTACATCAAGGATAATCTTAGTAGATGAGCAGAATAGTTCAATAGCTATGTACATATGACTGTATAAGTGATTTTAAGTGAAATGAACTCCAAGATATGTTCTTTGTTGTTGTTGTTCTTAATGTACTAGGTGACTTGTTTTTATCATTTTGTGTTTTCCCCACCTAAAGTGTATCCTCTTTAGTCACTGTATTTGATTTTGATACCCTGGGTATTGTAAATATGTTGATCTGAACATATTCACATTCCTCTCCAAATAGACGGTCTTTTAACCTCTATAATAACATTAATTTTTACGTTTCTATTCTTTTTCTGGTCTCTTTTTATTCCCCTTTCCGTCTCTTCTTTTTCTCTCTCTCTCTACATGCATCCTACCCAACCCATTTCCTGCACTGTGATTAGGACATAGTTAACTCTCCCTGTGCCTCCCCACACCAATCTATTCCTATTTTTTACCCACATCTCTCACTAATCCTAATAATTTCTGGTTTTCCAAATTCTTTTCTGCGGTTCGAAGTCCTTTAACATATAGTCGTTTGATGTTGAATAGATGTATCTGTTGAACTAGATTGTATCTGTAGACTATTGACTGTACAAACGCAAACTTTGGTTGATGGTTGCCTTAAGATAGTGTTCTAGCACAGAACTGGTGCAATCTTTATCTCAAATGGGCCGAGTAAGCCGGAAAAACACAAGAAAAATGGCAAATTCGGGTATCTCAATTCCCAACCTTGATAATCAGGGATTAGAACAGATAAAGAATAATCCAGAGGAGAGTTCCCAAATAGCTCTACAAACACTAATAGCAAACATGATAAATGAGAAGTTTGACAATGTACAAAGGACTCTGTATGAGCGTGATAGGGAGAGAGAGGAGGCATCCCAGAAGTTTATACAGGAATATCATAAGCGTGAGGAAGCTTCTCAAAAACTGATACAGGATTTGCGTGAACAACTTGAGAACACTCAAAGAGAAAGGGAGGAATGGCGTGAGCAGGCAGAGAACACTCAAAGAGAACTGCAGGAATCCCACAGAAGGGAGGAAACTAATGAAAGAGTAATTCACGAATTAAGAGACCAGGTAGAGAATACACAAAGATCACTAAAGACATTCATGGAATCCATTAACAAAGAGCTGAAGGAAGTCAGGGAGACCACAAAGGGAATGCTGAATGGAACCCAACAGAAGGAATGGGAGTCCAAAGAAACCATAACCAATCAACTAAGTGATTTGAGAACAAACACTGAACACCAAATTAAGGAAGTAAAGAAATTCATACAAGACCTAAAACAGAGCTTCAACAAAGAACTTGAAGCCATCAAAGCTGACCAATTAGAAGGAAAAGAGATAAAAAACAAAGTAGAGAGTCTTGACAGCAGGTTAGACCATGCAGAAGATCGAATCTCAGGGATTGAAGACAGCCTAGATATTATAGAAAAAGAACATACAACCATCCAAGACAAGTCCAAGAAATATGATAGGTCTATCCAACACCTGGAGGACACCATCAGAAGGCCCAATCTAAGGATAATGGGTGTAGAGGAGCACCTAGAAACAGAAGTTAATGGTCTAGGAAATTTGTTTAACAGGATCCTAGCAGAGAACTTCCCAAACATACAAAAAGATAGGCCTATTCAGATACAAGAAGCTTTTAGAACCCCAAATAGACCAGACCAGAATAGGACATCCCACCGTCACATTATAATCCACACAGGATCAACCCAGACCAAGGAAAAGATCCTTAAAGCTGTCAAGGAAAAGAGGTTAATCACCTATAAAGGGAAACCAATTAGAATTACCTCAGATTTCTCAGCAGAGACAATCAAAGGAAGAAGAGCCTGGAATGACGTATGCCATGCCCTAAAAACCAACAACTATCAACCAAGAATACTGTACCCAGCTAAACTCTCCTTCATAACTGAAGGCCAAATAAAAACCTTCCATAGCAAAGAAAAATTGAAACAATACATCTCCACCAAACCAGCCCTGCAAAAGATTCTTAAAGATGTCCTACACATAGAAAACCAACAAGAACGCAACAAAGGCCAAGAAACTGCACCCAAACTGAGAAATCAAGAACCTTAGGAAGAACCCAGTTTTCACAGCCCCCAAGAAGGTGGATAACATGGCAGGAACTCCCAAATACCTCTCAGTCCTATCTCTTAACGTTAACGGACTGAACTCTCCAATTAAGCGACATAGACTGTCTAGTTGGATTAAAAAACAAGACCCTTCTATCTGCTGCCTGCAGGAGTCACATCTTGCCCGTAAAAACAAACATATTTTCAAGGTTAAAGGCTGGAACAAAATCTACCAAGCAAACGGCCCTCATAAACAGGCGGGAGTTGCAATCCTAATATCAGATAAAATAGACTTCAAATTAAAATTCGTGAGAAGAGATAAAGGAGGTCGCTACATACTAATTAAAGGATCTCTCCTTCAGGAGGATATTACAATTCTAAATATCTATTCGCCAAACAATGGAGCACCCAAATTTATCAAAGAAACACTACTTTCCCTCAAATCCCAGATAGATCCAAAGACATTAATCGTTGGGGATTTTAACACACCACTCTCCCCACTAGATAGATCAACTCGGCAAAAACTCAACAGAGAAACCGCAGATCTAAACAGCTGCATAGATCAACTAGACTTAACAGACATTTACCGAACATTTCACCCAGCAGCATCAGAATACACGTTCTTCTCAGCAGCACATGGAACGTTTTCTAAAATAGACCACATTTTAGGCCACAAAGCAAACTTGTCTAAATTCAGAAACATTGAAGTTATACCTTGCATTCTCTCTGACCACAAGGGAATAAAATTAGAACTCAACACCAAAAGCCACCAAAGAAAGTCCGGTATCACATGGAGGCTGAACAACACACTGCTGAATCATGAGTGGGTCATGGAAGAGATTAGAAAGGAAATTCAAATGTTCATGCTATTCAACAAAAATGAACACACAAATTACCAGCTCCTCTGGGACACAGCAAAGGCAGTACTCAGAGGCAAGTTTATAGCTCTGAGCTCCTACATCAACAAATTGGAGAGATCGGAAACTAACAATTTAATGACACATCTAAACCTCCTTGAAAAAGAGCAGCAAGATAAACCCCAATCCAGTAGACGGAAAGAAATAATCAAAATTAAATCAGAATTAAATGAATTAGAATCCAAAAAAAGTATAGAAAGAATCAACAAAACAAAGAGTTGGTTCTTCGAAAAACTTAACAAAATTGACAGACCCTTAGCAAACCTTATCAGAAAAAGGAGAGAGCACACCCAAATTAATAAACTCAGAGATGAGAATGGAAACATCACCACGGAAACAACCAAGATTCAGAACATTATAAGGGAACACTTCTCAAAACTTTATGCTAATAAGTTTGAGAACTTGACAGAAATGGACCTTTTCCTAGCAAATATTGACATGCCAAAACTAAACCAAGATGAGTTAAACCAGCTTAACAGGCCCATATCAAGCATTGAAATAGAAACAGCAATAAGAGACCTCCCAGCTAAGAAAAGTCCAGGACCAGATGGTTTTACAGCGGAATTTTACAAGGCCTTCAAAGCAGAGCTCACACCAATACTCCTCCAACTCTTCAATGAAATTGAAAAAGAAAGCTCACTACCGAACACATTCTATGAAGCCATCATAACCCTCATCCCAAAACCAGGCAGGGACTCATCAAAGAAAGAAAAATATAGACCCATTTCTTTGATGAACATTGACGCAAAACTTCTCAACAAAATATTGGCCAATCGACTTCAACAATTCATCCAAAAAATCATACACCATGATCAAACAGGATTCATTTCAGGGATGCAAAGCTGGTTCAATATACGCAAATCAATTATATTATTCATCACATCAACAGGAGCAAGAATAAGAACCACATGGTTATCTCAATTTATGCAGAAAAAGCATTTGACAAGATCCAACACCCCTTTATGATGAAGGTTCTGGAAAAATTAGGAATCCATGGAACATTCCTCAATACAATAAAGGCTGTATATGACAAACCTACAGCCAGCATTATACTCAATGGTGAAAAACTAAAGCCATTTCCTCTTAACTCAGGAACAAGACAAGGATGCCCACTCTTTCCACTTCTCTTCAATCTAGTATTAGAATGCCTAGCTACAGCAATAAGGCAAGATGCAGACATAAAGGGGATCCAAATAGGGAAAGAAGAAATAAAACTTTCCCTCTTTGCAGATGACATGATCTTGTATTTAAAGAATCCCATAGACTCCACTCCCAAATTACTCAAGCTGATTCAAAACTTTGGCAAAGTAGCAGGTTATAAAATTAACCCCCAAAAATCAATGGCTTTTCTATATGCCAACAATGAGAAAAGTGTGGCTGAAATTAGGAAAGCAACTCCATTTGTAATAGCCCCACAAAAAATAAAATACCTAGGAATTAACTTAACCAAAGAAGTGAAGGACCTCTATGATGAAAACTTTAAAATCTTGAAAAAGGAAATCAACACAGAACTTAAAAAATGGCAAAACCTCCCATGCTCCTGGATTGGCAAGATTAACATCGTGAAAATGGCAATACTTCCCAAGGCTATCTACAAATTCAACGCAATACCTATCAAAATTCCACCCTCATTCTTCAAGGAAGTAGAGGAGGCAATCCAAAAATTCATATGGAACAATAAAAGACCCCGAATAGCAAAAACGCTCCTCAACGGAAAGAACACTGCTGGAGGAATATCAATACCAAATTTCAAACTCTACTATAAAGCCATAGTAATCAAAACAGCTTGGTATTGGCATAAGAACAGACCTCAGGACCAATGGAATAGAATTGAAAACCCAGAAATGAACCTACAGACCTATAGCCATCTAATCTTCGATAAGGAAGCTAAAACAATAGAATGGAAGAAAGACAGCCTCTTCAGTAAATGGTGCTGGCAAAAGTGGTTAACTACATGTAGAAAACTAAAGCTAGATCCTTATATATCACCGTGCACCAGAATCAACTCCAAATGGATCAAAGACCTTGAACTCAAAGCAGACACTCTGAAAACATTACAGGATGGAATAGGAGAAACCCTAGGTCTCCTTGGCTCAGGTCGAAATTTTCTGAATAGAGACCCGGAAGCACAACAAATCAAAGAAAGGTTGGACAAACGGGATTGCATAAGATTGCAGAGCTTCTGCAGGGCAAATGACATAGCTGGCAAGATCAATAGAAAGCCCACCGATTGGGAGAAGATCTTTACTAGCCATACAACGGACAAGGGTCTCATATCTAAAATATACTTGGAACTCAAAAAATTAAACCACCCAACAACAAATCCTCAAAGAAACAACTGCCCAATAAATAAGTGGGCGAAAGACTTAAAGAGAAGCTTCTCTGAAGAAGAAAGAAGGATGGCCAATAGACACATGAAGAAATGTTCAACATCCCTAGCCATAAAAGAAATGCAAATCAAAACAACATTGAGATATCACCTCACTCCAGTTAGAACAGCAAAAATCAAGAACTCTAACAACAACAGATGCTGGAGGGGATGTGGACAGAAAGGAACCTTACTTCATTGTTGGTGGGAATGTAAACTTGTTCAACCACTTTGGAAAGCAGTATGGAGGTTCCTCAAAAGACTTCACATAGATCTCCCCTATGATCCAGCAATCCCACTTTTGGGCATTTACCCAAATGTTTACAAACAAGACCACACTAAAGCTACCAGCACAACTATGTTTATTGCAGCATTATTTACCATAGCTAAGATATGGAACCAACCCAGATGCCCCTCAGTAGATGAATGGATCAAGAAAATGTGGTATATATACACAATGGAATTCTATGCCTCCATCAGAAAGAATGACATTTCCCCATTTGTTAGGAAATGGAAAGGTTTGGAAAAAATTATATTAAGTGAAGTAAGCCAGGCCCAAAGAAGCATAGGTCCCATGGTTTCCCTTATTTGCAATATCTAGTATAGGTATGAGTCAAGCGGAAAAGGCCAGATAATGTGATGTTAGGAAAATGAACCCTTAAATATGTATTTTAATGTTTTCGTTTCTTTCATGCATGTGCTTCTAATGCATTTATAAGATTATTTCTTTGTTGCTTTGTATGTCCCTCCCCCACAGTGTAATTCCCGCTTTCACTATATTTGAAGTCAGTATAACATGTGGAGGAGATGGGGACAAACAAGTTGTTTAAGGATTCAGGTGGACCTGTTGCAACAATGAGAAGTACAAAATGTCATGTCAAAACCAGCTTTACAATTTCGGTGTGGGGGGGGAGTGGGGTATAATTGGGTGGGGGGAGGGGGGTAAAATAGGGTGGGGGGAGGGGGGAGGCGGGGAAGGGAAGTGAAGGGTAAACAAAGGAGGAGGCTGCAATGCTTGGTAAGAAATGTATGCATTATCCTGCCCATGTAATTGTAGCCCCTCTGTACAGTATGTTCTCAAATAAAATAAAATACAATTTAAAAAAAAAAAAAAAAAAGAAAGAAAAAGAGAAAAAAGACAAGAAAAGAAAGGAAAACTCTCATTCACGTATTCCTAAAATAAAAATTATAAGATGAGAAAAAAAAAGTTACTGGAAAACAATTATTTTTTCAGAAGAGGCAAAAATTAAAGATTAATAAAAGTTTTAGAAGGGAAAAAAAAATATATATATATATAAGGTAACAAAAACAAAAAACAAGCAAAAAAAAAGAAAAGAAGAAGAAGAAAAAAAAAAAAGAAAAAAAAGTCTTTTGATTTTTTTTTTGGGGGGGGGAGGAGTGGGAAGAATCCTGTATCTCCCTTTTGTCTGCAACCAGTCTCTTGTTGGAGTCTCTGGTCAGCTTGAGGTCCTGTGGCTTGATTGGTTTCTTAAGTTGGTTGGTTGGAAGAGGCAGAAAAATGCTCTGCTTTACCCAAGATTTTGAGATCCCCCTCCCAGGTTAGTTTTCTGGGAGGGTGATCTGCTTTGAGAGTCACAAAAGAGGGGGATGTGGTGATGAGGCTAGGTTCTGGGTAGAATTGAGGCCTTTCAACAAACAGTAGCTTTTCCCTGGGGCTATTTTGTGATAAAGCTCACAGCGCCCAGCCTGGAGCCATTCTCAGGGTTTCTGTTTTTCAATTGATTGTGGTGGCTGCTAGAGGGAGGGGCAGCCTCTGGCTCTGGTTACCCAGTGAGGCAAGGCACTCCGATGGCTGGCGCCTGAGCTGGGTGACTTTTCCCTGGATGGAGCTGAGTCTGGCAGGTCACTTCGCCGTTAAGTTCTTGTGACCTGCTAAATGACTCATTTTATTCCAAGGCCTGAGCTGGAGCTAGCAGTTCCTCCGAGCTTTGTCGGTATCCAAGATGGAGATCACAGGTGCTGGGGGGGGAGGGGTGGCCTTCCTTCCTCTGCTCTCTGAGGAGTGAGGACGTCGGGCTTGTACTCACGCCGAGTCTTGGATCCTGGGTCGTCTCTGGTCTGCAAACAGTAGGATGAAGATGTTCGCTCCTTGTCGGTTCTTGTTGGTGTTGAGTAGAATCTGCTCGTCCGCTGCGTCTGGCTCCTTCGCCCCCGACTCTCTGTGTCTCAGGTATGACTCCGCGGCGGTGGTCGCCGCCGGGACCCAGCCGTCGGAGTGGCAGCTGATGCGTTTCCTTGGCTTCTTCTCTCTTGTCTAACTCTCTGTCCTGTGATGGCACACTTGGTGTGATTCTCTGGCTTAGGACTATTGACTGGAACTCTAAAATTACTTTCTATGCGAGAGCTTGTTCAGATTCCAGCTTCTCCTCCGCCATCTTCCCGGAACTCATCCAGGAGGCTGATTTCTGAAGATCAGAGTTCAATGTCAGATCGGCAGGAAAGTCTGTGAGAATTTTATCTCCAATTAAGCACCAGAAAACCAGAAAGTGTTGATCTGGCTCAAGTGGCAAAGTGCACACCTTGAGCTGAAGAACTCCGGGATCATGCCCATGCCTATAATTCAGGGATAGGCTCTAGGTCCAGAGATCAGGCCCCACGACCAACAAAACAAAAATAAAGAAATGGGGAAAATGTTAGGTAAATTTGAACTTATTTTAGTTTCTAGGAATTCAGGAAATGCTGGGATAATAGAAGTACAATGTATTTCATTATATTTGGATTTGAAATCAATGGGTACAATGATTCCTTTTATGGAATAAGATAGGTTCAGAGATAAGAGTGAGAAATTCTGTAGGGTTTTGGAAAACCTGCAATTCATTTCAAGAATTACAAGTGGAATTTTAGTTAGGATAACACAAATTGAGCATTTTTCATAAATTTTAGAATTGGGATACATTAGTGTCAAGGTTATGGTTAGGATTCCAGCCATGCTTAGGGTTACAGAGAAGGAAAAAATGGGGCTCAAATTGAAGGTAAATTTTAGAATAAGCCTGGTAAGAATTAGAGTGAATGTCAACTAGAGTATTGCTACTAATATTAGAATTTACTTGCAATTAGGCTTATGTTTATTCTCAGTGTTCCAGTTAAGATTAAGTTCGGGTTAGAAAATGACTAAGATATTGGAAAAAAATTGAAACCTATGTTTGGAAGGCTTATTTGAATCGTTAGAATTAGTGAAAACTAGTGTACTTGTGTGAGTATAAGTATTGACATATAATTGGGATTAAGATCAGGGTCAGCATTTTGTTCTGATTATGATTAGTGTTATGAATGGGAATTTTTTGTATAAAATTGAGTTGTCACTAACAAATAGAAGCAAAAAATGTCAGGCTGAATAGTAACTAGAGCATTATCATTATATTTATTTCTCAGTGATCATTCTTGTAATGATTAATGATAGTTTTCCAGCCAGGTTTAAGTTGAGAGTTAGCTTTAAGTAATGGACTAGATGGTAAGTAAATCTGAAACTGTTTTAGGATACAGTAGTTTAGGAACGGTAGATCAACGGATAATACAGTATTTTTAATGATAAGAGAATTTGAGGAGAAATAACATAATGGTTCAGGTTAGGGAAGAAGATAACATTAGAGGTAGAGTCAGGAAATTTTTGGGAATTAGGGCAAATTGAAATTCATTTCCATAGTGCAAATTGGAGTTTTCGATAGAATGAATAAAAACTAGAGCATTTTTCTTAAACATTAATATTGGACTCTCATTAGGTGGAAAGTTAGGTTTCAGTTCCAGCTAGTCTTAGTTTTAGCATTAGGCAAATGGAAAATTTAGGGTCAAACTGGAAGTAACTCTTCAAATAACAAGTCAAGTTAGAATTAGGATGAATATGAAATAGGAAACTGATAATAATATTAGGATTAGGGTATGATTAATGTGAGGGTTAGCCTAAATGTTCCAGTTAGGATTCAGGTTAGAAAAATGGCAAGATATTGAATAAAACTACAAACTACTTTAAGAAAGATGAGTAGAAACAAAAATGGGAGGAATAAAATCTAATGTATTTGTGTGGTTTTTGAATCCAAAGGCAATCGGTTCTAGGGTTAGGGTTATTTTTCTAATTGATGAACTAATGAATTAAAGGCACAATTATTTCATTCTTACAAACCAAGACAGTCAAGATTTTGAAAACAAACTCAATTTTTTGCATGAAAATGTGTCTTGTAACCAGGATTAAATAATAATGAACAGGGTGTCATTTATTAAAATTAGGTAAGTTGATGATACATCCAAACACATAGGATAGTAACTCAAACATGTTACTGGGAGAACAGATATTCTACTTGCTCTAACTGAGAAATATGTGTGTGTATGTGTGTGGGGGGGTGGGTGTGTACCCCCACAGGTTTTCAACTCAGGCATGAGTATTTTTGTTATCTTAGTCTGTGCAAAGATGGGACTAAACCACATAGCCACAGGTCTTCTTCTGTCTTTTTAGTAGTTAATTTAAGATACAGATCTCATGGATTTTCCTGTCTGGACTTACTCTTCTTTTCCCCAGAAATCCTTGATTAGTGTTAGTGTGGCTGCTACCACAAAGTGACAATTCATTAAACTGGGAGCAATATGGAAGTGCTTGTACAATATGTAAAGTAACCAGTTCATTAATTTTGGAGAATCACATTAGATTGCCTCCAAACAAATTGTTTCTGATGAGTTTATGTGAAGCCGAAAGCATAATCAAAACCTACTAGCTACAATTTATGAAGTAGCACATATTTATTGTGTAGAATATGTACAATGAATTACATCCTGAATCAAAAGTCTTTCTTGGTTTGATACTTTAAAAAAATCAGAAATAGAGTGTCATTTAAATGAAGTCCAGACTGGAGGCCTGTAGCGAGCAGGAGAACATCTGCTCAGTAAGCACAAGGCATGGAGCCCAACCCCCAGGACCATAAAGGAAGAAATAGAAGAAAGTGAAAGTGTAGGAGAAAGAGGAAAGGAAAGCAAGAAGAAGGGGCAAGAGAAGAGGAAGGGCATAGCAGGAGGAAGAAGAAAAGGTACAGGGAGAAAGTCGAGGGGAGGAGAGAAGGAAAAGGGAAACAGGACCCTGGGGAAAAGAGCAGGAGAGGAGACAGGAAGAGGAAGATAAATGCAATATAACAACAAGAATTCTTGGAAAATATTTTGCATAAGTGATCTGCAGGATTATTTTCTAATCAGAGAGAGAGATACTACAACGACAATATGGGTGATACCTGTTGCTCGGTCATTTTATTCTTTTTCTCCAGTGAGGAGATCAAAACAAATCCTGAGTTTGGTGTTTTACAGATACACTTCAGGATTTCTTTTTCATGAATCAAACATGGGAAAGATCTAGATGCAATCACCCTTAACCTTAAAAAGAATAGAAGCTATATGTATTTGCATTACTGTGTATGAAGAAATTCTGGAGATTTCTGGCTAATTCAGAGGGCCTCATGCCAAAATATAGGGCAAGAGGAAAGTAAAACTGTTTTTAAAGTGTAATAGGTTATAATTTATGCAAACTTTTATTGGATGTCTTTCCTTTTTATTTCTTTTTGCCAGTTGTTCAGTGCTGCTGCAAGGCTGCCTTTTCAAGTCACCACATGAGGATGTGAGGGCGATCTGGCCACAACATCTGTCACCCCATTGATCACCACGGTTGATTCTGCTGATCTGGCTGGTTAGGCAGGTATCGCCTTCCTCCCTCACCACTACATTTGCGTCCCTCCCGAAGCTGCGAGCTCGGTCGAAGAGGACGACCATCCCCGATAGAGGAGGATCTTTTCAGACCACAACAGAATAAACTTAGAATTAAACAGCTAAAGCAAAAAAAGATCAAACCCATGAAGAGTGAACAACACACTGCTTTATCACCAGTGGGGCACTGAAGAGATTAGAATGGAAATCTGAAAGTTTCTGGAATATAACAAAAATGAACACACATAATGAGCTCCTCTGGGACATATTAAATTCAGTACTTAGTGGAAAATGTATAGGTTTGAATGCCTACATCAAGCAATTGCGTAAATCTCAAATCAATATTTTAATTATGTACCTCAAGCTTTCTTGAAAAAAGGAAAAAAGCCAAAGCCAAGTAGACAGAAACAAATAAAAAAATTAAATCAAAAATAACTAAATAAAGACAAAGATCAACAAAACAGACCTGATTTTTTCAATAAATTAACAGACTTGACAAACCCTTACCAAAGCTGACTAAAAAGAGAGCTTATGTAGATAGAAAGATAAGTAGGAAACACACAGATTGGGAGAAGATCTTCAGTTGCTCTGCAACATACAATGGCCTCATATCTCAAATATTCTTAGAGGCCCAAAAGTTAACCCTCCCCAAAAAACAAATCCTTAAAGAACTACAACCCTCATAATATAAGGGGGCTTAAGATTTAAAGAGAGACCTCTCTGAAGAAGAAATATGAATGACCAATGGACACATGAAGAATTATGGAACATTTCTGGCCATAAAAGAATTGCAAATCAAAGCAACATTGAGATTCCACTTCACCCCAGTTAGAAGGACCATTATGAAGAAAATTAATAATAACAGATGCTGGGCTGGTGGGGAATGGGGCCAAAAAGGAACATCACTGGCCTGGTGGAGAATGTGGCCAAAAAGGAACATTACTGCACTATTGGTGGAAATGTAAACACTGTTAAAAATGTACGCATTACTTATGTAACTGTAACCCACTCCTCTGTATATCTCCTTCATAATAAAAAATACCCAAAGCAATAAGAGAACTCACCCAAATAGAGAAAATTAAAGACAAAAATGAGACCAAACAACAGATATAAGCAAAATTTAGAATGATATAAGAGAGAACTTTGAAAACCTTATGCCTATCTCCTGGAGAATCCTGGAGAAATAGATGCTTTCCTATACTCAATCTGAACCAAGGAGTAACACATAAGAAGAAATGAAAATGAAATGTCAATAAACCACATTCCATTCAACAAAAATTTAGGACTCAATGAATGTACTCAATGAAATTAAGGCCTGCGTAGAACTTACAATACACAGATCTAAGTCTTTAATGGAATAGAAAGGGAAATGGAATTATCAAACACATTCTATGAAGCTAGAATTAGACTCTTCGCCAAATCACATAGGGACTCACCAAAAAAGAAAACTATGAACCCACCTCTTTGACAAGCAATGATGCAGAACTTCTTAATAAAATTCTCACCAACCAATTTCAGCAACTAATAGAAAAGTTATATTGTATCATCAAATAGGATTCATCCTAAGATACAATTGGATTCAATATTCTTGTCAATAAACATCATACAAACCATCAGCAGAAGAAGGGACAAGAAACACATGATTGTCTGTAGGGATGTAGAAATAGCTTTTAACAATCTCCAATACAACTTTATGATTAAAAGGTCTGAGAAGCTAGAAATACATGGAACATTCCTCAATATAATACATAGTATGTATATGGCAGAGATAATTAGCATTTACCTAACGGTGGAAGCATGAAGACATTAAAATCAGGAATGAGAAAAGGATGTGCACTCTCTCTACTACTCTTCAATATGGTAGTGGACCTTATAGCAAGAGCAATAGGCAAGAGAATAACATAAGTATTCAAATCATTTTTTTCCTTTCTTGCAATTGTTTCTAACATATTTATAAGACGATTTCTTTGTTGCTTTGTATGTCCCTCCCCCATGGTATAATCCATGCTTTCACAGTATTTGATGTTGGTATAATTTGTGGAGGGGAAGGGAAAAAAAGAAATCATTTAATTAGGGATACAGGTGGACCCATTGGAAAATGAGATGTACAAGTCTTTATGTCGAAAAACGAATTTTACAACTTTGGTGGGGGGTGGGGTAAGGCTTGGGTTGGGTGGGGGGAGTATGGGAAGGTATGGGAAGGAGAAACAAAGAGGAGGCAACAATGCTTGATAAGAAATGTACATGTTATCTTGCCCGTGTAGTTGTAACTCTTCGGTACGTTATTCTCACAATAAAAATATAAATAAGTTAATAAAAAGAAAAACATAAAGGGGATCCAAATAGGGAAGAAGTAAACCTATCCCTTTTTACAGATGAAATGATACTGCATTTAAAGGACCCGATAACTAATTTCAACAATCTACGATGAGTTAATTGCTTTCAGAAATATTCGTTTGTGCCAAAAAATACAGATATCCTTTGATTTTAATTTCAGTCGGCTATTAGGACTCACACAGAAACCAAAATCAGAGGATGCTAATTAATCTGATAAAATGCATAATAAAATTTTATAATTAATATAACATGAAGTATTTAATATTAATAACATTAAAAATAATTGTATTCACATTATATAATATATTGACATCCTTCAGTTTCATCAATTTTTAGAATATTTATAACTAAATGTAAATTGTTTGCAAATGTTATTTGATGATGTATAAAAAATGAGAAAAAGATTTGCATACATATTACTACAGATGCAAACAGATTCACCTGGATATTTATGATCCTTCATTTGTTGGTTTCATTCGTGCATGGAGAACATGCAAAGAAGTGAAAATTGGAAACTTGACTTTACTAAAGGATTAATTACATGGAGGTTATGTTGGGCTAAATAGATTTTATGAATTAAATTGTTTTGACCCATCCTTTCTCCCTCCCTTCCTTCCTTCATTTCTTCTTTGCTTCCTCCTTCCTTCTCTCCATCCCTACCTCTCTCTCAATTTCTCTCCTTCCTTTCTTCCTTCCTTCCTTTCTTTCTTTCTTCCTTCCTTCTTTCCTTCCTTCCTTCCCTCCTTCCTTCTTTCTTTCTTTCTTTCTTTCTTTCTTTCTTTCTTTCTTTCTTTCTTTCTTTCTTTCTTCCTTTCTTTCTTCCTTTCCTTCTTTCTTGCTTCTTTCATCCTATATTCCTCTCTTCTTTTTACTCAGAATATCTTTTATGGTTATAGAAAAATCCCAACTGTTGTACTCTAAGGTGTTATGAGTCATTATAAACACTAACTAGATTAATATTAAATTTAATAACCTATGTTATATCTTAAGACGAATTATACTGAAAACAACTTCTCAAATGTTCCAAGATATGTAACAAATATTACATTTCATTATATTGTTTATTTCTTCAAACTAAAGTAAGCATTTAGACATAATATTGTATGTGTGCGTGTGTGTGTGTGTGTGTGTGTGTGTTGTTCTTGTGATTTTAACTCAAGAACTATCTCTTAGTTGTTGTTTTTTGTCCTCAAGGGTATTGCTCTATCATTTGAGTCACCATTCTATTTCTGGCTTTGTGTGTGTTTGTATGTGTGTGTGTGTGTGTGTATGTGTGTGTTGTGATGTGTGTGTTTGAATAATTGAGATGTGTCTCACAAACTTTCTTGGCAAAGCTGACCTTGAACCCCAGCTAATTGAGTAGCGAGAATTACAAGCTTGAGACATCCATATTTAGCACAGATTTAATATATCTAATAATAAATAAATTGTATTATTTGAATTCTAGAGGCTCAATTTAACAAATTAACATTTAGATATTGTTATTAAACCTGAATTGCATTGTGAAAAATATTTTTCAGTTTTATGAAAAAATATGCACTCAAAGGTTTAAATGACAGAATCTTTAAACAAATTGACATATTCTATTATTCAAAAGCAAAAAAGGAATCGTTAATCAAATTTCTCATGTAAGCTAAAATCAAAAGGCTCTGTAAGGCTGAATGAAGCAATTTTTCATTAAATTAAATATTATATATTGTGGTCACATGATTTTATTTTCTTTTAAACCTAAACTTTTTTAGGTTTTGTAGATTCATACATTTTGTGAGTATATAAATATCTTTGTTACTAGTCATGTATTTCTGAGGTTTGATTACCAAGTCATTTCAGAGAAACACTGAATTTGATGTATTTTATGTCAACAGTGATTTTTAGAAATTGAATCAACCTCAGTATAAGATAACTAAATCAAGATATTTAATCACTTATCCAATTATTCCTATAGACTTGAATATGACTAATTTTTGAATGGTAGGAAATTCATATTATACCTACTCTTTAAAGAATAATTCTGATTAATGATCGTGATAGTATTTATTTTTCCTTCAACTTGAAGTAAAAAACCTCACTATCAATGACAAATACTTGAATGGAAATGCCATAAAATTATGAAAAATTCAAGTCATTATGAATTAGATGAAATAGTCATTTTTGAAGGTCACAAAATGAAACCTCTAGGAGCTTCCTTATCTGCTAAATAAAATGTATTTGAGCTCAAAGTATTTCATTCATCTCTCCAGCAATGGTATAAGCAAACCACCTCTATGCCAAATAGCATCTCTTATATTTAGGAACAGAAGTTATCACAATTGTATTGAAAGATGTACCCAGAAATTAAATCTGAAATAATAAAGGATTGGGATTAATAATTAGGTTTCACTATGTTGCCATAAAGAGGTGAAACCTTTCAGGTGGGCATAGTTATAGAGATTAGGTCACTGAGAACTTGTGATCAAAGAAGATTTAAGATCAAAGTCCTTTCTTCCTCTTCCTTCATTTACTTCTCTGTCTCCTTCTACTTTTCCTTCTTCCTCTCCTTCCCCTCCTCCCCTTTCTCCCTGTCCTACTCCTATTCTTCCTTTTCTTAACTTCCTCACTTCCTTGAATACACATACGCCATCACATGTTCCTGATGTGGGGTACTGTACCACCACCAACCAAAAGCAATGAGGATAATAAATGTAAATTGAAATGTATAAAATCAGAAACCAAGATTAATCTTTCCTCCTTTGAAGTTAATTTTATAAAGTATTTTGTCATATTAATAGGAGACTGACACAGCATGTTCTCATTTATTTTAAGGGATAAGATTTACTGGAAATAAATCTGGCCAACATTGTCCTAATGAAATAATTGATTAAATTAATATTATATTTGGACAAATCTACTTTAAAATATCAGATATACTTCAATAAGAGGCAAAAAATGTGTTCAGAGGGAGAGAGTAGAGGCGAAGCTAGAGGCTAAACAAGCTCTCACATAGAAAGCAGTTTTACTGTTCCAGTGAACAGTCCTAGGCTACAGAATCACACCAAGTGTCCCATCACAGTACAGAAAGTTTGGCCAGAGAAGGAAAATCCAGGCAAGGAGACATATCACTTGCTGGTAGCCACGGTTGTGGCGGTGGTGGCAGCATTGGCAGCTGCCATAGCCACCATACCTATAACACAGAGTCCAGGACAAAGATGCCAGACACAGTGGGACAGCAGATTCTACTCAATACCAGTAAGAACTGACAAGGAGCAGATATCTTCATACTGCAGATCGCAAACCAGAGATGGCTCAGGAACCAAGACACTGACATGACTAGAACGATGACATCATCACTCCTTCTCAGGGAGCTGAGGAGGTAAGACCACCACCGGAGATCTCCAACTTTTATACTAACAAAGGCCCATTTGAAAAGCTATCTCCAACTCAGGCCTTGGAAGAAAACAAGATCCATTTAGGAGATAACAGGAACCTGACTTGCCAGGATCAGTTCCACCCAAGAGAAGTCACCCAGCCCAGGCAAAGCAGCCCCGCCCTTGCAGGAGTGACTTTCTTCACTGGGAAAACAGAGCCAAAGGCTGCCCCTCCCTACAGCAGCTGAGACAATCAATTGAAATTCAGTAAACATAAACCCTGAGAATGGCTGCAGGCTGGGCTCTGTGTGTCTCAGGAGCTAGCACCTCAGGGAAAAGCTACTGTTTGTTGAAAGGCCTCAACCCTACCCAGAATCTAGCCTCATTACAGCATCTCAAAATTAGAAGACACAGCCATCTCCCTCTTTCGTGATACTCAAAGCAGATCTCCCTCCCACTGAACTAGCCTGGGAGGAAGATCTCAAAATTCTGGGTAATGGCGAGCAATTTTCCGCCTGCTCAAACAAACTGACTTAAGCAACTAATCAAGCCACAGGAAAAACAAACATCACAAGCAGACCAGAGACTCCACCAAGAGACTGGTTATGGACACAGGGGAAATAGAGTATTGTCACATTCTACCCTCCCCCCCCCAAAAAAAAATCAAAGAACTCTTTTTTGTACCTTTCTTTAATTTTAATTTTTTTAAATAATATTTTCTATTAATTTTTTTTCTTCTCATCATTATTATTTTAAGTGTAAATGTGTGTGGGGGGGGCTTTTAAAAAAAATCTCTTCTGACCTTTTGGTACTTATTTCTTTCCCTTTCTTTTCTGTGAGACTTAATTGCTATTCTGATCATCCCCAGATATTTACCCATCGTCCAATATTAGACATTATGCCCCGTTGGGTACATACTTAATCCAGAAATTTATTACTCAGTTCACAACCTCTTAGGCTAAAATTCTTTAAGAGCAGGATTATATCTCTTTATACCTATATAATTTTCAAGTAACTACTTTTAAGAATTTTTATTTTATAGTTTTTTATGTCTCCTTTCTATCCCTCCTTTCCTCTCATCCTATCCTTTTCTCCTCTCAATATCATCTTTAAACACATAATTTTTAAGTGTTTCACTTTTTAAATTTAAATTTTTGCCCACATTTCTCACTAAAATAAATAATTTGTGGTTTGCCAAATTCTTCTTTGCTGTTCTTAGCTCATTAAGCCATAGTTTTTTGATGTTGAATAGATTGTATCTGTTGAACTAGATTTATCTGCTGACTTTTGTCTTTGAAACTACAGAAGTTTGATGATGCTTTCCTTAAAATTTTGTTCTAGCAAAAAATTGGTGTTACTTTCATACCAAATAGGCAGAACAAGCAGGAAAAACACAAGGAAAATGGCAAGTCCAGGTATCCTTATTCCCACTCATGAAAATTAGTTGACAGCATAGTTAATGAATAATCCAGAAGAGAGTTCCCAAAAATCTCCACAAACACTACTGGTAAACATGATGAATAAAAAGATTGAAAATCTGCAAAGGATTCAATGTGAGTGTGATATGGAGAGAGAGGGAAACCAAAGATTAATACTGGAATCTCATGAGAGTGAGGAAGCTACTCAAAGATTGATACAGGAATTGCGTGAGCAGGTTGAGCACAGTCAAAAAGAAATAAAGGAATTGCGTGAGCAGACTGAGAACAGTCAAAGAGAACTACAGGAATTGCATGAACATGAGGAAGCTAATCAAAGTGTAATACCGGATTTGGGAGAGCGGGATGACAATAGAAAAAGATCAACAGAGGCATTCATGGAATCCATAAACAGAATACTGAAAGAATTCAGGGAGACCACAAAGGGAATGCTGAATGGAGCCCAACAGAAAGACTGTGTGTCCAGGGAAACCATAACCAGGCAACTAAGTGATTTGAGAATAAACACTGAACCCCAAATTAAGGAGGTAAAGAAGTTCATACAAGATCTAATACAAAGCTCCAACAAAGAATTTGAAGCCATCAAAGCTGACCAATTAGAAGGAAAAGAAATAAAAAACAAAGTAGAAAGTCTTGACAATAGGTTAGACCATGCAGAGGAGCAAATCTGAGGGATTGAGGACAGCCAGGTTATTACAGAGAAAGAATATAAACTATCCAAGGGAAATCCAAGAAATATGATAGATCTATTCAACATTTGGAAGACACTCTCAGAAGGCCTACTCTGAGGATAATGTGTGTAGAGGAGTACCTAGAGACAGAATTTTTTTTTGGTCCGGTCGTGGGTTCCTGAACTGTGGGCCTGGGCGATGTCCCTCAGCTCTTCAGCTCAAGGCTAGCACTCTACCACTTGAGCCACAGCACCACTTCTGGCTTTTTTTTCTCTTTGCTTATATGGTGCTGAGGAACCAAAACCAGTGCCTCATGCATGCAAGGCCAGAGCTCTAACACTGAGCCACTTTCCCAGTCCCCAGAGACAGAATTTAATGGTCTAGCAAATTTGGTTAACATGATCATAGCAAAGAACTTCCCAAACACGCAAAAAGATAGGCCTATTCAGATACAAGAAACTTGTAGAACCCCAAATAGACCCAACTAGGACAGGATATCTCACCAGTACATTATAATCCACACAGGATCAATTCCAAGGAAAAAATCCTTAAAGCTGTCAAGTAGAATAGATGAACTACTTACAAAGGGAAACCAATTAGCATCACCTCAGATTTCTCAGCGGAGACAATTAAAGCAAGAGCCTGGAATGATGTAGGCCATGTCCTAAAGACGAACAACTATCAATCAATCATACTGTGCCCAGCTAAGCTCTCCTTCATAACCGAAGGAAAAATAAAAACCTTCCATAGCAAAGAAAACCTGAAACAATATATCTCCATCAAACCAGCCCAATGAAAGATACTAAACGATGTCCTACACAGAAAACCAACAAGACCACAGTAAAGACCAAGAAACTGCACCCAAACTGAGAATCCAAGAACTATAGGAAGAAACTAGTTGCTCCAGCACCTAAGGTGGATAACATTGCAGGAACTCCCAAACACCTCTCAGTACTAACACTCAACATTAACGGACTTACTCTCCAATTAAGTGATAGACTATTTAGTTTGGATTAAAAAACAAGATCCTTCTATCTGCTGCCTTCAGGAGTCACAACTTGCTCATACAAACAAACACATTTTGAAAGTGAAAGCCTGGAATAAATTCTACCAAGCCAATGGCCCCAAAAAGAGTCTTGAGTGGCAATCCTAATATCAGATAAACTAGACTTCAAATTACAATTAGTGAGAAGACATAAAGAAGGTTGCTACGTACTAATTAAGGGATCTCCCCTTCAGGAGGATATTACAATTCTAAATCTCTATTTGGCAAACAACGGATCACCCAGATTTATCCAAGAAACACTACTTTCCCTCAAAGCTCACATACATCCAAAGACATAAATTGTTGAAGAATTTAAGTCACCACTATACCCACAAGACAGATGAAGTCAGCAAAACTTAACAAACTGCAGATCTAAACAACTGCATGGATCAACTAGATTTAACAGACATCTACCGAATATTTCTCCCAGCAGCATCAGTATACACGTTTTTCTCAGCCTCACAACGAACAGTTTCCAAAATGGACCCCATTTTAGGTCATGAAGCAAACTTGTCCAAATTCAAAAACATTGAAGTTTTACCGTGTATTCTCTCAGATCACAAGGGAATAAAATTAGAACTCAACACCAAAGGCCACCAAAAAAAGTCCTGTAACATATGGAGGCTGAACAACATACTGTTGAATCACCAGTGTGTCATGGAAGAGAATAGAAAGTAAATTCAAATATTCATGATAACCAACAAAAATGAAAACACAAATTACCAGCACTTCTGGGACAGAGCAAAGACAGTACTCAGAGGCAAGTTTATAGCTCTGAATTCCTACATCAACAAATTGGAGAGATCTGAAACCAGCAATTTTGTGAGATATTTGAACCTCCTCGAAAAAAAGCAACAAGATAAACCCCACTCCAGTAGATGGAAACAAATACTTAAAATTAAATAGGAATTAAAGGAATTACCATTTTTAAAAAGTCCATAGAAAGAATCCACAAAACAAAGATTTGGTTCTTCAAAAAAATTAAGTAAACTGAAAGACCGTTAGCAAATCTTATAAGAACAAGAAGAGAACACACCCAAATAAATAAATTCAGAGAAGAGAATGGAAACATCACCACAGAAACAACAAGATTCAGAACATTATAAGGGAATGTTTCTCAAAACTTTATATTAATAAGTTTGAGAACTTGGCATAAATGGACCTTTTCCTAGCAAATGTGGACATGCCAAAAATAAACTAAAATGAGATAAACCATATTAACAGGCCCATATCAAGTATTGAAATAGAAACAGCAATAAGAGACCTCCCATCAAAGAAAAGCCCAGGACCAGATGGATTTACAGTGGAATTCCACAAGTCCTTCAAAGCAGAGTGCAAACCAATAATCCAACTCTTCAATGAAACTGAAAGGGAAAATTCACTACAGAACTTATTCTATGAAGCCGTAAGAACCTTTATTCCAAAAACAGGCAGGGACTCATTAAATAAAGAGAACTATAAACCCATTTCTCTGATGAATATTGACGCAAAACGTCTCCACAAAATTTTGGTCAATGAACTTCAAAAATTCATCCAAATAATCGTACATCACAATCTAACAGTTTTCATTTCTGGGATGCAATGCTGGTTCAATATACATAATCAATTAATATAACTCATCACATCAACAAAGTGCAAGGATAAGAACCATATGGTTATCTCAACAGATGCAGAAAAAGCATTTGACAAGATCCACCAAACCCTTTAGGATGATGGGTCTGAAAAAATTAGGAATCCAGGAAACATTACTCAACACAATAAAAGCTGTATATGACAAACCTACTTATACTTAATGGTGGAAAAATAAAGCCATTTCCTCTTAACTCAGGAATGAGACAAGGATGTCCATTCTCTCCACTTTTCAACTTAGTATAAGAATGCTTAGCTACTGCAATAAGACAAGATGGAAACACAAAGGGGTTCCAAGTGGAGAAAGATGAAGTAAAACTCTTTGCAGATGACATGATTTTATATTTAAAGAATCCCACAGCCTCCACTTCCAAATTACTGAAGCTGATTCAAAACTTTGGCAAAGAAGCAGGGTATAAAAATAATCCTCAATAATCAATGGCTTATGTGTATGACAACACTGAGTAACGCGTGGGTGAAATCAGGAAGGCAACGGCATTCAAAATAGCCACACAAAATATAAAATACATAGAAATTTACTTAATAAAAGAAGTGAAGAATCTTTTTTTTTGTGAACACAATCTACAGAGGGGTTACAATTACATGGGCAGGTTATTGCGTACATTTCTTATCAAGCATTGCAGCCTCCTCCTATGTTTACCCTTCACATCCCTTCCCAGCCTCGACCTCAATCCCCCCACACAATCCTCCACGCCTTCCCCTCCCCCCAGGAACAACATTATAAAGCTCGTTTTCGACAAGACAATCTGTACTTCTCATTGTTGCAACAGGTCCAACTGTATCCTTAAACGACTTGTTTTTCCCCATCTCCTCTACAAGTTATACTGACATCAAATATAGTGAAAGCAGGGGTTATACTGTGGGGAAGGGACATACAAAGCTAAGAAAGAGATAATCTTATTAATGCTTTAGAAAAAATGCATGAAAGGAAAAAAAACATTAAAATACATATCTAAGGGATCATTTTCCTAACATCACCTTATCTGACCTTTTCCTCTTATCTCATACATATACAAGATATTGCAAATAAGGGAAACCATGGGACCTATGTTTCTTTGGGCCTGGCTTAATTCAGTTAATATAATTTTTTCCAAGTTTTTCCATTTCCTAACAAATGGGGCAATGTAATTCTTTCTGATGGAGGCATAGAATTCCATTGTGTATATATACCACATTTTCTTGATCCATTCATCTACTGAGAGGTGTCTGAGCTGGTTTCATATCTTAGCTATGGTAAATAATGCTGCAATAAAATAGTTATGCTGGTAGCTTTAGTGTGGTCTTGTTTGTAAACATTTGGGTAAATGCCCAAAAGTGGGATTGCTGGGTCATAGGGGAGCTCTATGTGGAGTCTTTTGAGGAACCTCCATACTGCTTTCCAAAGTGGTTGAACAAGTTTACATTCCCAACAACAATGAAGTAAGGTTCCCTTCTGTCCACATCCAATCCAGCATCTGTTGTTAGAGTTCTTGATTTTTGCCATTCTTACTGGAGTGAGGTGGTATCTCAATGTTGTTTATATTTGCAATTCTTTTATGGCTAGGGATGTTGAGCATTTCTTCATGTGTCTATTGGCCATCCTTCTTTCTTCTTCAGAGAATTTTCTCGTTAAGTCTTTAGCCCACTTAATTATTGGGCAGTTGTTTCTTTGAGGATTTGTTGTTGGGGGATCTATTTTTTTGTTTGAAATATATTTTAGATAGGAGAACCTTGTCTGTTGTATGGCTAGTGAAGATATTCTCCCAATCCGTGGGTTTTCTATTGATCTTGCAAGCTATGTCCTTTGCCATGCTGAAGCTATGCAACTTTATGCAATCCCATTTGTCCAACCTTTCTTTGATTTGTTGTGTTTCTGGGTCTCTATTAAGAAAATTTCAGCTTGAACCAAGGAGACCTAGGGTTTCTCCTATTCCATCCTGTAATGTTTTCAGAATATCTGCTTTGACTTTGAGGTCTTTGATCCATTTGGAGTTGATTCTGGTGCAGGGTGATATATAAGGATCTAGCTTTAGTTTTCTACAAGTAGTTAACCAATGTTGCCAGCACCATTTAATGAAAAGGCTGTCTTTGATCCATACTGTTGTTTTAGTTCCCTTATCGAAGATTAGATGGCTATAGGTCTGTAGGTTCATTTCTGGGTTTTCAATTCTATTCCATTGGTCCTGAGGTCTGTTCTTATGCCAATACCAAGCTGTTTTGTTTACTATGGCTTTATAGTGAAGTTTGAAATTTGGTATTGATATTCCTCGAGCAGTGTTTTTCTGTTGATGAGCGTTTTTGGTATTCGGGGTCTTTTATTGTTCCATATGAATTATTGAATTGCCTCTTCTATTTTCTTGAAGAATGAGGCTGGAATTTTGATAGGTATAGCATGGAATTTGTAGATAGCCTTGGGAAGTTTTGCCATTTTCACGATGTTCATCTTTCCAATCCAGGAGCATGGGAGGTTTCGCCATTTTCTAAGTTCTGTTTTAAATTCCTTTTTCAAGATTTTAAAGTTTTCATCAAAGAGGTCCGTCACTTCTTTGGTTAAGTTAATTCCTAGGTGTTTTATTTTTTGTGGCGCTATTACAAATGGAGTTGCATTCCTAATTTCAGCCACACTTTTCACTTTTTTAGCATATAGAACAGCCATTGGTTTTTGGGGGTTAATTTTGTACATTGGTACTTTGCCAATGTTTTGAATCAGCTTGAGTAATTTGGAAGTGGAGTCTGTGGGATTCTTTAAATACAAGATCATGTCATCTGCAAAGAGGGAGAGTTTTATTTCTTTTTTCCCTATTTGGATCCCCTTTATGTCTGCATCTTGTCTTATTGCTGTAGCTAGGCATTCTAATACTAGGTTGAAGATAAGTGGAAAGAGTGGACATCCTTGTCCTTCCTGAGTTAAGAGGAAATAGCTTTATTTTTTCACCATGAAGTATAATGCTGGCTGTAGGTTTATCATATACAGCCTTTATTGTATTGAGGAATGTTCCATGGATTCCTAATTTTTTCAAAACCTTCTTCTTAAATGGTTGTTGGATCTTGTCTAATGCGTTTTCTGTATCTATTGAGAAAACCATGTGGTTCTTATTCTTGCTCCTGTTGATGTAATGAATAATATTAATTCATTTGCGTATATTGAACCAGCTTTGCATCCCTGAAATGAATCCTGTTTGATCGTGGTGTATGATTTTTTGGATGAATTGTTGAAGTCGATTGGCCAAGTTTGTTGAGAAGTTTTTCATCAATATTCATCAAAGAAATGGGTCAATAGTTCTCTTTCTTTGATGAGTCCCTGCCTGCTTTTGGGATGAGGGTTATGATGGCTTCATAGTATGTGTTCGGTAGTGAACTTTCTCTTTCAATTTCATTGAAGAGTTGGAGGAGTATTGTTGTGAGCTCTGCTTTGAAGGCCTTGAAGAATTCTGCTGTAAAACCATCTGGTCCTGTACTTTTCTTAGCTGGGAGGTCTCTTATTGCTGTTTCTATTTCAATGCCTGATATGGGCCTGTTAAGCTGGTTTAACTCATCTTGGTTTAGTTTTGGCATGTCAATATTTGCTAGGAAAAGGTCCATTTCTGACAAGTTCCCAAACTTATTAGCATAAAGTTTTGAGAAATATTCCCTTATAATGTTCTGAATCTTGATTGTTTCCATGGTGATGTTTCCATTCTCAACTCTGAATTTATTTATTTGGGTGTGTTCTCTTTTGTTTCTGATAAGATTTGCTAAGGGTCTGTCAATATTGTTAATTTTTTCAAAGAACCAACTCTTTGTTTTGTTGATTCGTTCTATAGTTTTTTGAATTCTAATTCATTTAATTCTGATTTAATTTTAATTATTTCTTTCTGTCTGCTGGATTGGGGTTTATCTTGCTGCTCTTTTTCAAGGAGGTTTAGATGTGTCATTAAATTGTTGGTTTCAGATCTCTCCAATTTGTTGATGTAGGAGCTCAGAGCTATAAACTTGCTTCTGAGTACTACCTTTGATGTGTCCCAGAGGAGCTGGTAATTTGTGTGTTCATTTTTGTTGAATAGCATGAACATTTGAATTTCATTTCTAATCTCTTCCATGACCCACTCATGATTCAGCATGTGTTGTTCAGCCTCCATGTGATACCTGACTTTCTTTGGTTGCTTTTGGTGTTGAGTTCTAATTTTATTCCCTTGTGGTCAGGGAGAATGCAAGGTATAACTTCAATGTTTCTGAATTTAGACAAGTTTGCTTTGTGGCCTAAAATGCGGTCTATTTTTGAAAATGTTCCATGTGCTGCTGAGAAAAACGTGTATTCTGATGCTGCTGGGTGAAATATTCGGTAGATATCTGTTAAATCTAGTTGCTCTATGCAGCTGCTTAGATCTGCAGTTTCTCTGTTGAGTGTTTGCCGAGTTGATCTATCTAGTGGGAAGACTGGTGTGTTAAAATCCCCAACAATTAATGTCTTTGGTTCTATATGGGATTTGAGGGGAAATAGTGTTTCTTGCACAAATTTGGGTGCTCCATTGTTTGTCGAGTACATATTTAGAATTGTAATATCCTCCTGAAGGAGAGATCCCTTAATTAGTATGTAGCGATCTTCTTTATCTCTTTTCACGAATTTTAATTTGAAGTCTATTTTATCTGATATTAGGATTGCAACTCCTGCCTGTTTATTGGGGCCGTTTGTTTGGTAGATTTTGTTCCAGCCTTTCACATTGAAAATGTGTTTGTTTTTAAGGGCAAGATGTGACTCTTGAAGGTAGCAGATAAAAGGGTTTTGTTTTTTAATCCAACTAGACAGTCTATGTCGATTAATTGAAGAGTTCAGTCCGTTAACGTTAAGAGATAGGACTGAGAAGTATTTGGGAGTTCCTGCCATGTTATCCACCTTCTTGGGGGCTGTGAAAACTGGGTTATTCCTATGGTTCTTGGATTCTCAGTTTGGGTGCAGGTTCTTGGCCTTTATTGTGATCCTGTTGGTTTTCTATGTGTAGGACATCTTTAATAACTTTCTGTAGGGTGTTTTGGTGGAGATGTATCGTTTCAATTTTTTTTTGGTATGGAAAATTTTTATTTGGCCTTCAGTTATGAAAGAGAGTTTAGCTGGGTACAGTATTCTTGGTTGATAGTTGTCTTGGATGATTTTATGTTCTTTCTCTATAATATCTAGCCTGTTTTCAATCCCTGAGATTCAATCCTCTGCATGGTCTCACCTATTATCAAACTTTCTACTTTGCTTTTTATATCTTTTCCTTCTAATTGGTCAGGTTTGATGGCTTCAAACTCTTTGTTGAAGCTTTGTTTTAGATCTTGTCTGAAATTGTTTACTTCCTTTATTTGGTGTTCAGTGTTTATTCTAAAATTACTTAGTTGATTGGTTATGGTTTCCTTGGATTCCCATTCCTTCTGTATAGTTCCATTCAGCATTCCCTTTGTGGTCTTCCTGACTTCCTTCAGCTCTTTGTTTATGGATTCCATGAATTCCTTAGTGATCTTTGTGTATTCTCTTCCTGCTCACTCAATTCCTTTATTATTCTTTGATTAGATTCCTCCCGTTCGTGGGATTCCTGTAGTTCTCTTTGAGTGTTCTCAGCCTGCTCACGCCATTCCTGCCTTTGTCTTTGAGTATTCTAAAGCTGCTCATGCAATTTCTGTATCAGTTTTTGAGTAGCTTCCTCACACTTATGATATTCCTATAAACTTTTGGATTGCCTCCTCCCTCTTCCTATCACGTTCATACAAAGTCCTTTGTATGCTTTCAAACTTTTCATTTATCATGTTTGCCAGCAGTATTTGTAGAGTTATTTGGGAACTCTCCTCTGGATTATTCATTATCTGTTCTCTCCCCTGATTATCAAGATTGGGAATTGAGATACCCGGATTTGTCATTTTCCTTGTGTTTTTTGGGCTTACTCTGCCCATTTGAGATGAAAATAGCACCAGTTTTGTCCTAGAACACTATCTTAAGGCAAGCATCAACCAAAGTCTGAATATGCATAGTCAATAGTCTAGAGATACAATCTAGTTCAACAGATAGATCTATTCAACATCAAACAACTATATTTTAATGGACTATGAACCTCAAAGAAGAATTTGGAAAACCAGAAATTATTATGGTTAGGGAGAGATGTGGGTAAAAATAGGAATAGATTGATGTGGGGAGTCTCAGGGAGAGTTAACTAAGTCCTAATCTCAAAGCAGGAAATAGGATGGGTAGGATGAAAGTAGAGAGAGAGAAAAAAAGAAGAAAGCGAAAGGGAAAAGAAAAGAGACCAGAAAAAATAGAAAAGTAAAAATTAACAATATTATGTAGATAACAATCTATTTAGAGACAACGTGAATATATTGAGAAAAGGGAAGGGATATAAATGAGATGTGAAAAACTTAAAAATAAATATGCTTAAAATATTATATAGGTATAAAGAGGTAGAGCTGCTATTAAGGAATTTATGTCTCAGAGGTTTTGAATTGAGTTATAAATTTGTGGATTAAGTGTGTACACAATGGGGGATAGGGTCTAATAGTCAACTTCGGGTTTATCTGAGGATGTGCAGGACAAGAATTATGTCACATATAGAAGAACGAAAGAGAGGAGAAGGTGAAAAGGATAAGAAAGGAAGAAATAAAAACCTGAAGTTCAGTAGAGCTATACAAAAAACAAAAAGATAATTTAAAAAGAAAAAAAAAGAGAAATAAAACAACAAAAAAGAAAAACACACACTCACATATCCCTAAAATAACAATTATAAGAGGAAAAAAAATCTGGAAAACAATTCATTTTTAAAAAGGCAAAAATTAAAGATTAAAAAAGTTTTAGAACAGAAAAAAAATTTTATATGAGGTACCAAAAAGAAGAAGAAGAAGAAGAAGAAGAAGAAGAAGAAGAAGAAGAAGAAGAAGAAGAAGAAGAAGAAGAAGAAGAAGAAGAAGAAGAAGAAGAAGAAGAGAAAAAAATTTCTTTGATTTTTTTTTGTAAGGGTGGGATAAATTCTGTATCTCCCTTGTGTCCCTAACCAGCCTCTTGTTGGAGTCTCTGGTCTCTTGTAGTCCTGTGGCTTGGTTGGTTTCTTAAGTCAGTTTGTTTGAACACGCAGAAAAATACTCTGCTTTACCCAGGATTTGGCGATCCTCCTCCCAGGCTAGTTCATTGGGAGGCAGATCTGCTTTGAGTATCACAAAAGAGGGGGATTCAGTGATGGGGCTAGGTTCTGGGTAGAGTTGAGGCCTTTCAACAGACAGCAGCTTTTCCGGGGGGCTAGTTTGTGAAAAACTCACAGAGCCCAGCCTGGAGCCATTCTCAGGGTTTCTGTTTACTTATTTTCAATTGATTGTCAAGACTGCTAGAGGGAGGGGCAGCCTCTGGCTCTGATTACCCAGTGAAGAAACCCACTCCTAGGGCTGGCGCCCGAGCTGGGTGACTTTTCCCTAGGTGGAGCTGAGTCTGTCAGGTCATGCCGCCGTTAAGTTTTTGTGACCTGCTAAATGACTAGTTTTATTCCAAGGCCTGAGTTGGAGCTAGCAGCTCCTCTGAGCTTTGTCGGTATCCAAGATGGAGATCTCTGGTGCTGAGGTGGGGAGGGGTGGCCTTCCCTCCGTTGCTCTCAGAGAAAGAGTGAGGACGTCAGGCTTCTGCTTATGCCGAGTCTTGGTTCCTGGGTCGTCTCTGGTCTGTGACCTGCAGGATGAAGATGTTCGCTCCTTGTCAGTTCTTGCTGGTGTTGAGTAGAATCCGCTCACCCACTGCATCTGGCTCCTTCGTCCCGTACTCTCTGTGGCTCAGGTATGGCAGTGGCCGCCACCACCACTGCAGCTGCTGCCATGGCGGCAGCCGGCAAGAGCTCAAATGTGTCTCCTTGCCTTGGTTTCTCCTCTCTGGCCTAACTCTCTGTCCTGTGATGGCACACTTGGTGTGATTCTCTGGCTTAGGACTCTTCCCTGGAACTCTAAAACTGCTTTCTATGTGAGAGCTTGCTTAGACTCCAGCTTCTCCTCGGCCATCTTCCCGGAACCTCAGAAGTGAAAATCTTTATGACGAAAACTTTAAAAACCTGAAAAATGCAACAAAACAGAATATAGGAAGTGGAAAAACCTCCCATGCTCCTGGTTTGGAAGGATCAACATCTTGAAAATGGCAATACCTCCCACGGCTATATATAAATTCAATGCGACACCTATCAAAATTCCAAACTTATTCTTCCACGAAATAGAAAAGGAAATCCCAAAATTCATATGGAACAATAAAAGACCCCGAATAACTAAAATGATCCTCAACAGAAAGATCACTGCAAGAGGAATATAAATACCAAATTTCAAACACTACTACAAAGGCATAGTAATCAAAACAGCTTGGTACTGACAGAAGAACAGACCTCAGGACCAATGGAATAGATATGAAAACTCAGAAATGAACTCACAGACATATAAGCACTTAATCCTCGGTAAGGGAGCTAAAAAACTAGAATGGAAGAAAGACAGCCTCTTCAGTAAATGGTGGTGGCAAAATTGGTTAACTACTTGTAAACAGCTAAAGCTAGATCCTTATATATCACCCTGCAGCAGAATCAACTACAAATGGTTCAAAGACCTAGGGGTCAAAGCAGAAATTCTGAAAACATTAGAGGAGAGAATATGAGCTACCCTAGGTCTCCTTGGCACAGGCCGAAATTTTCTTAATAGATACCCAGAAACACAACAATTCAAATAAATGTTGGACAAATGGGATTGCATGAAATTGCAGAGCTTCTGCATGGCAAAGAACCTATCTAGCAAGATCAAGAGAAAGCCCACGGATTGGGCGAAGATCTTCCATAGCCATACAATGGACAACGGTCTCATATCTAAAATATACTTGGAACTCAAAAAATAGAATTCCCCAACAACAAATCTTCAAAGAAACAACTGCCCAATAAATAAGTGAGCTAGTCTTTTTTTTTTCTTTTTTTAAAATTGGTTTTTATTGTGAAAATTCTGTAAAGAGGGTTTACAGTTACATGAACAAGGTAATGAGTACATTTCTTTTTTTGCGGGGGTTATTATTTTCTTTCTTCCTTTTTTTGTTATGAGAATACCGTACAGAGGATTTACAATTACATGGGCAAGATAACGGTACCTTTCTGTTCAAGCATTGTTTCTTCCTGTTTGTTTCCCCTTCCCATCCATTCCCATAGTCCTCCTACCTCCCCCAACCCGATCTTTACCCCACCCAACTCCCCCCCACCAAAGTTGTAAAGTTCATTTTTTGACATAACCACTAATGTCTCTCCCCCACGGTGTAACCTCTGCTTTCACTGTATTTGATGTTGGTATAATTTGTGGAGGGGAAGGACAAAAACTATCGAGCTAAAGTCTTAAAGAGAAACTTCTCTGAAGAAGAAAGAAGGATGGCCAATAGACATATGAAGAAATACTCAACCTCCCTAGCCATAAAAGAAATGCAAATAAAAACAACATTGTGATACCACCTCACCCTGTTAGAATGGCTATCAAGAACTCTAATAAGAACAGATGCGGCAGGGGATGTGGAGAGAAGGGAACCTTGCTCCATTCTTGGTGGGAGTGTAAACTTGTTCAACCACTTTGGGAAGTAGTATGGAGGTTCCTCAAAAGACTCCACATAGAGCACACCTATGACCCAGCAATCCCACTTTTGGTCATTTACCCAAATGTTCACAAACAAAGCTATAAGCACAACCATGTTTATCACAGATTTATTTAACAAAGGTAATATATGGAACCAACCCAGATGCCCCTCAGTAGATGAATGTATCAAGGAAACGTGGTATATATAAAAAATGGAATTCTATGCCCCCATCAGAAAGAATGGCATTGCCCCATTTGCTAGGAAGTGGAAAGACTTGGAAAAATTAAATTAAGTGAAGTAAGCCCGGCCCAAAGAAATGTAAGTCCAATGGTTCCCTTATTTGCTGTAACTAATTTATGTCTGAGACCAGCAGAAATGGTCAGTTAAGTTGATGTTAGTCTAAATGAACCCCAAGATAAGGATTCAATTGTTTTTCTTTCTTGTGATTGTTCCTAACATACCTATAAGATGATTTTTTTTTTGCTTTGTATATCCATCCCCCTCAGTATATCCCATGCTTTCACTGTATTTGATGTTGGTATAATTTGTGGAGGTGAGGGAAAACAGAGCTTGTTTTAAATAGGGATACAGATGGACCCATTGGAACAATGAGATGTACAAGATTTTATTTCCAAAACTGAAATGTACAACTTTCCTTGGGGGATGAGAGGGAGATGGGAAAGGTTGGGAAAGGAAAACAAAGGAGGAGGCAACAATGCTTGAAAAGAAATGTACTCTTTACCTTGCCCATGTAATTGTAACCCCTATGTAAGGTATTTTCACAATTTAAAAAAAAAAAGAGAGACAAAAAAAATCACCTGTATGGTTTCCTATGAAAAGAAAGTAGAATACAATTTGTTCCTCAAGGAAATTTATCCATAACTGGCAGTAATATCACTTTCATAAATGTAAGAAGACTGAAGAACAAATTTCAACTCAAAGTGCCTGATATAAAATTTACTTTGTCCCCTGTAAACAACCTTTCAATTCTATGTCTTGTTCCCAAAATGATTCGTATTTTATTCTTATCATATTTTTAAATTAATTTTAAGTAGTTGAAATGAGAATTGCTGTTTGACAAAGCAGTTTATGAATAGTTTAAAGTGAGTTTTTTTTTTCTTTTTTCACTCCTGAGTTTTGAACTCTGGGTCTGGGTGTTGTCCCTGAGCTCCTTTGGATGAACACTAGAACTCTATCACTTGAGGCACAGCAGCAATTTCAGATTTTTCTGACATTTAATTGGAAATAAGAATCTCACAGACTTTTCTGCCAGGGTTGACTTCAAACTTCCATCGTGAGCCTCCTGAGTGTATAGGAAAACAAGCATGAGCCTCTAGTGCCTGGCTTAATACAATGCACCTTTTTTATTTTTAGCTAATCATGGGGCTTGAACTCAGGGCCTTGGCAATGTCTTGCAATTCTTTTCCTCATGCTAGCACTCTACGACTTGTGTCACAGTGCCAATTCCAGCTCTTTTTGTTTATGTAGTACTGAGGAATCAGACCCTGTGCTTCATACATGCAAAGCAAACAGTCCACTACTAAGACACATTTCATGGATAATGCAATGCACCTTGAGGTTTATTATCCCTCATTCCTCTCAATCCTATTTCATCCCTCAATTTACATAATTTTGTAGAATATTCACTGGCTAGCAATGTCACACATCATCACGCAGAGGATATGTTACAGATAATATTTTATTGATAGTCTTATTCATCAACATACTAAACTCATTTATTACAGAACTCTCTGATTTTAAATTCTAAATTATCACTCAGGTTCACCTACTACTATTCTAAAATTTATCCTAAGGTTAATGTAAATGCAATCTGCAATTCTTTGATAAAGTACAATGATTCATAGAATGTCTATGTGTTGGACTATGAACATCACCTTCAGTTCTAGAACATTTTATCATCACTGCCTTCTCAAAATACTCCAATATTTAGTAGTAGTCACTTCCTTTCATCATTTGAAAATACCCTCCACTTGACCAACCATTACTTCATAATCTACCACTAGAGATGTGCCAATTTAAAATGCTCATATAATTAGAAAACGTAGTCTAGGGCTGGGAAGAATGCTTAGGGGTAGAGCGCTTGCCTTGCATGCATGAGGCCCTGGGTTCGATTCCTCAGCACCACATAAGCAAAAAGAAAAAAGCTGAAAGTGGCGCTGTGGCTCAAGTAGTTGTGTGCTAGTCTTGAGCTGAAGAGCTGAGGGACGGCGCCCAGGCCACAGCTCAGGCCCCACGACTGGACTCCCCCAAAAAAAGTACTTGTTAGATTCTTATCTCTAATTAACCACTAAAAACGGGAATTAGCTCTGTGCCTCAAGTTGTAGAATGCTGGCTTTGAGCATAAAAGGGCTTAGCGATAATGCACAGGCCTTGCAAACAATAACAACAACAACAAAATATATCACATTAATTTCACAAAAGCACCTTTTAACTGCTGTGAACATTTCTTAGAAACATGAATATATGCCCCTGAAAAATGTTGAGTAAAAAGTATAGAATATTTACGTTTATGTTAAAGACATGACTATTTAGTTTGTTTAAGAGATTTAGGGTAATGATTAGGAATTAAGAATAATGATAATACATTGGGACTGGTATTTTATTCTATTTTACTATAGTAATAAAATGATATTTGTAATGATTATATAAAATACTCTTGTTTGGTATTTGAGTTATAATAAATACTAAACATTCTTAATTGATTTCCATAGGATAAAATCATTTTCTTCTTAGTATAAATTCTTTTGTAATTTCAAAACAATTAAGAATATTAGTCCAAGGCTGGTTTGCTCTCAGACTATATTTATTTTCTTGTTCTAGTTTTTATATGTTGTAGAAATTAAAATTTAAAAAATTAAATTGATATTGGCATTCAGGAACAGATTCATAGGTACTAATATTGGAGTCGCTTGAGTGGAATTTTTTTTATTTCATTTGCTATTTTCACAAATAAATCAAGATGATTATGTATTTTGTTTCTTTTCACTGCTTTTGGCTCTTACCTTGAGAATAATATTTTTCCTAGCGAAGTAGAGAAAAGCAATTGGTTTGAGCAAATAACATATGACTTTCATAAAATACAGATGCATAGATTTGGGTCTCCTGTCATATGCTAAAAGTTTCTTCCAGAAAAGGTTATCAATTACTTATAAGTGATGCATAATTCGTAGATATTACAGTTATCACATGCAATTTTTGATTGAGTTATCTCTGTATAAACTCAAAAAAAAACAGACCAAAAAAACTCAAATTCCACAGAAAACACATATTTGTTTTAAACACTGTAGTTTACAAAGAATTTTAGCCAACATTGAAAACATCTTTTTAGGTATTCTGCAATTTGTGTGAAGTATTTTTAACAATAGTTTTCTTTTTTTGCTGACATGAAATTCACATGCAATATATAATCTCTTTTTATTGTATACATTTCAGTGCTTCGGAAGTAAATTGTACAATAATAGGTTTTCCAAGCCTAATTTTAACAAACTTGCATTTCTTCTAATAGAAATGATGTAAATTTTAGAACAGACATTAAAGTAGATATAAAATTGTGTTACAGGAATTTGTCCAGCATACATCCTCTATAGTGTGTCTTTTCAAAATTTGTTTTTGGGGATTATTTCCAGGGTCTCACACATACTATTCAAGTGCACTGTCAATGAACTACATTCCCTGTCCAAACAAGTTTTTTACTTCTTTTTAATACATACATAGAAGTGTAATGGCTGGATCATCTACAATTCTCTTTGACCTTATGAACACTTGAATCTTGCTTGCTAACAGGATCGCAGTATTATACAAATCATTCTGCTATGTAGAGGTTATCAATTTCTCCACAAATGCATTACTATATTTTGTGTCATCTTTTTATATTAGGGTCATAGTAGTGAGTTTTCTTTTTCTTTTTTCTTAAATAATAAAGAGGAGCTTATTTCATATGCTCCTCCTATTGACTGTTAATTTACATATGTTCTTTAAAGAATTATCCTATTCAGGAAAAATTTACATAGAATTAGAAGATATAAAAATACTTAAGATTCAGACTCATTATAACATTAACACTGTAGCATTAACAAATATCTTACCTGTATCTGTTCGATATGTTTTAATTGTATATGTTTTAACTTTGGTTATAGTGTCCTTTGAATTATGAAAGGTTATCACTTGATATAATCCAGTTTATTCTTGCTTTTCTTTAGCCACTAATGCTTTCCAAGTCAAATTTTTAGAAACCTTTACTGATGCAATGTCATGAATTTTTACATTTATGTTTTATAAGTGTTCACATCTCACATTTACTTTGACAATCATTTTTTTTATTTTAAATTTTAGTATAAGGATGGAGGTAGGACAGGTGCCTGAGGCTCATAACTGTAATCCTAGCTACTGAGGAGTCTGAGATCTGAGGATCACAGTTTAAAGCCATCCCGGGCAGGAACGTCCAGAGAATCTTATATCCAATAAACCACTAGAAAACCAGATCTGGTGCTGTGGCTCAAGCGGTAGGGCACTCAAGTTGAGCTGAAGAGCACACGGACAGCACTAAGCCCAGAGTTCAAGCCCCATAAATGACAAAAAACAAAACAAAACAAAAAAGGATTGAGGTAGTAGTCTAAGATCATTTTTTAAATCTTGAGAGACAATAGTGCAAAAACACACATCTTACATTCTATTTTTATTTCATAAAGTCATAGGATAGATTTCAAAATCTATTGACCATAAAACTAAGAATTTTTTGACAAACCTGTTACATTCTTCTATGTGTCTGCTCTTATAGTAGAACTATTTTGTCTTCACTACTAAACATGGTAATAAGTTTCAAAGTTAGTATGAAGGTTCAAGCTACACCAGTTTACAATATTGTTCTGATTGACCTGTATTCCTTGAATTTACATTCGAGTTTATTGAGCAGGTGAACCAATATTCTACAGAGATATATAGATGTTTGATAGTCACTCATATTTTGTTCCTTGTACAAAACAAGACCCCAGATATTATATATAGAAAAATATCTTTAGAGAATACTTGAAACAACTAAAATTAATTTAGGAATGAGTTAAGATATAGATAATGTTGTAACATAATAAATCTGAATGTTAACAACTTGAGCTGTACAACAGAGGAGAGTGAGAGGGGAAGGAATGATGGACCATGTAGGAGCTATATGTCATTGCTATTGTGTTTCAAAAAACAGAAAGAGTTCAGAGAAGAGAAGGAGAAAAATAAAGTGTCCTGAGTCAAGTTTCTTTTTAATCCATCTAATAGTTTGGACCAAAAGTCAGTGAAAATGGGAAAAAATAAAATAGAAAATGAAGCATTGTATATACCTGTTACAATTTTAAGAATTTGTAATAGAAATATGATAATTAATTCCCAAAGAAATAAGATAAAGAATAGTTAAACTTTAAAGGGAAAAGGAACGAAGAGAGAAAAGAAGCAAAGTAAAACCTTTATCAATAACAAACACAAGAGTTTGGAAGTGGAAAGGCAATGGGAATATTCTAAGTAACAATAAAAATTGCTAGAGTGGATAGAATATGGATCACAGTTTATCATTTATAATTTTGAAAAAACATATTAGGAAATAAAGTTTCAACGTCATTATGTAAAACACTATTTGGATTATAATTAGGAAGCATAGCTCAGTGGTAAAACATTGGCCTAGCATGTGTGAAGCAATGGTGTGATCTCCCAAACATTACAAAGTACACACAAAGCACACACATACAAAAACCACATAAACACACACATATACACCACATACACACATTTGGAATATTGATATAATTATATTAAATGGAGGAAATTATCGCAAATAGTAAAAGTGTGTTAATATATGAAATCATGATATTGCATGTACTATTTACAAGTTTAGTAGAAATAAAATAGTCATAATATACTTGGATTTTAATAGATGAAGTAAACTGAAAATTAATAGAAGACATGAGAACCTTTGCCAGTAAGTTGAAATAATAAACATTTTAAAACATGTATCCTTTTATTTTGACAAAAAATTTATGTTACTGGTATTTTAACTCAAGATTTAGAATATGATAGCTAGGTGCTCTATATAACACTAATGATGGTTATATCTCTAATCATTTCACTCTGAATAGTTTTCTAATAAGGTCATAGCGTTTTTCAGTATCTCCCGAATTACAAATACCATTTACAGTTCCCACCATAGCTAGAAAATGGATGCCACAAATCACCATGCGGAGCTGAAACTTTTTTTTAATTCAAGTAAAAGTATTTCCAAAAAGTGACCAAGTAATGAAGCCTTCCTTAATAAAGTGTGTGCTTCTTGAAAGTACAGTTAGTATTTGTTACCTGGACAAATATATTTGTAAGTGTAAAAAATAAATTTATTTAAAATCATTAATCATATAAAAATTAAGAAAATTTTTAATAATCACATATTAAATATTATAAAAGCAAAACATTTGTCTGAATAATTTACATGTGTAAATATCATGCAAAAATAAATTAACTAATCCTCTGAAAAAAGAATTATCCTAAAGAAACAAAAGAAAACATTTAAGCACAAAATTTGAAATTTAGAATATAAAATGAAGTGTACACTTAATTAAGTGTAAACCCTCTGTATATCAATTTTATAATAAAAATGCATTAACAAAGAAAGCAAAAGTACCCATGGATCTATAGCAACAGCAACAGCACCAGTAGTGCTTGTTTTGAGTGTACAAAAATCGATGGAAGAGATAACAATGTTCCTTCCTTAAGAAATGTACTCATTACTTTACCTTATTTATGTAACTGTAACCCCTGTGTACATCACCATTAAAATGAAATTAAATTGAAATTAAAAATAAACAAAATAATATACCAATTAAGAATTCTTAGAAGCCATTGGTTAAAAACTTTGTAAAAAACTGCCTTAAATACCCAAGGAATATATTTTGATGATACTATTTAAATACTTCAACCTCAGCAGAGAAGCAAAAAGTTTAAAAACTGTTACAAAGTAAAGTAATAAATCAGAATATATTACTATTAATAATAATCATAAGATTAATTTAAAGGGGCTGGGAAAGTGGCTCAGTAGTAGAGCGCTTGCCTTGCAAGCCTGAGGCCCTGTGTCCGATTCCTCAGCACCACATAAGCAAAAAGAAAAAAGCCAGAAGTGGTGCTGTGACTCAAGTGGTAGAGCACTAGCCTTGAACTGAAGAGCTTAGGGACAGCACCCAGGCCCAGAGTTCAAGCCCCACAACCGGACCGCCCCCCAAAAAAGATTGATTTATAGTGGTAGTCAAATATGTAATAAATGAGTCAATATGCCATACATTTGAACTTAATAAGTGAGAAAGAATTTTCTAGGACTTTTTAAATTATCATAAGTTTAATTGAAACACTATTCTGTCACATCATATGATAATCAGATGAAGCAGATATTAGAGCAAAGAACAGATTGTACTAAGTTCTTGAAAGTTCATGCATATACTTAGTTTGGTTGTGGGAAATTGTGAGTATTTCAACTGGGGGTATATTTTTCTTGCTAGGCTGGTGTCATATCAGTGGTTAATTTTAGGATAGGTGTTACTTTCCACAAGAACATGCACCTGATCTGTCCTTTTAGTCTTCCCATCATCAATGGCATCAGAGATGAACACCTACTTGTCTAGCCTGCTACCTTGACTGGCCTGGGTCCTCAGTCCTTACAATCTTAGTAACTAGATAGTGAAGGATGGTGGAAATGATCCAATGTACCCAGCTATAGAGTGAAAAGGAATTCCACTAACCTTTTGGCCTGGGTTCTGTTCTCAAGCCTGCTAAGTAGTTAAGAGTATCAATGGGAGGGCCTGGTGCCAAGCAGTAACAGTATTTTTAAAGCAATTAGACATATATATGACTTAGGCTTGTGATCACCTCAGGAAAAGAATAAAAGAGAATTAAAGCATAGAGGATATTCAGAATTTTAACTAGGTACTTAGAGGCTGAATAAGCTTAGCTAGCTACTCGGGAGTATGAGACCTGATGACCACTTTCAAAGCCAATCCAATCATGAAAATACAAGCAATTATCTTTAAAAAACCAGAAGTGGCTGAAGTGGAAGACCACTATCCTTGGGTACAGAAGCTTAGTAATAGTTCTTAGTGACTATCAAGCTTCAAGAATGATGAATGCATGCATGAGCACATACACATGTGCATTTGCATACTCCCATGGGCATGAACACACACACACACACACACACACACACACACACACACACACACACACACACACCACACACACACACAAATGAGTATTTCAATGTGAAGTTCTTTATTCTTTTACCTTGCTGTACTTTATTTTCCTGTATTAGTTTACAAATTAACAAAATCAGCTAAGGACCTATTTCCATAAAATTCATCATGTTTCTCTAAAATTGACACGCTTTTTGGAAGCCTGCTTTTATTTGACCCAAAAGTAAATTATTCAGGAAGTCAATTCATCACTCTGAATCTATAGTATTATATGATTGTTAAGGTTCCTCCTAGCAATATGATTTTGTGAAATCCTGCATCAAGCAATATATTTCTTTCACTAAAAGGGAAGCCTTTGTCAAACAATTAATAATAGGTTTTTCTCCTCCTGGCATGCATCTGTAGTTATATTATCTTCATATATTTCATGATCTGTCTGTGATGCCAAAGACTGCCGTGAAAGTAAAAACACCCTTCTCAGCGCTTAGCATTTGTATATCATTCATAGGTATGATGGTGTTTAAATGTTACTGAAATTGCTTTGGAATTAATAATGTTCACCCTGATTATCTTGAGAAAGAAGAATTGGTTTCTCAGCACTTTAGGTAAGAACTTGAAGGAAAGAAACAAAAGGAAAAGTGAGGAACAACTCAACACATAGATTCAAATGAAACAAAACAACCCAAGAAAAGACTAATGAATTCAGTACTCAAGAACCTGCAGGAAATGAAAGATTTCAAAAAAATCAGCTATGAAAAGCTTATGAAAATCCTGATTACATGGGAGTGCACTGTTGTGAGGACAGTGGCTAAAGCCCATACTAGACAGAAAGATCTGTACATAATGCCATGCACTTGTTATTCTAAATTCCAGGAAGAATAACATGAAGTGGAATGAGGCCAAGATAATACACAAGTAGGAAACCAGTTTCTATCTGAAAAAATAATCAGGATAATTTAGCCTTCACAGGACAAAGTGCTAAGAACACCCAGTTAGTGGGCACAGGACACTGAATTCAAACTGTAATATTAGGTGTATTGAAGATAAAAGCTATGATTATAAATAATTGGAATAATTGTAACACTTGAGTATTTGAGTGGAGAAATATCCATGAAAGAGATAGAATTAACCCACGTTCCAATTCTTTCTACTTTATTGATAATGTTCATTGGTACTTCAGACAAAACAGAGTTACCTTGCAAATGAGCATGGATGTGCATTTGGGTGATGGAAATACTCTCTTTTCACAGATGTAATTTTTTTTTTTTTTTTGGTCGGCCGTGGGGTTTGAGCTCTGGGCCTGGGCGCTGTCCCTCAGCTCTTCAGCTCAAGGCGAGTGCTCTACCACTTGAGCTACAGCCCCACTTCCGGTTTTCTGGTGGTTTATTGGAGATAGGAGTCTCATGGTCTCTCCTGCCTTGGCTGGCTTTGAACCGCGATCCTCAGATCTCAGCCTCCTGAGTAGCTAGGATTACAGGCGTGAGCCACCAGCGCCTGGCTCACAGATGTAAATTCAATAGATTGTTTTGGGTTTATTGTAGTTCTTGAATTGGGTGATGTCCGTGAGCTTTTTTCTCAAGGCTACCGCTCTATTACTTTGAGCCACAGTTCCAATTCTGATTTTCTGTTGGTTGTTTGGAGATAAGAGGCTCATGGAGGGCTGGGAAGGTGGCTCAGTGGTAGAGCGCTTGCCTTGCATGTTCAAGGCCCTGGGTTCGATTCCTCAGCACCACATAAGCAAAAAGAAAAAAGCCGGAAGTGGCGCTGTGGATCAAGTGGTAGAGCGCTAGCCTTGAGCTGAAAAGCTGAGGGACAGCGCCCAAGCCCAGAGTTCAGGCCCCACGACCGAACCCACAAAAAAAAAAAAAGAGGCTCATGGACTTTCCTGCCCAGGCTGGCATTAAACCATTTTCATCAGATCTCAGCCTCCTGAGTAACCAGGATTCCAGGCATGAGCCATCAATGTTTTTAATAATTTAGTAAATTGTATAGTTACAGAAGATGTAAATAATCATTGTTACCTTTTTTATATATGTGTACATATATATGAATACATATGGATAGAAATATTTTAACATATTATTGTATCTACAGTAGATATATGAAATCATCCTTCATTATAAAATAAAATGGCAACAAAAGTTAATAGGAGCAAAAGAAAGGGAATTGTTACACGTTTCTTTTTGTTCAATGAAATATGAATCAGTTTGGGCAAACCATCTCTACTTTAACAAAATGGATAATTGCTATTAATTCCGATCCATCTATTTGCCCATATTGTGCATCCTCACACATGAGTGTCAAAATCAAACCACACTTTTTGCCTTCGTATTTAACTCACCTGTTATAATTTAGGCGATAGATGAAGTAATCAAATAAAGATTAAAATAATAATAAGTGAGGTTGTGAGTTAGAGTTGAAAAAGATTTTAAATATGATAATAGCTAATTAAAATGCATATTTATTATTTTACTCTGTTGTTATGTCTCTCATTCCCACATTAGGAAAGTTCATAAAAGTTTCTTCCTTAATTATATGTACAATTATTAAAAATGTATTGAAAGAATATGGGCACAATGTGGTTTTAGCTTATTGAGACCTGTATGGGGTAATCTGTTTTTGAGCACTTGCAATACGTTGTAATGAAGATGAAGGGAGGGATGTGCTTATTCTTTAAAACTGCCTAGAGGATTGTTCCCAGAAAGATAGTGATGAATTCTTCTAAAAGGATACAGCAAAATCACTTTCACAACCATGTTCATTACTGCACTATTCACCATAACCAAGTTATGGAAACAGCCAGGATGTCCTTTGGCAGAGGGATGGTTGGAGAAAGTGTGTCATATATACAGAATTGGATTGCCCCTATCCATTAGAGGACTGTTACATTATTTGCAAAGAAACGGGTAGATCTAAAAATATGTAAAGTAAACGAAGTCAGAGCCAGACACAGAAAGGACCCATTTTCTATCTCATATTTGGAAGCTAGAACTTTATAGAAGTTTACACAACAATAGTAACTAAATTATGCTATTTGCACAGGAGCATTTAAATGGTGTATTTTCTTATAACATTTAACTTTTAATCCAACAAAATGAATACCGGGAAATTATCACTTGGAAGATGTGAGGGGAAGTCAAAGGGAAGGAAGAAAGAGAGTCATGGAGTAAGAGTGAAGACATTATATTTAATGCAAATAATATGAAACTAGAAAAAATTAAAATATGGTGAGGTTTGGAAGGGCAGGGAAAAGCTATATAAACATCCATTATACTTAAAACAGTCATTTATTGAATGGAATTTCCCATGTACAACTAGTTAAGATAAGAAAAATATGATTAAAAACAATGGAGACATTTGATCTTAAACTGTGTTCTCTTAAACCATGAGTTAATATAATAGTTTCCTCCTCAGAAATTTTCTTTGCACTTATTTTTCTCATAGTGACAAAAAAGTGATCAATGCAATGAATATTAATACATCACATTGTACATATATAATCAACGTAAAAATGTTAGAATTCATCACATTGTAAAATAACAGGTACAATGTACCAAATGCTAATTGATTGTTTTTCCAAGTACTTTACCTATTATATCTAATTTAATCCTCACAATAATTGCATAAAGTGGAACTACTTACATTTTTAATTCTCAGATGATGATATTGAAGTCTTCATTGTTGTAATTACTACTACAAAATTGCACACCTTGTAAGTGTTAGCTTGAGGTTCATCTCCCACTGTATCAATAAACCACATTCTATTTTATGACTAAAATACCAGCACTTAGTATACAAATAATAGGAAAATTTCCCAGAATTATTGTGTACACTCATAATATTTCTCTTTAACATTGTTAGAAAATAGGGAACTGTAATATGAAAACTCAAAGTTCATAATCAATGCATACCTCCCTGGTGAACGGAACTGCTAAAGTATAAGATTCTTGATTTCTAGCTCAAAATAATAGAAATCATATTTTATCCCTTCACTCAACACTGCACTGCCTGGATCCTATCTCTGTTTAACACAGTCTTACTGAAAGAATGACCTCCCCAATTCCTGATGGAAACAGACTGCATGTCTTATGGACCAATCACTTCCTCATTGTAGCTCAACTAAATTGTTTATCATTCAAAGTATTTTGATTGCTTTTTACACCCAATATTTTAAGAGAAAGGTACTACTTAAAATGCTGTTAAAGCAAGATTGATATAAAAATCACCTTTGACCCTAGATAAATATTTTACCTTTCCTATACCCAACAATGCACTCTGACCTATCATTAATGTTAGGAAAGAGAGGTTAAAAATCATAGACACCAAGACCTAAGCATGAATTAAACACTTTCCAACTTCTGAATACAATTGGTTTAAAAAGCCGTGAAGGGCTGGGAAGGTGGCTTAGTGGTAGAGTGCTTGCCTTGCATGCATGAGGCCCTGGGTTCGATTCCTCAGCACCACACAAGCAAAAAGAAACAAGCCGAAAGTGACGCTGTGGCTCAAGTCGTTGAAAGCTAGCCTTGAGCTGAAGAGCTGAGGGACAGCACTCAGAGTTCAGGCCCCACTACCAGACCCCCTCCCCCCAAACAAAAGACATCAATACTACCACATTATTTCAAAATTTCTTATGATACTGAAGATTCAATTATAAACTATTAAACTTGAAAATAACTCATTTTTTGGGGAGTAGAACATAAAACACAAGATTAATCCTAATCATTTTAAAAGACCTTTATTTATAATAAAAATTCACTCTTATAACTACAAAGATTCTAAAAATAACAAGCACAGTGACACAAAAAATAATTTAACTGCATCATATACATTCAAAAGACTGTGCTAAAAGAAAACAAAATTATACTAATAAGTATGTTACCCAATTTACTTACATTCTTTTATTCTATTTCTTTTAGTTTCGAAAAAACTGACTTTTCATAAAATGATGCAAAAAAAAAGCCTATATGCCCACTTACATTTTCAGATCTTAACAATATTTGTTTCAGAAATGTCTTTAGCTGTATAGTCAATGAACTAAAATAATACTAATATTTAAAGGGTTTTCAGAAATTGCAAGATTCGCTCTGGGATGTTAAATTGGAAAAGATATTCAAAAAGCTTTATTTGTTAAAGTTGTGATAGTTACTCCCACAAAAAAACTATTAATGAAGAAACCTTTGTATGTACAAAATAACTACAAATGAATCCACAATCTGGAGGTGACACATGCTTTTTGTTTGTTTGTTTTTTTGAAATATATATCTAACAAGCATAGCCACAATACTGAGTTTCAGTAAATCTGATGGGATATTCAAACCTAAGAAATATGGGATATATTATCTTAGTGTGTATAGATATGATCTTACAAAGAAAGTTATTTTCAACAGAAATCCGGAAAGAGTATATCCAACTTGAGTTTCACAGGAATAACCAGAGAGTAATAACTGTTTGGTCAAGTTGGTCAAAATCAATCCATGAGTATATCTTAAAAGTATAACCAATTTAAGAGTTCAAATACATATTTTGTACTGACAGTCATAGTAATAACTTACTACCTAATTATATGTGTATCTTTTTACCTAATATATACTAAGAGCTGAAAATGATCTCTTATATCTACCTTAATTTTGTAAATGTTTTAACTAAAACAGAAAACAGTTTAATTCTATGGAAACCCATAACTTTTAAAATTAAATAATTTGTTAAGAGGACAGAATGTATGTGTCCTTCAAAATTCCTATGTTTAATAACTACTCATTTTCAAATTCTGAACATTCCGTACCTGAGAGATTCAAAAATATACCTGGTTGCATGTTATGTAATTCTGCAATAGATGCATTTTCCAATGGGGTGTTACAGACTGAGAAGTGAACAGAAAAAGAGCAACATTCTGGTATAGGATAAAACTAGGAAGCATGTTATAATTAATTCTTCAAGAGTAACAGTTGTTTCTCAGATTAATCTATTATTTCTATGGCCATCAATCACAAGATTTATGCCATAAAGTCATCCTAGCCCAACAGTTTCCAACTTGTAGGGTGCACCTCAAAATTCCCTTAGTTCACATCAAGAATAGCTAATCTCCATTGTGAAAATACACTGCACCTCTGCTAATGTGATGCCCTCTGTGTTCTGGAAAGAACACCACAATAAACTGGGTTGCATCATTTTTCCTCCACTGGTATTCTTGCAAATATTATTTATATTTATACTTTTTTAACTATCATACATAATCTGGATTCTAAGGTTGGAATATTACAGTTCAAAGCCCACTGAACTAGGCCGTGAGAGGAGACTCGAGCTGGGACAACTGCTTTACAGGTTTTGTTTTTGTTTTAGGGATTATAGAAAAAAAAAAAAAAACAAAATCCTTGGCTCCAACCAGCCCAATTCTTGGAAAAAAAAGAATCCCTTTAGGTGCCCCTCCCCTCAACAACTTAACCCACCTTTGTTCTGTTAAGGACTGACACATTAAACAGATAGCCAGCAATCCAGCTCACGGTTGTGTGCTGGCAGCATCCCGAGTTTACTATAAACTCTGCCTTTTTCACATGCTTATGTTAAACTCCACTAAACTCCTTTGTGTATGTTTACCTTAAGCTCTGCTTTACCATTGACTTTTTGAGTCATTTAAACCAAAAGTGATAGGCTGGTTTAAGCAGCCATTATGTGACAAAGTGTAACCTCATTGGCCACCTGCGTGTGGTCTGGTATGACTGCAATCTTTTGGGTGCATGAAAATCTCATTGGTCGCCTAAGTGACCAGACTTCACCTTGTGATTTTTGCCTTTAAAAACCTAAGCACGTGGGCCGCTGGGGGTCGCAGTATCAGCTCCCCAGCCTGTGCTGCTGCCTTGGCCAGTCAGTGTAGGAACCTTCTCAATAAAGTTGCTTCTTTAATAACAATTTTGTTGAGGTGGGCTTTGTCACTCGGGACAACTAGGTAGGCTTGCCTGCCTGAGTAGGGGTCTTCCTACTACACCACCCAGGCAGGAAGGTTCCTTAGATTCTTTTCTCCAATAAACTTCTCAGCAAAAGCCGGACAAAAGTGAGCTGAGGTTGAAGTGGTAGGGTGGAGCCTTGAGAATAAACAGGCTCCGAGACAGTGTCCAGTCCCAGAGTTCAAGCCCTACGACAAACCAATAAAACAAAAACAAAAATAAAACAAACCCCAAATCCAGCATTTTCCTAATTGTATACAGAGGCAGGTAATTAAGGAAATGCTTCCTGTGTTACATACAGGTTGAAGAAAGAAGATGTCCCACAATTATTCTCTTCATACCATGTTATACCAAAGCCTCAAAAAATTGCCCTTTTTCTAAATTTATAAATTAATTTCATCCATTTGTTGCCAACTCTGTCTACATTATTCACATTATCATTTTATACATGAACTGTTGGAATTATCTATTAACAGAGTTCTAATTATAACTCTCATGAAAGAATATTCTAGGCAAATAGAATGCAAGAAACATTTCTAAATTTGTCCATTAAACCCTCTACTTAAAAAGAATTTGGTAGTATCCTTTAGAATATGAAATTACAAACAAAACCAAAATATTTATTTTAAATCTGAACTCTAATTTAGCAAGATCTACAAAGTCCTACATTAGAATAACTTTGCTATTTCTCCAGCTTAAGCTTTTGTAATCCTTCATCCTTTCCTTGGAATCTACCAGAATGATGATTACTTACTTTTTCAAATTTTGGATGGGAATCATGAGCCATTTTGCATCTAAGAATGTTCTGTAATTAGAGCATTTAAAATACAACTGAGGATTATATATGAGTTGCATTTCAATAGGAAACTTGACTTCTCAAAACATAATGACAAAATTATCCCAAATTTCCAACTTTGTATTCCTTTCTTGTTTGGTTTGTTTCTTAATACAAAATTATACTATCTGGTCCAGAGAAGGTATCACTGTGTAATTACACTATCTAATCTGTCTTAGTCTGAGTGTTAGAATTCTAGCCTTGTATCACATTGCTCCTCCATAATTTCTTGGTGTATTTAATCTAGATACAGAATAGCAATTCTGAAAATCTCCAGTAATATTAATCAGTAGACAGCTCAGAGTGTTCATGTACTCTTTTCAAAGATGTTCTAACATTTGACACAGGATATGAACATTTTCAGATGCACCTGCAGAGTTCTCTGATTCATTCCTCCATGGATCTGATGCCTTTAATAAATGATTACTTGACCCCCTTACTATCTCTGGTCCCTATCTATGTAATATTCTTAAACTTTTTTGAAGAATGTTCACTTGAGGACTTTCTAACATTAAAAATTATCACTTGATTCTAGTCTTACTCAGGACATATTTTCTATTGTTTTCTAACTTTTCTACTTATTCTGAGATTTGCTTCATTTGTGTATTTGTGTGTGCAAATATAAGTGCCTCTATTATATGTATGTCTGTATGCATGTATGCAAAAGCCTCAAGCTCTTATTCAGTAATCTTGCTCATG